>NC_056055.1:196802753-197449420 GCF_016772045.2 Ovis aries
TATTATAAGTAAAGTGTGCTTTGTGGTATATTAAAGACAGGATGTGAATACAGTTATGAAATTTAGATAGTGAATTTTTTAATATTTTATAAAACCCTGGTTTGTTGAGATTAAATAATAACCTTAATGTCATATTGCTAACAAATAGCAGTGTTGAAAATATGAATGCAGTTATGACTTTAAAATGTTCTTTGCCAGTAAGCTACAACTTACATGTTAGCAGTAAGTATCTATGACTTGGAGTTTTTGTTTTTTTCTTAATCTTCAGAGTTTTTCTAAATGGTTAAAAATTACATTTTATTTCAGAAAAATAAATCTTATTTAAAAAACTAAGTTTTTCTTGTTAAGAATACTGTTAGTTCCCAGATTTTTTTCCCTCCTTATAATGGTTGACCTTTTAAAGTCTGATGTGCCAACACTTATTTAATTTTCTTAATTGTCTTACTTTGTTATTTCAACACCAATTCAAAAATGACTTTAAGCCTTTATAGGAATTACTATTCAAAGTTATCTTTGTTTTATTATTATTATTAATTTCAGAAGTGTTTAGATGTTAAAGAGTACTGGGGGCTTATTATAGGTAGCATAGTGTGAATCCAAACTTTTAAGAATTAACAAATGTGTGCTTTTTTCACAAACATGGAATGTTCACTTTAAATGTCCAAGTTTGTCATTTAAATTTGTATAAATGTACCTAATTTAAAATTGTATATGCATGCTAAGCGACTTCAGTTGGCTCCAACTCTTTGCCACCCTGCGGACTGTAGGACTACACTCACCAGGCTCCTTTGTCCATGGGGATTCTCCAGACAAGAATACTGGAGTGAGTTGCCAGGAGCTCCTTCAGGAGATCTTCCTAACCCAGGGATGGAATTTGTATCTCTTACAATTCCTGCCTTGGCAGGAGAGTTCTTTACCACTGCTGCTGCTGTTGCTGCTGCTGCTGCTGCTAAGCCGCTTCAGTCGTGTCTGACTCTGTGCGACCCCATAGACAGCAGCCCACCAGGATCCCCCGTCTCTGGGATTCTCCAGGCAAGAACACTGGAGTGGGTTGCCATTTCCTTCTCCAATGCAGGAAAGTGAAAAGTGAGAGTGAAATCCACTAGCCAAGAATTGTAGATGGATATCAATACTAGTAAGTAGGTCTGCATGGTGCAGTGTTTTATGTTAGCAATAGTGAGACTATTTTCTATATATTTTAGACTTTGAGCAAAGGAATGAACATAGTGAGGATAGTGGGAGCCATATTTCATATATTTGGAAAGAGCTGCAAAGGGAGAGAGAAAAGATTAGGATGTATCCTCTGGCATTGGGTTAGAGATTAAGGTATCAGTATGACACCCATCTTTCTATCTCTTTCTCTATCTCCATTTCTATCTCCACAGTTGACCGTTGAACAACTTGGGGGTTAATTTCAGTATAATTTTTAGTAAGTCCTCTGTATCTGAGATTTCTCTGAATCTGTGGATTCAATCAACTATGAATAGTGCAGTATGGTAGTATTTAGTGTTGAAAAATACCCACGTGTAAGTGGACCTGTGCCTTGTTCAAGTCAATTGTGTATATACATCTATTTATCTGCTTGCATATCCATACTCATCTAGGTATCTACATATGTATCTACATACCTATAAGGAGATGCAGAGAGAGAAATTTATATATATATATATATATATATATATATATATATATATATATGACTTCCCTGGTGGCTCAGACAATAAAGCATCTGCCTAAAATGTGGGAGACCTGGGTTCAGTCCCTGGGTTGGGAAGATCTGGAGAAGGAAAATGGCAATCCACTCCAGTATTCTTGCCTGGAAAATCCCATGGACAGAAAACCTTGGTAGGCTACAGTCCACGGGGTCACAAAGACTTGGACACAACTGAGTGACTTCACTTTCTTTTTTTACATTTATATATATATATATACACACACATATGAGAGTATGTATATGTGTATCCCCCCAAATACATTAGATGTATTTTGTGTAATATATATCATCAATAATTTTGTTTTATATTAATATATTTTAAAATATTTTATAATATACATTTATGTGTTAAGCATTACTATATATATATTTTGGATATTTCATATCTGCTTATTTCATGTGTTTTATATTTTATGATATGCAATCAATTCTTATTATTCCGAGTTCATATTTGCCAATTTACCCACTTACAAAATATATTTTTAATCCCCAAATCAATAGCCACAGTGTTTTTATAGTCATTTGCAGACATATACAGTGCGGTGAAAAACTGGAATTGCCTAGGGCACCTGTTCTCAGCTTACGTTGAACAAGGAAACTCTGCTTTCATGTTTCAGTTCTCATGCTGAGTACAAGTGTACTGCTCATGGAGTCTTTAGTGCCATTTTTTGTCACATTTGTCTGTTCTTCGTTGGTGATTTCACTGTTTAGAATTGCTCCTGTGTGTAGTGCTGCAGTGCACTATAGTGCACCTAAGCACAAGAAAGCTGCCGTGTACCTTAGGGAGAAAATGTATGTGTTAAATAAGTTTCACTCTGACATAAGTTATAGTGCTGTTGGCTGCAGGTTTAATGGTAATGAACCAACAGTAGTGTACATCCAAAAAAAAAAAAAAAAAAGGAAATTGCCTATTTGCATGTGAAGCAGCTCTGTAAAGTGCTAAGGTAAAATAGATAGCAGGTGATGAAGTTATGTAAAAGATACAAAGATGACTGATAAAGCACAGCACAAGGCATTATTATGAGGCTAAGAGTCGCAGAAATCATTACTCAGGGTTGCATGTATGTATGTGTATAGTTGCATGTTTGTGTCTGACTCTTTACAACCCTTTGGGCTGTAGCCAGCTAGGCCTGTGTGTCCACGGGATTTTTCAGGCAAGAATGCTGGAATGGGGTGCCATTTCCTTCTTCAGGGGATCTTCCTGATGCAGAGACTGAACCCATGTCTCCTGTCTCTTCTGCATTGCAGGCGATTCTTTACCAACTAAGCCATGGGAGAATCCTCATTACCCAGGAAAATGTTAACCTTTTCATGATTCATTTCTTTATTGCAAACAAATACCATATAAAATTAATTATTTGCTATATATAGTGTCTTTAAACACACATACACATTAACAAAGTTATATATTGATCAGTGGATTGAAGTGCTGTAACCTGGGGGTTGTAGGAATCTAACTCTGTATTTCTCCTAAGAACAATGACTCAGTATTCACTAAATCAGTGTTTGTGGCTACTTTGAAGGATAAAACCACTACAAATAAAGAGATTGTTTCTATGGACAGATAAGTAAATAGGATGGACAAAAAAATATAGAAATAGAACTTATTTATATATGTTTCACTTCTTTCCGTTGAGACTAGTGGCATTAAATTTGCTGTTCAGTCACGTAGTTGTGTCCGACTCTTTGTGACCCCATGGACTGCAGAATGCCAGGCTTCCCTGTCCTTCACCATCTGCTGGAGCTTGCTCAGACTCATGTCCATCAAGGCAGTGATGCCATCCAACCATCTCATCCTCTGTCATCCCCTTCTCTTCCTGCCTTCAATCTTTCCCAACACCAGGGTCTTTTCCAACTAGTTGGCTCTTCGCATCAGGTGGCCAAAGCATTGGAGCTTCGGCTTCAGCATCAGTCCTTCCAATGAATATTCAGGGCTGATTTCCTTTACGATTGACAGTTTTGAACTCCATGCAGTCCAAGGGACTCTCAAGCGTCTTCTCCAACACCACAGTTCAAAAGAATCAATTCTTTGATGCTCAGCTTTCTTTATAGTCCAACTCTCACATCCATACATGACTACTGAAAAAAACCATAGCTTCGATTAGACAGACCTTTGTCAGCAAAGTAATGTCTCTGTTTTTTTATTGTATCTTCTAGTTTTGTCATTGTTTTTCTTGCAAGGAGCAAGTATCTTTTAATTTCATGGTGGCATTCACCATCTTCAGTGATTCTGGAGCCCAAAAAGATAAAGTCTGTACTGTTTCCACTGTTTCTAGGGATAGTGATGGGATCAGATGCCATGATCTTTGTTTTTGGAATGTTGAGTTTTAATCCAGCTTTTTCACTCTCCTCTTTCACTTTTATCAAGAAGCTCTTTAGTTCCTCTTCCCATTCTACCATAAGAGCGGTGCTGTCTGTGTATCTGAGGTTACTGGTATTTCTCCTGGCAATCTTGATTCCAGCTGTGCTTCATCCATCCCGGCATTTCTTATGATATACTCTGCATATAAGTTAAATAAGGAGGGTGACAATATATAGCCTTGATGTACTCCTTTTCCAATTTGGAACCAGTCTGTTGTTCCATGTCCAGTTCTAACTGTTTCTTCTTGACCTGCATACAGTTTTCTCAGGAGTCAGGTAAGGTGGTCTGATATTTTCATCTCTTGAGAAATTTTCTACAGTTGTGATTGACACAGTCAAAGGCTTTGGCATAATCGATAAAGCAGAAGTAGATGTTTTCTGGTACTCTCTTGCTTTTTTGATGATCCAACTGATGTTGGCAGTTTCATCATTTGTTCCTCTGCCTTTTCTAAATCCAGCTTGGACATCTGGAAATTCTTGGTTCACATACCATTGAAGCCTAGCTTGAAGAATTTTGAGCATTACTTTGCTAGCATGTGAAATGAGTGCAATTGTGTGGTAGTTTGAAAATTATTTGGCATTGACTTTCTTTGGGATTGGAATGAACACTGACCTTTTCCAGTCCTGGACTACTGCCGAGTTTTGCAAATTTGCTGGCATATCAAGTGCAGCACTTTAACAGCACTATCTTTTAGGATTTGAAATAGCTCAACTGGAATTCTATCACCTCCACTAGCTTTGCTTGTAGTGATGCTTCTTAAGGCCCTCTTGACTTCATACTTCAGGATGTCTGGCTCTAGGTGGGTGATCACACCATCATGGTTATCTGTGTCATTCAGATCTTTTTTGTATGGTTCTTCTGTGTATTTTTGATACGTCTTCTTAATATCTTCTGCTTCTGTTAGGTCCATACTGTTTCTACCCTTTATTGTACCCATCTTTGCATGAAATAGCTGAATTAAATACACCTGTAAAAAAATTCACAAATAAAAGTAACCAGGGTTCATGGATAGTTACTCAGCTGAGTAAGAGAAATTACAAGATGTGCCTAGTGCATTTTATTGACCCAGGAAGTTAGGAGAGGTTTAAAGAATCATGGAGATATGTAAAATGGACACTAAAAGCAATGAACAGTGCATGCACTGGTCAAATCTAGGATTTTACTTGAGCATTAAAATAAATAATGATAATAATGGATTAAAATTCATTGAATAAAATAAGAATTCATTTTAATGTTGACATTAATGAATGAAATAATGTCATTTGCAGCAACAAAGATGGATCTAGATATTGTCATTCTGAGTGAAGTAAGTCAGAGAAGTAGAAATATCATATGATATTCATTATATATGAAATTTAAAAATGATACCAATGAACTTACAAAACAGAAAAGACTCACAGAGTTAGGGTCGCCAGGGAGAAGGATAGGGGTGAAGGGTAGTTTAGGAGTTGACATGTACACATTACTGTATTTAAAATGGACCATCAACAAGGACATTCTGTATAGCACATGGAACTTTGTTCAATGGTATATAGCAGTCTGGATGGGAGATGAGCTTGGGGGAGAATGGATACATGTGTTATGTATGGCTGAGTCCCTTCACTGGTCACCTGAAGCCATCACAGCATTGTTTATTAATTGGCTATGGTAGTGGTGATTTAGTTGCTAAGTCATGTCTGACTATAGCAACCCCATGGACTATAGACTACGAGGCATCTCTGTACATGTGATTTCCCAGGCAAGAATACTGGAGTGGGTTTCTCCCATATGAAATCAAAAATGTTTAATAAAAAGGAAAGTTCTTCCTTAGAACACAATGAATGTGGGATTGATGGACTAAAGCTAGTCAGTAAGCTTTATGGTGTTTGGAGAAGACTCTTGGGAGTCCCTTGGACTGCAAGGAGATCCAACCAGTCCATTTTGAAGGAGATCAGCCCTGGGATTTCTTTGGAAGGAATTATGCTGAAGCTGAAACTCCAGTACTTTGGCCACCTCATGCGAAAAGTTGACTCATTGGAAAAGACTCTGACGCTGGGAGGGATTGCGGGCAGGAGAAGAAGGGGACGACAGAGGATGAGATGGCTGGATGGCATCACGGACTCGATGGATGTGGGTCTGAGTGTACTCCAGGAGTTGGTGATGGACAGGGAGGCCTGGCGTGCTGCGATTCATGGGGTCGCAAAGAGTCGGACACGACTGAGTGACTGAACTGACTGACTGACTGAAGCTTTGTGGTAAGGAACAGGATAAATGCATAATCTCAAAGTATTTCCTAACAAAATATTTATTGAAAAACAAAACAAAACAAAACATAGTGACTTTACAATGGCGAAAACTGCAGGATACTTAGACCATCTGAATTATCTAAGCTAACATCATTAACATTGGGACAAATTTGCATCAAGCCCCTCCTGAGGAGATTCACTGAGGACAGTTTCATTTCAGTGATATTCTTGCCAAAGATATATATCCTAATTATAATCATGAAGAAATAATGGAATAACCCAATACTGCTTTGTAAAATAATTGACCTATTCAAAAATTCATATTCAAGAAATACAAAGACAGGCTAAGAGACTGTCTCTGATTAAAGGAGACTAAAGTGTTATGGCAACTCAATAAAAAGTATGATTCTGGCTTGGATAATGAACTGCAAATCTTGATGAAATTTGCATGTGGACTTTGGATTGGAAAGTAGTTTTATATCAGTGTTATCAATAAATTGTTTTATTTTCATAACTATGCTGTAATCAGGTAACAGAAGGTCCTGTTACTTGAAAAATATACACTGAAAAATATAAAGCTAAAGGGATATATTTCACCCTTTCTCTCAAAAAATTCAGAAAAAAAGTATTTTTATACATGTGTACAGTATATATACTATGCAATATACATGTGTAATACATAGAGAGATAGATGGTCAGACACAACTTAGTCAACTGAATAACAATGTATTATATATATGTGTGTGCTGTGCAAGTACATGTGTGTATATAAAACTCTAAAGCAAATGAAGCAAAATGTAAATAATTGTTGACTCTGGATAAAGGGTATATGGAATTCCTTGTACTATTTTGAAAATTTTTCTGTATGCTTCAAATTGCATCAAATAAAATGTATAAAATAATAAAGATGAAATTTTATAAATCACTCCAAATGATAGTAGTGCAAAATTTTCTCTTTTTAAAGAAAACAAAACAGTTTATACACATCATATAGGCTGAGGAATTTTTTGAAAAATCTTGCTATGATGATTTTTTTTTAAGATAGTAGTTACCTGAGACAAACAAGCAAACCCTGTTATTCTGCTTTAGAATCTAGTCAGAGTAAATAAAATTTTTTTAAAAAAAGAATTATTTATAAATATTTCTGGACTTCCTTTGTGGCTCAGATGGTAAAGAATCAGCCTGCAATGTGAGAGACCTGGGTTCGATCCCTGGGTTGGGAAGATCCCCTGGAGAAGGGAAAGACTACCCACTCCAGTATTCTGGCCTGGAGAATTCCATGGACTGTCTAGTCCATGAAGGATCTAGTTCAATGGCAATAGGAATTATTGTTAACAATGGACTCTCATAAGAAAATAATCTGAAATGTCCATTTTAAATCCATTTATTCCAACTCAATTCATGTTAATATATAACATTGCTTAAACCTAAAGCTTTTGGTGTTCATCACAGTAAAAAGTACCACATGTCTTTTTCTCTGATTTGAGCCATGTAATATTCAAAATATAAAATGTATATTTGAGGAGACAGTTGGTAATTTTAAATGTGGTGAATAAAACTGATTATTTTAAAACAATATAGTGACAAGAAAATTATAGGTATGTGCTAATTACCATTTCTTTAAAGATGAACTGTTATTTTAGGGTTATCATGGAATGTGTGATAAGAACATTGTCTCTGAAGCCAGATTGTGATGGAAAATTCTGGCATAAATGTTTACAAGTTGTGTGCTTCCTGGCATTCTTGGTTAACTTATCAAGACGTTAGTTTCCTTACCATATAAATAATAGTGGTATCTAATAATAAGATATGAATAATAGTGGTATCTACTTTATGGGATGGTTGTGATGAATGTACAAGTTGAAATTTGAGCTATTATATATGAAGCATATAAACATTGTCTATTCTGTAAGTTAACATTAAGTCCTGGCAATTGTTATTCTCAAAATTAAAGAAAATAAATCAACAATCAATTTAGTAGCATAAAACCATACCATGTTAATACTGAAAATATTTCCTTGAATCCATGTTTAATTGAGAATAATTGAAAGCAAAGAAGTTCCTCCAGGTAATGCAAAATCAATGAATAATTGTCACACATCTTATTTTTAGTGCACAATTATCCTTACACTCTACATAGCTGTAGTTGTAATGTTAGTCATGTCCAACTCTTTGCGACCACATGGACTGTAGCCCACCAGGTTCCTCTGTTCATGGGCTTCTCCTGACAAGAATACTGGAGTGGGTTGCCATTCCTTTCTCCAATATTGCACATTATTTCCACATATTCTTATTTCTAATTCAAACTTTTTAGTATACTTCATGCTTTCATTTCTCTTGTCTTCACCAAGTTGTCTATCTCATTCAATATCTTTAACTTTCATATCTTTTGTTTACTTGGTCATTCTTTTATTTTCTTTCACTGAGTGTCTTTTCCATTCACTTTTCTAAAATATTTCCTGGTCTCTGCTGTCACTAATCTATCTTCTCCTGAAGTTTGGTTTCTTCTGTTTTGTGCAGACTGTCCCTCACAGTTGAAACATCTTTGGAGGCAGGTGCTGCAGTGCTAGTATCTGAGGGCTTCACTCCTTAGATTTTGCTCTGTAGTTAACAATTATTACTTCCCAGTGGGAGTGGAGGCAAAGGCTAGGGGTTTAAAGGCTTGAGTCCACACATGGCCTGTTGCAGAAAAACTTCATGAATATTAGGTGGGAAGAATCTCTGTGTCAAACTGTCCTTCTAGGCTGCCAGTTAAGGGCTACTGTGCAGACAACTCAATCCTCCATTCATGTATCCTACCACTTCTTACCAAGTTAATAATTTCTTGTGAGTGCCACATCCCTTCATATCATATCTCTTAGGAGATATATATTTGAGGAAATACATGCTTATGTACAACTTACATGAATAGAAATAATATTGACAGTTATGCTGAAAAATCATAAAAACATTTGTCTCTTCAAAATGACTGGCTGAAAATTTTCCTCAAAAACTCAGGAAAAAAAAGCATATATCATCACATTGCTCCAGGCATGCTTTTTAAAAAGCAAAAAAATGTTTAAAAGATCAAATCAGATTTGTAAACTTCTTTGCCTGCATAGTCATATCAACTCACTTACCAACTAGCAGTAAATTATGTACTAATTATTTTCAATATTAGTTAAAAGTAACATACAAACTCATGAGAACTGCCTTCATAAGGTTATATGCAAATATACGTTTTAAAATCAGTATTAAATTTACTGCATGAGTGGGTTGTAACATTAGTAGATGTGACTTTAAATATCTTGGATATTCCCTTAAGAAACCAGCTATTTTGAAGATAGATTTCTAAATGACATATTCACCTATCACTGATTCCATTGTTATTTTTTGTTTAATAAAGTTTGGAAATTATTTGATTACAGTTAACAAAGCATAAGTTATAAGGTTTAAGTTATAAGTACATGAAGTGATGAAGTTTTATTATGAGATAAATGAGTTACCTGACATACTGTCTTAAAAACACCTGTGATACTTCTCTGGATTTGATTCTATGCTAATCAATTTTTGATAAAGTCATCTTTTTTTTATTTTTAAATCATGATTTGGTTTTTAGCTTGTGAAGTTTCAGCAAACAAGAATCTTATATGTTAGAAATGCCTAAATTAATTAAAGAAATAGTAGGAAAAATTGATATCACATTCTCCAAGACTTTCATTTGCTATTTGCATTGCTTTTTCTCTATGATCTATGAAACAGCATTCTTACAAAATGAATCATCCTAAAGAAAGTTAAGTGTTGAAGAACTGATGCTATTGGACTGCAGTGTTGGAGAAGACTCTTGAGCGTCCCTTGGACTGCAAGGAGAATCAATCCTAAAGGGAATCAGTCCTAAATATTAATTGGAAGGATTGATATTGAAACTGAAACTCCAATACTTTGGCCACTTGATGCAAAGAACTGACAATTTTGAAGAGACCCTGATGCTGGGAATGACTGAAGGCGGGAGGAGAAGGGGATGACAGAAGGTGAGATGGTTGGATGGCATCACTGACATGAGGACATTAGTTTGAGTAAGCTCCAGGAGTTGATGATGGACAGGGAAGCCTGGTGTACTGCAGTCCATGCGGTCGCAAAGAGTCAGACATCAGTCTAATCAGATATTCCCTTTCTGGTATTTCAACTATGGTTTGAATAGACTATTTGCATAACTGCAACAGACTTCTGTGTAGTCAGGCATAGAAGAATCCTTTTTTAGAACTTACAACAATTAATCTCTATGTTTAAGTCTGCAGGAGACTGCTATGAAGGATTGTGAGTGTGCATGTGAATGTGTATTTCAGAGTCCTGTGTTAATTGATGATGACATATATTCCAATTTAAATAATTCAGAAGAAAAATTATTTTTAAACTCTATTCATACACAAATTAGCTATGCAATACCAAAACCATTAAAATTTTTTTAAATTAATTTATTTTAATTGAAGGCTAATTACTTTACAATATTGTAGTGGTTTTTGCCATACATTGACATGAATCAGCCATGGGTGTACACATGTTCCCCATCCTGAATCCCCCTCCCAACTCCCTCCCCATCCCATCCCTCAAGGTCATCCCAGTGCACCAGCCCTGAGCACCCTGTCTCTTGCATTGAACCTGGGCTGGCGATCTGTTTCACCTACGATAATATACATGTTTCACTGACATTCTCTCAAATCATCCCACCCTCGCCTTCTCCCACAGAGTCCAAAAGACTTCTTTACATCTGTGTCTCTTTTGATGTCTCGCATATAGGGTCATCATTACCATCTTTCTAAATTCCATATATATGTGTTAGTATATTGTATTGGTGTTTTTCTTTCTGACTTACTTTCCTCTGTATAATAGGCTCCAGTTTCATTTACCTCATTAGAACTGATTCAAATGCATTCTTTTTAATGGTTGAGTAACATTCCATTGTGCATATATACCACAGCTTTCTTATCCATTCATCTGCCATTGGACATCTAGGTTGCTTCCATGTTCTGGCTATTGTAAATAGTGCTGTGATGAACACTGGGGTATACGTTACAAACTGACTAACATAAAAGTAAATTTGAAAACACAAAAACACTAACTTGGAAGAGAAGAGTCAATCCTGCATTCCCCTATTTTAGCATGAGCTGAACAAGTACAAAAGGATAAGATGACATCTTTTTTACTGTCTGTAAACACAGGACTTTTTCTCTATTTAAACCTGTTTGAGAAGCTGTTAAGAAAATAACTGAGTGGGAAAATAAATGAAGCTTGAGATAGCAAATTACTGAAGAGGAAATTAATGTGTATTTCTTCAACAAAAGAGATAAATATCTGTCATCTCTACTAAAGAGATGTTCTGAAAGAAAAAAAAATAACTGAATTATAATTGAAGTAATTCACTCTCAGAAGTTGTACACAAGTAATTCCTGTCTGTACCTATAGCAGCAGGGAACAACTCTCCAGACACAGTACAGGGAATATAAATACATTATTATTATATTTTTGTCATTGCTATCATCATTACGATAATTTCAGGGGATGTGGGGATTGGCAGAAATGAACAGTTTGAATTTCCTGAGTTCTCTCTGAGTGAATTAAATTTAAATTCAGCAGAAGGTACTCTGTAGTGCTAGGTGTCTTGACACCTTATCTTTTCCTTGTTTATTCCATTCTTAGACAAATTAATACAAATTAATTTGTATTAGTATAAAAGCAAAGTATTCTATTCCTTAGTGTCTTCCAGCATGTGGATTAAAGAGAAGTCAATTTATTGGTTACAACTGAAGTGCAAGTGAGGCTGACATGGCTTCTTGGAAATTTTTACTTCATTTAATATTTCAATAGCAGTCCCACCTCCAAGAGTGATCCCTAAGTACTTGAAGGTCAGATTTGCATGCCTTAGCACCAATTCCAAGCTTGGGGCGTCTCTGTTTCTGTTCTTGTATTTGTTCTGCTTTAATCCATGAATATTGGGGGGGGGGGATTTGAATTTTAGAAAACTAGAGATTTAGAACTTAAGTCACAAAGATACATGTGCAAAGATAATTTCAGAACTCCTCACAGATTTTTTAAATGGAACTGTTTTTAAAAGTTTTAAATGTATTGTTTAGTTATAAAGTTTTACATAATTTTTAAGTAGAAGCATGCTTAACTAGAAAAGAATTCTGAGCTCTTGCTACTGATCTCTGGGCCTATTTAAAAGAACAGAAGCTGGATTTACAGAGGAAACAGGTTTGATGCTGTTGAGGAGGCAGTGTTCCCTGAGACTAGAGTAGCAATGACCATGATTATCCCTGAGATGACTTTCATCCTCCCATCCTATGCCAATGCCTGGGCACACACTTGAGAAGAGATAGCTAATAGATATTAGGTAAAAAGAGATTAAATATGAGGGATAGTAACAATTTCTACCACCTAAATATTTCTCTAGCTCATCTTCTCTTCTAGTTTCCAAATCCTGTATTTTATTTCTGCCCTTTATTCTTTCTGTTCTCTGGATAAGATTTCCTAAAATGTTACCTTATTTCTTCTTTTTCTGATCTTCCATCAATTTTTAAAAAATGTTTTAGGCCACGTCATGTGGCATGTGGGTTCTTAGTTCCCTGGCCAGGAATCAGACCCGTGCCTCCTGCATTGGGTCTGCAGAGTCTTAACCACTGCACAGCCAGAGATGTCCCCATCATTCATCTTTATATTAGGTACAAATGATTTTTATAAAACAAAACAAAACAAAATGTGATAAACCTCTTCAAAACATTTTGATAAATGAGCAAAATATGGTTAAATAAGGAACACACCAAATAAATCTACCTTTATATGTTTCTACTAGCATATACCAACAGTAAAGGATCTAGAGGAAACTCTTGCCAATCAAGAAGATAGCTTTTATTCCCCACTGATTTTGGAGACTAAAAAAAGAACACACTTTCTTTGACTATGTTTTTTAACAAAGCAGACCCTATATTCTACAGCAACCTGTCCTATTTTATTTTCCTTGTTGCAGTCAAAAGTATTTGGATATGTATGTATCTCTACATATAATATAGACCTTTTATTGGTCTTCTATCTCTTCTCTATATCTATCTACATTATTCATAGTACATTAAATAGATTAAATAGATATGTAAGCAAATATACAGACAGATAAAAAGGAAGGAAAGAAAGAGAAAGAAAGAAGGAAAGAAAAGCTATCATTTATTATGTGTCCTATTTATTATCAGTTTCCCTCTTCTGTATTTGCACTGCTTAAGAGAAGAAAATATTTCCTTCACTGCTGTTTAAAACATTATTTAGCAAACAATTCTTATTGAATAAATTGATGATTACCAAATGCTTTCTGGCTGTGGTATAAGAAAATGGTTAGACTCACTGAGATACCACTAACGCCTTTTAAAAATCATTTTGTTTGGATGTCTACAATTGATTCTCCAAAGAAGACATACAGATGTCTAACAAACACATGAAAAGATGCTCAACATCACTCATTATTAGAGAAATGCAAATCAAAACCACAATGAGGTACCACTTCACACCAGTCAGAATGGCTGCGATCCAAAAATCTGCAAGCAATAAATGCTGGAGAGGGTGTGGAGAAAGGGAACCCTCCTACACTGTTGGTGGGAATGCAAACTAGTACAGCCACTATGGAGAACAGTGGAGATTCCAAAATTGCAAATAGAACTACCTTATGACCCAGCAATCCCACTTCTGGGCATACACACCGAGGACACCAGAATTGAAAGAGACACATGTACCCCAATGTTCATCGCAGCACTGTTTATAATAGCCAGGACATGGAAACAACCTAGATGTCCATCAGCAGATGAATGGATAAGAAAGCTGTGGTACATATACACAATGGAGTATTACTCAGCCGTTAAAAAGAATTCATTTGAATCAGTTCTGATGAGATGGATGAAACTGGAGCCGATTATACAGAGTGAAGTAAGCCAGAAAGAAAAACACCAATACATTCTAACATGTATTTTGGGAATGCATGTAAGAATTAAAGATTTTAAAATTTAAAAAAAAAAATAAATAAATAAATAAAATAAAATCTGCCATAAATACAAGAGCCACAGGAAACGCAGGTTCTATCCCTGGGTCAGAAAGAGCTCCTGGAGGAAGGCATGGCAATAACCACTCCAGCATTCTTGCCTGGAGAATTCCATGGACAGAGGAGCTTGGTAGACTACAGCACATAGGGTGGCAGAGTTGAACAAGAGTGAAATGACTTTTATGCACACAATGATTATTTGAAGATATTTTAAATACTAAATAATTGATCCATAAGATGGTGAAATATGTTTCAAGCAGAAATAGACAATAAAGAAAGAAAATTGACACCTTATGAGCACTGCTTGAGAGATTACAAATCAGTACAATTATTTCAAGGAAAAATCTGTCAGTGTACAATAAAAACCTCAAAAATCTGGACTTCCAGTGATTTAATTTGACTTTGAGAAATTTATCTTCAAGAAATAATTATGAGTTTGTGAAAAGTTGACACATAGAACTCATTTTTATATTATTGAAGATAGAGAATGAAATTCTAACTTCAATATTCAAAAAGAAAGAATGGTCATATTTTCAAATAATGTAATATTATTCACTCTATAATTCATAGAAGTTCCCAAAGTTATTTTTGAAGACATCTAAGGTCCGTCTAGTCAAGGTTATGGTTTTCCAGTGAATGTATGGATGTGAAAGTTGGACTATAAAGAAAGCTAAGTGCTGAAGAATTGTTGCTTTTGAACTGTGGTGTTGAAGACTCTTGAAAGTCCCTTGGACTGCAAGGAGATCCAACCAGTCCATTCTAAAGGAGATCAGTCCTGGGATTTCTTTGGAAGGACTGATGCTAAAGTTGAAACTCCAATACTACAATTCATGGGGTCGCAAAAGTCAGACACGACTGAGCAACTGAACTGAATTGATTTTCACATGCAACAACATAGAGAAATGTGTAGGTAAAAGACCAGTGTTATTGTTGCTATTCTTTCCAATTCTAATTCACTGTAGACCAATACCTTAAAAAAAAACTATAATAAAATAAATCAGTATAAAAATTAAAAAAAAAAATTTTATCCACCTGAACAGTCCAAAAATTAAGCATTTTTTACTATAAAACTCTACAAGTGGATAAGAGAGAGAACTGTGTATTGAATGTAGTATGTTAGTCACTCAGTCATGTCCAACTGTTTGAGATCCCATGGACTGTAACCCACCAGGCTCCTCTGTCCGTGGAATTCTCCGGGCAAGAATACTGGAGTGGGTAGCCATTCCCTTCTCCTGGGGATCTTCGTGAACCAGAGACTGAAGCTGGGTTTCTTGCACTGCAAGCAGATTCATTACCATCTGACCCACCAGGGAAGCCCATTGAACTGTAAATGTATTTAATGTAAAGACAAGTAGAAAATAATTAAAATGATAGTAACTCCCTAGCGGCTCAGATATTAAAGAATCCGCCTGTAATACAGGAAATCTGGGTTTGATCCCTGGGTTGGGAAGATCCCCTAGAGGAGGGCATGGCAACTCACTCCAGTATTCTTACCTGGAAAATCCCCCTGGATAGAGGAGCCTGGAGGACTTCAGTCCATAGGGTCCCAAGAGTCGGGCATGACTGAATGACTGAACACATAAGCACAATTACCCACTACTCCATCTCCCTCTTCCTAACCACATAATAGAAGATTCTTGAGTTTCTGAGACTCTTATCCTTCTTAATATATCACTTGCTAAATTGTTACATATTTTTATGACTTTTGATCTTGGCTCTGTTACTTAGCTTTATTTCTGTAGTTTCAGAGAAAGAAAAGGAAACACAGTGAGAGAGAAGTTATAGTATTGAGTATAAATTAGGTCAGTCACAACACGTACTTATGGGACATGTCTTCCCTAGTGGCTTAGCTAGTAAAGAATCAGCCTGCAATGTGGGAGACCTGGGTTTAATTCCTGGGTTGGAAAGATCTCCTGGAGAAGGGAACGGCTATCCATTCCTGTGTTCTGGCCTATAGAATTCCATGGAGTGTATAGCCCAAGGGGTCACAAAGTGTTAAAGATGACTGAGTGAATTTCACTTTCAAAGCACACTTCTCTGGACACCCTGTCTACAGTAATGTCCTTCAGAGTGAGAAGAGAGGAAAAGCTCTATCTCTTATTACCTAACAATGAATGGTTCAGTGGCTGTATAGTTTGTCAACTTTAATAAATCTGTGCATTCCTCTAGCAGGTAGATTAATTTTTGCTCTCCCCACCTTGTTTTGCTTGCAGAATCAAATCCCTTCTCATTTTGTGGGAAACCACAGCTGCGAAGCAAGCAGTTGAGAAGGTATGACACTGCTTTCAAATTTGAAGCCAAGGGTTTACACATTAGAATTGCATGCAGTTGTTAATTTAGATGAGCAAAAATTTGAGAAATGTAGCTTTCAGTATTCTTGCCTTGAGAACCCCATGAACAGTATGAAAAGGCAAAATGATAGGATACTGAAAGAGGAACTCCCCAGGTCATTAAATGCCCAACATGCTACTGGAGACCAGTGGAGAAATAACTCCAGAAAGAATGAAGGGATGGAGCCAAAGCAAAAACAATACCCAGTTGTGGGTGTGACTGATGATAGAAGCATTCACCAGCAATCACCGATACTGTAAGAGCAATATTGCATAGGAACCTGGAATGTCAGGTCCATGAATCAAGGCAAATTGGAAGTGGTCAAACAAGAGATGGCAAGGGTGAACGTCGACATTCTAGGACTCAGAGAACTAAAATGGATGGGAATGGGTGAATTTAATTCAGATGACCATCATATCTACTACTGTGGGCAGGAATCCCTCAGAAGAAATGGAGTAACCACCATGGTCAGCAAGAGTCTGAAATGCAGTACTTGGATGCAATCTCAAAAATGACAGAATGATCTCTGTTCGTCTCCAAGGCAAACCATTCATTATCACAGATATCCAAGTCTATGCCCCAGCCAGTAACACTGAAGAAACTGAAGCTGAACGGTTTTATGAAGACCTACAAGAACTTTTAGAACTAACACCCAAAAAGGATGTCCTTTTCATTATAGGGGACTGGAATGCAAAAGTAGGAAGTCAAGAAATACCTGGAATAACAGGCAAACTTGGCCTTGGAATGCAGAATGAAGCAGGGCAAAGACTAATAGAGTTTTGCCAAGAAAATGCACTGGTCATAGCAAACACCCTCTTCCAACAACACAAGAGAAGACTCTACACATGGACATCACCTGATGGTCAACACCGAAATCAGATTGATTACATTCTTTGCAGCCAAAGATGGAGAAGCTCTATACAGTCAATAAAAACAAGACTGGGAGCTGACTGTGGCTCAGATCATGAACTCCTTATTACCAAATTCAGACTCAAATTGAAGAAAGTAGGGAAAACCGCTAGACCATTCAGGTATGACCTAAATCAAATTCCTTATGATTATACAGTGGAAGTGAGAAATAGATTTAAGAGCCTAGATCTGATAGATAGAGTGCCTGATGAACTATGGAATGAGGTTTGCGACATTGTACAGGAGACAGGGATCAAGACCATCCCCATGGAAAAGAAATGTAAAAGAGCAAAATGGCTGTCTGGGGAGTCCTTACAAATAGCTGTGAAAAGAAGAGAGGCGAAAAGCAAAAGAGAAAAGGAAAGATATAAGCATCTGAATGCAGAGTTCCAAAGAATAGCAAGAGGAGATAAGAAAGCCTTCTTCAGTGATCAATGCAAAGAAATAGAGGAAAACAATCGAATGGGAAAGACTAGAGATCTCTTCAAGAAAATTACAGATACCAAGGGAACATTTCATGCAAAGATGGGCACAATAAAGGAAAGAAATGGTATGGACCTAACAGAAGCAGAAGATATTAAGAAGAGGTGTCAAGACTACATGGAAGAACTGTACAAAAAGATCTTCATGACCTAGATAATCATGATGATGTGATCACTAATCTAGAGCCAGACATCTTGGAAAGTGAAGTCAAGTGGGCCTTAGAAAGCATCACTATGAACAAAGCTAGTGGAGGTGATGGAATTCCAGTGGAGTTGTTTCAAATCCTGAAAAATGATGCTGTGAAAGTGCTGCACTCAATATGCCAGCACATTTGGAAAACTCAGCAGTGGCCGCAGGACTGGAAAAGGTCAGTTTTCATTCCAATTCCAAAGAAGGGCAATGCCAAAGAATGCTCAAACTACCGCACAATTGCACTTATCTCACATGCTAGTAAAGTAATGCTCAAAATTCTCCAAGCCAGGCTTCAGCAATACATGAACCATGAACTCCCTGATGTTCAAGATGGTTTTAGAAAAGGCAGAGGAACCAGAGATCAAATTGCCTACATCCGCTGGTTCATGGAAAAAGCAAGAGAGTTCCAGAAAAACATCTGTTTCTACTTTATTGACTATGCCAAAGCCTTTGACTCTGTGGATCACAATAAAGTGTGGAAAATTCTGAGAGAGATGGGAATACCAGACAACCTAACCTGCCTCTTGAGAAATCTGTATGCAGGTCAGGAAGCAACAGTTAGAACTGGACATGGAACAACAGACAGGTTCCAAACAGGAAAAGGAGCACGTCAAGGCTGTATATTGCCACCCTGCTTATATAACTTCTATGCAGAGTACTTCATGAGAACCGCTGGACTGGAAGAAACACAAGCTGGAATCAAGATTGCTGGGAGAAATATCAGTAACCTCAGATATGCAGATGACACCACCCTTATGGCAGAAAGTGAAGAGGAACTAAAAGCCTCTGATGAAAGTGAAAGAGGACAGTGGAAAAAATTGGCTTAAAGCTCAACATTCAGAAAACGAAGATCATGGCATCTGGTCAGATCACTTCATGGGAAATAGATGGGGAAACAGTGGAAACAGTGTCAGACTTTATTTTGGGGGCTCCAAAATCACTGCATATGGTGACTGCAGCCATGAAATTAAAAGATGCTTACTCCTTGGAAGAAAAGTTATGACCAACCTAGATAGTATATTCAAAAGCAGAAACATTTTTTGCCGACCCAGGACCGTCTAGTCAAGGCTATAGTTTTTCCAGTGGTCATGTATGGATGTGAGAGTTGGACTGTGAAGAAGGCTGAGCGCTAAAGAATTGATGCTTTTGAACTGTGGTGTTGGAGGAGACTCTTGAGAGTCCCTTGGACTGCAAGGAGATCCAACCAGTCCATTCAGTAGGAGATCAACCCTGGGATTTCTTTGGAAGGAATGATGCTAAAGCTGAAACTCCAGTACTTTCGCCACCTCATGCAAAGGGTTGACTCATTGGAAAAGACTTTGATGCTGGGAGGGATTGGGAGCAGGAGAAGAAGGGGACGACAGAGGATGAGATGGCTGGATGGCATCACGGACTCGGAAGTGAGTCTGAGTGAACTCCAGGGGATGGTGATGGACAGGGAGGCCTGGCGTGCTGCAATTCATGGGGTCGCAAAAGTCGGACATGACTGAGTGACCGAACTGAATTGAACTGAATCAATTCTGAAATAGCATAATCCAGAATTGGAATATAGCTTTCAATCAGTGTTGCTTCCACACACATGCACTTGCCAGAATTCTTGAATTCAGTATTTAAGAAATTCTAATAAAATTAGAATTTTAATAATAATATGGATGGCATCACCTACTCGATGGACATGAACTGAGCAAGTTTCAGGAGTTGGTGATGGACCGGGAAGCCTGGTGTGCTGCAGTCCTTGGAGTTGCAAAGAGTTGGACGCAACTGAGCAACTGAACTGAACTGAATAATATTTCCCAGGGCTTCCCTGGTGATTCAGTGGTAAAGAATCCACCTGCCAATGCAGATTTGATCTTTGGGTTAGGAAGATCCTCTAGAGGAGGAAATGGCAACCCACTCCAGTATTCTTGCCTGGGAAATCCCATGGACAGAGGAGCCTGGTGGATTAGAGCCCATAGTGTTTACAAAAGAGTCAGATAGGACTAGGCAACCGAGCAACAATCATATTTCCTACTAGTTGACTAAAAGTATTCAAAGAAATTCCATGATAGCAGGAGTTGAAGGGTTAGACACATCACTCAGGATTTCAGTATAGGGTATTGAGGAGGTTTTAATAGTTACTCTTTACTAAGCTGAAGGCCAGATGCAGCAAACCACAAAGGAGGATGCTATCCCTTTTCATGAAGCTTAATTTATAAAGAGAGACAGATACAAAAAGAATATGCTAATGAGTTCTATGAAGAAAAATAACATTTGAAAACAGGATGGCATTTTGTGGAATAAGAAGTGATAGTTTATGTAAGATGGTGAAGGAGTACCTCTCTGAAAAAGAAGTAAAGTGCATATATATTTGAAGGAAATGCCTTAGTGGTAGAGGTATTTACAAGAGCATAAACTTGGAGGTGCCAGTATTCTTGGAATATTTAAGAAATAGCAAGACAAGCAAGTGGCTTGTCTTTAAGGATAAATGAAAGTAATACTATCCTGTACATGCAAAATATTTATATAAGCTCACTTTTTTTTTAATCTGAATCTCAACCCCAAATTCTTTATTCAAGACAAATGAATTTGTTCAACTTTATTTATTTGATCATAGCTATTTGGCATTACAACCTACTTTGCTAGGTTAGGATGAGTCAGTTTAAACATTGCTGGTAGTGTTCCCTGAAGAGAAGAGGAATGGCTTGTTATTTGTGAAAAGTCTGCCAAGATTATCTCCTATAGGTATAAGAAGACTGAGCTCTCTAGGTCAAAATCTTCAGAATATTGGGTAGGGACTTGGACCTAGCTTATGTAACATCATTTAGAGGAAGCTGAGTATAAGGAAAATATTATAGGTTTATATAATACTCGGGTTCTGCTCTGCTAAGTCACTTCAGTCGTGTCCGACTCTGTGCAATCACATAGATGGCAGCCCACCAGGCTGCCCCGTCCCTGGGATTCTCCAGGTCTAATGCATGAAAGTGAAAAGTGAAAGTGAAGCCGCTCAGTCGTGTCCGACTCTTAGAAATGAATTAAATATTTTATGTCCAGTCACTATATCAAAAGTAAAGCCAGAAAGTTTCAGAGGGGTTAAATTACTTTTTTCCCCAAGGTTTGGATCACACAGCTAATTAGTGACTGTCCAAGGATCAGAACACATATATTGATTCCTTATAATTGTTGACCTAGAAAATAATCTGACTTAGTCCTGAAGAAGCATACTTTTCTAGAAGAGTCTCTGAAATACTCCCAAAAACAATTAATTAAAATGGAACTGGTAGCAATGTTAAAAGAAATCTGAAAACAGCACTAAAAACAGAATAAATTTAATGTACATCAAAGTGTGTCATCATGGGAATGGCTCTTGAACCAAACCCTGAAGGAGAATGATGTGGCCTCAGATCATTTCAGAGCCTGAGGCATAAATCTTCTATGAAAAGTGCTGTTTGTCTGAAATCTTAAAGTAAAACTATGGGCTTTCATTAAAACAAAATTTCATAAGGAGAAAGAGAAACCCATCCAAAACGTTTGTGCAAAATTTCCTTACTGTGTTAATATAGCTATGAAAAATAGCAAGAAGTGTGAATTTAAACTTTCAAGTCCAAGTTATCTTTATTTGACTCTTTTCTTGGTCACATATTAAATATACAAGAGAGGGCAAGTGATTCAATATTTCTGAACTGCAATTTTTCCTCACTTATTTTTAAAAAATAGGGTCCTCAATTATTAAAAAAATAACAAAACAAAGCAAAATGATCAAGTTAGATTCCACTTAATATTGCCAGCAACATTTTGAGGATTATTATATTTGGCATGCAAAATATCATACACACTTGTTGACATATTTTATGTGTGTAAAGTGATTTTCAGAATAGCCAGAGACATCATTTGACACAACGTATTTCCAAACAAATAACTTTGTGTTATTGATCTAGAGAAATTTTCTTCTATCTTATTCATTATTCTGTTTCCTAACTAATATAACATATCAGATGTAGTTACTGGAGGTGAAATATAGTGAAAACAGTTGTTGTTTCAACTAATGAGCAATACTAAACTTCTTGAGGCATCCAAATGCTAACACTCTAATAAAGACAATAGCAAGTAATTGACAAAAAAGGGTTAAATTGTAGAATCAGAAATTTTGAGCTTAGGGAGATGGCTCAAAAATTCAATGACCTAATTAAGAAATCAAAGGAAATGATTAACAATTGATTGGTCTTGATGTTTTAAATAAAATAAGAACCATGGATGTCATGAGGGTAACAGAAAGGCCTAAATAGTTTCCTAACAAAGAATGAATTAGGACAATCAATGACAATGGCCTCAAGAAACTGAATATCTGGAAAAACTGAATTATTGAGAGTGATAGGAACTTTAGATCCTCCATGTATTCCGTGTGATTTATAAATTATCTATATTAATTCTTTCATTCTCAAATGAAGCTAGTAAACTTATCCATTTAGTAACTTTTATCCACTTATACATTGAATGGCTAAATCCATCCAATAAGAGTCAAATAAATATTTGTCACAGAAAAAGTTTTACACTGAGGTTCAGAGAAAAGCCACAAACTGAAAGGAGCAGTCCATTGTCTCACTCACTAACAGAACATAGTGGATATTAATGGAGGGAAAGGATATCAAGAATACAGCTTTGAAGGCTATTGGTGCCGTGGGTGCTAGAGCAGTACTTCAACTTTCTTTTGATTCAACATATGAAGGATTGAATTATCACAATCAATATTTTTGTGTCAATGCAAAAGGAATCTTATAAAAAGAGTTCATGAAATTAAAAAGTTTCCCATGGCATTTCCTTAATCTATGTAAACAAATTTGTGTGACCAGTAGCAATTCAGAAAGTCTATAGAGCCGCTCCAGGCCTATGTTCTAGGTTGCCTGCACCAGCAGCTCCTTGAGGAGGGTTCTGTGCATCCCAGCAGTCCTCCTGACTTTGCAGTGGAATGAAACCATGAGACGTGGCTCTGCACTTGTTTGGACAACTGTGTGACCTCCATAACAAGGTAAGGAGGCGCGGCTATGAGGGGATACCCCTCGTCCAAGGTAAATAGCAGAGGCTGCGCTTTTCAGGAGCAGCTGTGAAGAGATATCTCATGTCCAAGGTAAGAGAAACCCAAGTAAGATGGAGGGTGTTGCAAGAGGAATCAGAGGACAGACACACAAACCATAATCACAGAAAATCTAATGACATGGACCACAGCCTTGTCTAACTCAATGAATCTAAGGCATGCCATGAGCAGCCACCCAAGATGGGCGGGTCATGGGGGAGAGGTCTGAAAGACTGTGGTCCACTGGAGAAGGGAATGGCAAACCACTTCAGTATTCTTGCCTTGAGAAGCCCATGAACAGTCGGAAAAGGCAAAATGATAGGATACTGAAAGAGGAACTTCCCAGGTCAGTAGGTGTCCAGTATGCTACTAGAGATCAGTGGAGAAATAACTCCAGAAAGAATGAAGGGATGGAGCCAAAGCAAAAACAATACCCATTTGTGGATGTGACTGGTGATAGAAGCAAGATCTGATTCTGTAAAGGGCAATATTGCATAGGAACCTGGAATGTCAGGTCCATGTATCAAGGCAAATTGGAAGTGGTCAAATGAGATGGCAAGAGTGAACGTCGACATTCTAGGAATCAGCGAACTAAAATGGACTGGAATGGGTGAATTTAATTCAGATGACCATTATATCTACTACTGTGGGCAGGAATCCCTTAGAAGAAATGGAATAGCTATCATGATCAACAACTAGAGTCTGAAATGCAGTACTTGGATGCAATCTCAAAAATGACAGAATGATCTCTGTTCGTTTCCAAGGCAAACCATTAAATACCACAGTTATCCAAGCCTATACCCCAGCCAGTAACACTGAAGAAACTGAAGCTGAATGGTTCTATGAAGTCCTACAAGACCTTTTAGAACTAACACCCAAAAAAGATATCTTTTTCATTATAGGAGACTGGAATGCAAAAGTAGGAAGTCAAGAAACACCTGGAATAACAGGCAAATTTGGCCTTAGAATGCAGAATGAAGCAGGGCAAAGACTAATAGAGTTTTGCCAAGAAAATGCACTGGTCATAGCAAACACCCTCTTCCAACAACACAAGAGAAGACTCAACACATGGACATCATCAGATGGTCAACACCAAAATCAGATTGATTACATTCTTTGCAGCCAAAGATGGAGAAGCCCTATATAGTCAGCAAAAATAAGACGAGGAGCTGACTGTGGCTCAGATCATGAACTCCTTATTGCCAAATTCAGACTTAAATTCAAGAAAGTAGGGAAAAATCACTAGGGAATTGAGGTATGACCTAAATCAAATCTCTTATGATTATACAGTGGAAGTGAGAAATAGATTTAAGGGACTAGATCTGATAGACAGAGTGTCTGATGAACTATGGACTGAGGTTCGTGACATTGTACAGGAGACAGGGATCAAGACCATCCCCATGGAAAAGAAGTGCAAAAAAGCAAACCGGCTGTCTGGGGAGGCCTTACAAATAGCTGGGAAAAGAAGAGAGGTGAAAAGCAAAGGAGAAAAGGAAAGATATAAACATCTGAATGCAGAGTTCCAAAGAATAGCACAGAGAGATAAGAAGCCTTTCTCAGTGATCAATGCAAAGAAATAGAGGAAAACAACAGAGTGGGAAAGATTAGAGATATCTTCAAGAAAATTAGAGATAACAAGGGAATATTTCATGCAAAGATGGGCTCGATAAAGTACAGAAATGGTATGGACCTAACAGAAGCAGAAGATATTAAGAAGAGGTGGCAAGAATCCACAGAAGAACTGTACAAAGAAGATCTTCACAGCCCAGATAATCATGATGATGTGATCACTCACCTAGAGCCAGACAGCCTGGAATGTGAAGTCAAGTGGGCCTTAGAAAGCATCACTACCCACAAAGTTAGTGAAGGTGATTGGATTCCAGTTGAGCTATTTCAAATCTTGAAAGATGATGCTGTGAAAGTGCTGCACTCAATATGCCAAAAATGTGGAAAACTCAGCAGTGGCCACAGGACTGGAAAAGGTCAGTTTTCATTCCAGTCTCAAAGAAGGGCAATGCCAAAGAATGCTCAAACTACCGCACAATTGCACTCATCTCACACACTAGTAAAGTAATGCTCAAATTCTCCAAGCCAGGCCTCAGCAGTATGTGAACTGCAAACTCTAGATGTTCAACGTGTTTTTAGAAAAGGCAGAGGAACCAGAGATCAAATTGCCAACATCCACTGGAGCATCAAAAAAGCAAGAGAGTTCCAGAGAAACATCTATTTCTGCTTCATTGACTATGCCAAAGCCTTTGACTGTGTGGATCACAATAAACTGTGGAAAATTCTGAAAGAGATGGGAATACCAGACCACCTGACCTGCCTCTTCAGAAACCTGTATGTAGGTCAGGAAGCAACAGTTAGAACTGGACATGGAACAACAAACTGGTTCCAAGTAGGAAAAGGATTATGAAAGGGTATATATTTTCACCCTGCTTATTTAACTTCTATGCAGAGTACATCATGAGAAACGCTGGGCTGGAAGAAGCACAAGCTTCTTCCAATCAAGATTGCCGGGAGAAATGTCAATAACCTCAGATATGCAGATGAGACCTCCCTTATGGCAAAAAGTGAAGAGGAACTAAAAAGCCTCTTGAAAGTGAAAGACGAGAGTGAGAAAGTTGGCTATAAGCTCAACATTCAGAAATCGAAGATCATGGCATCTGGTCCCATCACTTCACTGAAAATAGATGGGGAAACAGTGGAAACAGTGTCAGACTTTATTTTGGGGGATTTCAAAATCACTGCAGATGGTGATTGCAGCCGTGAAATTAAAAGACACTTACTCCTCGGAAGAAAAGTTATGACCAAACTAGATAGCATATTCGAAAGCAGAGACATTACTTTGCCAACAAAGGTCTGTCTAATCAAGGCTATGGTTTTCCCAGTGGTCATGTATGGATGTGAGAGTTGGACTATAAAGAAAGATGAGTGCTGAAGAATTGATGCTTTTGAACTATGGTATAGGAGAAGACTCTTGAGAGTCCCTAGGACTGCCAGTTGATCCAACCAGCCCATCCTAAAGGAAATCAGTCCTGAATATTCATTGGAAGGACTGATGCTGAAGCTGAAACTCCAATCTTTTGCAACCAGATACAAAGAACTGACTCACTGGGGAAAAAAAAACCCTGATGCTGGGAATGATTGAAGTTGGGAGGAGAAGGGGATGATAGAGGATGAGATGGTTGGATGGCATCCTGACTCGATGGACATGAGTTTAATTAAGCTGTGGGAGTTGAGGATGGACAGAGAAGCCTGGCCTGCTGCAATCCATGGGTTTGCAATGAGTCAGACACGAGTGAGCAATTGAACTGAACTTAACTGCTAATAATATTACTAATAGTGGACTGTTCTGCCTTTAATTTCTTGTATGTATCATACCTTGCCTCAAGTATTCCCTCAACTTAAAATATCTTGCCCACCCTCTTTCTAACCCATGACAAAGACTTCTCTTATACTGGAAAGAACATCTGAGTAGATTAACAAATTGTATGACAGTAATGTATCAGGACCATGTTTTTCATGTTAAACCTAACAGTCTGATTTGTGTGTCAGTTTTTTTTTTTTCCACTAATGCCCTAGTTTTATGCAGTGCTTCATTCATTCTGATTTAATCTCTCAGTTCAGTTCTGTTGCCCTGTCATGTTGAACTCTTTGTGACCCCACAGACTGTAGCATTCCAGGCTTCCCAGTCCATCACCAACTCCCAAAGCTTGCTGAAACTCATGTCCATATAGTCGGTGATGCTATCCAACCATCTCATCCTCTCTCATTCCCTTCTCCTTCTGACTTCAATTTTTCCAGCATCAGGGCCTTTTCCAATGAGTCGGCTCTTCACATCAGGTGGCCAAAGTATCATCATGTTGTCTTTACATTTTATACTGTAGCCTTCACTTCCAGATTTGATAATTAGAGGGCAACAGTGACATCATATTCATTGTTTTACTTGCAGGTTCACACAGTGTTTGTTATTAAAAGGTGCTTAATAAATGCTCATTAAACAAAAGGAAAATAAACAGAGTGTGTACCTTTCAGACATGTCCACATACAAGCATATTCTTGGAATACTTATTTGAGGCATTACATTCTTTTTTGACATACACTTCAATCAGATCCAATGTACTTTTTCAGAAAATAGACAAAATTCTAATTCCTCACCAGAGAGCAGCTGATGGGAGAAGTGGGAAGAATCAATCATCAATCTCTTTCATTCACTGTCTCTCTCTCCTACAAACTAGAGCATTATTCTTAATGATGTTTTGTGCATGTAAAAGCTACTTTGGGAAGAAACAGTTCTTCCTGATGTTGAATATAAATTAATTGTAAAACCTGATCTGCTTCTTTTTTTCCAAGAGGATACAATACACTCATGATTCTGAAGCTGTAAAAGGCTATTCTGAAACTATCTGCAGACAAGGTTGCTATGGAAACCACCTTTTTTGGAATAGTACAATAAATAGTCATCTAAAAGAACACTGAACACAGTGCACCTTGCTCTAGTAATTATAGGTGGTCTAGAATTGAAATATCTATGATATGTTTTGCCTTCAGGAGTGCCACCAGAGCATTTCTATTACCACAGCAGAATATTTTTGTAAAGAAGTGAGGTGCAAAATGTTTACTTTCAGCAATAACTTGAGCAATGGAGGAAAAAGGACAAAGATTTTTGCTTCAAAGTCCCCAAGACTCCCTCCACCGCCACCTTCCCACACATGCACTTCACATATAAATTGAAGAGAATAGGCTGGGGCAATAAATTGGAAGATTCACTAGAGATCTAGTAACATGGAAAACAAACATATTTAAAGATGTACATGCCACAAATAGTTCTAAATCCTCTTTCCTCATACCTCCCAATTTCCTATTGAGGGACTTGAGAGCAAAATGGGCAAACGGAAGGAGACAGTAGAATTTGAAGATATGTTATAGCAAGAATAAGATGGCACGCTTTCTGTGTCTTCTCCGTAGGGGATTAGGGTGTGAAAGGCTGCCAAGAAGCTAGGCAATGGCATCTGAACACAAGGACGAGTTTGGCTTCTCAGGAAAACTTCTGCTGGCAACATCTACAGAAGTATTGATACTTCGAGCTTTCTGAGTTGAGAGGACAACCTTGAGTAGTGACACAACTCAACGCGAAATAGTCCATCTAGGGGACTTAAACTTTTAGGTGAGTCCTAGGCTAACCATGGGCTCAAGCAATCACTCAGAGATATAAACAGTGTAGTATATTTGCTAGAGATAAGGATTAGGGGAAGAGGGCCTGTCTCCATATCTCACAAATGCACAGAAGCAGATGAGATGCACGATCATACCACACATCAGAGTCATTTGTCACTCTCCTTGGTGAGAGAGGAGCGATTTTAAAGAATAAGATTTGAGCTGGACAGGGCTAAAAAAAATTTTTTTTAAGTCTATATACAGTAAAAATAAAGGGAAAAAAATCTCTATCAGGAGACTAATCATTTTAAGAAATTTTCTCATCTTTTTTGCTTTTAAAAATACATTTTGTTAAATAAGAGAAATGATGTGATATGTGCATGTGTACAAAAACACAGAAGCAAATAAAGAAAAAAGTGAAAGAGAGCTCTAAAAAGTGGATCATCACTAACTCAGAGAACACAGACATTTTTCTGTTCTTTTTTTAATATAAATTTATTTACTTTAATTGGAGGTTAAATACTTTAATGTCTTTGCTATTAAAAATAAAAACTGTCTCTGGGCTGTCCATGGTCTCCAGTTATACATTTTAAAAGAGGCATCATCTCATGCCTATCAGAATGGCCATCATCAAAAAGTCTACAAACAATAAATGCTAGAGAGGGTGTGGAGAAAAGGGAACCCTCTTATGCTCTTATAGGGAATGCAAACTGGTACATCCACTATGAAGAAGAGTATGGAGATTCCTTTAAAACCTGGGAATAGAACTGCCATATGACCCAGCAATCCCACTGCAGGGCATACACCTCGAGGAAACCAGAATTGAAAGAGATACGTGTACCCCAATGTTCGTTGCAGCACTATTTACAATAGCTAAGACATGGAAGCCAACAAGAGGTCCAACAGCAGAAGAATGGATAAGGAAGTTGTGATACATATACTGCAATTGAATACTACTCAGTTATAAAAAGGAAAGTTTTTGAGTCAATTCTGATGAGCTGGATGAACATGGAGCCTGAATTAAATCAGAAAAAGAAAGATAAATACTGTATATTAATGCATATATATGGAATTTAGAATCATGGCACCAATGATCCTACAAGCAGGGCAGCAAAGGAGACACAGATATAAAGAACAGACTTTCAGACTCAGTGGGAGAAGACGAGGGTGGGATGATTTGATAGAATAGCACTTCAATATATACATTCAGTAAGTCACTCAGACGTGTCCGACTCTTTCCGACCCCATGAATCGCAGCACGCCAGGCCTCCCTGTCCATCACCATCTCCCGGAGTTCACTCAGACTCATGTCCATCAAGTCCGTGATGCCATCCAGCCATCTCATCCTCTGTCGTCCCCTTCTCCTCCTGCCCCCAATCCCTCCCAGCATCAGAGTCTTTTCCAATGAGTCAGTTCTTCCCATGAGGTGGCCAAAGTACTGGAGCTTCAGCTTCAGCATCATTCCTTCCAAAGAAATCCCAGGGTTGACCTTCAGAATGGACTGATTGGATCTCCTTGCAGTCCAAGAGACTCTCAAGGGTCTTCTCCAACACCACAGTTCAAAGGCATCAATTCTTCAGCACTCAGGTTTCTTCACAGTCCAACTCTCACATCCATACATGACCACTGGAAAAACCATAGCCTTGACTAGACAGACCTTTGTTGGCAAAGTAATGTCTCTGCTTTTGAATATACTATCTAGTTTGGTCATAACTTTTCTTCCAAGGAGTAAGCATCTTTTAATTTCACGGCTGCAGTCACCATCTGCAGTGATTTTGGAGCCCAAAACAATAAAGTATGACAATGTTTCCACTGTTTCCCCACCTATTTCCCATGAAGTGATGGGACCAGATGCCATGATCTTCGTTTTCTGAATGTTGAGCTTTAAGCCAACTTTTTCACTCTCCACTTTCAATTTCATCAAGAGGCTTTTGAATTCCTCTTCACTTTCTGCCATAAGGGTGGTGTCATCTGCATATCTCAGGTTATTGATATTTCTCCCAGCAATAATGATTTCAGCTTGTGCTTCTTCCAGCCTAGCCTTTCTCATGATATACTTTGCATATAAGTTAAATAAGTAGGGTGAGAATGTACAGCCATGATGTACTCCTTTTCCTATTTGGAACCAGTCTGTTGTTCCATATCCAGTTCTAACTGTTGCTTCCTGACCTGCAGACAGGTTTCTCAAGAGGCAGGTCAGATGGTCTGGTATTCCCATCTCTTTCAGAATTTTCCACAGTTTCTTGTGATTGACACAGTCAAAGGCTTTGGCATAGTCAATAAAACAGAAATAGATGTTTTTTTTCTGGAATTCTCTTGCTTTTTTCATGATCCAGCAAATGTTGGCAGTTTGATCTCTAGTTCCTCTGCCTTTTCTAAAACCAGCTTGAACATCTGGAAGTTCACGGTTCTCGTATTGCTGAAGCCTGGCTTGGAGAATTTTGAGAATTACTTCAGTAGTGTGTGAGATGAGTGCAATTTTGTGGTGTTTGAGCATTCTTTAGCATTGCCTTTCTTTGGGATTGGAATGAAAACTGACCTTATCCAGTCCTCTAGCCACTGCTGAGTTTTCCTCCTTTGCTGGCATATTGAGTGCAGCACTTTCACAGAATCATCTTTCAGGATCTGAAATAGCTCAACTGGAATTCTATCACCTCTACTAGCTTTGTTCGTAGTGATGCTTTCTAAGGCCCACTTGACTTCACATTCCAGATGTCTGGCTCTAGGTGAGTGACCACACCATAGTGATTATCTTGGTCATGAAGATCTTTTTTGTACAGTGCTTCTGTGGATACTTGCCACCTCTTCTTATCTTTTGCTTCTGTTAGGTGCATACCATTTCTGTCCTTTATTGAGTCCATCTTTGCATGAAATGTTCACCTGGTGTCTCTAATTTTCTTGAAGAGATCTCTAGTCTTTCCCATTCTATTGTTTTCCTCTTTTTCTTTGCATTGATCACTGAGGAAGGCTTTCTTATCTTTCTTTGCTATTCTTTGCAACTCTGCATTCAGATGCTTATATCTTTCCTTTCCTCTTTTGCTTGTCACTTCTCTTCTTTTCACAGCTATTTGTAAGGCCTCCTCAGACAGCCATTTTGCTTTTTTGATTTCTTTTCGATGGGGATGGTCTTGATCCCTGTCTCCTGTACAACGTCACAAACCTCATTCCATAGTTCATCAGGCACTCTATCTATCAGATCTAGTTCCTTAAATCTATTTATCACTTCCACTGTATAATCATAAGGGATTTGATTTAGGCTCTTGAGAAATCTGTATGTAGGTCAGGAAGCAACAGTTAGAACTGGACATGGAACAACAGAGGGGTTCCAAATAGGAAAAGGAGTGCATCAAGGCTGTATATTGTCACCTTGCTTATTTAACTTGCATGCAAAGTACATCATGAGAAACACTGGACTGGAAGAAGCACAAGCTGGAATCAAGATTGCCAGGAGAAATAACAATAACCTCAGATATGCAGATGACAACACCCTTATGGCAGAAAGTGAAGAGGAGCTAAAAAGCCTCTTGATGAAAATGGAAGAGGAGAGCGAAAAAGTTGGCTTAAAGATCAACATTCAGAAAATGAAGATCATAGCATCCAGTCCTATCACTTCATGGGAAATAGATGGAGAAACAGTAGAAACAGTGTCAGACTTTATTGTTTTGGGCTCCAAAATCACTGCAGATGGTGACTGCAGCCATGAAATTAAAAGACACTTACTCCTTGGAAGAAAAGTTATGACCAACCTAGATAGTATATTCAAAAGCAGAGACATTACTTTGCCGACTAATGTCCATCTAGTCAAGTCTATTGTTTTTCCAGTGGTCATGTATGGATGTGAGAGTTGTTCTGTGAAGAAGGCTGAGCGCCAAAGAATTGATCCTTTTGAACTGTGGTATTGGAGAAGACTCTTGAGAGTTCCTTGAACTGCAGGAGATCCAACCAGTCCATTCTGAAGGAGATCAGCCCTGGGATTTCTTTGGAAGGAATGATGCTAAAGCTGAAGCTCCAGTACTTTGGCTACCTCATGCGAAGAGTTGACTCATTGGAAAAGACTCTGATGCTGGAAGGGTTTGGGGGCAGGAGGAAAAGGGGATGACAGAGGATGAGATGGCTGGATGGCATCACGGATTGATGGACCTGAGTCTGAGTGAACTCCGGGAGATGGTGATGAACAGGCAGGCCTGGCATGCTGCAATTCATTGGGTCATAAAGAGTTGGACATGAATGAGCGACTGAACTGAAGTGAACTGAATGGTCTAGTGGTTTTCCCTACTTTCTTGAATTTAAGTCTGAATTTGGCAATAAGGAGTTCATGATCTGAGCCACAGTCAGCTCCTCGTCTTGTTTTTGTTGACTGTGTAGAGCTTCTCCATCTTTGGCTGCAAAGAATATAATCAATCTGATTTCAGTGTTGACCATCTGGGGATGTCCATGTGTAGAGTCTTCTCTTGTGTTGTTGGAAGAGGGTGTTTGCTATGACCAGTGCATTTTCTTGGCAAAACTCTATTAGTCTTTGCCCTGCTTCATTCTGCATTCTAAGGCCAAATTTGCCTGTTATTCCAGGTGTTTCTTGACTTCCTACTTTTGCATTCCATTCCCCTATAATGAAAAAGATCTTTTTGGGGTGTTAGTTCTAAAAGGTCTTGTAGGTCTTCATAGAACCGTTCAACTTCAGCTTCTTCAGTGTTACTGGCTGGGGTATAGACATGGATAACTGTGATATTGAATGATTTGCCTTAGAAATGAACAGAGATCATTCTGTCATTTTTGAGAATGCATCCAAGTACTGCATTTCGGACTCTTTTGTTGACCATGAGGGCTATTCCATTTCTTCTAAGGGATTCCTGCCCACAGTAGTAGATATAATGGTCATCTGAATTAAATTCACCCATTCCAGTACATTTTAGTTCGCTGATTCCTAGAATGTCAATGTTCACTCTTGGCATCTTTCATTTGACCACTTCCAATTTGCCTTGATTCATGGACCTGACATGCCAGGTTCCTATGCAATATTGCTCTTTACATGATCGGACCTTGCTTCTATCACCAGTCACATCCACAAATGGGTATTGTTTTTGCTTTGGCTCCATCCCTTCTTTCTTTCTGGAGTTATTTCTCCACTGATCTCTAGTAGCATATTGGGCACCTACTGACCTGGGAAGTTCCTCTTTCAGTATCCTATCATTTTGCCTTTTCTGACTGTTCATGGGGTTCTCAAGGCAAGAATACTGAAGTGGTTTGTGATTCCCTTCCTCAGTGGACCACATTCTGTCAGACCTCTCCACCATCCCCCCCCATCTTGGGTGGCCCCACAGGGCATGGCTTAGTTTCACTGAGTTAGACAAGGCTGTGGTCCTAGTGTGATTACATTGACTAGTTTTCTGTGATTATGGTTTCAGTGTGTTTGCCCTCTTGCAACGCCTACTCTCTTACTTGGGTTTCTCTTACCTTGGACATGGGGTATCTCTTCACAGCTGCTCCAACAAAGTGCAGCACTGCTGCATATCTTGGATGAGGGGTATCTCCTCATCACTACTCCTCCCAACCTTGAATGTGGAATAGCTCCGCTAGGCCCTCTGGCACCCATGCAGCAACCCCTCCTTAGACATGGGGTCCTCCTCCTGGCTGCCACCCCTGGCCTTGGGTGTGGGGCAGCTCCTCTGGGCTGCCGCCCCTCATCTCAGATGCAGGGTAGCTCCTCTTGGCCGCCGCCCCTGACCTCGGACTTGGGGTAGCTCCTCTAGGCTGCCGCCCCGATCTCGGACATTGGGTAGCTTCTCTTGGCTGCTGCCCCTCGGGCATGGGGTCCTCCCGACTTCTGCCCCTGACCTCGGAGGTGAGGTAGTTCCTCTCAGCCGCGCTCTGCATGTCATCGCAGCCACCCGAGCTCTGCACGGATGGCCAGTGCAAACTCAATGCAAGAAGCAGGGCGCCAGAGTCAGTGCTCTGGGACAACCCCGAGGGATAGTGTAGGGAGGGAGTTGGGGGAGAGCTTCAGGTTGATGGGGACACATCTATACCTGTGGTTAATTCATGTTGATGTATGGCAAAAACCTTCACAATATTGTAAAGTAGTTATCCTCTACTTAAATGAACTTAAATAAAAAAGAAATTCTTAAAGCTACATTTAAAACAAATAATGTTCTTCCTATTTATAGGTGTCACTCTCTCCTGAAATTCCTGCTCTATTTTAGAGAAAAGAACACTTCATCAGGGACATCCCCTTGCTGCTATTAGAAGGAGCCAGGGAAAGGCAGACACAAAAAGGGAGACTGTGTAAACCTCCTATAGACATGGTGTGGTGAGACTGATCAGGAAATAAATTGATGAGCTGGTATCCATTCACCACAAGTTTCCCCAAATACCTAGTTTTCAGCAACGCCTAAGAGACAGCAAAGTATGGAGACAACTTCTAAATTAGATATTTTTAATCTGTCCCACAAGTGAATTGAAATGATTAGGAAAACAAAACAGAACTTCTTGGTATAGTTAAATTCATGATTATATACTGAAGTGAACAGTTAAACCAAAGCTTCGTTCTTTAAAAATTTTTGACCTTATTTCAATGCATTTAAGTTCAACACAAAAATACATAGCCTTACTACTGCTATTTTTTCAATATAATTTTAATATAATTACAATTATTGACTTATGATTGTTTTGTGCTACAAAAACCATGCAAACAATTCTTTGATACTTTAGTTATCTGTTGTTTCATAATAACCAGCCTTAAAGCAACAACGAATTACATTGTTTTAGAGCCTTAAAGCAACAATACATTATTATCTTTGATGACACTATGGGTTGCCTTGGCTCAACTAAACAGGTCTTGCTTTAAAGGTCAGCTAGTCAGTGAAACACTGACTGAGACTTCAGTCAATGAAATTCTCATTTGGGTTGACTATTAATTATGATTTTTGAATTAATTTCTACTTTTGATTTCCATCACAAATCTACACAGATTTTTGATTATAGTTAAAATTGAATAATCATTATAATTTGAACACTTCCTAGGCAAACTCATTCTTTTCTTTATATCATCTCTGGAACATTCTTTTTATACCTCACCCACTTAGAATAGCAATTTACACACAGCAAAGTCTCAATAACTATGTGTTACATTAGATGGAGTTGCTTAGATTATTACTATACTCATGCATTTGATTCTCACTTTTGCACAGAAGCATCTGCATAGTGTAAGAATTACATGAGATTAAACAATCCTGAAGTTTAGGAGTCACAATTTATTGAGATTTCTGCCTAGAAAGCTTTCTTATGCTTTTATATTGTTTACTTTGGAAGAAAGAAATAATAAATTAATAATAAGAACAATAAATGGTATGGAGGTTTCCCCAAAATAAAAAAAAAAAAAAAAAGAACTACCATATGATTCAGCAAGGGCCTGACACCAGTTCTTACTCCAGATTTGATATTCTTGACTACAGCCTTGGACTTCCCCAATGGTACAGTGGGTAAACTGCCTGCAATGCAAGAGATGCAAGTTTGATCTCTGGGTGAAGAAGATCCCATGGAGGAGGAAATAGCAACCCACTCCAGTATTCTTGCCTTTTTGGAAGTTTAAAGCACTCCTCAAAGAAACTGTCTAGAAGCAAATATTAATAATTACACATTTATGCATTAGAAAGCACAATATGGTCCAATGGAATACTTAACAAGGCCATACTTCCAAATAACCACTAGTTTGGAATTATTAGATTGAATCATGTAAAATTAGAATCACGCAGGTTATAAAATTTGGATCGTAATCATTTTATTTGAATCAAACTAATATTGAGTATAAATTAAGCAATATGTGCAACATTGGAAGAATTCTAATTACTATTTCTCTTTTAACACCTTTGCACCAAAAAAAAGGACAAATAAACCTGTTTTAGGCCAGAAAGTTTCCAATGTCATAGTAAATATAACAGTGTCAGAAATATTAAGAAGAATGGTCTTGTGGATGATATCAAAACATCGTCATAAAGTAAGAAACTTAAACCTGCTTGATTGTGTTTTTATAACAAGTGATAATGAATGATCTAAACGCTGAACTTATTCCTTTATTGATATAAATCTATGTTCACAAATTGCTATATAAGTAAAGAACTTTTCTGAAATTTAATTTCTCAATGAACAACAAATCCTTAAAGTGAGCGTTTTTTAAATGCATATGTACATGTGCATATGTATGCATGCACACAGGAGAGTGTATGTGTATTCTGTATAATTATATTGATAAAAATGAACCAGGAAAAAATGATTGATAAATATGTAAGAAAAAGTCAGTCAGCTAGAGAAGGTCAGCTTGCTAACTGGCTGTCAAGAGTTCTTTCCAATTGACATTTGCCTTCATATGTTTGTCTCACTGCAGTATATGGCACTCAGTTTTACAAGCTTCAGTTCAGTTCATTCAGTTCAGTCTCTCAGGCATGTCTGACTCTGAGACCCCATGAATCGTAGCACGCCAGGTCTCCCTGTCCATCACCATCTCCTGGAGTTCACTCAGACTCAAGTCCATGATGCCATCCAGCCATCTCATCCTCGGTCGTCCCCTTCTTCTCCTGCCCTCAATCCTTCCCAGCATCAGAGTCTTTTCCAATGAGTCAACTCTTCGCATGAGGTGACCAAAGTACTGGAGCTTCACCTTTAGCATCATTCTTCCAAAGAAATCCCAGGGCTGATCTCCTTCAGAATGGACTGGTTGGATCTCCTTGCAGTCCAAGGGACTCTCAAGAGTCTTCTCCAACACCACAGTTCAAAAGCATCAATTCTTTGGTGCTCAGCCCTCGTCACAGTCCAACTCTCACATTCATACATTAAAGACTTGAATTTATGAGTGTCTCAAAGATGACAGGACATGCTAATATTGATGCAAAACAGCAAACATTATAAGAAAATGTTTTCTTTTTTTATAGTGTATTTATTTAGTAATTTATAGATAGACATATATGCCTAGTAAATCAGACCAGTACATTACTTTTCAATATATTTTCTTCCAGTAGATAATCTACATGGGACACACATTATAATCAGAAGTTTTCAGAGAAAGAATGGAGTGTAAGTGAAAAGAACCAGTTTTAAAATTCACAGGCTTGATGGTATAAGATTAGAGAGGACTGAGTCAGAGTTCCAATATACATGAATTGTTCTTGCCTTTCCATGCAGACAGACAGGATTTTTGGCTACAGAACACTCTTCCCTAGACAGAGCTTGAATGGAAACTGAAGTGGAAAGATTGATCTTTGTCTACATGTCTTTGTAAGTTTTAAGGATATGTGCCTTGGCAACTCCTGTTACCAAGTGGTTATGTCTCTGTTTCTACGACTGGCCTCAGATATTTTGGACTAATAGTGAGCATTTGATCCCAAACGACTGACCTCCAGGCTGGCCAACCATCTCCGACCACACTGTGCCCTGAATGATGAATTAGTCAGTTTCCTTTCTCAGGATTTTAAATGGGAGTGGGAATAAAATCATTACTTTGAAGTTATAAGAAACTATAAGGAAACTGAAATAGTATATCTGCCAACATAAGCAGAAAGGATAAAGAGTAGAGAATGTGTGTCAAAACAGTAATAAGCAGTAGAGTTTAAATAATATATTATTTTAAATAATTTTATTTATATCATACCTTTCATATTATTATAAATAATTTATTCTTAAGTAATTTTAAATATTCTATATGAACTTTTAAATTTTTTAACAAATATTCCAATATTCAATATTCTATGAAACCTGAAGTTTTAAAAATTCAAGTGTATCCATGGCAGCTTATCAAATGTAAGTGTAGATACTTGAAAGTGTCATTAATGCTTCCTCTATTATAATCTAGTTTGTTTGGCCACAAAAATTATTTTATCATATTTAAGACTCATGGAAGTAAAACAACATAGATTTGACACAATATGGTTTTAGTTATTTCCACAGTGAATAGTATGAATTCAAGAATAGATTTCACTAGTTTTAAAAAATAAGTCTACATTTTTCATCTACATTTTCAAGTCTACAAGTCTACATTTTCAAGTCATCTTTACCTGTCTTATTCCCTTTGAATGGGTGCTTTTATGTTCCCTAAGAACATACTGATGCATTTTCATTGTTTGAATTTGGTTCAAGGATGCTGCATTGTGTGAAGATAAGGTACCATCTCAAATTCTCAAATCAACATTGAAATTTCAAGGACTTTTATTATTGTTGGTGGTTGAGCTCAATCTGAGTTATATACCAAATCTGAAGCAGCAATCCAATCTGTCACAAAAAATACAATATCTTTGTCCATGATCTTAGTGAAGACTAATAGAGAAATCTCAGGTCTTATTTTCTAGATGTTAAACTATTTATTTAAATGGTTTATTTTGATGTACTAAGTTTTAATTTTCAGAATATAATTAAAACTCCTAACAGGGTAATGTGTGTATCATTTTGAAACTATTGTTAATCTTACCTAGTTCTTCTCCACTTTTGAAGGTGAGAAGAGATATTATTTATTAATGTGCATGGGTAGTTATCTATTCAAAATCTACTTAGGCTAATTATATGTTTACCTCTCTTCTACCACACCTACTATTCAACACAATAACTTAATTTTGATCCAAAATAATGACTGAGCCTCAGTGTCACTATATATTTAATTATAAGCTATCATGCTTTATTTCTTAAAATGATAACTAAAAGGCACATTTATACACAATTCTTGCCTGGAGAATTCCATGGATGAAGGAGTCTGGCAGGCTATAGTCCAAGGATTGAAGAATTAGACAAGAGTAAGTATCTAACATATATACATATATAAAATATACATTTGTTTCTCATCGTCTTTTTACCTAGACAGACTTTCTTAATTCTTTGCTAGTTTCAACTGACTCTTCAGTTTAATTTTTGCTTACTTTTGGACTCTAAAATAATATTATTGTGTAGTGAATCATGATTCATAACTATGGTCAATGATAATTTTAATATCAAAAGACATTCCTTCTTACCTACTCATATGATGATTTTCACTTTAATAATTGTCTCATGAAATAACTGCAATTTTCTTTTTAATTTAAATTCATTTATTGTAATTAGAGGCTAATTACTTTATAATTTTGTATTGGTTTTGCACCATGTGTGTACACGTGTTCCCAATCCTGAACCCCCCTCCCACCTCTGTCCCCTTACCATCCCTCTGGGTCATCCCAGTGAACCAGCCCCAAGCATTCTGTATCCTGCATCAAACCGGGACTGGCAATTAGTTTCTTATATGATATTATACATGTTTCAATGCCTTTCTCCCAAATCATCCCACCCTCTCCCTCTCCCACAGAGTCCAAAAGACTGTTCTATACATCTGTGTCTCTTTTGCTGTCTCGCATACAGGGTTATCGTTACCATCTTTCTAAATTCCATATACATGCGTTAGCATACTGTATTGGTGTTTTTCTTTCTGGCTTACTTCACTCTGTACAATAGGCTCCAGTTTCATCCACCTCATTAGAACTGATTCAAATGTATTCTTTTTAATGGCTGAGTAGTACTCCGTTGTGTATATGTACCACCACTTTCTTATCCATTCATCTGCTGATGGACATCGAGGCTGCTTCCATGTCCTGGCTATTATAAACAGTGCTGCAATGAACATTGGGGTACATGTGTCTCTTTCAATTCTGAAATTTATTTTCAACTAGGCTTTCCTAAATTAAGCCAAGTTTTGTTCCTCCTAATTATTTTATAACTGTATCTCTCAGCATGTAAAATATGAGGTGGTATTGGGTTACAGCAATTGTTTGATGTCCATTCCCATGTTTCTAAGTAACCACTTCCTGCATATAGTAACAATAAGAACAAGCATCAAAAATATCTTTGAAGGTACAAGTTAGGGTTCACAAATAAGTTCCAAAGAGCACCTGGTTCCAATAAATGCTAATAAACAATCTATGAAGAAAGATATCTTATTTAGAAAGTTGAAGTTTCTCAAATTTTCCCAGAAAAATCAATATTGAATTATCCCCCCACTACACACACACACACACAGAGTACATCATGAGAAATGCTGGGCTGGAAGAAGCACAAGATGGAATCAAGATTGCTGGGAGAAATATCAATCACCTCATATATGCAGATGACACCACCCTTATGGAAGAAAGTGAAGAAGAACTAAAGAGCCTCTTGATGAAAATGAAAGTGGAGAGTGAAAAAGTTGGCTTAAAGCTCAACATTCAGAAAACGAAGATCATGGCATCTGGTCCCATCACTTCATGGGAAATAGATGGGGAAACAGTGGAAACAGTGTCAGACTTTATTTGTTTGGACTCCAAAATCACTGAAGATGGTGATTGCAGCCATGAAATTAAAAGACGTTTTACTCCTTGGAAAAAAAAAGTTATGACCAACCTAGACAGCATATTATAAATCAGAGACATTACTTTGCCAACAAAAGTCTATTTAGTTAAAGCTATGGTTTTTCCAGTTGTCATGTATTTGGTATGAGAGTGGGACTATAAAGAAAGCTGAGCGCAGAAGAATTGATGCTTTTGAAGTGTGGTGTTGGAGAAGACTCTTGAGAGTTCCTTGGACTGCAAGAAGATTCAATCAGTCCATCCTAAAGGAGATCAGTCCTGGGTGTTCACTAGAAGAACTGATGTTGAAGCTGAAACTCCAATACTTTGGCCACCTGATGCGAAGAGCTGACTTATTTGAAAAGACGCTGATGCTGGGAAAGATTGAGGGCAGGAGGAGAAGGGGATGACAGATGAGACGGTTGGATGGCATCAACGACTCAGTGGACATGTGTTTGGGTGGACTCCAGGAGTTGGTAATGGACAGGGAGGCCTGGTGTGCTGCAGTTCATGGGGTCACAAAGAGTCAGACATGACTGAGTGACTGAACTGAACCAACACAAACACACACAAATACATTTAGTTTAGGAGGCTCATAAGTGTTAAAAACTATGCTCAAGACATCAAGTGTTAGTAAGAGAATTTGAGGCTATTCTCTTAAAACATCAGGAAGTGGAAATTGTTTCTGCATTGTTAGAAGTTCCTGCCTGAGTGTATATACAACGCTGTATATGAGTGTATATAATATGTAGTAGATGTAGACCATGTATTATATACGTTATGCTAGTTTGTTTTAGTCACTAAGTCATCTCTGACTCTTGTAACCACATAACTATAAACCTCCAGGCTCCTCTGTCCATGGGGTTTCCTAGACAAGACTATTAGAGTGGCTTGCTATTTTCCTCTCCATGGATCTTCCCAATGTAGGGATCAAACCCTAGTCTCCTGAACTTACAGGTGGATTCTTTACCAGTGTGTTAACCGGGAAGCCCATATATGTTATATATAATATATGAAATAACTTTAAAGACTCTGAAAAATGACATCCATTTAATTTTGTTTATCATTATTTTTCTCAAATTTTGTTTATCTTGGAATATTTTTTCTACATGAGAAATTTTATATTTTATTGTAAGAACTCCAAGGATAGTTGAAACATTACTGTATATACTAATCTATTACTCTGATAAACTCAAAATATTCCATATCTGGAAAAAAGTATTTAAAAAATTAAGATATATTTCAAGTATAAACCATACATGCATTTTATTTATTTTTTTTATTTTTTATTTTTACTTTATTTTACTTTACAATACTGTATTGCTTTTGCCATACATTGACATGAATCAGCCACGGGTATACATGAGTTCCCAATCCTAAACACCCCTCCCACCTCCCACCACATATCATCTCTCTGGATCATCCCCGTACACCAGCCCCAAGCATCCTGTATCCAGTATCGAACATAGACTGGTGATTCATTTCTTACATGATAGTATACATGTTTCAATGCCATTCTTGCAAATCATCCCGCCCTTTTCCTCTCCCATAGAGTCTAAAAGTCCGTTTTATATATCTGTGTCTCTTTTGCTGTCTCGCATAGAGGGTTATCATTACCATCTTTCTAAATTCCATATATATGTGTTAGTATACTGTATTGGTGTTTTTCTTTCTGGCTTACTTCACTCTGTATAATCAATCGGCTCCAGTTTCATCCACCTCATTAGAACTGATTCAAATGTATTCTTTTTAGTGGCTGAGTAGTACTCCATCGTGTATATGTACCACCACTTTCTTATCCATTCGTCTGCTGATGGACATCTAGGTTGTTTCCATGTCCTGGTTATTATAAACAGTGCTGTGATGAACATTGGGGTACACGTGTCTCTCTCAATTCTGGTTTCCTCGGTGTGTATGTCCAGCAGTGGGATTGCTGGGTCATAAGGCAGTTCTATTTGCAATTTTTAAGGAATCTCCACTCTGTTCTCCATAGTGGCTGTACTAGTTTGCATTCCCACCAACAGTGTAAGGAGGGTTCCCTTTTTCCCACACCCTCTCCAGCATTTATTGCTTATAGACTTTTGGATTGCTGCCATTCTGACTGGTGTGAAATGGTACCTCATTGTGGTTTTGATTTGCATTTCTCTGATAATAAGTGATGTTGAGCATCTTTTCATGTGTTTGTTAACCATCCATATGTCTTCTTTGGAGAAATGTCTATTTAGTTATTTGGCCCATTTTTTAATTGGGTCGTTTATTTTTCTGGAATTGAGCTGCATAAGTTGCTTGTATATTTTTGAGATTAGTTGTTTGTCAGTTGCTTCATTTGCTATTATTTTCTCCCATTCAGAAGGCTGTCTTTTCACATTGCTTATAGTTTCCTTTGTTCTGCAGAAGCTTTTCATTTTAATTAGATAGCATTTTTTTATTTTTGCTTTTATTTCCAGTATTCTGGGAGGTGGATCATAGAGGATACTGCTGTAATTTATGTCAGAGAGTGTTTCGCCTACATTTTCCTCTAGGAGTTTTATAGTTTCTGGTCTTACATTTAGATCTTTAATCCATTTTGAGTTTATTTTTGTGTGCAGTGTTAGAAAGTGATCTAGTTTCATTTTTTTACAAGTGGTTGACCAGTTTTCCCAGCACCACTTGTTAAAGAGATCGTCTTTAATCATTTATATTCGTGCCTCCTTTGTCAAAGATAAGGTGTCCATAGGTGAATGGATTTATCTCAGGGCTTTCTATTGTGTTCCATTGATCTATATTTCTGTCTTTGTGTCAGTACCATACTGTCTTGATAACTGTGGCTTTGTAGTAGAGCCTGAAGTCAGGCAGGTTGATTCCTCCAGTTCCATTCTTCTTTCTCAAGATTGTTTTGGCTATTCGAGGTTTTTTGTATTTCCATACAAATTGTGAAGTTGTTTGTTCTAGCTCTGTGAAAAATACCACTGGTAGCTTGATAGGGATTGCATTGAATTTGTAAATTGCTTTGGGTAGTATACTCATTTTCACTATATTGATTCTTCCAATCCATGAACATGGTATATTTCTCCATCTAGTAGTATCCTTTTTGATTTCTTTCATCAGTGTTTTATAATTTTCTATATATAGCCTTTAGTTTCTTTAGGTAGATATATTCCTAAATATTTTATTCTTTTCGTTGCAATGGTGAATGGAATTGTTTCCTTAATTTCTTTTTCTACTTTCTCATTATTAGTGTATAGGAACGCAAGGGATTACTGGGTGTTGATTTTATATCCCGCAACTTTACTATATTCATTGATTAGCTCTAGTAATTTTCTGGTGGAGTCTTTAGGGTTTTCTATGTAGAGGATCATGTCATCTGCAAACAGTGAGAGTTTTACTTCTTCTTTTCCAATTTGGATTCCTTTTATTTCTTATTCTGCTCTTATTGCTGTGTGCAAAACTTCTAGAACTATGTCAAATAGTAGCAGTGAAAGCGGGCACCCTTGTCTTGTTCCTGATTTTAGGGAAATGCTTTCAATTTTTCACCATTGAGGATAATGTTTGCTGTGGGTTTGTCATATATAGTTTTTATCATGTTGAGGTATGTTCCTTCTATTCCTGCTTTTTGGAGAATTTTTATCATAAATGGGTGTTGAATTTTGTCAAAGGCCTTCTCTGCATCTATTGAGATAATCATATGGCTTTTATTTTTCAGTTTGTTAATGTGGTGAATTACATTGATTGATTTGTGGATATTGAAGAATCCTTGCATTCCTGGGATAAAGCCCACTTGGTCATGGTGTATGATCTTTTTAATGTGTTGTTGGATTCTGATTACTAGAATTTTTTAAGGGTTTTTGCATCTATGTTCATCAGTGATATTGGTCTGTAGTTTTCTTTTTTTGTGGCATCTTTGTCAGGTTTTGGTATTAGGGTGATGGTGGCCTCATAGAATGAGTTTAGAAGTTTACCTTCCTCTGCAATTTTCTGGAAGAGTTTGAGTCAGATTGGTGTTAGCTCTTCTCTAAATTTTTTGTAGAATTCAGCTGTGAAGCTGTCTGGACCTGGGCTTTTGTTTGCTGGAAGATTTCTGATTACAGTTTCAATTTCCATGCTTGTGATGGGTCTGTTAAGATTTTCTATTTCTTCCTGGTTCAGTTTTGGGAAGTTGTACCTTTCTAAGAATTTGTCCATTTCTTCCAAGTTGTCCATTTTATTGGCATATAATTGCTGATAGTAGTCTCTTATGATCCTTTGTATTTCTGTGTTGTCTGTTGTAATCTCTCCATTTTCATTTCTAATTTCATTGATTTGATTTTTCTCCCTTTGTTTCTTGATGAGTCTGGCTAATGGTTTGTCAATTTTATTTATCCTTTCAAAGAATCAGATTTCGGCTTTGTTGATTTTTGCTATGGTTTCTTTTCTTTTGCATTTATTTCTGCCCTACTAACTCTGGGGTTCTCCATTTCTTCCTTTTCTAGTTGCTTTAGGTGTAGTTAGGTTATTTATTTGACTTTTTTCTTGTTTCTTGAGGTATGCCTGTATTGCTATGAACTTTCCTCTTAGAATTGCTTTCAGAACTCTGACACAAGCTTCCCTAGCCAAGAAACCTTGACAAGCTACTGATACAACCCCACCCACAGTGAGGAAACTCCATAATAAAGAGAACTCCACAAATTCCCAGAATACAGAAAGGCCACCCCAAATGCAGCAATATAACCAAGATGAAGAGACAGAGGAATACCCAGCAGGTAAAGGAACAGGAGAAATGCCCGCCAAACCAAACAAAAGAGGAAGAGATAGGGAATCTACCTGAGAAAGAATTCCATATAATGGTAGTGAAAATGATCCAAAATCTTGAAATCAAAATGGAATCACAGATAAATAGCCTGGAGACAAGGATTGAGAAGATGCAAGAAAGGTTTAAGAAGGACCTAGAAGAAATAAAAAAGAGTCAATATATAATGAATAATGCAATGAATGAGATCAGAAACACTCTGGAGGCAACAAATAATAGAATATCGGAGGCAGAAGATAGGATTAGTGAAATAGAAGATAGAATGATAGAAATAAATGAATCAGAGAGGAAAAAAGAAAAATGAATTAAAAGAAATGAGGACAATCTCGGAGACCTCCAGGATAATATGAAACATTCCAACATTCGAATCATAGGAGTCCCAGAAGAAGACAAAAAGAAAGACCATGAGAAAATACTTGAGGAGATAATAGTTGAAAACTTCCCTAAAATGGGGAAGGAAATAGTCACCCAAGTCCAAGAAACCCAGAGAGTTCCAAACAGGATAAACCCAAGGCAAAACACCCCAAGACACATATTAATCAAATTAACAAAGATCAAACACAAAGAACAAACATTAAAAGCAGCAAGGGAAAAACAACAAATAACACACAAGGGTATTCCCATAAGGATAACTGCAGATCTTTCAATGGAAACGCTTCAGGCCAGGAGGGAATGGCAAGACATATTTAACGTGATGAAAGAAAATAACCTACAGCCCAGATTACTGTACTCAGCAAGGATCTCATTCAAATATGAAGGAGAAATCAAAAGTTTTACAAACAAGCAAAAGCTCAGAGAATTCAGCACCACCAAACCAGCTCTCCAACAAATGCCAAAGGATATTCTCTAGACAGGAAACACAAAAAGGGCATATAAACCCAAACCCAAAACAATAAAGTAAATGGAAACGGGATCATTCAGTTCAGTTCAGTCTCTCAGTCGTGTCCGACTCTTTGCCACCCCATGAATCACAGCATGCCAGGCCTCCCTGTCCATCACCATCTCCCAGAGTTCACTCCGACTCACATCCATCGAGTCCGTGATGCCATCCAGCCATCTCTTCCTGGGTCGTCCCCTTTACCTCCTACCCCCAATCTCTCCCAGCATCAGAGTCTTTTCCAATGAGTCAACTCTTCCCATGAGGTGGCCAAAGTACTGGAGCTTCAGCTTTAGCATCATTCCTTCCAAAGAAATCCCAGGGTTGATCTCCTTCAGAATGGACTGGTTGGATCTCCTTGCAGTCCAAGGGACTCTCAAGAGTCTTCTCCAACACTACACTTCAAACACATCAATTCTTCAGCACTCAGCCTTCTTCACAGTCCAACTCTCACATCCATACATGACCACTGGAAAAACCATAGCCTTGACTAGATGGACATTTGTTGGCAAAGTAATGTCTCTGCTTTTGAATATGCTATCTAGGTTGGTCATAACTTTTCTTCCAAGGAGTAAGCATCTTTTAATTTCATGGCTGCAGTCACCATCTGCAGTGATTTCGGAGCCCAAAACAATAAAGTCTGACACTGTTTCTACTGTTTCCCCATCTATTTCCCATGAAGTGATGGGATCAGATGCCATGATCTTCGTTTTCTGAATGTTGAGCTTTAAGCCAACTTTTTCGCTCTCCTCTTTCACTTTCATCAAGAGGCTTTTTAGCTCCTCTTCACTTTCTGCCATAAGGGTGGTGTCATCTGCATATCTGGGGTTATTTATATTTCTCCCAGCAGTCTTGATTCCAGCTTGTGTTTCTTCCAGTCCAGCGTTTCTCATGATGTACTCTGCATAGAAGTTAAATAAGCAGGGCAACAACATACAGCCTTGATGCACTCCTTTCCCAACTTGGAACCAGTGAGTTGTTCCATGTCCAGTTCTAACTGTTGCTTCCTGACCTGCATACAGATTTCTCAAGAGGCAGGTTAGGTGGTCTGGTATTCCCATCTCTTTCAGAATTTTCCACAGTTTCTTTTGATCCACACAGTCAAAGGCTTTGGCATAGTCAAGAAAGCAGAAATAGATGTTCATCTGGAACTCTCTTTCTTTTTCCATGTTCCAGCAGATGTTGGTAATTTGATCTCTCTCAACGGTACCTCTGCCTTTTCTGAAACCAGCATGAATATCTGGAAGTTCACAGTTCATGTATTGTTGAAGTATGGCTTGGAGAATTTTGAGCATCACTTTACTAGCATGTGAGATGAGTGCAATTGTGTGGTGTTTGAGCATTTTTTGCATTGCCTTTCTTTGGGATTGGAATGAAAACTGACCTTTTCCAGTCCTCTGGCCACTGCTGAGTGTTCCAAATTTGCTGGCATATTGAGTGCAGCACTTTCACAGCATCATCTTCCAGAATTTGAAACAGCTCAACTGGAATTCCATCACCTCCACTAACTTTGTTCGTAGTGATGCTTTCTAAGCCCACATTCCAAGATGTCTGGCTCTAGATTAGTGATCACATCATCATGATTCTCTGCATCGTGAAGATCTTTTTTTGTACAGTTCTTCCGTGTATTCTTGCCACCTCTTCTTAATATCTTCTGCTTCTGTTAGGTCCATACCATTTCTGTACTTTATCGAGCCCATCTTTGCATGAAATGTTCCCTTGGTATCTCTAATTTTCTTGAAGAGATCTCTAGTCTTTCCCATTCTGTTGTTTTCCTCTATTTCTTTGCATTGATTGCTGAATAAGGCTTTCTTATCTCTTCTTGCTATTCTTTGGAACTCTGCATTCAGATGCTTATATCTTTCCTTTTCTCCTTTGCCTTTCTCCTCTCTTCTTTTCCCAGATACTTGTAAGGCCTCCCCAGACAGCCATTTTGCTTTTTTGCATTTCTTTTCCATGGGGATGGTCTTGATCCCTGTCTCCTGTACAATGTCATGAACCTCATTCCATAGTTCCTCAGGCTATGAGGTCTGTCTATCAGATCTAGGCCCTTAGATCTATTTCTCACTTCCACTGTATAATCATAAGGGATTTGCTTTAAGTCATACCTGAATGGTGTAGCGGTTTTCCCTACTTTCTTCAATTTGAGTCTGAATTTGGCAATAAGGAGTTCATGATCTGATTCACAGTCAGCTCCTGGTCTTGTTTTTCTTGACTGTATAGAGCTTCTCCATCTTTGGCTGCAAAGAATATAATCAGTCTGATTTTGGTGTTGACCATCTGGTGATGTCCATGTGTAGAATCTTCTCTTGTGTTGTTGGAAGAAGATGTTTGCTATGACCAGTGCATTTTCTTGGCAAAACTCTATTAGTCTTTGCCCTGCTTCTTTCTGCATTCCAAGGCCTAGTTTGCCTGTTATTCCAGGTGTTTCTTGACTTACTACTTTTGCATTCTAGTCCGCTATAATGAAAAGGACATACTTTTTGGGTGTTAGTTCTAAAAGATCTTGTAGGTCTTCATAAAACCGTTCAACTTCAGTTTCTTCAGTGTTTCTGGTTGGGGCATAGACTTGGATAACTGTGATATTGAATGGTTTGCCTTGGAGACAAACAGAGATCATTCTGTCGTTTTGAGATTGCATCCAAATACTGTATTTCAGACTCTTTTTTACCATGATGGCTACTCCATACTTATTAATAATTACCTTAAATGTAAATGGGTTGAATGCCCCCACCAAAAGGCAAATACTGGCTGAATGGATACAAAACAAGACCCCTATATATGCTGCCTACAAGAGACCCACCTTAAAACAAGGGACATACACTGACTGAAAGTGAAGGACTGGAAAAAGTTATTCCATGCAAATAGAGACCAAAAGAAAGCAGGAGTAGCAATACTCATATCCGATAAAATAGACTTTAAAACAAAAGCTGTGAAAAAAGACAAAGAAGGCCACTACATAATGATTAAAGATCAATCCAAGAAGAAGATATAACAATTATAAATATATATGCACCCAACATAGGAGCACCGCAATATGTAAGACAAATGCTAAGAAATATGAAAGGGGAAATTGACAATAACACAATATTAGTGGGAGACTTTAATACCCCACTCACATCTATGGACAGATCAACTAAACAGAAAATTAACAAAGAAATGCAAACTTGAAATGATACAGTAGACCAGTTAGACCCAGATGATATCTATAGGACATTTTACCCCAAAACAATGAATTTTACCTTTTTCTCAAGTGCTCACAGAACCTTCTCCAGGATAGATCACATCCTGGGCCAGAAATCTAACCTTGATAAATTCAAAAAAATTGAAATCATTCCAAGCATCTTTTCTGGCCATAATGCATTAAGATTAGATCTCAATTACAGGAGAAAAACTATTAAAAATCCCAACATATGGAGGCTGAACAACACGCTTCTGAAAAACCAACAAATCATACATGCATTTTAAACAAGTTTGTATTTTTTATAAATATGTAACATTTTGAGCAAGAGTAAATACTAATTTTGATATGACCTTATGAGTCAGACTGAATGGAACATGTCTTTATGACTCAAGCATGTTTAAAGGCAAGTCCTGACTTTCCTATTGCTAAAATGAAAATAAATACTATGGGCAATAAAGCATTTCAGAAGAATCTACCAAATAATGCCAGTATAATTCTAAACTCTAAAGAGAAATGTGCACTTTTAAAATAAGTTGAAGATTTCTCAAGGACTAAACGAAGCATTTCCTTAAGTTAATGCACTTATCTCTTAACACCATTTCAGTGACCCTCTTAAACATTTCAGGAAGACTGTTCACATTCTGTGGTTTATTGTCCATAAGAACACCGTTTAAGTCATGGGATATAAACAGTTTCCAATGAACAGACTAATTTTTCAGAAAATTCAATTTAAGCTAGTTATTTCATACTTAGAATTGTAGTTTCCTTTAGAAGCAATGCTGGCACTAGCTAGAAGATATAATACATCACATCTTTAACTAGGCCACTTTGTCACCTTTCATAAAATGGTTTTCTATTATAACAGTTAAGCAACAATGAAAATAAAACTGGCTTTCTCACTTTCTATTATGAATAGTTGTATAACAAGTTAAAATGTTTTGAGCAGGCATTCTACCTGTTTGGTAAAAAAAAGTCCTATATCCTGTTGCTGCTGCTAAGTTGCTTCAGTCATTTCCAACTCCTTGTGACCCAATGGATTGTAGGCTGCCAGTCTCCTCTGTCCATGAGATTCTCCAGGCAAGAATACTGGAGTGGGTTCTTTACCACTAGTGCCACCTGGGAAGCCCCCTATCTCCTGAGTTAATATGAAATAAATTTCTGTTGGTCGAACTCTAAAAACCTATGCTGGCTTGAGTATGAAAATTATGCCAATAAATCTTAAATTAGTTTTTCAAATATACTCATGTAGTTATAAATATCATCTCAGTGTTTTTAAAATTTTTTGTGGTCCATATAGCCATTGAAAATCTATTGATGTCTGTAGATCATTTTCCCTGAAAAATAAAATTTGAAGTTCCAAAAGGTTTACATTTAGGCAGTTCATAGGTGCTGAAAACTGACTCATGATCTCCAGTGTTAGTGTGCTTTTCACCAAAATTGGGAGGTATTCTCTTGAAAACTGAAAGTGTTAGTCTCTCAGTTGTGTCCAACTCTTTGTGATCCCATAGACTATAGCTCACCAGGATCCTATGTTCACGGAATTCTCCAGACAAGAATACTGGAGTGTGTTGCCATTCCCTTCTCCAGGGGATCTTCCTGACCCAGAGACAGAACTCGTGTCTCCTGTGTCTCCTGCATTGGTAGGTAATTCTTTACCCTCTGAGCCATCACGGGAGCCTTTAGTGGTCATTCTCTTAAAACATTGTAATTGGAAATTGCTTCTGCATATTTAAAAGTTCTTGTCTGATAGCTCAGTTGGTAAAGAATCCAACTGCAATACAGGAGACCCTGGTTTGATTTCTGGGTTGGGAAGATCTACTGGAGAAGGGATACGCTACCCATTCCAGTATTCTTGCACTTCCCTTGTAGCTTAACTAGTAAAGAATCCAACTGCAATGTCAGAGACCTACTATGGGAGACCTGGGTTCAATCCTTGGGTTGGGAAGATCTGGCAAAGGGAAAGGCTACCTGCTCCAGTATTCTGGCCTGGAGAATTCCATGAACTTTACAGTCCATGGGGTCACAAAGAGTTGGACACAAGTGAGTGTTAATATCACTTTCTAACATATGGTTATAACTACAACTATGTTTCCATGTTTTAGAAAAGGCAGAGGAACAAGAGATCAAATTGCCAACATCCACTGGATCATGGAAAAAGCAAGAGAGTTCCAGAAAAACATCTATTTCTGCTTTATTGACTATATCAAAGCTTCTGACTGTGTGGATCACAATAAACTGGAAAATTCTAAAAGAGATGGGAATACCAGACCACCTGACATGCCTCTTGAGAAACCTGTATGCAGGTCAGGAAGCAACAGTTAGAACTGGACATGGAACAACAGTCTGGTTCCAAGTAGGAAAAGGAGAACGTCAAGGCTGTATATTTTCACCCTGCTTATTTAACTTCTGTGCAGAGTACATCATGAGAAACCCTGGGCTGGAAGAAGCACAAAATGGAATCAAGATTGCCAGGACAAATATCAATCACCTCAGATATGCAGATGAAACCACCCTTATGGCAGAAAGTGAAGAGGACTTAAAGAGCCTCTTGATAAAGTGAAAGAGGAGAGTGAAAAAGTTGGCTTAAAGCTCAACATTCAGAAAACAAAGATCATTGCATCTGGTCCCATCACTTCATGGGAAATAGATGGGAAACAGTGGAAACAGTGGCTCACTTTATTTGCCTAGGCTCCAAAATCACTACAGATGGTGATTGCAGCCATGAAATTAAGAGACGTTTACTCCTTGGAAGGAAAGTTATCACTGATCTAGATAGAGAATGGTATTGTAACATGTATGCTATCATGTAAGAATCGAATCGCCAGTCTATGTCTGACGCAGGATACAGCATGCTTGGGGCTGGTGCACGGTGATGACCCAGAGAGACATTATGGGGAGCGAGGTGGGTGGGGGGTTCATGTTCGGGAACGCATGTACACCTGTGGTTGATTCATGTCAATGTATGGCAAAACCAATACAGTATTGTAAATTAAAATAAAGGAAAAAAAAATTATTACAAAAAAATAAAAAAAATAAAAGCAGAGACATTACTTTGTCAACAAAGGTCCATCTAGTCAAGGCTATGGTTTTTCCAGTGGTCGTGTATGGATGTGAGAGTTGGACTGTGAGGAAATCTGAGCACCGAAGAATTGATGCTTTTGAACTGTGGTATTGGAGAAGACTCAAGAGTCCCTTGGACTGCAAGGAGATCCAACGAGTCCATTCTAAAGGAGATCAGTCCTGGGTGTTCTTTGGAAGGAATGATGCTAACGGTGAAACTCCAGTACTTTTGCCACTTCATGCCAAGAGTTGACTCGTTGGAAAAGATTCTGATGCTGGGAGGGATTGGGGGTTGGAGGAGAAGGGGACGACAGAGGATGAGATGGCTGGATGGCATCACCGACTCTATGGACATGAGTTTGGGTAAACTCTGGGAGATGGTGATGGACAGGGAGGCCTGGCATGCTGCAATTCATGGGGTCACAAAGAGTCGGACACAACTGAGCGACTGAACTGAACTGAAGTGATGTTTCCATGTAACAATCAAACAGCACACACACACACACATACACACACATAAAATTTGGTATATTTGAAAATCTGTTAATGCTTAATGCAGAGAGATTAAACACTTGCTTGGATATATAATAAAATCTGATAGACTTATTTATAGATTAGTTGCTATAAGACACAAAGGATATCAGGGATGTTATAGTAAGAAACTTCACTGTAAAAGTGATACATGTTTAAATCTTGTGACTTAACAAAAGATTTGCCCTGTCTTTTTCTATTATTCCTTTTCCAGAAGCTCCATCCAGGGCACATAATGTAGGTAGTTTGAATTCAGATGAGACTGAAATCTGACTGAAGACTGAATTGTAGGGCATAGAGGAAGGTAATTCCTTATGGCCTATATGAGTCTTTATTAGAAATAGACACCCTTGTGTAAGGACTGAAGAGTTACTTTGAGGGTTTTCCATTTGATATTTTGACATAATAAGAAAAATAGTGGCTCCCTGGTTATTGAAATCAGATTAATCTTTTAAGTTAGAAACCTAAAGTCCTTAAATACTGCGCCAAAACCCTGACAAAAATGAAGTCAAATTTTCTTATTAAGAAAGCATGTTATTAGCTTTTGAGCAATGTTCATTATCTCACACAGAGATCCCATTAGTGAACTGGGCTTCATCATCAACATCTGCCCAGATGAGCTGGAAATGTGTCCTGATGTCAATTTATGTGTGAATAGAGAGCACAGAAATGATGATTTAAGCTTTTTTATCATAAATCTTATTCCCACACAATTCCATCCCTTGAACTGCCATTTAATTTTATGTAATGCTTAGTTTTACATATAAATAGAAAGAAAAGCCAACAATTTAATTTGTCTAATTATTTTCACAGATACAAGTAATAATCTCTTAATTCAAGGAGATAAATTTTTAAGTATCCATTTCTGCTCGGGTAACCAAGTTTAACTGTTAGATTCAGATTATTTTTAAAAATAATTTAATTATGTAATCTCCCATTATAAAAATGCTCAGCATTCTTTTATGAATTAATATGGAATCCATATCACACACAGAGGATGAATTTATTTATAGAGAACCTGAAATGACTAAATTGTTCCCTTTTGCTGGTCTTTTCCTATTTATTTATAAGATATGTAAAATTAAATGCAACTTTAGCACATAAATATTCATAGACCCTATGTATCTGAATATTTATATAGCACCTGCCAAATAGTTTGACAGGCATGATAGTTTAGAATGCATATTATGAGGAATGGAAAGCATGTTTATTTGGCATTAAGTTTCAGGTCACTTTTAAAACAAATGCGGTTTAAGTTCATACAGGTACAAGCAAGAAAAAGACAACACTGCTTAGAAATAGACAGATCATGGTTACCATTGCTATAACCCTTATAAATATTGAGTTAATATAATCTCTATATGGTGAAATTTAAGAGTCCATTTTAATTTTGTTAGTTTTGCAGATGAAAAGTCCTTTTCTTGAAAAAACAAACAAACAAACAAAAAACATTGATTTGGGCCTTTAAATATCCAGGCATGCCACCTACATGAAGACATGAGATGATCCTTTCAATAAGTATGTAGAGTAAGAGATGTATTTTTCATAATAACATTTCAATGTAACTACTCTTTCTTTGGTTTCTAAAACTCTTAGGACTGCCTTAATGAGCAGGCTTATAATTCTGTTGGCTCCTTCTACATAATGCAAACTTATTGCTTTATTCATAACTTTCATGAAAAATTTGACATAGAGAAAAATGTAGAGGAGTTAACCCAAGAAACACGCTATTTATATAACACTTTTTAAGAATTTAATCAAGAGTTCCTTGTTAAATTTGAGTACTGGAAGACTACATATTTTGAGCACAAAATACTTGCCCTTTGCATTTGCAAGAGATTTTAGTGCTACGTCTTCAACATATATCAGAAGTCACAACATGTCCTTTCCACTTCCAATCATTTCCATTAGTGTTCTGCAGACTTCTGCTCAAGGTCCCGCTCTAGAATGTGAAGTAGGACTATTTGTTCCAGTGCCAGAACGACTTGATTTGACTTTCAGGTCTGACATTTATAAGCAGTGTGAACTTGAGAAACTTGCTAAATTGCTCTGTAAAACAGCATTATAGTAGATCTCATAGGATTACTATGAGTATCACGAATTAAAGTGAAACATTTAGACCTATGCCTCAAACAGTAAACTTCCCTGAGATTTTGGAATCACTGTGTAAACTCCATTTCTCTCACTGAGAAACAGTTCCTTGAGGAATCAACACCCACTTCCTTTGGCTGAGATTGCTAACTATTGGCTGATGATCACACAATTATTAACCATTTAGCTCTATTGGCCTACTTAGAGAGTTTTACTGAATTGCTTTTTGAGAAAAAAATTCTCTTTGTCCAACTTTAAGAGAATTAGAATCTTGACTGCCTCCAGAACAGTCACTGCATTCTACTCTCTGATATTTTGCTTCATTTTATGTGCTAGATGGAGACACTAATTCTGATCTAGTAACAACCAAACACTTTTTCTATCATCATCTCTAAGAATGTAGCCCCATGTGCATATCCATTTCCTTTTTACACTCATCTACCATGCCCTGGAGATCTCACTTTCTTATTCATAGCTCTCTATTTGTCTAAGATTTAAATCCTCTGCAAAAGAAAATTCTTCCTTTCTCTAATGTTTATTTCTGATATTTAACACTGAAGTATTTTTCCAAAGAAACTTTAGTTCCTCTTTGATTTTCTGAATAAATATAATCCCCACAGACAGAGTATTCAAAACACAGGACTATACATTGTCCTTCTTTGCCTTTGGATTTGCAGTAATCTAGGAATTTAATGATTGTGTTCCTCTAACAAAATGTATGAAAATGGAATACATTTTAAAAAATAAAATAGGCTTTTATTTCTATTAAAAAATTATCTGCCATTCTGTATATGAAGCTCTTATATGAAAACTCATAATCTTGGCTTCAAAAATTCCCAAATCCAGAGTCAACTTTTCATCATATGGATAAGGCTATTCTAATCAACTCCAAAGAAATTTGAAACATTAATAGGAGTGAAATTTTACTCCTAATCTAGTACAACTTACTTATATTTTGAACTAAGAGTTTACTGCCAGAATATCCTTATTTTGCCATAGATCACATGTAACTCAGTCGTTTTTGAATTTTAAAGATGTAGCTTCCTAAGCTGGCTGAGCATCACAGTGCAAACAGGAAATAGTATTATTAAAACGCTTTCATTTCAGTGTGATTTTCCTGGATCCAAAAGTCTCTCTTAAGGTTACCCCTCCCCTGTCTTTCTCTTATTTGAAATTTTAGAAAAATGCACATGGTTTAAGGTCTTCTGTTGTAGCCCACACAGTGAGGCTCCTATGGCTGTGTTTACCAAGGTTTCCATGGTAGCCATTTGCCTGTTCCCCCAAGCCTATTATTTGCCAAATTTTATGTAGCCAGTGACTGCTAAAGCTAATATAAGGCATAATGCCATGCTGAACCAAAATGTCCATTACGGTTGTATTTACTAAAGTTTAAGGCCTAAAACCACAATAGCCTATAAATGGGTAGCATCAATTTAAAGAAAATCAAAGAAATGTGAGACCACTAACACTATTGCCACATCCTCTGTGTCTCCAAGACCTCTGATCATAAGAGGTTATTTTTAGTTCCTAGAACACACTGAGTACCTGTCTCTATAGCTCTGCATGGCCAACATTTATTTGTCCTCAGGATTTATCACTTTCTCCTGGATATTTTTCTCAACCCTCCTCACTAAAGTAGCTGCCTGTTTATGTGTATTATATTTCTCATGGCAGGCCACTTAGCATATTTTATGGTTTGTTGGTTTGTCTCTTTCATTATATTTAAATTATATTGATACAAGGATTTGAAAGAGAGACAAAGGAAATCCATATGGACCATGTGAATGAGTCCTGACAAACTATGGGGATTAGGTAAATAAATTTTTTTACTAGAAGAGAACACTGTTCTGCTTATCTCTATATTCCTGTCACATGGTGGAATTCTTGACTTATGGTAGGAATGCACTGAATGTATAGAGTATGCAACAAAGCCCTATATGCATCCCCTTTCATTTCACTTTGAAAGTGTTCCATATGTGGCCTAAGACCTATTTTTCATAATAATTCTTTTCATATATGATTTGAAGGGCTTCCCTTGTGTCTCAGCTGGTAAACAATTGGCCTGCAATGCAGGAGACCTGGGTTCGATCCCTGAATTGGGAAGATCCCCTGGAGAAAGGAATGGCTACCCACCCCAGTATTCTGTCCTGGAGAATTCCAGGGACAGTATAGTTCATGAGGTCGCAAAGAGTCAGTAACAACTGAGTGACGTTCACTTCACTTCACTTCCATCTGATTTGAAGAATATGTTGAATTCCCCTTGGAAATTAATGAGAAACTGAGCTTACCTTTTTCATTTATTAGACAGAAGTTTTAGATCATCTTGCACTCTTAATCCTTCTAGAGTTTGCTTTAATCTCATAGTGGTAGATAGACTGAAAAAAAAAAAAAAAAGAAAGAAAGAAAAACTGCTATGAGTTCTTCCCTGATTGTATCCATGCCAGGTAGCAATAGGTTTTTTTTCAGGTTTTCCAATAGGTGAAGTGAAGTGAAGTCACTCAGTCGTGTCTGACTCTTTGTGACCCCATAGACTGTAGCCTACCAGGCTCCTCCCTCCATGGGATTCTCCAGGCAAGAATAATGGAGTGGGTTGCCATTTCCTTCTCCAGGGGATCTTCCCGACCCAGGGATCGAACCCAGGTCTACCCGCATTCCAGGCAGACGCTTTAACCTCTGAGCCACGAGGGAAGCCAAAAGGTAGAGGAATCTATTTCTCCACCCCATAAATCTGAGCTGGACTTGTGACTTGCTTAAACCAACAAAATTCAGTGAGAATTATGTGTCAGCTCCAAGCCTGAATTTCAAGAGGCTTCACATACATTTTCCCATACCTTTGAAACTCTGCCAATCTGGCAAGTAAACAATCCTGAGTTAGGTTTCCAAGTAATATACCCAAGGTCCAGCCACTTATGTAACCCCAGTCAATAGCCTGAAAAATTCCAGATACATGAGAGAGTCCATCCTCAATCAAGCAGTCAAGCCAAACCACCATGTGAGTGTAGATGCATGACTGGATCTAGCCAATATCAGCTGAATGAGGTCTTTACCTGTAAAACAACCAGGCTTTACCCAACTCTCATTTTAAGCTACTAACCTTTGAAGTGGTTTGTTAAGTAATTGTTTATTACTAGTTCAGTTCAGTTCAGTTCAGTCACTCAGTTGTGTTCGGTTCTCTAAGACCCCATGAATCGCAGCACACCAGGCCTCCCTGTCCATCACCAGCTCCCGGAGTTCACTCAGACTTACGTCCATCGAGTCAGTGATGCCATCCAGCCATCTCATCCTCTGTCTTCCCCTTCTCCTCCTTCCCCCAATCCTTCCCAGCATCAGAGTCTTTTCCAATGAGTCAACTCTTCGCATGAGGTGGTCAAAGTACTGGAGTTTCAGTTTCAACATTATTACCTCCAAAGAAATCCCAGGGATGATCTCCTTCAGAATGAACTGGTTGGATCTCCTTGCAGTCCAAGGGACTCTCAAGAGTCTTCTCCAACACCACAGTTCAAAAGCATCAATTCTTCAGTGCTCAGCTTTCTTCACAGTCCAACTCTCACATCCATACATGACCACTGGAAAAACAATAGCCTTGACTAGACGGACATTAGTTGGCAAAGTGATGTCTCTGCTTTCGAATACACTATCTAGGTTGGTCATAACTTTTCTTCCAAGGAGTAAGTGTCTTTTAATTTCATGGCTGCAGTCACCATCTGCAGTGATTTTGGAACCCCAAAAAATAAAGTCTGACACTGTTTCTACTGTTTCCCCATCTATTTCCCATGAAGTGATGGGACCAGATGCCATGATCTTCAGTTTCTGAATGTTGAGCTTTAAGCCAACTTTTTCACTCTCCTCTTTCACTTTTATCAAGAGGCTTTTTAGTTATTTCCTCTTCACTTTCTGGCCATAAGTATGGTGTCATCTGCATATCTGAAGTTATTGATATTTTTCCCAGCAAACTTAATTCCAGCTTGTGTTTCTTCCAGCCCAGCGTTTCTCATGATGTACTCTGCATAGAAGTTAAATAAGCAGGGTGACAATATAAAGCCTTGACGTTTTCCTTTTCCTACTTGGAACCAGTCTGTTGTTCCATGTCCAGTTCTAAGTGTTGCTTCCTGACCTGCATACAGGTTTCTCAAGAGGCAGGTCAGGTGGTCTGGTATTCCCATCTCTTTCAGAATTTTCCAAAGTTTATTGTGATCCACACAGTCAAAAGCTTTGGCATAGTCAATAAAGCAGAAATAGATGTTTTTTTCTGGAACTCTCTTGCTTTTTTGATGATCCAGTGGATGTTGGCAATTTGATCTCTGGTTCCTCTGCCTTTTCTAAAACCAGCTTGAACATCAGGAAGTTCATGGTTCACGTATTGCTGAAGTCTGGCTTGGAGAATTTTTAGCATTACTTTACTAGTGTGTGAGATGAGTGTAATTATTCAATAGTTTGAGCATTCTTTGGCATTGTCTTTCTTTGGGACTGGAATGAAAACTGACCTTTTCCAGTCCTGTGGCCACTGCCGAGTTTTCCAAATTTGCTGGCGTATTGAGTGCCACACTTTTGCAGCATCATCTTTCAGGATTTGAAATAGCTCAACTGGAATTCCATCACCTCCACTAGCTTTGTTCCTAGTGATGCTTTCTAAGGCCCACTTGACTTCACATTCCAGGATGTCTGGCTCTAGGTGAGTGAGCACACCATCGTGATTATCTTGGTCATGAAGATCTTTTTTGTATAGTTCTTCTGTGTATTCTTGCCACCTCTTCTTAAGATCTTCTGTTTCTGTTAGGTCCATGCCATTTCTGTCCTTTATCGAGTCCATCTTTGCATGAAATGTTCGCTTGGTGTCTCTAATTTTCTTAAAGAGATCTCTAGTCTTTCCCATTCTGTTGTTTTCCTCTATTTCTTAAGACTTTACTAAATGACCTTATTTTAAAATAGCAATTTCTCTTCCCAAGTTTTACTCCAGCATTCCCTGTCCTTTCCCCATATTTCCATGCGCTTCTTCAGCAATATACATTTATATATCTGTCTGGGGAATGTGTAATTTCCTCAGTTCTGTCTCACTGCAGCAAAAATTTGAAGTGATGGATAGACCAGTGTTACAGCTCTGTTACAGTTCAGTTTTATTTGGTAAGCAAAGGCAATATACATTTATATATCTGTCTGGGGAGTATGTAATTTCCTCAGTCCTGTCTTGCCACAGCAAAAAATTTGAAGTGATGGATAGACCAGTGTTACAGCTCTGTTACAGTTCAGTTTTATTTGGTAAGCAAAGGAAAATACATCCTCGAGCTAGGCTGACCCAAAAGAAGTGAAGAGAAGAGAACGCTCAGATTTGGCTCTTCTTTTTATATGTTTTTTCTCCTCCCCCTGAGCCTGCCTTTTGTAAATTGGGCTAGCCAAGGAGAGCTGTTTGCTTCACCTGAGGTTCTTTTTCACTCAGGACGTTTGACCTTCCTTCATTCTTTTTTTGCATACTTTACCCTTCTTTGTCTTTTAGCCAGTATCATTCTGTACTCCTTTTCTTATTCTAACTACGTAACATATCTATATTTTATTTATTTATATGGTTTCTCCCAATCCCAAATAAGAATGGAAACTCCATGTGCACAAGGATCTTATTTCATTCTGTTTTCTGCTATATCTCCAATAGCTAAAACTGCCTTGGACAGAATGAAAATGGAATTAAGTTTTTTAAATTAATCTTGCCCATTTTATTCATTTGTATATATGGATCATTTTGTTTCTTTCATCTAAAATCCTCATCTACCTTGCCCTCACTTGACTAATTCTGTTGCACCTGTCAGCTTTGCTACCCAGCATTGTCATTATATTAAACAGAACAAACTGAATGTTCTAATATATAAAAATGATAACTCTTCCTAATGAGATTCAGCCATAACACTTATTTAGAAAAATAAAATCCCTGAGTTTATTTCAACTTCTTCTTTAAAAAACTAATAAACTTAAGAACTTTACAGAGTATAGGTAGTTGATTGCTGTTTTCAAGAAATCTCTTCCTGTTATTAATGATTTCACCATCTCCAAAAAACAGAGGAATATATTGGTGTGTCTAGGAAAACGAGAATTGTTACTTCTACTCTGTATCTTATTTCCTTCAAGTAAGCAAGCATACAGATTAGGAATATGCAGTTTGTTGATAGACATAAAACTAGCCATAGGGTGAAACTAATTCTAGAAGGCAATTGATAGTACCTTCCCTGGTGGCTCAGATGGTAAAGAATCTACTTGCAGTGTAAGAGACTCAGGTTTGATCCCTGGGTTGGGAAGTTCCCCCGTAGAAGGGAGTGGCTACCCACTCCAGTATTCTTGTTTGGAGAATTCCATCAACTGAAGAAACCTGTCAGTCACAAGGACATGACTGAGTGACTATTTATTTTTCCTCTAAGTAGATTAGGGTCACATGGTATTGTATATGCTATTTAAGATGAAAGAATTTTAAGTTGTCATCTAAAATAAACTGGATCTATAACAACCTAAAAAATGACTCAATTTAATACAAAAATTATTAAATGAGAAAGCATTAATCCACACAAAGTACACTTATGGAGTTGAAAAAATAAAAAATGTCATCAAAAGTTCAGTTGTGTTACTTTTATTATTCTATATAGATTTTATTCTAATAGTCAAAGGTCATTTCAAAATGGAAGTATTTTAAAATCTTTTTCTCAAGAGTTAAACATAAAAATGCTGTTTAACAATTTTAGAAGAGTTGTAAAAAAACAGACTATTTCAGATTTCTTGATAGTAAAGCAAAGCATAGTGTTTCAAGTCATAGTAATTATGCTGGCTATCACCCCATTACTAATATAATGTGAAGCTAATAAGCCAAGTAATTAGTATGTTCTAGGTCAGAATCTTCACCTCAGTGACTGGAGGGTAAATGAAGACAAAGCATTGTAATATTAAACACACAAGCAAAAGAGTAGTAATATATTATAATAAAAATCTGAAAGAAGTTTAGAAGTAGTATATTTTCATTTATGCATTGAAGAAAAATATAAGCAATTGATTTAGTCTTTATGCTTAGTGAAAGTTAAGACATTCATTTTTGTTGCTAATGGGTGTTATTAAACATATAAATGCTTAAGTGGAATGGGCATACAATAGATAAGGCTTACCTGGTAGCTCAGTCAGTAAAGAATCTATCTGTATTGCAGGAGACCTGGGTTCAATCCCTGTAAGAAAGCTGTCCTGGAGAAGGAAATTGTAACCCACTCCAGTATTCTTGCCTGGAAAATCCTATGTACAGAGGAGCCTGGCAGGCTACAGTCCATGGGGTCACAAAAGTCAGACAGGATTTAGCAATTAAATCACCATGATTAGATCAATACACAGATCTTAATTAGCTACTGCAGTTTCTTAACTGTAATTAGTTTTTTGTTGTTGTTGTTGTTGTCTTGAAGAAAAACAGATAAAACTTAAACTTGCATCTTATAGTTGGTGCACTCATAAAAAGAGAAAAAAAGTCAACTGTGATCAGATGTTGAGAGGAGTTTTTCTATTGTCTAGTTATTGGGGCTAACCACAATCTGAAGCCAAAAGAGCACATGACTCCCCACTTCTATGTTCAGTATAATACTAGAGATAAGAAACAGCCTCCACTATGTAAAACTTCTTAAGACATACAGAACTGGTATTGAATACACCAGCCCTTACTCCACCCCAGAGAGAGGTTTATTTATTTCTGGGAAGTACAGCGCACTAAATAGAAGTTATTCCCTTCCCTTAAGAGTGGAGGCGTCTTTGCCATCTTCTTCAGGTCAAGGTTCACAGGTAGAAGGATACATATAAGGGAGCACCCTTGAGACCAACACCTGTGAAACTGAGGGCAAGGAACTAAGGATGTTGAGGAAGAAGTTGAGTTATGATACAATGAAGTTAAGATGAAGGACTCAGTCTTCTCTTTAGAGAGTTCTGGAGCTGATGGCTCTTCAGCGGAAAAGTCACAACTATGGGCTAGGCATTTAACCTAGCCCATTTAGGTTAAATGGGCTAATTTAGCCCGTTAGGTTAAACTTATAAATTTAACCTAAAAATTGTAAGAAAACTGAGGACTAGGGGTCATTTTCTAGCAACACTCTCGGAGCTGCAGGAATAATCCCTTTTCTTGAGAGTAATTTGGGAAGCATGACAGCATTCATTTTGCTGAACTTCTAAATCCTGACAAGAGATACGATGGAAAACTTACACATAGAAAAGTGGCAGAATTGCCACCATTGATCCTAGCACCTCTCAAGGTCCAAGTGATAAAAATGATCATTCCTAGAGTTCAAGAACTTACTGAAGAGAGTAGATGAGATCAAGGAGATGCACCTTGTACAAAGAAAATTAGTACGAGTGTGTGGAGTTGTACAAAGCTATTGTGGGCATAGTGATGGGTGTAGGTTGTCAGCTAAAAGTGGTTGCCAGATATCACAAAGGAAGACCAATTTCTAGGGGGTTGTACAATAACTGGTCATTTTCTGTCCATACTTAGCTGGATACATGGGTCAACAACAGAGGAGATCACAACACTGTTTATTTAAATGGATAAACATAACCTTTTCCTTATTCTTTTCTCTGTTCCATAACCAGAGAGGAAGGTTAAGAAAGGAGAGAGGGGAGAGTGAACAAAACATCATACTTAATTCTCCCTACTCCAGACTATTAAAGCCACACACAAATCATAGATTGCTCTCAGTCCATAGGGTTGCAAAGAGTCAGACATGACTGAAGTCGGCCAGTTCCATCGCCCAGTCGTGTCCAACTCTTTGAGACTCCATGGACTACAGCACACCAGGCCTTTGTGTCCATCACCATATCCCAGAGTTTACTCAAACTCAGGTCCATCGAGTCGATGATGCCATCCTCTGTCATCCCCTTCTCCTCTCGCCTTCAATCTTTCCCAGCATCAGGGTCTTTTCAAATGAGTCACCTCTTCGCTTGAGGTGGCCAAAGTACTGGAGTTTCAGCTTCAGCATCAGTCCTTCCAAAGAACACTCAGGACCGATCTCCTTTAGGATGGACTAGTTGGATCTCCTTGCAGTCCAAGGGACTCTCAAGAGTCTTCTCCGACACCACAGTTCAAAAGCATCAATTCCTCTGCACTCAGCTTTCTTTATGGTCCAGCTCTCAGATCCATACAACTTTCTCACATACATGAATACTGGAAAAGCCATAGCTCTGCTTTTTAATATGCTATCTAGGTTGGTCATAACTTTTTTTTCAAGGAGTGAGCTTCTTTTTTATTTCATGGCTGCAATCACTGTCTGCAGTGATTTTGGAACCCCCCAAAATAAAGTCAGCCACTGTTTCCACTATTCCCCATCTATTTCCCATGAAATGATGGGACCAGATGCCATGATCTTCGTTTTCTGAATGTTGAGCTTTAAGCCAATTTTTTCACTCTCCTATTTCACTTTCATCAAGAGGCTCTTTAGTTCTTCTTCACTTTCTGCCATAAGGATGGTGTCATCTGCATATCTGAGGTGATTGATATTTCTCCCAGCAATCTTGATTCCAGCTTGTGCTTCCTCCAGCCCAGCGTTTCTCATGATGTACTCTGCATATGAGTTAAGTAAGCAGGGTGACAATATACAGCCTTGACGTACTCTTTTTCCTGTTTGGAACTTAGCACACATCATATCTATCCTGGGGGCTTCCCTGGTGGCTCATCAGTAAAGAATCTGCCTGAAATGCAAGAGCCACAGGAGACAAAGTTTCCATCCCAGGATTGGGAAGATCCCCTGGAGGAGGAAATGGAAACCCATTCCAGTATTCTTGCTTGAAGAATCCCATAGACAGAGGAGCCTGGCAGATTATGGTTCACAGGGTTGCAAAGAGTCCAACAGGACTGAAGCAACTTAGCACACACATCATGCACAATACAGAAGTATTCAAGATTTAAGGTCCTTGTGGCCACAGTTGACTTCTAAGGAATTGAAGATAAGGGATTTTAGCCTCTACCTTTGTCCTTCAGAACAGAATATTCTGAGATGCATTATAAGACTCCTTATAATCACCTAAAGGAAATCAGCATGCATGTGTGTGCTTAGGCATTTCTGACTATTTGAGAACCCATGGACTGCCAGACTCCTTTGTCCATGGGGTTTTTCCAGGCAAAAATATGGGAGTGGGCTTGCATTTCCTACTCCAGGGGAACTTCCTGATCCAACCTATGTCTGCTGTGTCTCCTGTGTGAGCAGGCAGATTCTTTACCACTGAGACACCGGGGAGGCTGAAAGGAAATCAGCACCAGTGGCCTCTAGAGTATCCAACTTAATAAATTTTCTTTCACTTTCCTTCTTTGCTCTCTTGTTTCACTCTCCTCTTCTTTAATTTACTTTCAGAGGTTTTTGTATTGAAAGTATAATTTTGTTCTTCACTGTACTTGATCAAGGAGACTTGACTGTATGTTTTCTCCACATATCATAGATCTTTGTCAGCTTTATATTGTTGTTTTAGAAATGTGATAGTCTCAGAAATATTTCTACTTAAATTTTCGAGCACCAGAAAACTGTAAAAATAATGTATTACAACATTGGGTTGGACTTGTATTTAAATAATCACAGAGACCATTCCAGGCTCTCTTTTTGAGAAACTACAGTTGTAGGACTATCAAAGTCACACTGAAATATTCATGCTATAACTTATATATAATATCAGACCTTCTAATAGTGCACACTTTCCCTTCCACTTTATGATTTCTGCAGGTTTTTTTCCTCTCAGGAAAATGAATACTCCTTGGACATTTATATAAATCATCAGTAGAGAAATGTTTGTACCTATCAAGCTGAACAAATGTTCTACACCCCTTTCATTGCCATGAATCTACCAACTGACTGCTTGTTTATTCATTGTGCTTACATGTTTGATTTATAAAGGAACAAAACCACATGATTGGATACATTAAGCATTACATCATTTTTAATAGTGAATCAATGAATAGCTTTGGTAGGTTTGAAGGAATTTTCAATTAAAATAAATGCTGAAGATATAAACTTTAAATTAAAAGAAATTTGATCTGAAATAAACATATATTGAACCATCATTTGGAAAAAAAAAGTCAAGACAAAGCATTTATTAAAAGCATATTTTCTGGAAACTGAAAGTAAAGGAGATATTTTATATGAAAAAGCTGCCAAACATGACATAGGAGAGGGGCAGAAAGCATGTATAACCACTATGCTTACTTGAAATGCTTCTGAAAATATGGATGCTGTAGTTTGATTGTGTATGTTAACATAAGGTGTTACGATTCATTTGGAATCCATTATATTTGTCATAGTTCAAAATTTTTTCTCTTTTTTTTAAATAAGAAATTTCCTTTATCAGAAACAACGTTTGTATTTGGTTAGTGGTTCTGACTGCTTTATTATATTCTTTGGAGCCAAAGATGGAGAAGCTCTATACAGTCAGTAAAAACAAGACCAGGAGCTGACTAGCTCAGATTATGAAACTCTTATTGCAAAATTAAGACCAAAATTGAGGAAAGAAGGGAAAACCACTAGGGGATTCAGGTATGACCTAAATCAAATGTCTTACCATTATACAGTGGAAGTGACAAATAGATTCAAAGGATTAGATCTGATAAAGTTTTGAAGAACTATGGATGGACGTTCATAACATTGTATAGGAGGCAGTGATCAAAACTATCCCCAAGAAAAAGAAATGCTAAAAGACAAAATGGTTGTCTGAGGAGGCCTTACAAAGAGCTGAGAAAAGAAGAGATGTGAAAGGCAAAGGAGAAAAGAAAAGATATATCCATCTGAATGCAGATTTCCAAAGAATAGCAAGAAGAGATAAGAAAGGCTTCCTAAGTGAACAGTGCAAAGAAATAGAGGAAAACAATGGAATGGGAAAGACTAGATCTCTTCAAGAAAAGTAGATATACCAAGAGAACGATTCATGCAAAGATGGACACAATAAAGGACAGAAACGGTATGGACCTAACAGAAGCAGAAGTAGAAGGATACACAGAAGAGCTATAGAAAAAAGATCTTCATGACCCAGATAACCACGATGGTGTGATCACCCACCTAAAGCCAGACATCCTGGAATGCAAAGTCAAGTGGGCCTTAAGACGCATCACTACAAGAAAAGCTAGTGGGGATGATGGAATTCCAGCTGAGCAATTTCACATCCTAAAGGATGATGCTGTTAAAGTGCTGCATTCCATGTACCAGCAAATTTGGAAAACAGCAGTGGCCACAGGACTGGAAATGGTCAGTTTTCACCACAACAGTGGTTCCTGTACAATACTGCCTTTTTCAAGAATATACCTTAATATCAAGAGTAAAAGCTTGGCTGTTCTGTTTTTCCTCTACTTTTTACCTTAGTACTGACTAATTTCTTCTTTCATCTTGCTCTTAATTGTATATGAGAGTTAAAACAGAAATGTTATTGTAAGATATTTAACAGTACTTATCAAAAGCAGACTGAATTTAGAGTTCTGTATTCAAATTTCTCAACAAGAGAAAAGTTGAGGCTACTCCTTAATTTTCAACTCATTTGTTTTGGCTACATGTGAAGAAAAGATCATTTATGAAGTGAGATTTCCAACGGATCATCTCCTATCCATATTTCAGAAATCAGGTCCAGCTCCTGAGAGACACAAACATAAAATCCATGTAATCAACAATTTAATCTAAAAAAAAACAAAAAAAAAGTGAGGCAAAAATGAAGCCAAGTCCTAAAGAAAAGACATTTTCATTATGAAGCACAAAGAAACACGTAGATGTAGTATAGACTGGAGGGAGTATTTCTGGAACTGATCTCTGTGTATTCTATATGTGTTTATGTAAGAAGAGGTATATGAAAAGCCATTTGTGTTAGGACAGTAAGTGAGAGAATAACAAATAAGCAGAAATAAATCTCTAATTTTTTTTTAAACTGGAGGACAATTGCTTTACAGTGTCATGTTAGTTTCTGTTGTACAAACATGTGAATCAGCTATAAGTAAGCAAACATCTCCTCTCTCTTAAGTCTCCCTCTCACTGCTCCCCCTCCAACCCACCCTTCTGGGTCACCATAGAACACTGAACTGAGATCCCTGTGTTATAGAGCAGCTTCCTCCTAGCTACTTATTTTACTCATGGTGGCATACAGATGTCAAGGCTACTATCTCAGTTTATTCCACCCTCTCCTCTCCCAGCTGTGTCCACAAGTCTATTCCCTATGTCTGCATCTCTATTCCTGCCCTGCAAATTGATTCATTAGTACCATTTTTCTAGATTCCCTATCTATGCATTAATATATTTGTTTTTCTCTTTCTGACTTTCTTCATTCTGTATGACAGACTCTAAATTCATCAATATCACTAAAATGACTCAATTTTATTCTTTTATATGGTTGAGTAATATTCAGTTTTATACATGTATCACAGCTTCTTTTCCATTCATGGACGTCTCAGTTGCTTCCATGTCCTGGCTGTTGTGTAAATAAGTAGTGCTGCAATGAACACTGGGGTTCATGTGTCATTTTGAATTATGATTTTCTCAAGATATATGCCCATCAGTGGGATGGCTGGGTCCATATGGAGATTTATCCCTAGTCTCTTAAGAAATTTCCATACTGTTCTCCATAGTGGCTGTATCTCTAATGATTTCAAACTTCAGAGGTAGTTGCCCCTTTCTCTCTGTGTATTTGTACATGCATGCATGCATGCTCAGTCATGTCTAACTCTGAAACTCATGAACTGTAGCTCACCCAGGCTCCTCTGTCCATGGAAGTTCCCAGGCAAGAAAAATGGAGTGGGTTGCCATTTCCTACTCCAGGGGATCTTCCTGACCCAGGAGTCAAACCTGCATCTCTTGTGTCTCCTACCTTGGCGGATGGGTCCTTTTACCAGCTGAACCACTGGAGAAGCCCCCTTCCCTCTTACTGCTCATTTATTGCTGTACCAACCTATTATTGAATGTCTGTTCAATGCCAGACACTATTTTACTTATTAAATTTCTAGAATAAAATAAATTTGTGAAGTAAAACACATTATTTAACTTTTAAGAAGGAAGAAACTTAGGTTGGAAAATATTACAAATATTATACAAACTCTAGAGTTGATAAATATCAAAGTCAAGATTCTGTCCTTGGTCCTTGGTTTTAGGAGTCCAGTCTGCTACTGAAACATATCTAAGGCCCTCCATGCCAATCAACAAGTCTATCAATCTGTATCTGTGAAGTATTTCCACCAGAACCACTAACAGGTCAGTTCACAACATCTTCCACTAGATTATTTTTAACATATCTCCTTCCTTCCAATTTTTCCCCACTCCAATTAGATATCCAAATTCCTGTGAAAATTATGTTTATAAAATGCAATTCTGTTCTTTTCTCTCCCTTATATAACACCTTCAAATTTATGACTTGTTAGTTCATGACTCATAATTTTCAGTTAAGCTGTACAGTAACATGGGGCATCCTCTATAATCACTTGTGCACATTTACCTTCCCTACAGGCTTAGAGAATAAATCTAAGAACTTTGAATCTAATATTGACTTTCATGATGGTATGCCATTATTTAGTCTAAGGCAAACAATTCAGTGTATACTTATGTGCAGGCTGTGTTCTAATGAGAAGAGCCAAGAAACATCTACCAGGGGAAACTGAGAAGAGAATGGTGGCACCATGAAATCTGTGGGTTTGCTATCCTGTAACTTCTCTAATTGCCTGCAAAGTCTTTGCCCACATACTAAATTAAGCATTGCCTCCTCTTTGAAATCATCATCAATTCTTCTTTAAAGGAGAGTTAAGCAGCCTTCTGGGCTTCTCTGATAGCTCAGTTGGTAAAGAATAAGAAATCTTCTATGGCTTTGCATGACAATCTTGTAGATCGGTATCTAGCACTGATTATATTAGATTAGTCAGAGGTTTATGTGACTGTCTCTTCAATTTCAGAAATTCTTAAGGGTAAAGACTATATCTTCCTCAATTTTGTATTCCCAATGCATAATACAGATCTGACTTTTTATAGATAGTTACCATATATGTAATTAATTAGATTTTAATGATCAACTGAATGTTCTTAGTGGATATTCCTAAAGTTTTCAATCTTGTATGTTTTGCTTTTTTGATGAATTAAGTATATATTTAATACAAGAAAAGGACAACTTCCAAACAAGCAGTTATAATTTGGATTCAACATGTCTTAAAATACTAGGGGTTTTGCAGTAATAGAAATGTGTATACATTTTTAAAAATTGATGCAACAAAATATGAAAACAAAATAAACTAACAAAAATTGCTTAGTGTATTAATAATAAGTTCAAAATATAGCTTCATAAAATTATTATTTATTTTGTATCATTGACCAGGCTTCCCTGATAGCTCAGTTGGTAAAGAATCCTCTTGCAATGCAGAAGACCCTAGTTCAATTCTTGGGTTGAGAATATCTGCTGAAGAAGGAATAGGCTACCTACTCCAGTATTCCTGGGCTTCCTTGTGGCTCAGCAGGTAAAGAATCCACCAGCAATGTGGGAGACCTGGGTTTGATTCCTGGGTTGGGAAGATATTCTGGAGAGGAGGAAGGCTATCCACTCCAGTATTCTGGCCTGGAGAATTCCATGGACTGTATAGATCATTGATTTAAAAAAAAAAAAGCACTTTTCTTGAATTGTTACACATAAGCAGTAACATAATATCGCAACATATGTTGTAGTTATATTTTAAACTATAATTTTGGATTACATTAACTAAATACTGTTAATTATTTACTTAATAATTAAGGCAGTCTATCAATTTCATCTTTTAGATCTCTTTTCTGAATCTCATGACTTCCTGTAATTTTCTACAGCAGTTCTGTGAAAAATAATATATAGGGAATAACACATTTACAGTTTGCATGTGGTAAAATATTTGCATATGGCCCTACCATTTAATTGGTACTTTAGTTTAACACTGAATTAAATAACAGATAGTATTTTCCTCAAAGACTTTCTAGACATGGCACCATTTTCTTTTAGATTTTTCAGGAAGCTCTAATGTGTGATGCTGTTGCAATCCCTGATACTCTGATGGAAGCCTTTTTGTTTGAGCTTGGCTTAGGTTTTACTCTCTGCAAACTTATCATTAACTACCTGTTCCCACTATTGTGACATTGGAAAGTGATGTGTCTTTTTGTTTGTGATCTCCCAGAAGCAGAGAATGAGATATAATTTAAGTGAACACACCTTGATAGTTACTTCAGGGAACATAGACAGTGTTTCTGGCAAGGGAGACAAGGGAAAGAAGGAAGTCTGTAAAGGGTTTATTATCAATCCAGTTACCACTGAAGGTAACTGGACCTAATCTATTAGTGAGTTTTGGGTAAAAGTATAGGAAATATCTCAGAGTTATCCTAACCAGAAGTAAAGGGTCTGTGTGTCTATACACTAACTGCACATTAGGAAAAAACAGCATTAAGAGTCAACAAAATCCAAATTTGGTATCAGAAAAACATAGATTAACAAATATGATAGTTTTCCTTCAAGACCAATTTGCATATGTGTGTATATGTATGTGTGTAAGAAAGAAGAAAAGAGAGGGAGGGAGGAAAGGATGAAAAGGGAGATAATATTAGGAATAAACACAAAAATGACACAAAAAAGAATTAATACTCAAAGTTAAGAGAATACTGAAATAATTGGATGTGACTCGATACCAGTTATATGTCAAAACTCAACCTATTGAAATTGTACCAACACTGCCAACTCAATACCTCCTTCTATTATACATAGGTCCATAGCCCACAAAAATTGAGGTGCTGGGTAAGACTTTTGAGAGTCACTTGAACAGCATGGAGATCAAACCAGTCAATCCTAAAAGAAATAACCCTGAATATTCATTAGAAGGACTGATGCTGAAGCTGAAGTTCCAATACTTTGGCCTCCTGATGTGAACAGCTGCCTCACTGGAAAAGACCCTGATGCTAGTAATAATTGAAGGGAAAAGAAGAGGACGGCAGAGGATGTCATGGCTGGATAGCATCACCGGCTTAATGGACATGAACTTGGCAAGCTCCAGGGCAAGCTTTTGTCCCTCCATAGGGCAGGGAGGCCTGGCGTGCTACAGTCCCTGTGATAACAGAGAGTTGGACACAACTTAGTGACTGAACAATAACAACAATGCCTTGAATGTTGTGGTAGTCTTTTTGTTACTTGCCAAAATATCTGAATAACATGTTACTCATTAGTGAATCTTCATTAAATATTATGTGATGAGGTAATAAATATATTAATGGCATTATGTTGAATTTAATAAAACAAAAATCAAATGTATCTAACTTATAGGCATAAGAATATCATTTGACCTAGAAAGACAGATTCTGAATTCATCAGTACAGCTAATTGCACTTTCTAGTTTTGAACAGTATTAAATTCTGCTGCTGCTGCTGCTGCTAAGTCGCTTCAGTCATGTCTGACTCTATGCGACCCCATAGACAGCAGCCCACCAGTCTCCCCCATCCCTGGGATTCTCTAGGCAAGAGTACTGGAGTGAGTTATCTTGTATTTGTAAGATTAAAATAATTTGAGATGACCACTTAGAAGTTGTTTGCTTCTTAAAAATCACATTTTTCACTACTGGCTATGATCAAACATCCACAATATTGATGAAATGTGTAGTATTGATTATCCAACATGAAACTACCCAGAGAAATGATTATCTGAAACTATACATTCTTTTGAATAGTTTTATTCACATCTGAATATAAGAAGAAAAGAATTTTCTACAGATCCTTTGAAAAATATTTGAAAGTGTTTCAGTTGCTTTAACACTCTCCCCTACAGCCCTAGTCCAACCTTAAAATAAAACTGGAGAACATATACCCTATAATAACCGCATGAAAAGTTATTGTCTAAAACTCTTATATTTATTAAATAATGTACAGCTGCTGAGCCTGTCTGCCAGAAAAGCACTGCAAACAGGAATCTCTGGACAAGAAACAACATGATAATATTGGACAAGATGGAAAGGTAATGTAAAGAAAGAATATATCTCTGTCTACCAATAGACTAATGGAAAACAATCGAGATGAGAAAAAAGTGATTCTATCTGGAAAAGTCAGATAGTTACTATTTTGAATAATCTGAATCACATATTAGTTGAATAGAGAGTAAGTTCATTTTTACTATGTTATGATAAAGCAGGACAGAGCTTGATGATATATAATATAGACATAATAATGTAGAATAATGAAGTATAATAGTGTATATTATTTTATTTCCCTTAATCTACACTTTTAGTGTAGTACATTTTAGTACATCTTTATGTTATAGAAAGAAAGAAAATATAGGATCTCTGAATATGAGTACTTTCTATTGATTATATTTATGTCATCCAAATACAGTCATTTTCTTGGCAAAAACTATTTTTTTTACAAGAAGCCCAAATTTGCTGTTTCTGTGTTCTACTTAAGAATTAGCCACTCATTTGAAAAAACTCTATGGCTCATCTCTGTTTTATAGTTTTGTTTGTGTAAGGTTGTCTGTTTTCTCAAGTGTAGGGATCTTTATTTCCTTAAGTGCAGGAATTTTCTTTATAGCACCAGAAACACAACAAAGGCCTTCATTCATTTTTCCTATGATAACAAGAATGTTGTGACATAAAAAAACATGAATACTCACTCAATATGTAACCTTTTAAATTGAAATATATACCAAAGAAATAAAAATATTGCACACAATTTATTTCATCACAACAGCCAATATCTTTATTTGTGTAAAAAATAAAGAAAAGAAATGGAAAAGAGAGACAATGAGACAGAGAGAGACACACAGAGGGGGAGAAAGAAATGCTTGAAATTAAATTGAAAACATAGACCAGAAAGAAAGATAAGACTCCAACAACACTGAAAAGACACAAAGAATTGAATCTGTTATAAATGATTTATGCTTCAGGATCATGAGGTTAAAAAGGCAAAAGCTTTAATGCTCACTCATGCGAGAATGTCAAGTCACTGGTCTAGATAAAGAATTTGACAGTAATAAGATTTTAAAAGCGGATATTTTCTGGTAGCATTGTCTGCCATAATAAATAGAGGTCATAAAGCTTTGGTCTAAACATATTCAGGGGGGATTAATACTACAAGCAGATCATTCATCTGAACTTTGAGAATGTACTTATAGGCCAATTTAATAAATGGATAATGACATAAAGACTATTTGTGAGTCTTAGGGAAGCACATGTCTCTTCTGAGGTTTTTCTTTTTCCACTGTAATTCTTCTAGTAGATATTTTTTTATTGCAAATTGGAAAAAAGCCATGTTTCTTTTAGAGTCAAAAAATATATAAATCATTTATGTTAACCACAAAAACAGAAATGTCAACACCACCATCATTAATTCCCATATGTCCAAAAAGGTGCTCAGCAAAGTGAGCCATGTAATAGAAATGGATTTATTTTTAAAAAGATAATTTGAATTTTAGTGAATCATTCATTTTTTAAAAATTGGTTCATCTTTTATGAGTTCATCCTTTACAGAGATTGATGTTTCACAAATAATCCCATTCATTTAAGCAACATATCCACTTAAAAGAAAAGTCAAGTTTGTTTCAGGGGATGTGAGTGAATGACTGAGAAAAATGCTTGGAGTTTATCTGGAACATATATTGCAAATATCTGACATTCATTTTGTACAAAAACAAAATTAAAGTTTCCCTTTGACTTCTAATACTAATTTTCATATACTAGCTGTTTATTTTTAATTTGTAAATATACTAGTTGTATGTTTATAATTATGATTTATTATCAACTTAATTAATTCACAGCATTTTAAAGATTTTAATATTTCCCTTGGTGGGCTTCCCTGGTGGCTCAGACGTAAAGCGTCTGCCTGTAATGAGGGAGACCCAGGTTCAATCCCTGGGTTGGGAAGATCCCCTGGAGAAGGAAATGGCAACCCACTCCAGTATACTTGCCTGGAGAATTCCATGGATTGAGGAGCCTGGTAGGCTACAGTCCATGGGGTCGCAAAGAGTCGGACATTACTGAACGACTTCACTTTGTTTTGCTTCACTTTGTATATAAAGATGTTTCCCAATATAACACCATATAAAATTCTTTTAAAAAATTGTACAGGAAAATTTAAATGCTTTAGAAGCATGCCTATGTCACTGGCCTATATGTATGTGTGTATGTGTTTGTGTGTATTTGCTCACAAAATTACCGAGAATTTGGAATTTGTATGACACAAGCAGAAAACGGCATCACCATTAACAAGATCCAAAAATAAATTATATTAGGTTTTAATACATATGCCACATTGCAAAGAATTCCATATATGCAATTTCCCTTTTAAAACATATCATAAATCATCAACAGTTTACCATTTTGGTGGCTGCAAAACATTACTTGTACTTCACTTTACCCCTATTTAATTAAGTACTATTCTTTCCCCTATTGAATGGTTTTGGGAATTCAGCTTAAGTACAGATTATATATATTATATAACAGGAACATTTTGCATCAATTTCTGATCTCTCAAATATAACTGATATATTTTGAAAGAAAAGTGTAAAACTGATATCCTCCTCTATAAGACAGATCTATCTATGGGAATTTATATACTAAAATAAATGAAATATTTACTACAGGTAGTTGTTATGAATCATAATAGTTCATAACATTCTATTCACTTCATGTTGTTTACACACTCATTAAGTACTCACAAGAGTCATATAGACTGAATATAGTTATTTACCCTGTTATATGAAGAAAACTGAGGCAAAATTATTTGTAGCTACCAAAGCTAATCTTAGTAAGAAGTGGAAATAGGATTTCAAACCATCTGATTCTGGACCCAAACTCTTAATCATTACCTAATTATAGTGCAATTTCATTTAAAAATCTTGGTATGAAATATTTTAGTCTTAGAGTGTTCTTTTATATTATTAAAAGTAATATTGGTGTGCATGCAGTTTCTTAGAAGAAGTTTGTTTTTTTTTTTTTTAATTTTTATTTTTACTTTATTTTACTTTACAACACTGTATTGGTTTTGCCATACATTGACATGAATCCACCACGGGTGTACATGCGTTCCCAAACATGAACCCCCCTCCCATCTCCCTCCCCATAACATCTCTCTGGGTCATCCCCATGCACCAGCCCCAAGCATGCTGTATCCTGGGTCGGACATAGGCTGGTGATAGTATACCTGTTACAATGCCATTCTCTCAAATCATCCCACCCTCTCCCTCTCCCTCTGAGTCCAAAAGTCCGTTATACACATCTGTGTCTTTTTTCCTGTCTTGCATACAGGGTCGTCATTGCCATCTTTCTAAATTCCATATATATGTGTTAGTATCCTGTATTCGTGTTTTTCTTTCTGGCTTCCTTCACTCTGTATAATCAGCTCCAGTTTCATCCATCTCATCAGAACTGAGTCAAATGAATTCTTTTTAACGGCTGAGTAATACTCCATTGTGTATATGTACCACCGCTTTCTTATCCATTCATCTGCTGATGGACATCTAGCTTGTTTCCATGTCCTGACTATTATAAACAGTGCTGCGATGAACATTGGGGTACATGTGTCTCTTTCAATTCTGGTTTCCTCGGTGTGTATGCCCAGCAGTGGGATTGCTGGGTCATAAGGTAGTTCTATTTGCAATTTTTTAAGGAATCTCCACACTGTTCTCCATAGTGGCTGTACTAGTTTGCATTCCCACCAACAGTGTAGGAGGGTTCCCTTTTCTCCACACCCTCTCCAGCATTTATTGCTTGCAGATTTTTGGATCGCAGCCATTCTGACTGGTGTGAAGTGGGACCTCATTGTGGTTTTGATTTGCATTTCTCTAATAATGAGTGATGTTGAGCATCTTTTCATGTGTTTGTTAGCCATCCGTATGTCTTCTTTGGAGAAATGTCTATTTAGTTCTTTGGCCCATTTTTTGATTGGGTCGTTTATTTTTCTGGAATTGAGCTGCATAAGTTGCTTGTATATTTTTGCGATTAGTTGTTTGTCAGTTGCTTCATTTGCTATTATTTTCTCCCATTCAGAAGGCTGTCTTTTCACCTTGCTTATATTTTCCTTTGTTGTGCAGAAGCTTTTCATTTTAATTAGATCCCATTTGTTTATTTTTGCTTTTATTTCCAGAATTCTGGGAGGTGGATCATAGAGGATCCTGCTGTGATTTATGTCAGAGAGTGTTTTGCCTACGTTCTCCTCTAGGAGTTTTATAGTTTCTGTCTTACATTTAGATCTTTAATCCATTTTGAGTTTATTTTTGTGTGCGGTGTTAGAAAGTGATCTAGTTTCATTCTTTTACAAGTGGTTGACCAGTTTTCCCAGCACCACTTGTTAAAGAGATTGCCTTTACTCCATTGTATATTCTTGCCTCCTTTGTCGAAGATAAGGTGTCCATATGTGTGTGGATTTATCTCTGGGCTTTCTATTTTGTTCCATTGATCTATATGTCTATCTTTGTGCCAGTACCATACTGTTTTGATGACTGTGGCTTTGTAGTAGAGCCTGAAGTCAGGCAAGTTGATTCCTCCAGTTCCATTCTTCTTTCTCAAGATTGCTTTGGCTATTCGAGGTTTTTTGTATTTCCATACAAATCTTGAAATTAAAATACTGCTTCCTATCTTGCAGTCCCCAGTGATGGCAATCATTTGAATTTTGTTTCTTTTTGCAAATTATATCCCTCCCTTTATCTTTAAATGTTTTAATATTTTGTATTTATTATTGATATTATGGAATTTTATTTTTATAACTCTAGATGTAAACCCTTTACTCATTTCTGCTCATTCTTTTGCATGTCATTTTTTCAGCTGGGGGGAATTTCCTGTTAATGATTATTCCACTAGCCTTTCTCTTGGCTCTCTCTCATTCTCTTTTCTCTTCCCTAATGGAACTCTTATTATATACAGGTTGGAACTTCGCATTCACTTCAATTAATATTGATACTTTAATTTTTCACCGTATCAAACTTTTACATACACTTTTCCTTGTGCTAAGTTCTTTTGAAATCTGTATAATGACTTACTTGAGAAGTTCTTGCAACAACTTTAAGCCTACACATATCTGGGTGTCATCTGTGAAGTTCTTTGTATGCTCATTCACTTGTTTCAAATAATGGTCTTCTGAATTTCCAAGATCATAAATTAGTTGATATTCATAAAAATAGGTCACCCATGTTTTTTTGTTATAGGTATATAATATCCTCTTTCAGAATTCTGAAGTTAAGCATTACATTTATTTTGAAGAATTAGCAAGATTACTCTATTAATCCTAATTAATCAAGTTTCAATGATCATTTAATGACTTTTTATGTTGTTTTTCTGATATATTCAATATTCTTTTCCATCCTGCTTAAAATTTAGGCCTTAGTTTCTTATTTATTTATTTTCAGTTGAAGTATTGTTGATTTACAATGCTGTTTTCTTCTTTGTCTTGAATTTCATTGACATTTGTTTTTTAATGGTAGAGGTAATTTATTGTCAGGCTTCCCAGGTGGCTCAGAATCTTCTCACCAATGTAAGAGATGAGGGTTTGACCCCTTGCTTGGGAAGATTCCCTAAATTAGGAAATAGCAACCCACTCAGTATTCTTGCCTGGAAAATCCCTTGGACAGAGGAGCCTGACATGCTGCAGTTCATGGAGTTGCAAAGAGTCAGACACAACTTAGTGACTAAACAAACAAACAAATTTATCATCAGAATCAATTCTCTATAAATCTCTAGCTTTCTAAAATCTAGGCATTAATAGCCCATTTGCTTTATGACTGACTTTTTAAGAATGTTTGTATAAACAGACATCTCCAGAAAAATGGAGAAGTGACTCCCTCTGAAGGAGATGTATTTACAGTCTCAAGTAATGGAGACAAAGATATCCTCCTTACGTGTTATATCTGAGAGTAAGAAGAAAATCTCTCTCCCTTCCTTAGAGAGAATTGCTTACAACTCAGGGTCTTTCTCTCTCCAGAAAGACAGATGCCCAAATTTGCCAGTAACCTTTGTGTAAGTAAGGGTCTTCTAATTTCTGGGTCCTTCTTCTGTAACATATTTCTACTATATGAGCAGGTAACACTGGACTCCTAAGAACTGGGACTTAGGAAACTAGCACCAATATGTTACTGGAGTGGGTTGCCACTCCCTTCTCCAGGGGGTCTTCTCAACTCAGGAATTGAACCTGGGTTTCCTGCATTGCAGGCAGATTCTTTACCAAATGAGCTATGAGGGAAACCCCAATATGTTACTACTTCTGTAAGAAATAAACTTTCTAAATTCATTCAGTCAGTTTTTTATGAGCAAAATCTTTGGAAGTGTTGCAAGCCAATGTAATAGCTGCCACCATACTAATGCTTGGTTGCTGCTTAACTTCTTTATCTTGTATAATTTTCATCCCCACTTGGGTGTTCCTGGTGTTTCCTTGTGACTAAATTCAGCTTATACATTTTTGGTAGGAATACAACATAATATTGTGTCATTCTCAGCACCATAAGAAAAAGCACATGATGTTCATTGGTACTACTACTGGTGATGTCAGTTTTGATCACTTAAAATGACTTAGTAAGTAATTTGTGGGCGGAAGTTTTGATTGTGTATAAATATTCTGTTCCTTACTAGTTTTGATATCCATTAATATTTATTTCCTTAATTAATTATTACTATTATGACAGGTAACTAGTGATTTTTCTATCCTCATCTTTTTATATGAATGAGTGGCCATCCTACTATAATGAAGAGCTTTTATTTTTTACATATGTACACATTATCAGTAGGGCTTATGGATTCTCATTTCATTCAGTGATGTATAGACTACTGCTGTTATTATTTTAATATTGTGAATTTGGCCAGTGGCAGTCTCTGGGACTCTTTTCACATGTTTTTCTCTTAGATTGTGTTTTCTTTAACAATTTATAGAAAATTAATTTTTAAGCTTTGCCTCAGTCCTACTAATTAGTTGAGGGACTCAACTAATTCCCTCAAGGTGCTCTAGATCCTTTAAGTGGAAAATAATACTTAAGAAATCAATATGTGGGTTCTGGGTTTGCTCATTGCTACTGACATATTATTGCTTATAGGTATTTCAGGAGGTAGAGACAGTGAATAAGTTCAAGATAAATTATGGGTTATTCTGTTATTTGTTTCAAAACAATGCTATTGAAAAGAGAGAGTTTGAGAAGATAAATGCAGAACAAAATGAGTCATAATCATTGAATGTAATTGATTAAAAGCTGGGGTATATCACACTATTTTATTTTTGTAAATGTTTGAAAAATGCCTTAATACACAACTTTAAATAACAAAAACCTAGACAAACTCAAAAAACAAAAACAAAATTTCTGGTACTAACAGTCTTTCAGTTTGAAAAGCTATTCAAATGGATATGTAAGTATTTGGCACTGTCACAATACCTAAAGAAAAAAAAATCTTATAAAAATATCAAGATTCTACTGTATATGTAAACAATTTCATTTCATATAATTAATTTACTTTATTTCCAAATTTTATTTCTAAATTCCTCTGAGTCAACACTAATTAATTAAATTGTATTTAATGCCTCTGGATTTCTCTTTTGCATATAATTTAAATGAGGGGCTCAGTGGTAAAGAACCTACCTGCCAAGCAGGAGACATGGATTCAATTCCTAGGTTGGGAAGATCCCCTGAAGAAGGAAATGGCAGCCCATTCAAATATTCTTGTCTTGGTAATCCTATGGACAGAGGAGTCTGGTGGGCTACAGTCCATGGGATCACAAAAGAATTGGCATGACTGCAGACTAAAAACACAGCATAGTTTAAACAGGTGCTTAAATTCTGGATATTGTATAAAACTTCATCATCTAATCACATAGCCATATTGTTCTCCATCTACATTTGGGAACTGTCCCCCACTACCAAGTAAATATTTTTCTTCATCATTACATGCTTTTTACTCCTGTGATAACTAGGATACAAACATGGTCCCCATTCTCGTGTCTTAGGTGCCCTCACGGCATCATTCTGTGTTTAATGTCAATGTCTCCCTGTCTTGGGAGATTTTATATAATGGATTACATAATGGCTCACATTTAACAGACATTATCTATAGAGAAAAAAAGACCCTATTCCCTTAACCCTCACTTTTTAATACTAAGAAAGCAATTTAATCACCTCAGTCTTTGTCAAGTGTTCAAATTTGTTGCTGAATGTAAGGAAACTATGCTTGGCCATCCCCTCTAGAACCGAAAAAAAAAAAAAAAAGGAAATGCAAGTCCTAGAAAAAGATGGTAGAAAAAATTACTGGGAATATAAAAAAATTAATATATGTTCTCTTATTCTTTTCAATATATTGTGGACCAATTTATATGTTTAATTTATCTCTAAAAAATTTCTGCTTTATAAATTTATGAATTCATTATATTTTATTTAATTCTACTCACCATTAATGGACATTTTGTTCCTAATTCTATAATCACTTTACGTTAAAAATATCACTGGGAATTTAAAGCTACAAATTGTAATTCTACAATTTTTCAATTCATTTAAGATAAAATTTTCAGTCATTTGGGCTTCCCTTGTGGCTTAGCTGGTAAAGAATCCTCCTGCAATGTGGGAGACCTGGGTTCAACCCCTGGATTGGTAAGATCCCCCAGAGAAGGGAAAGGCTACCGACTCCAGTTTTCTGGCTTAGAGAATTCGATGGAGTCTATAGTCCATGGGGTGGCAAATAGTTGGACACGACTGAGTGGCTTTCACTTTTACTTTCAGTAATTTTCATCATCATATTAAATGATTGCTTGAAAATGATTACAGTCAGGTAGTAGACTATTTAATAAATACATGTTAATAAAACTTTTCTTAATGCAATCATATAAAAATAAGCATTTCTTGAACTAAAAGATTTTTTGTTGAATACCTTTTCCTTATAAATATTATGTATATTATCAAATCTATAAAAGAAAAGATTATTAGGTTATGGTTGAGATACATTTACAATGTAATAGCAGAAACCTACTTGCAATTATAGCTAGAGTGTAACTCAATACATAGCTTCTTCCTAAAACACACTATACAAACACTACATTTGTTATCAAATAGACAAAAATGTAAAAATCACTGAGAAAAAGAACATCATATGAGTTAATGAGAATGGAAAATTTGTAATGCTACAACTACAGAAAATGTTGGTTTTGGAGTCATTTAAACTTTATAAACTCTAGTAATTTCTATCATAATTCTGATATCTGCATTTTTATACTATCTTGTTAAAGATATTTTTCATTGGTTTGTTGGAGGGCAAGGCTCCCCTGAATTTTTTTTATTATCCCTTCCCCAAATTAAACTTAAATATTATTTAATATTTTCACACAAAAGAAAACTCCACAACTCAAAGGGTCCAAGAAATTAACAACAAAGTGCAGTTAGTACTAGTATACAAATATCATAAGCTCAGTTTTTATTTAAGTAAGATTTGTTTTCCTTTTTTCCCATTTTTTTCTTTGTAAAATAATGTTTCTGTACATGTGGGGTTTTTTTAAGTACTAAAAATGTAAAACCTATCAGAAGATATCTTTTTATCATAAATTTTGTTTCATTGGCATTTTTTGTCTATAACCACATGGCTATCCATTACTTTGTGGCTCAGTTCATAAAGAATCAGGCTGCCTGTGAAACCACATCTTGATAAGAATCATTCAGCCATGGCATATCCCTAAGCATCTGGTTTGGGAAAATGGAATACATAGTCTAAGCATCTCTACACATCTGTATGAAACACACTGGAGCTGGTTTCATTTGTTTGTTTCCTTTCTACAGTTTAGAAAATGAAAGCTGATGTATTTGAGGCTTACAAAAATGATAGCAAATATTCTAAAGTCTTTCATATGCAAAATATTTTAATTGCCAAAGACGTGGAATAAATCTTGGCTCACTTGCACTGAAATTTCTGTCCTTGGGACTTTGCTTCATTTTTCATAGTTTGTATTATTAGTATTCCATAAAATTTTGCATAAGATTTTTTTCTCTTGATGCCTTAAACAGTAGACACAAAAATCAACCTCCACCCCTCCCTCAGAAAAAGAATAGAATTTAGTCTCACACTGAAATTGAATTTCATAACTAATGTTCAGGCTACAGTAATGTTCTCAGAAATTTTACATAATAACAAATAAATCAGCAAATCAAGTCTATTCCACTTTGAAGCACCAGGGTTTTGAAATTCTTAAGAAACTGTGATGGTGATATAAAACCTGAAGAGATGTAAAGTCTAACTAAAGCAACATTTCTCTCAGAAAAAAAAAATTTATTATGATAGCATCAATTGCTATGAACTCAAATGCTCTTGATTTCTAGTACTTGTGTTCTCCACCTACTTAAAACAGTTGAAATAGATTAGCTTCTGTGGTCTCATTTACAATTCGATGAGGTCACGAATCTTGGCCAGTATAAGGTAAGATGAGATAATACCTACAAATAAATGTCTGGCTCATTAAAGCAAAAAAACCATGTTTGATTCTGTCACTATCTTTCTCCATCTCCCAGCAGTTAAGACAGAGACACCATCATTGTATTCGAGGGCTCTGTGGGATGACAGTGCCACAAATAGAAGGCATTGTCATTATTGAGATACCTTACACATTACTAAGTAAAAGTACTTATTTATAAAAGTATTTATTTAATAAAAATATTTATTAAACCTCATTTTGATTTTGGGGTTTATTAGCAATTATTGTATTCTGACTTCATCTTCAAAACTATCTTGGCTAGTTTTAGTCCTTTAAATTTCCATAACATTTTTTGGAATCAGCTAGTAAACTGTCAAACACACATGCACACGTGTATACACACCCAAAATACAGCTGCTAGGATTGAGATTGCAATTGCCTTGAATCTATTTATAGATTAATTTTAGGACAATTTACAGCTTAGCCTGAGAGTATTGAACTTCTCCCCTGAGGTCATCACATATCCCTTTATTAAGTTCTAGGTTTTTTTTTCAATATTCCATTATAGTTTTCTATGTAAATGTCTTATTTTTTCATTAGATATGATATTGGATAATTTTCATTTTCTAAATTATGTTTTTAAAATTTCTTTGTTTTTTATCATTTATTGCTAATGTATGCAAAAATATTATTTTTAATTTTTTGATGTATAACATACAGCAAAGTGCACTGATCTTAAATGTACAGCTTGCTAAAAGGTTACATCTGTCCATAGCAGTGTAACAAACACAGAGATCAAGAAAAAGATCTTTTGCAGAAACCAGAAGTTCTCTTCTCTTACATAAGAAAAGTAACCATGAAAGTAACCATGCTGCTGCTGCTGCTGCTGCTAAGCCGCTTCAGTCGTTTCCGAATCTGTGCAACCCCAGAGACGGCAGCCCACCAGGCTCCTCCGTCCCTTGGATTCTCCAGGCAAGAACACTGGAGTGGGTTGCCATTTCCTTCTCCAAGGCATGAAAGTGAAAAGTGAAAGTGAAGTCGCTCAGTCCTATCTGGCTCCTATCGACCCCATGGACTGCAGCCTACCAGGCTCCTCCCTTCATGCGATTTTCCAGGCAAGATTACTATGAAATAGCCCCTATTCTAACTTCTACCACCTTAGATTATGTATATATATTTTAAAGTTCTATAAATGGAAATTTATAGTATATACTCTGTGGTCCCTTGTGCTCAATAGAAAGTTTGAGATTTATTCATTTTATTACTTATAACAATAGTCCATCCAGTTTCATTGCTGTATATAACTACACGAATATACTTTTATTTACTTATATATTTGCATGTTGATGAATGTTTGGATTATTTTCCACTTTGTCAATTAGGGGAAAAAGGCATGATTAATATATCTGTATGGATTCTGATTCAGGACAATGACATAAGGTGAAACTGAACCAATGTCTTCCCACAGACACATCAAATCTACAGCTACCTATTGAGAAGTTCCTCTGAAAAACAGTAAAATCTGGTGACATTACTAACCCGTTTACATCAGGCAAATGAGAGAGAAACCACATAGAAGCAGGTAGGAATAGCTGAGACCCAATCTCAATGTAAACCCTATTCTAGTGCAACAACCCATAACCGAGAGGAAACTCACAAACCCAGAGCTTTTCCCTAAGAAAAGGTTTATACCCCAGCTTTTAGGAGCAACATGTGAGAGATGAGCCCCTAAAGCATCTGACTGTGAAGACCAATGGGCCTTACAATCTACCAGAACGGCAAGGCTGTGGAGAACTGACCAATGACTCTTAAAAGGCTTATTCTTGTTGTCTCCACAGCCCAAGGATCTAGTGCAGAAGTAGCCCTTTGAAAAACATCCAGACTTTTTGTGGGGAAAAAAAAAAAAAAAAGAAACATCTGCTAATTTTAACATCTTGGTCTGAGGGGCAAGGGCCTGCTGGGATACTCTCCAGTAATAGAGGCAGGCAGATGCCATCTTCTTGCCCTCCCACCCCCTTGCTAAAGCTGGTAGATGCCACCAATTTTTTTTCTCCTTCCTTCCCAATAGGTGCTATCTTTATGCTGTAGCCACAGGCACCATCTTTTATACTTGCACTCTGCCTAACTAAAACCTTCAGATGCCACCTTTTTAAAATTGCTTTTCTTTTTCCTTTTCTCATTTTCAAGAGGAACCATCTTTCCACTCTCCTTCTGTCATGCTTGAGAATGACAGTTGTTCCCAGAGGGAGCTTGTACACATAATCTCATACCACATTTTTACACCTGGTGAGCCACAGGAGACAAATCTTGATTGTGCATTTATAATGTCTTTCAGCATCTCTTCATAGGTCTCTTAAACTAAAATCCTACATGCCTATTTTTGTGCCACGTCCCCCAACACTGACACTTCAACCTGAATGTGGAGGTGGTACTATTGCAGTCAGTAAGCCATAGAACACTATATTCTTCTCAGCTGGGTCAACACTCAGTTGTTGTTCAGTAACTAAGTTGTGTCCAACTCTTTGTGACCCCGTGGACTGCAGCATGTCAGGCTTCCCTGTCTTTCACCATCTCCCAAAGTTTACTCATGTCCGTTGAGTCAATGGCACCATCCAACCATCTCATCCTCTGTTGTCCCCTTCTCCTCCTGCCTTCAGTCTTTCCCAGCATTAGGCTCTTTTCCAGTGAGTTGGCTCTTCACATCTGGTGGCCAAAACACTGGAGCTTCAGCTTCAGCATCAGTCCTTGTAATGAATATTCATGGTTGATTTTCTTTAAGATTGACTGGTTTGATCTCCTTGCTGTCCAAGAGACTCTCAATTTTTTCAAAATTTAGAGATGCCCTTAAAGAACTGGAAATATTCTGTGTTGTCAGCAAACTGAGGCAATAGTTGAATGAAGAATATTTTAATAGGGCCAAATCTAGTTAGTGAATTTTGGTAATAAATTATTTAAACACACTGAATTTGACAGGTTAAGAATATTATTTTTCTAGAATTTTAGCTACACCAAAAACTCCATACAAGCAACATGCATTTAATCAAAAACAAAACATTTCACACTCAAGAGCTAAACATAGTGAAGAATTACTATGGTATTCTTTTTCCTTTTGAAGCAATTTTAAGTGGTAATATTACATGACTAATACTTGATTTTATGCATCTACATATCATCCAAAACAAAATATCAAGATAACCTATAATAGTAAATACAATGGAGAAATGCTAAATAACGTATGTACACTCACATTTTTATTATTTAGATAATTGGATTGAATCTAACCAAAATGTTTTATACCATGCTCTTTAACAGCAATTTTATTGTGAAATATGACAGAAAATTACATAAAATTTAAACAGTTACTGAGGTGATTTTTCAGTAATTCTCAAGTAAGTTTGAAAAAATAATGTATTTAGGAACTCTCATATGACTTCTTGACCAAAACTTCCTCTATGCCCCCAGCAATAGCTACTAACCTTTGTGGCATTTACTCCCTTATTTTTCTTATTTATTTTACTAGTATCTAAACAAAGTTTGGATTTTAAGTATAATCATACTACATATATTCTTTTGTGTCTTTCAACAGTATGTCCTTAAGCTTCTTATTTGTTTTTTGCTTATTTATGCAATCATTTCACTGTCATGATTCTACGGTTTTCCATAGTATCAGTGCATGATGATTTGTTTATATATTCTATGGTTACTTGCGTTGTTTCCAGCTTTGATGTGTTACAAACACTGTTATCATAAACCTTGTGCATGTTTATGAATAAGCTTCCATTCTTGTGAAATATATACCCAAGTATGAGACTATTGAGTTACATGTCATGTTGGTTTTTTTGCTTTACTAGACAGATACCACCCATTCTTTTCACAATGTAGTTCTTACAATTACATATTGGCCTTATCAAAGAATTCGAGTTGCTCCACATTCTCCCAATATTTGTTAATACTTTATAATTTCTTCAAATTGCTGGATGTGTGATGTTGTCTAATTGTGTTTGAATTATCAATAGCACTTACCTGATTCCCAACAAGAGTGAACATATGTTCATCTTTATTAGGCATTGGGAGTTATTATGTTGCTGTCATGAAGTCACATTTTATATTCTTTACCAAGATATCTATTTTTCTTTTATTATTTACTGGTTAGTATGCTTTGTGTATTCTGGATACAAAGTATTTACATGTTATAATCATTTAAAAAAAATTCCCCTCCCCCCCTATGATTTGTCTTTAACTCTGTGTAGTCTCAGGAGAAAAAGAAACTAGAATTGGCATTACAAATGTTATGGGTTACTTTTGTGAAGTAAAGAGTTTTTTAAAAAACACCTAAAATATAAAGAAAAGTATTAAAAGAATAAACTACATAAAAGTAAAACTTATGTCCATAAAATTTGAAAGATGAGGGAAGGAAGGCAGGGGTAGAGGAGGAAAGAGAAAGGGGGGTCAGGGAAGGGAAAGAATGAAAGAAAGAGAAAAAAACAAGGCCATAAATAGGGAGAATATATTATGAAACATATATATAATAAAAATAAAATGAAATACAGGTAGATGATAGATAGTATTAGAAATCTCTAATAGAAAATAAAAACGGAGAAAATATATGTCTAAGATTATTTAGAAAAGAGACACAAATAATTTATAAATATAAATTGAACTTTTAGCCATCATATATATGTGATAGGAAATGCTTACGAGAGCACAATGTCACTGGCTTCTTCTCCTTACCTGTTATACCTTTTTCTCAATACCCAGACATATGAAGATAAGATGAGACAAACACTAATTAATCAACTAATATAAAAGAAGGAAAAGGAAATGGAAAGTCTCCAAACTGCTAGGACATAGGGTTTATTACTTTGGCATTCCTTTCTCAAAATACTGCAAAGGGGATATGAAACCTTCCTATATATAAATCAAAAGTCCAAAAAATCAAAATTCATCGAGAGGAAGTCAACAGATTCTTGGTGAGTTAGCAGTACCCAGACGTGCATCTGAAGCAAAGTTCAACACTTTGTGAAGCAGGAACACTCACAACAGTTGTATGACAATATATGTTTTCTGCAGTATGTAACAGCAAGAGAAAATAGTCTCTAATAATTTGATATTAAGAGTTGCCTCAGAGGATGCCAGAAAATATCAGAACTGTGAGTTGTATGGGGGCTCTTTAACAAATACTATGTATTAGACATATGAGTGACAACACCCTTCCTTCTTCCTCTGAGAGACTTTGGTACCAGAAAGCCAACACAATCACTTAAGAGTAAGAGCAGAGAGAGAAATGGCCATGTCAACATCAAGTTTTCATGCAGTTTTCCATCTCAGGGGAACTCCACAGTGGAGAACTAGTTGAAAGGATTGCTTCATGAGCTCTAAAGACTGTGAAAGAACAAGGAGAGTATGTCTCAGATGGGGGCTGATTACATCACCCTTGAATGTTAGAGAGCTCCAATGATGGAATACATTTCAGAGATTTTAAACACATGATTGGGAGAATCAGCTGAGGAATCATCTGGCCAAGTTTTAATTCTAAAGCATTGCCTGAATGTGTCAGGAATGGTGTCACACAAATACCAAGGTGGTGTACAGACACTGGAAAACAGAATCTCTAGGAATTTTCCCCAAATAATCAGAGGGTCCCTGTAAATGTTTCTCTGTTGCTCCACCTTCCAGAAATACATCTTTGAGGGTAAAGATACTTCTAAGGAATGATAAAGAATTTTCGGAAGGAAAAATAATGAGTTTGAGTTCTGATTTGAAAAGAAAACAGATTAGGGCACATCTGACATAGCAAACAGTAGAATACTACCAGTGCCTTTTGAAATAAAGATTGACAAATTGATTCTGATTAAAAAACATATTTTCTTTAATACGTTTTATGAGGAATTATGTGGCAGATGCACCATCCTAAATCTATTATTTTTCCAGCTCTCCTGTCAAAACATAGGTATTCTTCAAGTATGAGCAGAGATTTCTTTATTTCAGAAAATGCAGACTTGATCTCTATCCTAGAGTTTAACATGAGGTTGCCTGGCTGACTTTAATACATATCAAGAAAATTCAGTGAAGTGAGAGGTTGTTTTGGAGAAAGGGGTTTTTTTTCGGGGTTTTTTGGGTTTTTTTTTTGTTTGTTTGTTTGTTTGTTTGTTTGTTTTGCCTTTCTTGATGACAGGCAGACGTTTAAGATTCTTTACTTTGAATTCATGTCATTTTGTACACTTGGATGCAAGGTATGAAGGATCTCCTAAACATGATGAGAAAGGAAAGAAAACTCATACAATGTCAATCACATCTATCATAGATTATTTGAGCTTCTGTAACAAAGATAACATAGACTAGGTGACCTATAAGTCACAGAAATTTATTCCTCGTAGTTCTGAAAACTGAAAAGTTCAAGGTCAAGGTACTAGCAGATTAGGTGCGGTCAACGTCTGCTTTCTTGTTCATAGAACCTCAGCTTCTCTTTGTGTCCTCAAGCAGCAGAAGAGGTGAGGGAGTTCTTTACAGTCTCTTTTATAAGGGGTTTAATCTCATCATCTTCCAAAGGTGCCACTTCCAAACGTCATCAGATGGGGAAGAAGTTTCAAAATATGAATTCTGAGAGGACACAAACACTGACAGAAACATCTCTAATTGAAAAACCACTGAACCAATTTGGCATATTAGCAAATTCTCACCTCTAAACTTTATCAACTAAGAAAAGCAAACCCATTTATTTAAGCTTCTTTTCATTGGTATTCTGTTATTTGCTGTTCAAAACATCTAGTAGACAGATAGATAGATGATTGATAGAACTTTGACTGTGTGGACCACAACAAACTCTGGAAAATTCTTAAAGAGATGGGAATACAAGACCACCCGACCTGCTTCTTGAGAAATCTATATGCAGTTCAGGAAGCAACAGTTAGAATTGGATATGGAACAACAGACTGGTTCCAAATAGGGAAAGGAGTACGTCAAGAACCTATATTGTCACTCTGCTTATTTAACTTATATGCAGAGTACATCAGGAGAAACGTTGGGCTGGATGAAGCACAAGCTGGAATCAAGATTACCAGGAGAAATATCAATAACCTGAGATATGCAGATGACACTACCCTTATGGCAGAAAGTGAAGAAGAACTAAACAGACTCTTGATGGAAGTGAAATAGGAGAGTGAAAAAGTTGGCTTAAAGCTTAAAGCTCAGAAAACGAAGATCATGGCATCTGGTCCCATCACTTCATGGCAAATAGATGGGGAAACAGTGGAAACAGTGGCTGACTTTATTTTGGGGGGCTCTAAAATCACTGCAGATGGTGACTGCAGCCATGAAATTAACAGGCACTTGCTCCTTGGAAGAAAAGTTATGACCAACCTAGAAAGCATATTAAAAAGCAGAGACATTACTTTGCCAACAAAGGTCTGTCTAGTCAAAGCTATGGTTTTTCCGGTAGTCATGTATGGATGTGAGAGTTAGACAGTAAAGAAAGCTGAGCACTGAAGAATTGATATTTTAGAACTGTGGTGTTAGAGAAGACTCTTGAGAGTCCCTTGGACAGCAAGGAAATCCAACCAGTCCATCCTAAAGGCGATGAGTCCTGAATATTCATTGGAAGGACTGATGTTGAAGCTGAAACTCCAATACTTTGGACACTTGATGCAAAGAACTAACTCATTTGAAAAGACCCTGATGCTGGGAAAGATTGAAGGCAGGAGAGAAGGGGATGACAGAGGATGATTGTTGGATGGCATCAGCTCAATGGACGTGAGTTTGAGTGAACTCCAGGAGTTGGTGATGGACAGGGAGGACTAGCATGCTGCAGTCCATGGGGTCACAAAGAGTCAGACACGACTGAGTGACTGAACTGAACTGAACTGAGACATAGATAGGGTAATGAGTAAAACTTTGAATACAATTTTTAAATATATGTTAATGTAACCTGAGGGTTGTTTGTTTGTTTTTTTTTTCCAATTCTCATTCACAGATAGACACATACAGGATTTTTCTTAATAATAGGCTATGGTTTTGATCGTATGCTATTGTGGCATAATTTTGCCCTTACATATCCAACACATTGCCCAACAATATGATTCTAATAAAATCAACATAGTATTATCAAGTGATCATTAATCAATTCCATTCTGAATTCCTTTGAACAAAATCACAATTTAACTGGCATTCAAATACAACTGGGAATTCTCTTCCTAACACTGCGTCCATGGATTTGGCCTACTTGTAATAATAAAACTGCAAGATGCTTTATTGAAAGAAGATAAATAATTCCTCTTTGTAATATACAAAAAACTCTGCAAAAGTCCAGAGCTCTTATGCCTTGGTAGTTTATTGTTTTAGTGATACAAATATTTTTAATTTTCACTTACAAAAATTTTGTTCCCTAGAAATGAAACTTGAATCCAAAGAGGCTAATCTTAATTTAACCCAAAAAATACACTCCAAGAGTTAATAGTAATTGCTTTTTATAAAGTGGCATAGATATCTCACCCACAGCTCTTTGGGCTCAGTTTTATTTTCCTGAAGAAACCTAAAAGTACCAATGAACTTTTTTTTTTTTTTAATTAGTCTTAAGGCACAAAGCCCAGAATCTGACATGCTTTGAATTATTTATTCTAAGATACATTCTGCCCATCAAGGCTCACCCATTTTTCCCATCTTCTTAGTGATTTCCCACCTTGTAAATAACTTGACTTCTTGATTAGACTTTTTATTACTTTTTTGAGACAGAAACTCTTACTCTTGCCTATTTTTGCCAACTGCCTGTGGGACTAGAACTTACTCTCCATATTACAACTTGATAAAATAATGTTCTGTTCAGCAACATATGGAACATTTGGCAGTATTAATTTCCATTGCTTGACTCAGTATTTCAGATTTCCACGGAACCTTGCTGCCTTTCCCACCCCTAAATTAGAACAAATACCAAATTAAATTAATCTTGTTTCTTCACACTTGTGATTGAGATTGCTGACCTCCTGTCCAGAAGTTCAGTTCTGCAGTGCTAAAATTCAACTCCAGTCATTCTAGATTTCTCTTCATGTGTGTCACTGAGTGTCACTAGCAAGCCCATTTTGGCTGAAAAGAAAGTCACTGCATAGCTTTTATTTTCTGATACAGGGATCATCAAACATTTTTATATGTCTTCTTTATTTGATTTTTTTTTTCTTTTTCATGCTTTTCTTTCCTGGATCTATCGTATATATGCCACCTAAAATAGTTTTCAGAAGTAGGTGATGTATAAATAATGAAATAAGGTAAACTTTGTTAAAGAGAGCAAATTTATGATACCAGAATGTGAAGTAGGATACATTTTGTTCTTGTTAGTCTCAGTTTAGTTCTCTTTTCATTATGCAAAATTGTTTCTTAAATCTTTAATAAGAATTTTTGTCATTAAAATAATATCTTGTGATAATCGTTCTATGGAAAAAATACCATTTAATTGTTTCTGAACATACCCAGAGACACAGAATTCTAGGATGGTCTTCAGGATTCTGCACCTGATGTGCACTTCCTGTAGAATTCCCTCTCCTTGAGTATAGGCAGGACCTGTGAATATGATGACAGGTCTTTCCTTGATTAAGTTATTTGTGACAAAGATGAGGGATTCTGAATATGTAATTAATATCCCAAATCATTTGATTTCATGTTAATCAAAAGGAAGATTACTCTGTGTACGTTTGACTTAATCTGGTGAGTCTTTAAAAGAGGAAGTGGGCTTTCCAAAGAAAGAAATTTTCGGGCTGTTTTGGTATAAGAGTAATGTTGAGAGAGTGCTAGCAAAAGGCCAGGTGGTAAGAAATTGTGGGGTCCTCTACGATCAGAGAGCAAACTGAAGTCATCCAGAAAGTAGAAACTTCAATCCCACAACCACAAAAAACTGAATTCTACTAACAACTTGAATGAACTTGGAAGACTTCTTTAAGCCTAAACCCTAATTGATACCCTAAACAAAAGACCCAGATAATATACACTTAGACTCACTTATGGACCCACAATAACTGTGAGATACTAAGTATTTAATGTTTTAAGCCACTGGTCGGTAACGATTTGTTATATAATAATATGAAACAATTACAGTACCCCTTTGAAAATATCCTATACATATTTCACTTTTTATTTCATAAAACCCACTGGGGATACTTTGAAAAACTAGAAGAAATAGACCATACTTAAACTTTTTTCATATTTTAAAAGCTTCTGCAATTGTCACTGATTTTGTAATATTTACATTTCTCCCTGTCTCAAATTGATTTTATTATAAGTCATTCCTCTTACAGTTTGCTGATAATTCAAATTTGATTAGTACTTCCTAACAATCTTTTCATTATTGGTTTTGTGCTATTCTTTAAAACAGTGGAAGTGTATGGAATTTTAACTTACCTGTAAGCTAAGATGCTAGCCTGCCATGATTTCATGGATTCTGGCAGAGACTCAAGAATCTATCACAAAATCTATCATAGATAGATTTTATTATTTGTGGCAAAGAAGCAAGCATGAGTTTCATGTTTGCATCAGTTACTCTCAACTCTCAAGTGTCCTATGTACATTGCTAACAGAGTGAGTCTGTGTCATTGCTGAATTCTGCCTGATCTTTAGTTGGGCTGCTAGAAACCTGCCAGTCTCTCCTCTTGTGGAAGACATTAATTTGTTATTTTTGAAAGCAAACGCATTTGTTTTTACTTCTGCTACTAACTTCTGTACTTGCCTTGTTAAAATTTATATTTTGCAGTGAAAATTCAACTTTTTACTAAATTAGGTTACAGATTTTTTTTAAAATTAACGGTATTGTAGTTAACTTATTGTTCTTTTCTTTTTTTCAAAAGTCCTTAGTACTTGTATCTTCTCAAGGTAATAATTTCTCCAATGAGAAAATAATAACTAAGAGTGGATTTTGTGTGTGTGTGTGTGTATGTGTTTTAATTGAGTATTCCTGGAAGTACAAAGCTTACCTCAAGTGGAAATTTTCAATAGTTCTGATGTGACTAAATTAATAAAAGAATTTGGGAAGGTGAGATTTTACTGATGCTCTCTAAATCATGGATGAGAGATGGTTAATTATTTAAGCCATTCATAAGATCAGGCACTAAGCACCTCTGACATTCTAATATTTTCCACATTTTAAAAGAAATCCCCTTTTTTATACATCTTCAATTCTTAGGCAAGTTTAATGCCATTGCATTAGAAAGTTCTCTATAAGCACAATTCAAATGTCAAAAGAAAGCTTTTTGCTGCTTTTAAATTGTTATTTTTTTGTCTAATGAGAAGGCTGTAAAAAGAATAGTGTCTTATATAATAACCTGTGTATTCAGCATCTCTGTAGAAGCAAGAAAACCAAACAAAAACCAGACAACGAAAAGGAAAATAAACAAAATGAGCCAATAACAAATGACAAATTTGAGTGTCATTAAAATTTAGTTTCAAGAGCTTCTACATTATTTCTGCTTTATATAATGACTGTTATGCAAATTTGATTAAATCATGACATCACTGATAGCTCATCTGGTAAAGAATCCACCTGCAATGCAGGAGACCCTAGTTTAATTCCTGGATTGGGAAGATCCACTGGAAAGGGGACAGGCTACCCACTCTAGAATTCTTGGGCTTCCCTGTTGGCTCAGCTGGTAAATAATCTGCCCACAATGCAGGAGACTTGGGTTCAGTCTCTGGGGTTGAAAGGTGCCTTGGAGAAGGGAACAGCTACTCACTCCAGTATTCTCACCTGGAGAATTCCATGGACTCTATAGTCCATGGGGTCCCAAAGAGTTGGACATGACTGAGCCACTTTCACTTGCTACTTTATTTCTGCTTTATAGAATGAGTGCTATGCCAAATTTAATTAAATCATGACATTAATTCGTGTCATGAATTCAACTAGAAAATTTAAAAATTCCTCAAGCATATAAAAAGTAAACATCTCAATATTGTAGACAAAGTTGTCATATATTTATTATATGTTACTGTTTGAAATAAATTAACTTTTTATGTCTTACAAAGTAATTAAACAGAAAAAAATATACAGTAGTGACTTTTTCCCCCTAAAACTGTCAATAGCATGAGAAGGACCAGAATTCATGACATAAAAACACTAAGTGAATCATACAGTAATATTAATGTAGTCCTTTGGGATGGGAGGGAGTTAATAAAAGGCTCACAAAACTTTTCTCCTAGCTTAGTTTCAAATTCAAAAGTAGAAGACTGTTTCTGTAATGCATACAAAATATAAATGAAAATTAGAATTTTATAGTTTATCTTCTTTCTCACAAGTCAGGTGTTCACTTTTGCTGAAAAAACAATTAATCACTTGGGGGAGATTAATTCTATTGTTTTGGTTCAGTGAATTGTGAATTCTACACTTCCTTGATTTCATCCAACAAGGAATTAGAAATATGACTTACACCACAAATTTTATTGAACATAAGAAAAAACTAAGATTTAAGCTAACTCAGAGATCATATCTACTCATATCCCCCTGGGTTAAGAAGAAAATGAAATGTGGATTTATAGTCTTTCAAATCACTTATATGAAACATTAGCAGAACTAACTTTAAATCCCTAACTAGGATTGTGTTAAAAGGGATATATCTTTCCTCTAAAAACATTAATTCAACAGCATATTAAACAAATCCAATTTTTTAAAATGCATGTTTTGTACCTAGGATATACTTATGTAGAACCAGCCAAATGAAAGGTGGTAACCAGAAAAAAATAGAAAAGGAGATTAAATGAAGACAAGAAAATCATGTAATCCAGCAAATTATTTTTATAGAAGAGCAAAGTAAAACCCAGGAGATTAAATGCTTCATACTTATCTATATTAGACACAATCTTGGTGTCTGAATCCTCCTATATCTCATAGAGAATAAAAATGTCCTTATTAAGCCAACAAAAAGAAAATAAAACTAACAAACAACTACTCTAACAATTTAATGTGACATAGTAGACAGGAGTTGGCAAACTTTTTCCATAAGAACATTGTAGGTTCTGCAAGCTACACAGTGGATGTCACAACCACTCTACTCTGCTGATGTAATATGACAACCTATAAAAGCATGAGTATGACTGTGTTGAAATTCAATTTTATTTATGAAGACAAGCCATGCAAGATTTGTCCTAGGATCATAGCTTGTTGTCCACAGTACTAGACCTCTGAAACCTTGTCCCAGCATATTAACCAGATTTACTTCCTATCAATTCTTTCTGAGCATCATGAATACAAGAAATAATCAAATGCCCATTATTTCCTAAATCTATCATATCTTTTTCCATTTTATTGCTCCAAGTTATTTCCTTTGCTTTATATATCTCTGCTCCTGTACCCATTCTCCTTAAGGAAAAGAAGGCAAACTGCATGAAAGTGCTGAATATGTTTCTGTTTTGAAATCTTAATAGTTAAATCATTTTTTAGGGAAAGTAATTAAGGAAGAGAAATAAGTATGAGTTGAGGAAAAATAGCAACATATATTTGTAACATGTTAATTCTTTTTTTTTTTTTACTTTATTTTGCTTTACAATACTGTGTTGGTTTTGCCATTTTAGAAATCCTTTAATCAGGTTTAGGTGTCCAGAAGAAGTTAGATGACTCAGAAATAAAGGGAACTATCTTGAGTATTATCATAATGTAAATGTTAAAAAATCATCAGATACTCCAACATGTAAAGAACTTAGAAGTCATCACTTCTATTTTTATTACAAGAAAAGTGAGACAAACTGAAGATTAATTCCTATTCTTGCCATCAGGGAACTGAAGTTACAAGGCAAACAACCACTTCAAAATCTGGAGAGACAAGTTTTTATGAGTTGAATTGTGGTTGCCAACCCTACAAAATATGTGTTGAGTCATAACACTCAGAACTTCATCAGTTCAGTTCAGTTCTCAGTCATGTCCAACTGTTTGTGACCCCATGGACTGTAGCATACCAGGCTTCCCTGTCCATCACCAACTCCCGGAGCTTACTCAAACTCATGTCCAGTGAGTCTGTGATGCCATCCAACCATCTCATCCTCTGCTGTCCCCTTCTCCTATTGCCTTCAATCATTCTCAGCATCAGGGTCTTTTCAAAGTGTCAGTTCTTTGCATCAGGTGGCCAAAGTATTGGAATTTCAGCTTCAGTATCAGTCCTTCCAATGAATATTCAGGACTGATTTCCTTTACGATGGACTAGTTGGATCTCCTTGCAGTCCAAGGGACCCTCAAGAGTCTTCTCCAGCACCACAGTTCAAAAGCATCAATTCTTTGGCTCTCAGCTCTCAGTACTCCAGTATCTCTACAGATCATTGAAAATAGTTCAGTTCAGTCACTCAGTCTTGTCCGAATTGCAACATGCCAGGCCTCCTGTCCATCACCAGCTCCTGAGTCGGTGATGCCATCCAGCCATCTCATGCAGCATCAATCTCCTTGCAGTATTCTCAGTCTTTCTTCACAGTCCAACTCTCACATCCATACATGACTAATGGAAAACCATAGCCTTGACTAGATGGATAAATTATTGGTCAAAATCATCTAAATAAATTTATTCTTATTCTAAGAAAGCAAGTCAACCCTGAAGGCCTAGAGAAACCTTTAAAAATTGGAAGTGTTTCACCTACTATTTGAGGTTCAGTTTAAAGGAAGTTTTAAAAAGTTTATAGAAAATACTTGGTTATTGCTGAGTAAGAAGTCAGAATTTGAAGTCCTGTGTGTTATACCAATTGGTCTCAGATTTCTCACTGAAGGTAATCATTGTGCTATGTTCTAAAGTCATGCTGCCATATGATCCTGGAGGATAATGTACTGGAGAGTGACAGCTTATGGAGATGGTACACCAAAGGAAGGGTGAATTATTGGAAATCTGAATTTTAGATGATATATATATTTTGCTTAGCTGGAGTGTTGCAATTTACTCACATCAGAGAATGCTGACAAAGGTATATTAGTCATGACCAAGTGTTATCCAACTGAAGAACATTATATGTAGACTCACTCATTTGTCGATGGGAAATAAATAATTTTCATGTGATCTATAAACTTTAGGAAAATATAAATGTTTTAAAAATCACTTAGACTTTAATCCAACTAATAACAGGAATTTTAAGGGAAATAACTAAATAAAATTTAGATGTTCCCTTGAGAGATATATCAAAGAAGGGGAAAAACTAAATTTATCACACACTAGGGACTTGGTAAAATTTCCTCATTGGTCTGAGAATATTATAGAACAACTTACTTGATATATACTATTGAAAAAAAATAAAATGAAGTAATAAATAATTTAAAACAGGTATGTTTATGCAGTGCAGATTATGAATGAAATGGCCTGGGATCAGTTCAAGAAAATCTAACATTTTTGTGCTAGGTAAAATGCATTGTACATTGACGCATTCTGGCAAATATAAAATTAAAAATGAATTGTCCATTTCTAGGTGCAGGGGGTCTAGATTTGGTCAACCTATCATAATAAAGGATCTTCAACCAGGAAAACTTTCAAAAAAGTGAGGTTTATGAAAGTTCAAGGTTTATGAAAGTTTTTGCAGATGGATTATAGGTCTGTGATGTGATATATGTATCATACTAGGAAAAGGAAAAGAAAGTATATATTGAACACTGCATTACCATGGGAAAAGTGTGGCGAGAAGGGATAGATTGGGACTTTGGGACTGACTTTTAAATATTTCTATATTTTAAATAAATAACCAACAAGGACTTACTGTATAGCACAGGAAACTGCTCAACACTCTGTAATAACCTAAATTGGGAAAAGACTTTGAAAAAGAATAAATTCATGCAGATATATAAATGAACTACTTTACTGTACACCTGAAACTAACACAACATTAATCCACTGCTGCTGCTGCTGCTGCTGCTGCTGCTAAGTCACTTCAGTCAGGTCTGACTCTGTGTGACCCCATAGACGGCAGCCCACCAGGCTCCCCCATTCCTGGGATTCTCCAGGCAAGAACACTGGAGTGGGTTGCCATTTCCTTCTCCAATGCATGAAAGTGAAAAGTGAAAGTGAAGTCGCTCAGTCTTGTCCGACTAGTAGCAACACCATGGACTGCAGCCTACCAGGCTCCTCTGTTCATGGGACTTTCCAAGCAAGAGTACTGGAGTGGAGTGCCATTGCCTACATTGCAATATAAAATAAAATAAAACATTTTTAAAACAGTATGTAAAAAGATGCACATCTTATTAAAAGTAACTAGACACTTGGAACCCTCTTGAATATTTTAAGAGCTTTAAGTGAAAGAATGCTCCACTGCTCTAGGACATTTCTGGGCTTTGGGGCATTGTTGTCTAACCATCTTTTTCTAGCAGAAAACAAAAGGAGTAAAAATTATGTAGTTTTTTTTTTTTTTTTAACCACGTGAAATCCATGCAAAGAAGAAAATCTACCTGTGAGGAACTATGAATATGTAAGTGCTGATGAATAATGCTGAATTCTTACACTTCAGCCTGGAGAAGGAAATGGCAACCCACTCCAGTATTCTTGCCTGGAGAATCCCATGGACAGTGGAGCCTGGCAAGATAGAGTCCGTGGGGTCTCAAGAGTTGGACACGACTTGGCAACTAAACCACCACCACCACCTTACACTTCAGGACAATAAAACCATAAGAGGCACCTTAGATCTTAAGATTAGAGTCCGTGCTATGTTCATATGATAAGATGTTAGAATTTTCAAATAAGTTGATGTAGCATCACATCTGTTTAATGTAATTTGAAAACCTTTTTGAAACAATTTAAAAAATAAGTGTCAAATGTCAGGGTTTGAAGTTGAATTGGGACTACATTGCACAGCTGTACTGAAAGATTAATGCTAACACCAGCCTGTGAAAAATTTATACACATACCCAAGTTTTTATGAAAATTAATTTCCGAAGTTGCTGTGTTTATCAACTTTCTGGCACAGCATCAACTGAGGACCCAGCTTAGTCTTAAAGCATGAAGTGCTAATTATGTTTTTTCCCCAACTTTAATAAAGGTGAAAAATATTGGCAGTTACCAACAGTTTTACAAAATTTGACCTGTCTTTATGAAGATTTACATATTTTGGAGTATTAGCCTAAAACTTTGTTAAATTTTCATACTCCTAATGTGAGTTTGAAGGCATAATACTTAGAGAAAACTTTTGAATAAAATTATTTATTACTGTGGATGGTATTAGATAAAAAAGCTGCATGATTTAAAAAATCATTTATAATTATCTCCTCCTTAAATGAAGCAATTCTAATGGTTTCATTAATTTAAAAATAAGTAAAAACATTGATGCTATTAAAATCATAAAAATGCACTTTCAGACTTTTATATTTTAAGAACCTAGCAACCAATAGTTGGAGATGACTTACAGAAAGCATTTCTAGCTTGCTCTCTATATTAGTTTTTTAGGGCCACCATAACAAAAGTACCACAAATTGGGAGTCTGAAACAATAGAACTGTGTTTCAGTTCTGGAGACTAGCAGTCTGAAATCAATATGTCAGCAAGACTGGGACTTCTCTGGGAGTCCAGCGGTCAAATCTGCATGCTTTCCCTGCAGGGGGCCCTGGTTCAATCCCTGGTCAAGGAACTAAGATCCTGCATGCAGCAGGGAATGGCCAAAAAAACAAAAAATAAATAAATGACTAAATAAAAGATGTCAGCAAGACTGTGTTCTCTCTGAAACCTACGGGAAAATCCTGCTGTGCTTCCTTCTAGCTTCTGGTGGTTTATGCAGTCTTCAGCATTTCTTGGATTATTGAAGCATCACTCCAATTCAGTCTTTTCCCAAGGTTTGCTCTTCTGCTTGTCTGTCTTCACATAGCACTCTGTTTAGAAAAGCAGTAGTCATATCAATGTCCTGCTGCACCCCATCGCACCTACAAATTCATCTTACCTAGTGATTTTGAGTGGAATACACAATTCAACCCATAATATCCACCCATTCTAACAACAGGAAATAAAAAGAGACAAACAGAAAGATAAAGAGAAAGAAGAAGGAAGAGAGAAGAAAGGAAAAGACACTATCACAATTCAAATCACAAGTGACAAATTTTAGTCATCATACATCATGATATTTGGCCTGAATCCAGGAAGGAAGGATGCACAGATAGATACATTAGATAGATAGATAGACCTATGTTATTGACCCAAAATACACAGATATCTCCCAAATAAGGAAAACCATCATGCCCTTATTTTAAAGATATTCTTTGGGTAAATAAGAAAGAGACATTCTGAGTATCCCTAAGACCATCTTTATATTGAAGATCAGTAGATCAACTGAATAAAAATCCTTATAAATATGCTGTTTGGCAACAATCATCCTGGAGAAATGCAAGGCAAAATAAGAGAAATGAAAATATAATCACCAAACAACCACAAAAATATTTCACTACACATTGAATATTAGTACTCATTGGACAGACCTAGTGCTCATATATAAGAGGAGAAAATCGACCAGTGAAAAAAGACACACCTCCAGCCCAAAAGGCACTGTGAATATTGTAATAATGTTTTATGAAACACTGTATAAAAAAAGCAATAAAGGTTGCTAAAGATTGAGGACAGGAGGAGAAGGGGATGACAGGATGAGATGGTTGAATGGCATCACTGACTCAATGGACTTGAGTTTGAGCAAACTCCAGGAGACAGTGAAGGGCAAGGAAGTCTGGTGTGCTGCAGACCATGGGGTAGCAAAGAGTAAGACAGGGCTGAGCACTGATTAACAACAACATGACCTCACAGAAATTTTTGTAACTAGACTTATTTAAGACAACTTATCTAAAAAAAATTAGAAAAAAAACATTAATTATAAGAAGAGGGTTTTGTGCGATAGTACAAAATTAGATAAGAAAACATAATATTCCCTATAATTACTTCATGACAATAAAAAGTACCATGTGCTTCTTTATGGGTCCAGTGAAATGAAAGAAACCTGTTATCTTTAAATAACCTTGAGGATGAGTTAAGATAGATATTGGGATAACAAAAGCACAGTATGATAGTAGTAGCTCACTCTACGTGTGAAGCAATAATTTAAATTCATCACTCAACTCTATAATATAGCTATAGTGGAATCTACAGATGAGAAAATCAGTAAGCATTGAATGTAAATAAATTGTCCAGGTCAAACATAAAGCAAGTGAGATATTTAGGATTTAAACATGGGCAATGTAGCTCCACATTCCCTCATCTGTACTATTCTCTCCTGCTGCCTTCATGGATCCCCAAATCAACTAGACCTCATTCAAGAAAGAAATGGAATGCAAAAATAAAATCAGTTAAGAATTAACACTACTTTGAAAGCGTGGAAAATTCTGAAAGAGATGGGAATACCAGACCACCTAACCTGCATCTTGAGAAATCTATATGCAGGTCAGGAAGCAACAGTTGGAACTGGACACAGAACAACAGACTGGTTCCAAATAGGAAAAGGAGTACGCCAAGGCTGTATATTGTCACCTTGCTTATTTAACTTATATGCAGAGTACATCATGAGAAACGCTGGACTGGAAGAAACACAAGCTGGAATCAAGATTGTTGGGAGAAATATCAATAAACTCAGATATGCAGATGACACCACCCTTATGGCAGAAAGTGAAGAGGAGCTAAAAAGCCTCTTGATGAAAATGAAAGAGGAGAGTGAAAAAGTTGGCTTAAAGCTCAACATTCAGAGAACGAAGATCATGGCATCTTGTCCCATCACTTCATGGGAAATAGATGGGGAAACAGTGGAAACAGCGTCTGAGTTTATTTTGGGGGGCTCCAAAATCACTGCAGATGGTGACTGCAGCCATGAAACTAAAAGACGCTTACTCCTTGGAAGAAAAGTTATGACCAACCTAGATAGCATATTGGAAAGCAGAGACATTACTTTGCCGACTAACGTCCGTCTAGTCAAGGCTATGGTTTTTCCAGTTGTCGTGTATGGATGTGAGAGTTGGACTGTGAAGAAGGCTGAGCACTGAAGAATTGATGCATTTGAACTGTGGTGTTGGAGAAGACTCTTGAGAGTCCCTTGGACTGCAAGGAGATCCAACCAATCTATTCTGAAGGAGATCAACCCTGGGATTTCTTTGGAAGGAATGATGCTAAAGCTGAAAATCCAGTACTTTGGCCACCTCATGCAAAGAGTTGACTCATTGGAAAAGACTCTGATGCTGGGAGGGATTGGGAGCAGGAGGAGAGGGGACGACAGAGGATGAGATGGCTGGATGGCCTCACAGACTTGATGGACGTGAGTCTGAGTGAACTCTGAGAGATGGTGATGGACAGGGAGGCCTGGCGTGCTGCGATTTATTGGGTCGTAAAGAGTCCGACACAACTGAGCGACTGAACTGAACTGAATTAAAAAAAAAAATGGCCTTTCTGGACCTTCTTGAACCAACCCTGGTGGGAAAGATAGATTAATCATCTTAGGTGGAGAAAATATCTTACGTTTCAGCCACATTATGTCCTAATGATTGATTTTATAGTATATACTCCATTTCAAATTGCAGCAGTAGACAGTTAATATTAAAAGATGTTATATTTGTAGAGTACCATATGCAGCAGCCTCAGAGTGAACATAAAGGCAGAATACAGAAGAAGGCGATCACTGAGAGAGCTACCAGGTTAAAGAAAGGTCAAGGAGAGCTGCACCTTCATAGGAGGATTCTTTCATCTCTCTATTCCAAACTCGATAGTGACCAACCATCTCTCCATTAATTATTTTTATAATCTTGTAAACTCCAAATTTGAAGAAGCAAACTGAGATACTATTACAAATAGATAATAAAGTGGGTTGAATACAATTTGACTTCCACAAATAAGGTATTAGTGGTCAGAATGGAGAGAAGATAAATTTGGAGCACTCTGCACAGCATGGTGCCTTAACTGAGTTCCATATCTGTCTGTGTTATATATGCTAAAATGATGCTAAAATATAGAGAATACAATGAAGCATTTGTGGAGAAATATTTCTAAAACAATGGAGAATTATTACTCCTTATTTTGGAAAATACAAACATTTCAGTGTTTCGTTCTACTGTTCCCTTTACTTACTCTTTTTTTTAAATTAAAATATAATTGATTTACAATATTATTTTCAGATGTATAACACAATGATTTGATATTTGTATACAGTATGAAATGATCATCACAATAAATCTAGTTACCATCCATCACCATACAAAGTTATTACAGTGTTATTGACTATATTTTCCATGCCATACATTACACCCCGTGACACATTTTATAGCTTAAAGTTTGTACTTCTTAATCTTATTCATTTATTTCACCTTTTTTACTCACCTACCTCCCCCAGGAACCATCAGTTTGTTCTCTCTATATACATGAGTTTATTTCCATTATGTTTTGTGTTTTAGATTCCATATACTAGTGAAGTCAAATAGTATTTGTCTATCTGTGATTTATTTCACAAAGCATAATGCCCTCAAGGTCTGTCCATGTTGTTGCAGATGGTGAAATTTGATTCTTTTTTGACTGAATAATATTTGATACTCAGCCAAAAGTTTTGAAACACACACCACAGAGAGTGGTCTGAGTGCCAGTGCCATAATGCCCTGGCTCTGTGATCCAAGACACATCAGTAGAAGTTTACTAGAACATCCTTCTCAAAGGTTTAAGTTTCAGGTCTGAAGTGCCTTCCTTGCATGTTTCTAATTTTCAGTGATCCCATTCTCTCCTGTTTGTCCTAGTCCTAGAAATGATAGCTGCTTCCTTCAATCACTACTTCTGTGACACCTTGATGTTCACTAATTGACTTTGCAGTTATTTAGTTAACAATTTTATATATAGTTAACAATTTCTTATATAAAATTTGCTGTATTCATGAGCAGTCTTTTATGTCTTCTGATTGGTCATTGATTGATACTGAAATTGATATTAGGGGTTCCAGGAAAAAGATTCTCAAAGATGAGATTTTGATATATTAATTTTGCCATGTCCTTGAACCTGAATGTAGTGCTGATCTCTCCAACAATGGAAAATGGGGTGCCAATAATCCAAATCATTCATTGGCATCATAATTAATCAAATTTTTACCTGGAGTTAATACTGAAAGAATGTCTACAGAAATAAGTGTTTGGGAACCAAGTTGCTGCTACAGTTTACTGTTAGCACAGTAATTACAGTTACACATACTGTTGTGTGGAATAGATTCTTCTGAGTACAGTATAATACTTATATACAGAAGGTGACAAGTTCATGTCTTTAAATTCTCATCTCTGTGATGGTCAAACAATAACGAAATGTCTAGCACAGCCATTAAATATTGTTTATTTCTTGTAGCTACAAGGTCAATACTACTGAAAATCAAATACAGAATTAAATTGTGCAGAGTACATGATTACAGTGTGAGTTTTCATAGCCTTACCAAGTGTCTCATGTGAGAAGGTGAAAGCATTGAGTGGAAGGAGTGGAAGTCTGACTCAGACACACTATTAATCATGTAATCTGAGCAGTTTGTCATCCTCTTCCTAAAGGGATGAGCCTTTCTGTTCTTGTGCTTACCAAAATCACCTGAGAAAGCTGACTTAAGAGGAAACACAACATTACAAGCCAAATATACTCCAGTATAAAATGAAAACCAAAAAAAAAAAAAAAGTCATTATCTTCCAGGCACTTCCAGTCATTTTTTGTTTGCAACAGACCAGTAACAATGGTGAGAATTCCCATGCTGTAGGGATAATAATTACAGAAACTGATCTGGTAAAAAAAAAAATTATGTATACATCAAAAGAATTGTAAGATTTTTCTTATTTATATCAACAAAAATCAGGTGGCCAACAGGTACATGAAAAGATCCTCAAAATCACAAATTTTTAAAGAAATGCAAATCTAAAGTACAGTGAGGTATCACCTCACACAAGTCAGAACTGCCATCATTAAAAAGTCTACAATAATAAATGCTGAAGTTCAGTTCATTTCAGTCACTCAGTTGTGTCTGACTCTGTGTGACCCCATGGATTGCAGCATGCCAGGCTTCCCTGTCCATCACCAACTCCTGGAGCTTGCTCAGACTCATGTACATCTGGTCGATGATGCGATTCAACCATCTCATCCTCTGTCTTCCCCTTCTTTTCCTGCCTTCAATCTTTACCAGCATCAAGGTCTTTGGAGATGGTATGGAGAAAAAGGAACCCTCCTACACAGCTGGTGGATGCAAATTGGGCCACTACTCTCACTACTATGGAGAACAGTATAGAGCTACCTTAAGAAACTAGAAATAGACTTACCATATGGTCTTGCAATCCAACTCCTGAGCACATATTAGATAAAACTCAAATTCAAAAAGATATATGCACCTTAGTGTTCATTGCAGTATTCCATCCTCCTCATTGACATCAAAGAACCTGTCTCAAAGATAGCATTCCCTACAGCTGGCCTATAAAGGAAAGAAACCACAGACTGTTTCAAGAATGCAGGAATACCCTCAACAATGTATTTCTCAACACCTTAATGCAGGGAATGTCTGTCGACCTTTTAGGAGGATGTACTTTAGGAATAGATGTATAGATCGTATATGATGGGTCCATTTCAACTCTCCTACTTTTGATGCATTTGGATTCCTTCCTCCATATTGTGCTGGGAAAGTTCTGACATATCAATGTCATTAAACGTTGGCCTCTGCTGAGTTCACATTTCAGTCATCAAACCAAGTGACCTGTTAAAGGCAATTCCAAATGTCCAAACTAACACATAAAGACCACTAGTCTCTAGTAAAGTGTGTGAAAGTGAAAGTCACTCAATCATGTCTGACTCTTTGCAGCCCCATGGATTATACAGTCCATGGAATTCTCTAGGCCAGAATACTGGAGTGGGTAACTGTTCCCTTCTCCCGGGTATCTTCCCAACCCAGGGATCAAACCCAGTTCTCCTGCATTGCAGGCGGATTCTTTACCAGCTGAGCCACAAGGGAAGCCCCCAGTCTTTAGTAAGTGCACCCTAATTAGTACAGTTAGTCTCATTCAATATTATATACCCTACCTCTTTGCACTAACACTCTCAGAATCTACTCTCCTGCATGTTTCCAAAGTTTCTGCTGATAGGCACATCCTATATTCTTCCATTGGATAATTAATATTAATATACAAACACAAACATATATAAATGTATATAAGTACATACATATAGACACATGTATGTGTACATATTTTACCATTATTTAATGTGTAAGCTATTTCCTTCCAGGTAATGGTGTGAGCCTGACCTCCAGAAACAACCCGAGATTTTATCCTAGTTAAAGGTCTACCGGAAAAAAAAGGTAGTTGTTTTGGGTTTTGAGGGGAATGGCTTACTTCTGCAGGGCATCTGCCCTAAATTATATATCATAAGGATTTCAAGATAGGTAAGTTAATATTTGTAGACATTGCAGGTCAGCCTATTTCCTTTAGCAATGAAAGCCCACAGTGACTTTGGGTTCCATATTTTAGTTTAATATGGACTCAAACAGATGTCCCCATTTAAAATTTTTGAATCTCATTATTTTTCACTATTGCTCTAACTTTCACATAGAACCATGAAGAAACTCTGACTTCAATCCCTTCAATTTAGTTTTGTATTTCATTTTAACATCAGCCCTGTGACTGCAGAAATAGATTCTTTTAAGGCAGTCACAGAAGCTCCCTGGTTCTCAGATCTTATCTTGAGCTGAGCATTAAATTAACTGAGTATGTCATTTTTTTTTTCCTAAGAGCCCCGTTCACTAGAGGAGATTCCATTCACACCAGAGGACCTGTTGTCACTATTCTGACATAACAGTCAAGGGCAGCTGTTGCTTTGTATCCCAAGGTAGTTGCTTCAGTAGGTAATTCATCAAAATCAAACATAGGTAATAGATTGATTAATTGTGATGCCACTGCATGCCAAGGATTATTATCATCTTATTTCCCATTTACAAAGAGCTCAGCATTTCACTGAAGGCTAAAGACACAACTAAACCAACTTCAGAATCTCATCTTTGTACACATTTTCTTGGACCATTCCTGATACCAATCCTGTATTAGTCAAGGTCTCTGGGGTTGCAGAGTCAGACATGACTGAAGCAACTTAGCAGCAGCAGCAGCTGGTGGCTCAGACAGTAAAGAATCCACTTGCCAATGCAGGTGACCTGGGATCAATCCTTGGATAGGAAAGAGCCCCTGGAGAAGGGAATGGCAATCCACTTCAGTCTTCTTGCCTGGAGAATTCCATGGTCAGAGGAGCCTAGCAGGCCACAATCCATGGGGTCACAAAGGGTTTCACTTTCAGTCAGTAAACAAGAATAACACAGGAATTTCAATAGGAAAAAAAAAAATAAGACTAATGTAAAGAATACGGGCTTCTGAGGTGGCACTAGTGGTAAGGAAACACCTACCAATTCAGGAGACGTAAGAGACGTGGGTTTGATCCTTGGGTCAGGAAGATCCACTGGAGGAGGGCATGGCAACCTACTCTAGTATTCTTGCCTGGAGAATCCCATGGACTGTGAAGCCTGGCAGGCTACAGTCCATAGGGTTGCACATAGTCGGACACCACTGAAGTGACTTAGCACAGACACCTTAAAGAATACATTAACTATTAATCCCTAATAGAGATTAACTGCTAAGGGACTCAGAGAATTCCAAAGAATGCAGAAATTGCAGATATACAGAGCAGTCACTGCCTCAGAGACTGAGGCAGAGAACTAAAGGGAGGAACAAATTTTCAAGAGAACCCACTAAGTTTAAAATTTAGACCTCATTATTGAAAGAGTAGCTATGATACTGTAGATGATGGATAAATTCATTGAGATCATGTACTCTGAGTTCAACAAAGAGGAAACTTCCTGTTGGGGAAGAGAATTTACTAGACACTGGCCCCTAGAATTTTCCTGAGACTTTGTTGGGAAGCTACCAGAGAGGTCCTGTTAAAACTCCAGAGAAAATTTCCCCTTTATTGTGTCTGTAAAACTCAGCAAGAAGCCATTGAGAAACTAGCAGAACTCACTAAGGAACCACTTTCTGAGTCTCTACAGATAGCTGCTTGGAGGTGAGAATCATAGGATGATTCAGAAGACCCTGGATGTCATGTGTCACCAGAGCAAGGAGGAGAGAGCTCACTGGAACCAGGAAGAGAAAGCCTTTCACTCTGTAGCATTCCCTTTCCCCCCACTACTAACTAAGCTTATGAACTTAACATTGTGCCTGCTGACAAGGAAGAAAGGTTTACAGGGTCCAGCCCTACTATAACAGAGCATGGCAAAGATGGATGAATGGATAATCTGAGAGATAATACATTAATTACTGCCGATTCATCAAGTAAAGAATTTTGAAGAGCTGAGGTCCTGCCTGAAGGCAAAGAAAATATGAAATGGACAATGGAAAAGGAAGTTGTTAACTAAGGCTGCACAACCAGCTACAGAATTGAGGACTGCTATAGCTACATTTGGGCTTCTAAAGTGGCCCTTATGGTAAAGAACCCATCTTCCAATGCAGGAGACATAAGAGATGTGGGTTTGATCCCTGGATCAAGAAGATTCCCCTGGAGGAGGGCATGGCAACCCACTCCAGTATTCTTGCCTGGGGAATCCCACGGACAGAGGAGCCTGGAGGGCTAAAGTCCATAGGGTTACACAAAGTCAGACACAACTGAAGCAACTTAGCACACATGCATAGCTACATATAATTTATTTTTTGGTTGATGTGCATGCATATGTGTATATGTATGTGTGTGTGTGTGTGTGTGTGTGTGTGTGTGTGTGTGTGTGTAGGTATGCATTTGTGTGTATTAGTTTTCTTTCTTCTTTTTTCCATTTTCCCTTAATATATTTTGTTGACAGCTGAATTTTGTTTATAGATTTTCCAAAGCTTACAGTAAAGACTCATGATGTTTTTCTCTGAGATACCAGCACCAGGCAGCTGGTATTCCCTCTTTAGTTTCATCTCCATGGAGCCACTCCTCCAAGCTTCTAAGTTTCTAAGGTCTAAAATCAGCTTATTTTGAGTTACTCCAAAGGAAAATCTCCTGGGTGTCTCTGACTTAGGTGAACGTGCTTAAAAGATGCTTGCCTCCTGGCCTGGAAGAAGCAAACAACCATGTAGCCAAAGTCTAATAGAGAAGGTCTGGCCTCTACGACCTGAGACCCTCAATCCAACAGCTATAAGAAACTAACCCAGTCCAATCTCAGTGTGCCTGAAGACTTCCAAATGTGAAGGCCATCCTCCCAGCACCTGATTGCAGCCTTGTGAGACCTGAGCAGAAGACTCAGTCAAGCCTGTCTTAAATCTTGACTGACAGAAATTGTGAAATAATTAAAGTGTGTGGTTTAAGCCACTACATTTGTCATAGTTTGATATATGGTGATGGAAAACAAATACATTTTCCTAGCTTTGGTCTTGCATTCATGGTTACAATGTTCATCAGTTGCTACCTTTGCAGTATTTTACTGTGTCCTTGTTTTTTTTGCTGTCTTGTTAACAACTCTACACTTAGTTAGCTATTCCCTATATGAAATTTTCTCTTCAGTTAAATGTTAATTCTGTCTCCTGAACTGACTGATAATAGGATTTCCTTATTTCTTGAAGGGCTCCAGTAATTGCCCATTCAATAAATGTATTGAACTTATGGGCTGTCCTGTATCAAAAATCATGTACTTTTGAATGTATTACCTGTCATTTTTACAGAATTATAGTCAATACACTTTTACGTTTTACATGTTAGAAACATCTTCTTATGTGCATTTGGGCATGTTCACTGTCTGTAAAGAGTGTCTGAGAGAAATAAATAGATACAAAATAACAAAACTCTTTTCTCAAGGTCTAAGTGGCATGTTATGTGTTAATAATATTAAAATGTTAAAAAATTGACATGTTAAATAATAATGTCAATTCTTCCATTTTAATTATTCCTTACCAAATAATTTTAAAACAAGAAAATTTGTTTCAGTGCAGTTTGGTTCAGAGTCAGAAGCTTAGATAAGGGGGAAATCTTAATAAAGGGTAACTGGACCAATTTCTCATATGCAAAAGCAAACTCAAAATGGATGAAAGCCTTAAATGTAAGACCTGAAACTATAAAACTCCTGGAAGAAAACATGGGCAGTATGCTCTTTGACATCCTTTTTAGCAATATTTTTCTTTTGTTGGATGTGTCTTCTAAGCCACTTTCTTAAGGCAAGGGCCACACAAATTAACAAGTAGGGAAACATCAAACTAAAAGGCTTTTGCACAGTGAGGAAATCTATCAATAAACCAAAAGGCAGTTTACTGAGTGGTAGAAGCTGTTTACAAATGATTTATCCAGTAAAGGGTTAATATATGAATTATGGCTTTCCTGGTGGCTCAGTGGTAAAGAATCTGTCTTCTGCGAGAGGACACTGGTTTGTTTCCTGGGTTGAAAAAGTCACTGGAGAAGGAAATGGCAACCCACTCCGGGATTCTTGCCTGGGAAAATCCATGGGCAGAAAAGCCTGGCAGGCTACATTCCCATGGGGTCACAAAGAGTCAGACACATCTTAGCAACTAACCAACAAAGCGGCAACAAAATCTGAATTATGTAAAAACCCCACACAATTCAATATGAAAAACCCAAACAATCTGAATAAAACTCTGCAAAGGACCTGCATAGACATTTTTCCAAAGAAGACACAGATGACCAACAGGCATGTGAAAAAATGCTCAACAACACCAATCATCAGGAAAATGCAAATCAAAAACCACAATGAGATACCACTTTACATCTGTCAGAATAGAAGTGTTAGTTGCTCAGTCATTCATGTCTGACTGCTTGCAACCCCATGGAATGCAGCCCACCAGGCTCCACTGCCCATGGAATTCTCCTGGTAAGAATACCAGAGTGGGTTGCCATTTCCTTCTCCAGAGGATCTTCCCTACCAAGTGATTGAAGCCACATCTCTTAAGTTTCCTTCATTGGCAGGCATGATCTTTACCGCTAGAACCACCTGGGAAGCCCTCTATCAGACTGGCTGTCACCAAAAGGATAAAAAATAACATGTCACCAGGGATATTCAGTTCCATTCAGTCACTCAGTCATGTCTGACTCTTTGCAATCCGATGGACTGCAGCGCGCCAGACATCCCTGTCTATCACTAACTCCTGCAGTTTACTCAAACTCATGTCCATTGAGTCTGTGATGCCTCCAACCTTCAATCTTTCCCAGCATCAAGGTCTTTTCCAATGAGTCAGTTCTTTGCATCAGGTGGCCAATGTATTGGAGCTTCATCTTCAGCATCAGTCCTCCCAATGAATATTCAGGATTGATTTCCTTTAGGATGGACTGGTGGGATCTCCTTGCAGTCCAAGGGACTCTCAAGAGTCTTCTCCAATACCACACTTCAAAAGGATCAATTCTTCGGCACCCAGCTTTCTTTATAGTCCAACTCTCACATACATACATGACTACTGGAAAAACCATAGCTTTGACTAGACAGACTTTGTCCACAAAGTAATGTATCTGCTTTTTAATATGCTGTCTAGTTTGGTCATAGCTTTCCCTCCAAGGAGCAAGTTTTTCTTTTTTTTTTTTTTAATTTTATGGCTGCAGTCACCATCTGCAGCAATTTTGGAGCCACCCAAAATAAAGTTTGTCACTGTTTTCGTTGCGTCCCCACCTATTTCCAGTGAAGTGATGGGACCAGATGCCATGATCTTAGTTTTCTGAATGTTGAGTTTTAAGCCAACTTTTTCACTTTCCTCTTTCATGTTCATCAATAGGCTCTTTTATTCTTCCTCGCTTTCTGCCATAGGGGTGGTGTCATCTGCATATCTGGGGTTATTGATAATCCTCCCGGCAATCTTGATTCCAGCTTGTGCTTCTTCCAGCCCAGCGTTTCTCATGATGTACTCTGCATATAAGTTAAATAATCAGGGTGACAATATACAGCCTTGACATACTCCTTTCCTGATTTGGAACCAGTCTGTTTTTCAATGTCCAGTTCTAACTTTTGCTTCCTGACCTGCATACAGATTTCTCACGAGGAAATGGATGTGGAAGATAAGAATGTGGAGGAAAGGAAACCCTCATTCCCTGTTGGTAGAAATGTAAATTGGTGCAGCCAATTTAAATTGAGGTGGAGAGTGATGGCCAGTTGGTTCTGGAATCTTAGAAGGGGACAAGTATTGCAGAGAGATAATCTGAAAGTGACGGAATAACTGAAAACTAAAGTCAGCTTACTCCTTGGAAGAAAAGTTATGACCAACCTAGATAGCATATTCAAAAGCAGAAACATTACTTTGCCAACTAACGTCCGACTAGTCAAGGCTATGGTTTTTCCTGTGGTCATGTATGGATGTGAGAGTTGGACTGTGAAGAAGGCTGAGTGCTGAAGAATTGATGCTTTTGAAGTGTGGTGTTGGAGAAGACTCTTGAGAGTCCCTTGGACTGCAAGGAGATCCATCCAGTCCATTCTGATGGAGGTCAGCCCTGGGATTTCTTTGGAAGGAATGATGCTAAAGCTGAAACTCCAGTACTTTGACCACCTCATGCAAAGAGTTGACTCATTGGAGAAGACTCTGATGCTGGGAGGGATTGTGGGCAGGAGGAGAAGTGGACGACAGAGGATGAGATGGCTGGATGGCATCACTGACTTGATGGACATGAATCTGAGTGAACTCCGGGAGTTGGTGATGGAAAGGGAGGCCTGGCGTGCTGCGATTCATGGGGTTGCAAAGAGTCGGACACGACTGAGCGACTGAACTGAACTGAACTGAATGTCAGCTGCTTCTCTAGGAGGAAACTCCCTCTGCTGGACTGAAGAAGCACTAATGAGGTAACACACACAGCAACCCACAAGAAGCAAATCAGCAGTCCCTTTTTCTTCCCTCAGTTAACAGTCTCTCCCTAATGGCCTTTTGGCAAAGACTGATAGGGAGACCACTGGTAAAGCAGAAATGGGTTTTCTAGATTCCCAGCCCAAGCATCACAAGGCAGAGTATGGTTTGTTGAGTTTGGAGCTGAAAGGCAATCATGAAATATCCAAAGCAGAAGCCTCACAGAATCTGTTGCAGCCCTGTTTTAGAACCAGTATCCAGTATAGCATTCTTGGGGCTTCCCCGGTGGCTCAGCGGTAATGAATTTGCCTGCAGTGCATGCGACACAAGAAACACTGGCTCAATCCCTGGATCAGAAGATTCCCTGGAAGAGGGCATAACAACTCACTCCAGTAAAACTGCCCCGAGAATAACATGGACAGAGGAGCCTGGTGGGCTACAGTCCATAGGGTCGCACAGATTCTGACAAGACTGAAGCAACTGAGCATGTATGCATGAATGCACACATAGCATTCTTATAGATCTTACATGAAATAAAACTTCTGAGCTTGTAATCTGGGCTTTAGAGTTGTGTCCATATGTGTGCTTTTAATTATAATGCATAAGAAAAAGTATATTTACGTTTTCATTTTAGTTATAGATCTTGGCTTACAGAGAAACAAAAATGATTCTGGACAACTCAAGCAAAAAGAATAACTGGATAGAAATGGAATAGCACACATAACTTGAGAAACTTAGCAATCAAAAAGAGAGGCAGAAACCATGAACTTTTTGCCAAAATCATAAATGAAATGCAACACAGAAAAAATGGTAAACAATGATCATTGTTTTGTAAGTTTCATAATTATGTTTTAAAGGCTAACAACATTAACAATCAGAAGTTCATACTTTTATATTGCAAAAAAATGTTCAGGTAAAATTGCCATTTTCTTGGTGTATATAATGGAAGCAATCATATTAGTTTTGCAAATATATGTATATTATATATGTCACTTACTATAAATGACATGTTAGGTTTATTTTGTTATTTACTAATACAGGGTAGTTATTAGATTGGTGCGAAAGTAATTGCACTTTTTATATTGTTGAAATTTACAATTTGAATACATTCTTAAGAAGTATGGTTATGTTATACATCATTTTAATGTGCAGTTCTCGCTTCGTTTTTTTCTCTTTTTTTTTTTTGCTAGTGTCTTATTACTTGCTGTTTATTTTATATTTTTTTAGACTATGGAAATGATGTTAGACAAAGAAGGAATTCAGCAATTTTCTTATTTGAGTTCAAAATGAGTCATAAAGTACCAGAGACAGCTTACATCAACAAGGCATTTGGCTCAGGAATTGCTAATGAACAATGCAGTGGTGGGTCAAGAAGTTTTGCAAAAGAGACAAGAGCCTTGAAAATGAGAAGCACAGTGACTGGCCATAGAAATTTGACAACAACCAACTGAGAGCCATCATTGAAGCTGATCCTCTTACAGCTACGTGAGAAATTGCTGGAGAACTGAATCTAGACCATTCTATGGGTGTTCAGCATTTGAAGCAAATTGGAAAAGTGTAAAACCTCAACAAGTGGATGCCTCATGAGCCGACTAAAAAAAAAAAAAACCAAACATCATTTTGAAATGTAGTCTTCTCATTCTACTCAACAACAATGAACCGTATCTCAATCGGATTGTGACTTGTGATGAAAAGTGGATTTTATACAACAAACCATGACCAACTCAGTGGTTGGACTGAGAAGAATCTCCAAAGCACTTCCCAACACCAAACTTGCACCAAAATCACTGATTGGTGATCTGTTGCCAGTCCAATCTGCTACAGCTTTGTGAATCCCTGTGAAACCATTACCTCTGAGAAGCATACTCAGTAAATCGATCAGATGCACCAAAAATTACAATGCCTGCAGTTGGAGTTTGTCAACAGAAAGGGCCCAATTCTTCTCCATGCTACGCCAGACCAAATATCCCAAAAGAGGCACTTCAAAAGCTGAACGAATTGAGCTATGAAGTTTTGCCTCACCAGTCATACTCACCTGACCTCTTGCCAACTGACTACCAATTCTTCAAGCATCTCGACAACTTTTTTGCAGGAAAAATGCTTCTGCAATCCTGGAAAGCAGGATGCAGAAAGTGCTTTCCAAGAGTTCATTAAATCCTGAAGCTTAACTTTTTATGCTACAGGAGTAAACAAATTTATTTCTTACTGGCAAAAATGTGTTGACTGTAATAGTTCCTATTTTGATTAATAAAAATCTGTTTGAGTCTAGTTACAATGTTTTAAAATTCACAGTCCAAAACCACAATTACATTTGCACCAACCTAAAAGTACAGAGTAATTTCTACCAAACTTCAGGAATATTTTAGCTTCCTCACCTCTTGACTTTCATCTATTACCCAACATAATGCAATTAAAAATAGTACCTATTATTGATATCTTTGTATCAATTACATGATTTTGAAGCAGAGTTTAAAAGAAATAATAAAAAATAATTAATCTAGCATATTTTGGGTGCTTGACCACAAGTGCTATAATCTAATTTTATTCTAAAAGTCATATCGTTAACTTGACATAAAAATATGTAGTTAACTGAAAATGGAATATACAATTTAATATCAAAAGGAGACTCAGACACACATTTAATTCTATTTTTGACCAGTGAGAAATAAACTTAAATAAATTTAAATTGTATATCATAACCTGAAGTTGTTAAGGGATTTAAGAGCTTGTTTACTGATCTCCTAAAAATGTAAAGTAGAAGGATACAAGGATACAGCACAAGATAAAGAGATAACCAATATAATCCTGTCTCATATAAAATTAAATATTTAACTCAAAATACTAATTATTAATGAGAATATTTTAATTCACTCAGTTTTTCAAAATCAAGCAGTGATGTATAAGGCAGTACTAAAATCAGATGAGTATGACCAGCAGAAGAATTGTAGAACCTACTACTATTCTGCTTTACATTCATTTCATGCCATAAATTATGTTTTACACTATCAACTTAATTGTAGAAAGATATAAAAGTATTTTGAAGCCTTGTAGGATGTCTCCAAAGTAGGATATTCATTTTCATCAGAGCTATAATGAATACTTTGGCAAAAAATCATTGCTGCAAAGCTCAAATTAATCTATAGTTTCAGAAAATGGTGACTCCATTTTTTGTGTGTATTTAAATCATAATACTCTCCTAAACTGCAGGCAGATTCTTTCCAGATTGAGCTACCAGGAAAGCTCTTATCATTTTTAATAAATGGTGGCTTAGAGGAACAACATGGCTTAACTGCAAACACATTACTAGTTATTAAAAATAGATGATAAAACGGATACATTTCCATTCCAATATATGTAAAAATTCAGTTCAGTTTAGTTCAGTCCCTCAGTCATTTCCGATTCTTTGTGACCCCATGGACTACAGCACACCAGTCTTCCCTGTCCATCACCAACTCCTGAAAAAATTATTCTGTGTCAAATACTGTTGCAAGAATAGAGATAGAAACAAGCAAACAAACAAACAAAAAACATCAATTACTTCAAGTCTTACTTTCATAAGGATGGTGAAATATTGCATACATACATAATAAAATAAAAATAATACAATAAAATAAAAAGCAACCAACCTGATAAGTGCTATAAGTTAGCACATAGAATGGATACCCATCTGAAACTGTGAAGATGGGAAAGACTTTGAGGAGGATACAAGGAAACATTTCCTGAAACAGATTATACCTAGCATTATGGTATGAATGAGAAAATACATTACCTTAGAAAATAAAGAAAAATAATTTCAAGTAGAAAACATTTTGTTTAAAGTTCTGAAGGTGAGAAGATACTCTATTTGTATATTAGCCATATAACATAAAACAACTTATTTAACTTATATGCAGAGTACATCATGCAAAATGCTGGACTGGATGAAGCACAAGCTAGAAGCAAGATTGCTGGGAGAAATAGCAATAGCCTCAAACATGCAGATGACACCACCCTTATGGCAGAAAGAGAAGGATAACTAAAGAGCCTCTTGATGAAAGTGAAAGAGGAGAGTGAAACAGTTCGCTTAAAATTCAACATTCAAAAAGCGAAGATGATGGCCCGCAATCCCATCACTTCATGGCAAATAGATGGGGAAACAATGGAAACAGTGACAGACTTTATTTTATTGGGCTCCAAAATCACTGCAGATGGTGACTGCACCCATGAAATTAAAAGATGCTTGCTCCTTGGAAGAAAAACTATGATGAACCTAGACAGCATATCAAAAAGCAGAGACATTACTTTGTCAACAAAAGTTCATCTCTTTAGTCAAAGCTATGGTATGGATGTGAGAGCTGGACTATAGAGAAAGCTGAGCACCAAAGAATCGATGCTTTTGAACTATGGTGTTGGGGAAGAACTCTTGAGAGTCCCTTGGACTGCAAGGACATCAAACCCATCAATCCTAAAAGAAATCAGCCCTGAATATTCATTGGAAGGACTGATGCTGAAGCTGAAACTCCAATACTTTGGCCACCTAATGTGAAAAATTGATGCATTGGAAAAGACCCTTATGTTAGGAAATATTGAAGGCAGGAGGAGAAGGGGATGACACAAGATGAGATGGTTGGATGGCATCATCAACTCAATGGACATGAGTTTGAGCAAGCTCCAGGGGTTGGTGATGGACAGGGAAGCCTGGCATGCTGCAGTCCATGGGGTCACAAAGAGTCAGATACGACTGAGTGACTGAACTAAACTGAACTGAACTGATAAAACAGCAGAAATCTTTTGTCTGTATTTTTCACTATGTCTCCAAAAGACTCAAAATAGTCTCTGACATATAATGGGTACAAAATTCTTAGTTAACTGAATAAATAATTTATGATTGAGGTAATGTAAGCAGAAGTCAAACAATGAAATGTTATCTAAACAATAATAACACTTTTGTAATTGATTATAAAAACAATCAAAAGTCAATGAGGGAATTGAAAAACAGAAATGGTGAACTTAGATTGGGTATTTTAAGAATATTACCTTCACAACTAGATGAAAAATGGAATCAGCAGTTAAATAAAATGAATATAAGTAATAAAAAATAAGGGAGATATCAATTAGAATTCTGTGAAGAATGGATTAATAGTAGAAGTAAAATTGGAAATTAGTGCAAAAACAAAGAATCACAATATACCCATGAAATGTAACCTGAAGCTTTTATAATTGTTCATATGTGGTGATTTGGAGGGAGAGGTAGATGGTTGGCTTGTGGCTTGAAGAAGTAGTTGATTAGTGCTGTCATTTGATGAAATGGTTATGATTGGAGGAATACCAGCTTGGTAGAAAGATGGTATATTACATTTTGGACACAGTATGAAAGCCCTTTCATACATCTACATGAGCGTGTCCTTGCGGATACTTGCATATAGTGATCTTAATCTCAGGAGAAATGCAGCAATGGATATTTAGATTTTATGATGTTAATATATCAATGCTTGTTGAAACCACAAGAATGGATGATGCACGGGTATTGCAACTTTCATTCCATTCTCTCAACATTTGTTTCTTCCCATTCATAGGGAACACTCCTGCCTACAACTCAATCTGTCAGCTCATGCCCCTCCCTAGCTCCTCATTTTTTGGAACCCTAAACCTCCATTGACTAGTTTTCTGTTCCAAATAGGAAAAGGAGTACATCCAGGCTGTATATTGTCACCCTGCTTATTTAACTTATATGCAGAGTACATCATGAGAAACGCTGGGCTGGAAGAAGGACAAGCTGGAATCAAGATTGCCGGGAGAAATATCAATAATCTCAGATATGCAGATGACACCACCCTTATGGCAGAAAGTGAAGAGGAGCTAAAAAGCCTCTTGATGAAAGATAAAGAGGAGAATTAAACAGTTGGCTTAAAGCACAACATTCAGAAAACGAAGATCATGGTATCTGGTCCCATCACTTCATGGCAAATAGATGGGGAAACAGTGAAAAAAAGTGTCAGACTTTATTTTTGGGGGCTCCAAAATCACTGCAGATTGTGATTGCAGCCATGAAATTAAAAGATGCTTATTCCTTGGAAGGAAAGTTATGAGCAACCTAGATAGCATATTCAAAAGCAGAGACATTACTTTGCCGACTAAGGTCCGTCTAGTCAAGGCTATGGTTTTTCCAGTGGTCATGTATGGATGTGAGAGTTGGACTGTGAAGAAAGCTGAGCACAGAAGAATTGATGCTTTTGAACTGTGGTGTTGGAGAAGACTCTTGAGAGTCTCTGGGACTGCAAGGAGATCCAACCAGTCCATTCTGAAGGAGATCAACCCTGGGATTTCTTCAGAAGGAATGATGCTAAAGCTGAAGCTCCAGTACTTTGGCCACCTCATGCGAAGAGTTGACTCATTGGAAAAGATCCTGATGCTGGGAGGGATTGGAGGCAGGAGGAAAAGAGGACAGCAGAGGATGAGATGGCTGGATGGCATCACCGACTCAGTGGACGTGAGTTTGAGTGAACTCTGGGAGTTGGTGATGGACCTGGAGGCCTGACGTGCTGCGATTCATGGGGTCACAGAGTCAGACACGATTGAGTGACTGAACTGAATGGAAACCTCCATTAGTTTATGTTTAGTGTTATGTGGGGTCACAGTGCTTTCAGATTAGAATACAGAGATGTTCTATTTTGTTCTTCATGTTTCTGCTGTTGACTAAGACATTCAGTTGGGCCCAAACCACACAGTTCAGTATAAAACTCCAACTTGAAAAGTCACCAGGAGCTGGCCAAGATGTTAATAAAGCAACACTGTATTTATCATTATACCATCTAATATATATATATATATATATATATATCCCGTAGTAAAATCATCTTAAAAAATCAAGAGGGGGTGGTGGATTGTGGTTCTTCCTGTGTTGTTCCTCTCTTTCACTCAGGCCCATGGCGCCAGCAGGATGCACAAATATCATACTGTCATACTGCCAATCATACTGCCAGGGAGGTCCATAGCTACCAGGGAGACCACAGGTGGCATGATAAACAGCTCTAGAAAGCCCATTTTGGCACAGACCTGAAAGACAACATTTTGGAGGCACTTCTCATACCAAAGAAATTGTGCTTGAAAATGTAGGGGTTGAATTCAAAGAGCCAAATTCTGCCACCAAAAACTGTATAAGGCTTCAGTTAAGAATGGCAAAAAAAAAAAAAAAAAAAATCACAGTCTTTATACCCAATGATGGTTTTTTGAATTTTATTGAGGAAAATGATGAAGCTTTGGTTGTTGGATTTGATCACAATGATCACAATGATCACAATGGCCATGCTCTTGGTAACATTCCTAGAGTCCCCTTTAAGATTGTCAAAGTAGCCAAAGGCTCTCTTTCAGGCTTATATAAAAGTAGGAAGTGAAAGACCAAGATCATAAGTTTTGATGATGACAGCACAATAGTAATAAACTTTCATACCCCACCACCCCCCCAAAAAAAAGTCATGCAGGAGGAGTAAGAAAAACAGCAAAGACTTACCCCAAGTCCCTAACAGATCAAAACTACCACTGAAAAAATATAGAAGTATTACATAGTGGATCCAAATTATGAATTTTAAGTCAAAGAGATGGAAACAGGGAATGCTGCTGATTTTGGAAAGCTCAAGGCAATAGCCTCATCAATCCCCTTTATTACCAGGACACACACAACCTCATTGACACTATGCTTTGAAGCCATTCAACGTTAATCTCACAATGATGTTTATCCTATTTACTTTAAACGACAGGCCCTGTATTTGTTTATACCCATAGGCAGGTTTCCTAGATTGTTTTTCATCTCTTAAAATCCAAAATGGCTCATATTCATCTCTTTTGATCTTCATTTACACCCTTATCTGCTCCTAAAGTACGCCCACCCTCTGTCATCAGTAAAATCATTTATATCTTCAGTCTCTTAACGGAATACACTGCTTTTGTTCTGTCTTAAATCTGGCTTTCCCTTGGAGCTTAGACAACTTAAACTACTTTTTTATGTGCTGCTGCTGCTGCTGCTGCTCACTTCAGTCGTGTCCAACTCTGTGCGACCCCATAGATGGCAGCCCACCAGGCTCCTCAGTCCCTGGGATTCTCCAGGCAAGAATAATGGAGTGGGTTGCCATTTCCTTCTCCAATGCATGAAAGTGAAAAGTGAAAGTGAGGTCGCCTAGTCGTGTCCTACCTTCGCAACCCCATGGACTGCAGCCTACCAGGCTCCTTTGTCCATGGGATTTTCCAGGCAAGAATACTGGAGTAGGTTGCCATTTCCTTCTCCAATGCATGAAAGTGAAAAGTGAAAGTGAAGTCACTCAGTCGTGTCCAACCTTCGTGACCCCATGGACTGCAGCCTACCAGGCTCCTCTATCCATGGGATTTTCCAAGCAAGAGTACTGTGCACATGACCAATAAAGCCTGAATCTGGCTTTCAGACTCAACCTTTCTTTGGAAGTGAGCCTGGAGCTATGCTTACTGCCTCTCTCCTCAGAGCTCATTACTCAACTTCCCAACAGCATTCAGACTATTTATATTGCAACTCCCTGGCCTTTAGCAAAACAAATATAATACAATATAAAACACTTCTTTGTTAAATTTCACTTCAAAATATCACTCCACTTTTGTCCTTGTTTTCCACTATAAATACCACAAGAATTTCAAATACATTTTGTTCAAAAGGAGGTATTCATATTTCCCAACATCTTGGTCTCAGTGATTCATGTTATGTAGTTGTTCAAGCAAAGAAATCACAGCAAATTTTCTTTCCCTTTCCAGTCACCTGTCCACATTAAGTGGAATCTACCTACAAAATAGATATGTGTGATGTGATTTCCTAAATTTTGACTCTCCTTTCGCACAAGTTTTGTGCAAGTCTTCCCGTTCACCCTTCATATTACCAAAGTTGAACTCAATGTGTACATTTCTTTAGATTCACTTGGACTCCCCTGGTGGCTCAGATGGTAAAGAATCCACCTGCAATGTGGGAGACCTGGGTTCCATCCCTGAGTTGGGAAGATCCCCTGGAGACGAGCATGGCAATCCACTCCAGTATTCTTCCTTGGAAAATCCCCATGGACAGAGGAGCCTGGTGGGCTACAGTCCATGACGTCTGAAAGAGCTGGACATGACTGAGCAACTGAATGCATCATTTGGCCAAAGAGTTCTAATTTTTTTGCTGATATCTCTGGTTCAGCGTTAAAGAATCCACCTGCAATGCAGGGGATGCAGTTTCAATCCTTGGTTCAGGAAGATCCCCTGGAGGAGGGCATGGTAACCCACTCCAATATTCTTACCAGGAAAATTTCATGGTCAGAGGGGTCTGTAGGGCTACGGTCCATGGGGTCACAAAGAGTCTAACACAACTGAAGCAAATGAGCACAGGAACATGATATTAACTACACTCTTATAGTTGGCAATGAGCAGATTTCTATTTCTTTGGAGAAACAGTTTCAACATCACTTTCATCAAGTGCCAGCCTTGCTGCAGTGCTTGCCTTGTTTGTAGAACACAGTACGGCAGCTACTTCCATAATTATGGAATAATTCAATAGTGTCTGATCTCATGCTTTATACCACCCACCTCTTAATAAAATTCCACAAACTTCCTGGTCACTTGTGAAACATGAAATTTTAAAAGATATGCTTGGTATGTACACGAATGCACTGCTAGACTGAGCAGGTTACAGAACAGTGAGCTCAAGATAGGCAGGGTGCTACTGGTTTTCCCCTTCTCGCTGACTTCTCTGTGCTCATGACTTGTGTTTTAGAAGACATTACTGATGTCAAATGCATTCTAGCTCTCCTAGAAGCTACCAAAAATGGCTGAATGATGTGGCTTGAAACTGTATGGGTGTTAGCATCCAGAGGATGAACTTTGAATAATGTTACAGGAGATAAAAAGAATTGGCTGATAAAATTCATTTCTTTTTCCCTCTGTGAGAACCTATTTTAGGATTCAGTATTTCAATATAGATTTTGACATAAGATTTTCTATTTTCCTCAGATGGGACTGTGATCATAAGTTAACCAAGATATGTTTGTGGGCTTCCTCTAGGAGATCTTTCCTTAGGAGTCCTTGTCAGAATCAAAAGCAAATTCTGACAACTGATGCTCAGGAAGAATAAACATGCTATATATTAGTTTCCTCTAGTTATACTCCAAGTGATGAATATAATCATAAAACTAATGTGTGGATTCCAGAATTGTAGGTTTAGGTCAGCATCACACAATCATATATATATGTGTCTGTGTGTGTGTGTCTCCATCCATAACATCTCTCCAGAAAAGTGCTTCACAAAACACATCATTTCATAGAGAAGTCGCAAATCCACTTTACAGAGTTGCAATGTACTGCATCTTCATATTCCCTATGCTTACACCACAGAGAAATTCATGAGCATCATGTTGTTATTTTTTTAACCAGAAAATAATTATTTACAGGATGGTATACATCAGATCCTATTTCAAAATACTTGAATAAATCAGTTAAAGGAGGAAATCAACACAGATGACTGAGGTTGTATGCGTTGAGACATCAAAAGTTGTCCTTGAGATGTTTCTGTGAAAATAGGCTTCATTTGATTTTATCTTCTCTGTTCTAAGATCATACCATGTTTTATCACACTAACTCACAATTTTGCTTTTGGTGGGGTACATAGCCAGAATAATTACATTTCATAGATGACTGAGTATAAAATAGTAACCTTTTCACACTAAATGAATTTGCTAAAATTGGATACTCTCTGATGAAACATGCACCAAATCTACATTACAGAAAAATTTGAACTAACAAAGACATAAAAGATGGGATGAGAAAATTTAACCCAAGAGCTGTTTTAGTGTAGGGGTAGCAGATGCATGGCAGTTCTTTATAACACAAAGGGTGAAGATAAGAGTTATCCAGTGATTTAGGGAGAAACAGATGATGATTTATATAACTACATTGAAGTAGAAGTCAGAGATGAAGTTACTGGTTTTGAAGAAAGTTTTCTTTTCAGAAAAGGTACTGAAGTTTCATGATAAAGAGGTAAAGAGGACAAAGTGCCAACCAAAGGGAAAAACTAGCTGTGTTAGCAGGTGTGGACAGATATGGAATGACTGAAAGTTTTATTCACTTCTGCTATCCTCCTCTAACTGTAGATACTCTCTGTGAAAACACAGCATATTATCAGATAGCTCATTAAATATCATGGCTTTAATTTATAGAGAAAATATACAAATAAGCTGGACTGTATCTTCAGTTGAAGATACAGTCACATGTCTTGTGACCTGGAGACCCACTGTCATTCTAAACTCAATATAAGTAAAAACAAAATCATAATTATTTTTTCACAAATTTTCTTTCAGATTTCACTACTTCTGTCATTAGTCACTACTTTTCTTCTATTTACTTAATTTGGAAAATTTTGCAATTTTCATGGACATATCATCTAATGCTCCCTCCAACCCAATTAATAATAGATGTTAACTAGTCCATTTTTATGCCATTTGCACTCATTCATTTCTTCTTTTCTATGCCTGCTGCTGCAGTTCTATTACAATCACAGCTTCATATTCATGCTTTAGAATCACATTCAGAATGACAGTATGAAATTGTGATTATATAAGTTCTGCAATTAAATAGGCTTAATACAAAAAAATAGTTGCAGCTTATAATAATTTTGTAGGCCTGAGAACATTTCTCAGCACTTCAAATAACAGTATAATCATCTGTAAAATAAATTAAAGCTAAAACAATGAACTCTCCAATTTACTGAGTTTAAATACCATCTTCAAGGAAAGTTACATTACTTTGGTGCTCTGCCTACTTGTTCAACTACATAATAAGTTTTGATGTTTTTGAATTATCTCTTGAAATTTTAGCATGCACTTTTTTAAGCCTTAATATTGGAATAAAGTTTTGGAGGGGAAAAAAGCAATGATATTTGATACTAAGTTTTCAACCAGAGAAGAGAGAGGTTTATCCCCTGACTGTTTTCAAGAATTTAAGTCTTTTTTCACTAGGCAAGATTGCAGAGGTTTTTGCTTTTTATTTTTATTTTTTCATAAAGACAGTTGACTCACTCTCTTTTTGTTTTCTTTTGTGTTGCTTTTATTAAATTGCTTAGCCTGTGTCTTGCTCTTATAGCCCCAAAATAACTTGAACTTATCTAGAGGTTATTTTTTTAAAGAAAGGAAAGTTAAAACTCTGCTAGCAGAAAACAAATAATTATTTACTTTAAGCATTTTAATGTGAACATTATTTATCACTTAATTCTGACTACCAACATTTTGAAAGGCAGATTTATCAAATAGTGACAGAACAGAAACTTTGGCTATTATTTTTAGGGTGTAGCCTTTAAGGGGCTTTCAGGTGGTATAGTAATAAAGAACTTGCTTGCCAGTGCAGGAGATGTAAGACCAGTGGGCTTAATCCCTGGGTCAGGAAGATCCACCAGAGGAGGGCATGGCAACTCACTCCAATATTCTTGCCTGGAGAATCCCACGGACAGAGGAGCCTGGCAGGCTATGATCCTAGGGTTGCAAAGAGCCAGACACAACTGAAGTGACTTGGCATGGACACATGCATAGCCCTTAAGAACTCAAAATAATGCTTGGAAAGCTTCATTTAATATTGAGACAACTAATATATGTGTTCTTAGCATTCTCAGAAGGAGTTTTAAGGAGGTTAGTTACAGGACAGATTTTAAATAGAAAGATAAAAAATACAGGCAATCATTTATCCAAAGTCTAAGCTTTTACACTAGTTATAATTTCTTCAAAACGTCATAGTAGAAGGACAAAGTTATATGTAAGGGATTTGGTCTTTGACTTTTGAGAGATCTTTGTTTTCCCCCGTTCCTGCCATTCCCTCCATTTTTTCCCCTTTCCTACTATTTCCTTCCATTCTTTCCATCCTTTCTTTATACAATTAGATACTCTCAAAGCACACTGCACCCTACTCCCCCCAGACCTCTAGTCAAGTTTTGAAGTCTTCTGTGTATAGATAAGGAAACAATAAGGATATAAAAAAAATATTTTCCCTTGGTTATCATCATCTTCACCAGATATAGTGTTCCCACATTCCCATCTGGACAGGATGATATTTTTTTAAACAATTTATAATATGGTAAATGTGCATTTATCAGAACTATTAATATCCAGGCAACAATTGAGAAAATTCTAACAATAGAAAGAAATGTGAGCATTCTTAAAACAACTTCAATCAAAAATGTGGAAAACTCAAGTGGATGTTAGTGTCTAAAGCAAGGATCAAAAAGCTACAGCCTGTCAGGCAAATCTATCTTGACACCTGTTTGTGTAAATAAAGTATTACTGGGTCACAGCCATGTCCATTCACTGATACGTTGTTGATAGCTGTTTTAACATTGCAGTACCAGAGTTTACAAAGTTGAGCAGTTATGATAGTAAACATATGGCCAGTAAGACATTACTTGGCTCTTTTGATTTAAAAAAAAAATACCAACCCTAGTTCAAGGAATCTCTAAGAATCAGGATAGAACTGGGTATTTTGGGTTAAGTTTAGAGCAGCTGTAGGTATAAGGTGAATTTAGATAAGGAGAAAAGAAGACAGAATCCACTTCTGAGAACACTGTGTCAGCAATTAATTAATAGAGCCAGACACTCTCCCCATGACACTCCATCAGGGCAATTTCCTCCAAATTTATTGATTGCAGACTTCTATCAGCCAAAGTTTTAAGGAAAATATATATTTATTTATTCTTATAATATTTAAATTACATATAAGACATATATATATGTACACACATATATAACACATGCAAATAAATTGAAATTTTAAAATAATAAAAAAGAATGCAAACATAAGTAAAATCTAATATTTAATCTCACTTTATCAGTGTCTCTTGGGTTGCCCTTCCCACATATCATTCTGGAAGGCATTGAGCTAGGATAAAAAATTTGTAATCAATGTGTTAAGCTTTCTCAACTTTTTTAAGGGTATAGGTTTAATTAGGAGTAGAATACATAAATACATAGACTGACTGGCTTCATGATTTAGGTGACTATCATGGGAGGGACTCAGTAAGGGTAGGAAGGATGTATGGGTAGGCAAAACTGTGATTGACATGTCATGTGATATATCTGCTTCTCATCTTTGGGCCATTTGATCTCTACTTTAAATGTCATTTATTCCTCTTAATCCCCTTCATGGATTACAGCCTTGTCATACCGAAGGGGATCGCATAACTCAGTGAAGCCATGAGCCATGCCATGCAGAGCCAGTCAAGATGGATAGGACAAAATAGTGAAGATTTCTGACAAAGCACGGCCCACTGGAGGAGAAAAAGGCAAACATACTCCAGTATTCTTGCCTGGGAAACCCCATGAACAGTACGAAAAGGCTAAAAGATATGACACCGGAAGATGGGTCCCCCAGGTTGGAAGATGTCAATACAACTATTGTGAAAGGATGGAGGAAAGTTACTAATAGCTTCAGAAAAAATGAAGCAGCTGAACTGAACCAGAAACAATCCTTAGTTGAGGATGTATATGGTAGTAAAAGTAAAGTCTGATGCTATAAAGAACATTATTGCATAGGAATCTGGAATATTAGGTCCATGAATCAAGGTAAATTGGATATGGTCAAGCAGGAGATGGCAAGATTGAATATTGACATCTTGCTGCTGCTGCGGCTGCTGCTGCTAAGTTGCTTCAGTTGTGTCCGACTGTGTGTCCCCATAGACAGCAGCCCACCAGGCTCCCCTGTCCCTGGGATTCTCCAGGCAAGAACACTGGAGTGGGTTGCCATTTCCTTCTCCAATGCATGAAAGTGAAAAGTGAAAGTGAAGTCGCTTAGTCATGTCCAACTCCTAGCGACCCCATGGACTGCAGCCTACCAGGCTCCTCTGTCCATGGGATTTGTCAGGCAAGAGTACTGGAAGTGGGTTGCCATTGCCTTCTCTGTGACATCTTAGTAATCAGTGAACTAAAATGGATGAGAATGGGCATATTTAATTCAGATGACCATTATATCTACTACTGTGAAGGATCTCTTAAAATAAATGAATTAGCCCTCATAGTCAACAAAAGAGTCCAAAAGGCAGTACTTGGATGTAACCCCCAAAATAACAGAATGATCTGGTCTCCTTTCCAAAGCAAACCATTCAACATCTAGTTATCCAACTCTATGCCCCAAATACTGACTCTGAAGAAGCTGAAATTGAACAGCTCTATGAAGACTTACAACAGTTTCTAGAACTAACATCAAAAAAAAAAAAAAAAATCTTATTCCTCACCGGGGAATGGAATACAAAAGTGGGAAGCCAGGAGATACCTGGAGTAACCAGCAAGTTTGGCTTTGGAGTACAGAATGAAACAGGACAAAGTCTAATAGAGTTTTGCCAAGAGAATGCACTGGTCATAGCAAACACCCTCTTCCAGCAACACAAGAGAAGACTGTACACCTGGACATCACCAGATGGTCAATATTGAAATCAGACTGATTATATCCATTGCAGCCAAAGATGGAGACACTTTATACAGTCAGCAAAAACAAGACCAGGAGCTGACTGTGGCTCGGATCATGAACTCCTTATTGCCAAATTCAGAGGGAGAGGGTGGGATGATTTGGGAGAATGGCATTGAAATATGTATACTATCATGTAAGAAACGAATCGCCAGTCCAGGTTTGATGCATGATACTGGATGCTTGGGGCTGGTGCACTGGGATGACCCAGAGAGATGATATGGGGAGGGAGGTAAGAGGGAGATTCAGGATTGGGAACTCATGTACACCCGTGGTGGATTCATGTCAATGTATGGCAAAACCAATACAGTATTGTAAAGTAAAATTTATAAAAAATTAATTTAAAAAAAGTAAAAAAAAAATGAAAGAACCAAAAAAAAAAAACACAAAAAATAAAACTATTAAAAAGGAAAAGAAAAAAAAAAAAAAAAAACAAAGAAAAAAAGAGTAGGGAAAACCACTAGACTAACCTAGATAGCATATTCAAAAGCAGAGATTTTACTTTGCCAACAAAGGTCTTTCTAGTCAAGGCTATGGTTTTTCCTGTGGTCATGTATGGATGTGAGAGTTGGACTGTGAAGAAGGCTGAGCACCAAAGAATTGATGCTTTTGAACTGTGGTGTTGGAGAAAACTCTTGAGAGTCCCTTGGACTGCAAGGAGATCTAACCAGTCCATTCTGAAGGAGATCAGCCCTGGAATTTCTTTGGAAGGAATGATGCTAAAGCTGAAACCCTAGTACTTTGGCCACCTCATGCAAAGAGTTGACTCATTGGAAAAGACTCTGATGCTGGGAGGGATTGGGGGCAGGAGGAGAAGGGGACGACAGAGAATGAGATGGCTGGATGGCATCACCTATTCGATGGACATGAGTCTGAGTGAACTCCGGGGGTTGGTGATGGACCTGGAGGCCTGGCGTGCTGCAATTCATGGGATCGCAAAGAGTTGGACACGACTGAACGACTGAACTGAACTGATTCAAGTATAACCTAATCCAAATTCCTTATGATCATATAGTAAAGAAGACAAAGAGATTCAAAGGATTGGATCTGGTAGACAGAGTACCTGAAGAGCTATGGAAAGAGATTCATAACATTGTACGGGAGGAGCTGACCAAAACCTTCCCAAAGAAAAAGAAATGCAAAAAGGCCAAGTGATTGCCTGAAGAGGCTTTATAAATAACTTAGGAAAGAAGAGAAGCAAAAAGCAAGGGGCAAAAAGAAAGATATATGCCGGGGGCCAGCGTGAGGAACTCCGCCCATGGCAAAGGTCATGAGGAAGGAGGCTTGGCATATGCAAAGGCGTGATCAAGCCTCAGGAAACCCCCTGTTCCCGAGCATCTAACCCCAAAACCAGAGTCTGTTTTATGCTCTCACCTACACCTCTGACTTTACGGGGGGCTCTCCCCCATAACCATTTCTCTCGGAGAAGGAGTAAACGTGCAGCTCCAAGACAATAAAAATTCCTGGGTGGGACAAGAGTGTTTCAGCTTACGGACTCCTCTGAAGGTTATCTAGCCCGCTGGTATAGGTTCGTCCGGCCACATGTGATTGTTTACAGCCTCCCAACCTGAGAGGCACGAGATGTTTTAGACTTACTAAAGGCAAATTCTTTTGGGGAGTTGGAAATTATTAGAATAGTGGGTTGGTTAGGAATTATATTGGTGAAGGGTTTTTTCATTTGTTGTGTCAATAATTGCTGCTAATTCCCTACTCTGGGTGGGACAAGGATGTCTCAGGTCAAACCTCTCTGCTGACAGAATAGCTTGTGTGACAGGATTATCCATACTGCTGCCACTACGCACATGATTGTTTACTACCTCTCAGCCATAAACAGCACAGAGAGTTTTGGAGTATTTTGAGAGTCTTAATTAGCATAGGGCTTTTTCTTGTTGAGTCAATGATTGACGCCAGGCCTCCATATCCTTAGGCACCTGGGAATATATTAATCAATGTATTTGGAATATAGAAAAGTAAATATAGTAGTTTTTGATGATAGCAATACTAGACTTTTTTGAGTTAATGAATTTTCTCTTTTGTAATAGATCACTGGACTTTGTTATAAATCACTGTGTCCTTGCTATGTAAAAATGTAACTGTATCACTACCTTAAGACTAAATAGATCTTAAGGGGAACATTGGGGAAAGGATTTTCATTTGTTGGGCTGATGTTTGCTGCTAAATCTCCATGTTCCCTGACCTTATAATGAATATAACTAACATATAGGAGAAATAAGTATTAACCTTTAAGATTAATCATGTTAACCTTGGGTTAAATAAATTCCTTTCTTGATTGTAACTCACTACACCCTCACCCTATAGGAATGTAACTTTATTTGGAGGGTGGTGCCTGGTTTAAGAAAAAAACACCCTTGGAAGAAATAAGTTTTTTGGTTATCAGAAAGAGAGGATCATAAAATGTCAGCAGGTCTCACTCATGGCCAGATGATGTAATATCTCTAAGACCTTTTTTTATACATTTATGTGGAGCACCTGATTTTGATAAGGGTCAGGACTGCTGACCCCTGCGTGACTCTGTATTCATCCCTATATGTAACAAAAGGTATATAAGCAAACCCCAAAATAAAGAAATCGGATCAGTTTCCAGAAAGACTGATTCCCCCATGTTGCTTCTTTCTTGCTCCCATTTCTCTGGCTGAATTTCCATCTGGATTCAGCCTCCTTTTCTCCACTACACTATCCCCTACTACGCTATCCATTTCTAATCTCTCTGTATATCTGTAATTAAATATGTATTTTTCCAAAGACACCGACGCCGTCCCCCCACCTTCGAATCACCCTGGATCCACTGGGGCTGGACCCCGGCAGATATACCTAACTGAATGCAGAGTTCCAGAGAATATAAAGAAGAGAAAAGAAGGCCTTCTTAAATGAACAATAAATAAGTCAAAAAAAAAAAAGAAAAGAAAAACAATAGAATGAGAAAGACTAGAGATTTCTACAAGAAAACTGGAGCTATCAAGAGAATATTTCATGCAAAGATGGGAACAATAAAGGACAGAAAACAGTAAGGACCTAACAGAAGAAGAGATTAAGAAGAGATGGCAAGAATACACAGAAAGTGAAAGTGAAGTCGCTCAGTTGTGTCCGACTCTTTATGATCCCATGGACTGTAGCCTATCAGGCTCCTCTGTCCATGGGATTTTCCAGGCAAGAGTACTGGAGTGGATTGTCATTTCTTTCTCCAGGGGATCTTCCCGACTCAGGGATTAAACCCAAGTCTCTCGCATTGTAGACAGACGCTTTACCGTCTGAGCCACAAGGGAAGTCTGAACTATACAAAAAAGTCTTAATGACCAAGATAATCATGATGGTGTGGTCACTCTCCTAGAGCCGGATATCCTGGAGTGTGAAGTTAAGTGGGTTTTAGGAAACATTACTGCAAACAAAGATGGTGGAAGTGACAGAATTCCAGATGAGCTATTTAAAATCCTAAAAGATGATGCTGTTAATGTACTGCATTAAATAAGTCAGCGAATTTGAAAAAACAGACAGTGGCCACATTGGAAAAGATCAGTTTTCATTTCAGTCCCAAAGAAAAGCAGTGACACAGAATTTTCAAACTACCATACAATTGTACTCATTTCACATACCAGCAAGGTTATGCTCAACATCCTTCAAGCTATGCTTCAGCAGCATGTAAACCAAGAACTTCCAGATGTACAAGCTGAGTTTAGAACAGGCAAAGGAACCAGAGATCAAACAGCCAACATTTGTTAGCTCATGGAGAAAGCAAGAGAGTTCCAGAAAAACATCCACTTCTGCTTCACTGACTACACTAAAAGCTTTGTATGGATCACAACAAACCACAGAAAATTCTTAGAGATTGAAGTACCAGATTACCTTACCTGTCTCCTGAGAAACCTGTATACAGGTCAAGAAGCAGCAGTCAGAACCAAACCCAGAACACCTGACTGGACAAAACTGTGAAAAGAGCATGAAGTACAACAAGGCTGTATATTGTTACTTGCTTATCACAACCTAGGTTCAAGATTGCCAGAAGAAATGTCAGCAACCTCAAATATGCAGATGATTCCACTCTAAGGGCAGAAAATGAAGAAAATTAAAGACTCTTTGGTGAGGGTGAAAGAGGAGAGTGAAAAAGCTGGCTAAAAACACAACATTAAAAAAAACTAAGATTATGGCATGACAGATTTTATTTTCTTGGACTCCAAAATCACTGTGCATGGTGACTATAGCCATGAAATTAAAAGAAGCTTGTTCCTTGCAAGGAAAGCTATGACAAACCTAGACAGCATATTAAAAGCAGAGACATCAGTTTTCCGACAAAGGCCCATATAGTCAAAGCTATGGTTTTTTCATTAGTCATGTACAGATGAGAGACTGGACCATAAAGAAGGCTGAGTGATAAAGAACTGATGCTTTCAAATTGTAGACTGTTGAAGACTCTTGAGAGTTCCTTAAACACCAAGGGGATCAAACCAGTCCATCTTAAAGGAAATCAATCCTGAATATTCTTTGGGAGGGCTCATGCTGAAGATGAAGCTCCAATACTTTGGCCACCTGATGTGAAGAGCCAACTCAATGGAAAAGGCCCTGATGCTGGGAAAGATTGAGGGAAGGAGGAGAAGGGGGCAACAGAGGGTGAGATGGTTGGATGGCATCACCAACTCAATCGATACGAATTTGAGCAAACTCCAGGAGATAGTGGAGGACAGAGGAGCCTGGCATGCTACAGTCCATGGGATCACAAAGAGTTGGACATGACTTAGTGACTGAACACTCTCCTTTATAATTATATATGTCATGGGTAAAATGCACAGAAACAGAGCAAAATGGGGGAGAGCCTGATTTTAAAAAGATAAATATGTTATTTAAAAAGTCATTTTATATATTTTAGAGATACAAGTACTTATTATGCACTCTCATCAAAATTATCAATTGATGAAAAATGTAGGAGAGTATTTTTAACAAGTTATTCACAAATATCTTAATATTAATTAAAGAGCATGTAATAAAATTGTTTTCTATATAAAAATGGAAAACAAAATTAAAGAAGATGGATGTTATTTAAGAAAGACAGCACATGTATCAATTCCAGCATTTTGTGATTATAAGCTATATCAACATATCTGAAACTGTTTATTTACGTACTTATATCTATCAATGTATGAATATAGATATACATTGACAGACATATGTTTTTCACATTTTCTTTAAATCTCAGTTAGTTACATGACTTTGAATCATAAATTTCCATGGTTTGAACACTTCATGAAAATGACTTCAAGTGTAATTTTTATAATGTTTGCCTAATACTAAAGTAGGTTTTTAAAAAAATTTTGGTACTTCAATGTTGTGAAAAACTGTCCTTAGTGATGTTAAACAATTTGTATTTTTACAAATATTGTACTTTCCACATGCCTATATCAGATTAATTGCATCAGTGGCAGTTACTTTTGGATCATGTATAAGATTTTTATCCATATGCATTTAAGTTACTGATTTTAAAATAGCAGACCCAATTGTAATCTTCAATTCATCTCTGCCTTGACAGTGTTTTATTCATTGACTTAACTTATGCAACTAAAATTTGAGTGAAGTTTATGAAAGACTCCTTTAAATAACATCATTTTTGCACTGATTTTTCAGGAATATGAGTTTATTCACAATCCCAAATTCAAAATGTAAAGAGAGTAAAGACTTAAACAAAAGTGATATTTTAGATGCTATTGAAGTCTTTTTATACAAAAGAAAGAACATTAGTAACCCCTTTTCCCTTTTCTATGCATTTGTTAATTGCCAAAGTTGGAATCCATGAGCCTGAAATAGCCATATTTTGAGTGAAAATTAAGAGTGTATAATTAAAATATGCATTTTTCAATCTTCTGAGAAATTTTCTGTTTAAAAGAGATCAGTCTCCTAGGGGCTTTTGGTTTAGATTAGGACTGTATATGTGGAATCTTCTCACAGGGAAATATAATAGTGTCCATGGCATGCTAAATACGGTAATTTGAGGAGTTTTGATTATCAATGTTAATGAATATTTGTGCTGAATACATAAATATTTGATTTTCTAAAATACAACAAGAAAAACGTACTAGTTTGTGAAAACTAGTATAGCTTTCTTCTCTCACTTAAAAAAGTTCCATCAGAATAGTACAAATGATTCAGTTCAGTTCAGTCACTCAGTGGTGTCTGACTCTTTGGAACCCCATGCACTGCAGCATGTCATGCTTCCCTGTCCATCACCAACTCCTAGAGTTTACTCAAACTCATGTCTATAATGTTAGTGATGTCATCCAACCATCTCATCCTCTGTCATCCCCTTCTCCTCCCACCTTCAATCTTTCCCAGCATCAGGGTGTTTTCCAATGAGTCAGTTCTTCATATCAGGTGGCCAAAGTATTGGAGCTTCAGCTTCAGCATCAGTCCTTCCAATGGATATTCAGGACTGATTTCCTTTAGGATGGACTGGTTGGATCTCCAGGCATCCCAAGGGAGTCTCAAGAGTCTTTTCCAACATCACAGTGCAAAAGCATCATTTCTTTGGCATTCAGCTTTCTTTATAGTCCAACTCTCACATCCATACATGACTCCTGGAAAAACCATAGCTTTGACTAGACAGACTTTTTTTGGAAAATTAATGTCTCTGCCTTTTAATATTCTGTCTGGGTTGGTCATAGCTTTTCTTCCAAGGAGCATGCAAATGATTAAAGATCCTATAAAGTTTGTCCCAATTTTAAAAATGAGATTTCTACTGGAAATATGGTATCTTGTATTAGTTTTCTATTGCTGCTATAACAAATAACCATGAATTTAGTGCCTTAAAACAACACAATTATATGTTACAGTTCTATATGTCATAAGTCTGATAAAGGTCTCACTGGACTAAAACTGAAGTGTTACTAGGCTCTGGGGAAGAATCCATTTCCTTGTCTTTTTCAGTTTCTAGAGGCTGTATGCATTTCTTGTGGAGAAGGCAATGGAAACCCACTGCAGTACTCTTGCCTGGTCCTGTGGACAGAGGAGCCTGGTAGACGGCAGTCCATGGTCGCTAAGAGTTGGACACGACTCTTTTCACTTTCATGCATTGGAGAAAGAAATGGCAACCCATTCCAGTGGTCTTCCCTGGAGAATCCCAGGGATCAGGGAGCCTGGTGGGCAGCCTTCTATGGGGTTGCACAGAGTTGGACACGACTGAAGCGACATAGCAGCAGCAGCAGCAGCAGCAGCAGCAGCAGCAGCATGCATTTCTTGGCTTGTAGCTCCCTTCCTCCATCTTTAAGGCTGATAAAGTTGAATCTCTAACTTTTCTTTCTTTGGTCCCATCTTTTTCTGACTACACCCAAGAAAGTTCCTTGCTTTAAAGGACTCATAATTAGAGTGAGTCCACCCAGATACTCCAGGATAATCTTTTTATCTCAAGGTGCTTAACCTTTATTGCATGTGCAAAGTCTCTTTTATCATTTAAAGTAATGCAGTCAATTTCTGGTTTCAGGGATTGGAATATCCACATCCTGATGGGGAGGGTCAGGGTTGGGAGTTATGTGTGTGTGTGTGTGTGTGTGTGTGTGTGTGTGTGTATGTGTGTGTGTGTGTGTGTTTGTGAGATGCATAGTTTGAAATATTATTTGCCAGTGGCAATCTCTGGCAGAAAAATAAAGTTTTGGTAGATTTACAGCTATTAATTGTGTGAGTGAGTGAGTGTGTGTGTGTGTGTGTGTGTGTGTGTGTGTATGTGTGTGTGTGTGCTATAGAGGATGACATAGAATTTAACAAAGATACTTGCCTAATATGAATTAAATAAAGGAAGCTAATTCCCTACAATATTTTTAAACTCTTACTCTTACTGCTTCCAACTTTAGATTATAACTATAGGATAATGGTGGTGGTGGTTTAGTCTCTAGGTCGTGTCTGACTCTTGCGACCCCATGGAATGTAGCCTGCCAGCCTCCCCTATCCATGGGATTTTCCAGGCAAGAATACTTGAGTGGATTGCCATAACATTATCTAAATTAATTTTTTACCTCTTAAATTATTTTCATTTTTTACTGAACTCATTCATTTAATACAATTTAATTTCAATAACATTCATGACTATAAACACCAAAACCTTATTTGGTTTTATAAATGAAGCACCATAAATATAAATAACCTATTGTTCTTGAAAGGATTTTCTCTTCTTAATTGAAAACAAATGGAACCTAAGTTAAACTAAATGAGTGTTTAATCTTTCATTCCAACACAAAGGTTATTAGTTAGTGCAAGTGTGTACATGGTTATAAACAAAAGAAACAAGCAGCTGATTACTTTAACTCTGGAAAAGTCTAAGCTTAACAATTTGAAATGTCAATATGAAGAAATACAGGATTGTATTTTAAGCAGTTCAGAATATTTTTAAATGAATTTCTCAGTTTCTGCTTATGACTGTGGGTTTAATAAAGAAAGAGCATATCTTCTTGTGAAGGGCTATTTATTTGATGTTTTCCTAAGTGTTTTTCTAAGAACATAGAGAGACTTCCCATTTCCGAGTAGTGAAAAGGATTTAGCAAAGTCTTGTCAAGGACAGTATGTTCATGCTGTAATTCTTTTAAAATCTAGCTTATTATTTGCTGTGACAAATTTCAGAAGGTATTAACTCAAGTTTTCTAACTTCATTTTCCTCTAACAGGATACATTTATTTCATGAACCCCAATATTGCCAGATAGTTAAAACTTAACCAAATCCAAGCTATTCACTTAGATTCAAATTTAAAATGTATTAATGAAGACTGCAATATGTATTTCATTCCTGCTCCATGAGTATATATACATTTCAGGCTCTTATAAGCATGAGGGAGAGGTGACTCATCTTTGGCTGTATGACATATACTAATCTTTGGCTGTATGACATATACTAAGATCTGAGGCATCTTTCACGTTTGCAACCTGGGTTCAATCAGACAGATCAAAGGAGATGCTTTGAATTGATCTCAGGACCATCTCCTTAGGACCTCCGTGCAGCCACCTATTACTATACTACTTTCTTCAACATTCTGGGAGTTTTCGACCTTCCAGAGCCCCAGAGATCCTATGTTCCCTCTCTTCTCAGATCCTCCTGCCCATTAGTGTATTCTCCATCCTGAGAATTTGTGTTCCAGTATTTGCTTGTTTTTTAAGTTATTTTTTTATTGAGGTATTTTGGTTTATAACATTATATGTTTCATGTGTACAACATTAATTTCTACTTTTGTATACAATATGCTCACCAGCAAAAAGTTAGTTTCCATCTTTCACCATACAGTTCTGCTTTACCCATTCTTCCTTCCATACCCACCTCTTCCTTTCTGGTAACTGCTACTTTGTACTCTGGATTTACATGCTTCCTTTTGTTTGGTTTGCTCACTTATTTTTTCTGTTTTTTTTATAACCTACATATGAGTGAAATCATATGGTATTTTTCTTTTCCCATATGGGTTATTTTACTTAGCATAATGCCCTCAAGGTCCATCCAAGTTGTCCCAAATGGTAATGTATCCTTTGTATGGAATATGGATTTTTATGGAATATGGGTGACTAATATTCCATTGTGCATATGATTTTATATATATCTATATATTCATTATTTATGCATTTATAATTTATTTTATATATTTTATTATATATTTGTATATTTATATTTAATTTATATATATATACACACATAAATGAGGCTTCCCAGGTGGCACAGTGGTAAAGAATTCACCTGCCAATGCAAGAGACATAAGCTCAATCCCTGGATAGGGAAAATCCCCTGGAGGAGGAAATGGCAACCTACTCCAGTATTCTTGCCTGGAAAATTCCATGGACAGAGGAGCCTGGTGGGCTACAGTCAGACACAGCTGAGTGAGAGCACACATATATATATACACACCACATCTTCTTTATTTATGTGTCTATTGATAGACACTTAGGTTGCTTTCATAGCTTGGCTATTGTAAACAATGCTGCCATGAGCACTGGAGTGTATGTACTTTATAAGATATATTGCTACAGAGAATCAGTAAAATAATATGATTAATAAACTGATCAAATCCAAATACCTCAAAATGTTGCAAACAGTAGTCCAAGTTTACAACACAGAGAAGTTGCAGAGTTGCTCTGAGAAATGCTTTCTCTTAAGGGTGCTTTTATTTTGTTAGTCTCATTTTCTGAATAATCTATCCAATTCCAATGAAGAAATGAGGTTTTTTCACCACTGTTAGAAGCACTTTGCATTGATCTGACTCCAGCTGGAGTTCACTTCTGAGTGTTTCATTTGAGCAAATTGGAGCACATGCAGAAAAGATGGAGTAGGGATAGGAAAAGTTAGCAAACAAAGAAATATAATAAAGTTGTAGGAGGTTGAAAAGGAGCTTACTGGAGATGTAATAGCTGCTTTCAAATATTTTAAGAGCTGTCATTCAGGAAAAGGATTATTACAGTTGTTCCATGCAGTGATACAAGTTGAAAATTTCAGAAAGCAGTTTTCTGACTAAAATAAAAGGATTAAAGTGAAGTTGCTCAGTTGTGTGTGACTCTGCAACCTCATGGACTGTAGCCCACCAGGCTTCTCTGTCCATGGGATTTTCCAGGCAAGAGTACTGGAGTGGGTTGCCATTTCCTTCTCCAGGGGATCTTCCCAACCCAAGGACTGAACCCAGGTCTCCCACATTGCAAGCAGACACTTCACCCTCTGAGCCACCAGGGAAATGAGAGGTAGAGCTTTACTACAATTAGAGCTGACTTAAATGGAGGAATCATTGTTACAAAATACTTTGGCCACCTGATGCAAAAAGCTGCTCATTGGAAAAGTCTTTGATGCTGGGAAAGATTGAGGGCAGGAGGAGAAGTGGGCTACAAAGGATGAGATAGTGAGATGGCATCACTGACTCAATGGATGCGAGTTTGAGCAAACTCCAGGAGATACTGAAGGACAGGGAAGCTTGGTGTGCTGCAGTCCATGGGTCACAGAAAGTTGGACAGGACTTAGTGATAGAACAACAAATGTTACAAAAGATTAAATGTTCTAAGGAAACTCCCAAATCATCTATTAAAATATCAAAGAGGGAACTTTTACATTGAGTAAAAACTGGAGTAGATGAGTTCAGGCCACTTTGAATTCTAAGATTATATTTAGTTTTTCTATAAAACTTCCCATGAGGATAGTTAAATGGTTTTGTGTTGATACTCATTTATTTCATCAAAGTTGGCTGAGGTACTCTTTACTTGATGGAAGCAGAGAATGGAGAGGTACACAATTCTACTTCTAGCTTTGCTCACTACACAAATTCTTTATATATTTTAATAAAATCTTCGAATTTGTGATTCAAGGAAAACAAGCATACACAGACAGTCAGTTAGGGATTTGGGAAGCTTGTGATTAGAATTCAAATTCGATTCTTTTGCAGATTTCCAAAGTAGACAATTAATTTTGACAAAGAAGAACAAAGCTAGAAAATTTGTACTACCTAATTACAAATATGACTATAAATTCACAACAAGCAACATAGCTTACAAGTAAAATAAGGATAGATGTATAATAAATCAATAGAATAAATCTAGAAATTAGCACACATATGCATACATTTATATATATCCAAATTTATTTTTTATGAAAATGCCAAAGTAATTCAGTGAAGAAGATAGTCTAAGTGGTGTTTAAACAAATGGGCATTTATACAGTGAAAAAACAAAAACACTTTATCCTTTACTTCACATCACAAACAGAAATTAACTTGAAATGGAACATAAACCTAAATTCATGAGTTGCAACTATAAAACTAACTAGAAGAAAGTATAGGATAAAATTTTGTGGCCTATTAAGCAAAGGTTTCCTAGATAGAACACAAATGCACAAACCATAAAAGAAAAAAATGATAAATTGAACTTCATTAAAACTAAAATATTCTCTTTATAAAACACTTCTAAGAAAATGAAAAGATAAACCATAGACTGGAAGCAATATTTGCAAAACACTTATGTGATAAAAAGGTTGTATTTAAAATATATAAAGCACTTTTACAACTCAACAATAAAAGACAAACAGCACAATTAAATAAAGGATGAAAGATCTAAAAGGACACGTTATAACAGAAACTACACTGTTGGCAAATAAGTTCATGAAATGTGCTCAAAATCATTAATTCTTAAGGAAATGCAAACTGAAACCACAATAGGTTTGCACTCTATCCCTACTGAAGGGCAATAATACATACACACAAACACACACACACACACACTCATAATCTGTTAATCAAGTGCTAGAAAGAATTCAGAGAAGAGTTATTGTATATTAGAGAGGATGCAAAATGATAAAGCCCCTTGAAAAATATTTTGAAGCATTGATAGTTATCTAGTCAAACACACAGTTATCAAAAGACCCACTAAAATATATATTAAATAGATATAAATATATTTTACCCATGAAATATAAAAATATATCTACACAAAGACTCTTAGGTAAATAATGTTTACAGCAAGTTTATTTATGTTTGTCAGAGGCTAAAACAATTCAAATGTCCATTATCCAGGGGATAAATAAACATACAGTGATTTTTCCATGCAACTGAAATACTACTGGTAAGTAAAAATAAATGATCTATTGATACTTGCACCAGTGTAAATGAATTTCAAAAATTTTCTGCTAAGTGAAAGAAGCACACAAATAAGCTGTATAGTGATTCTGTTTATATGTCATACGAGAAAAGCCAAAACAAAGGAACAAAAAGTCAAATAATCCTTGAGCTGGGTGAAGGAAAGGGAAACGACTTCAATGGACATGAAAACATTTTTGGATTAATAGACATATTCTCCATGTTGATTGTGATGGTGTTTCCATAACTATATATGTTTCAAAGATCATTGATTTATGCCCTAAAATTTAATTATAATAATTTACTGTATGAAAATTATCACTCAATCTCAATACTTGTCTTTAAAAAAGAAAGCATATAGAAGATTTATTCTATCTATAAAAAACAATAATTTACAGAAATCTTATTATAAGTAATGATAGGCTAGAAGCAATAAAATAATATCTTCAAGTACTGACGGGAAATACCTATGAATGTATCATTTTAATAACCACTTAAGCTATTATTTAAGAATAGGGATAAAACGTGAACACTATTAGATAAATATTCATGTTCAGTTACTGAGTCATGTCTTACTCTTTGCAAGCCTCTGTACTACTGTTCGCCAGGCTCCTCTATGGGATTTTCAGGCAAGAATATTGGCGTGGGTTGCTGTTTCCTTCTCCAGGGTATCTTCCGGACCTAGAGATCAAAACCACATCTCCTGTGCCTCCTGCGTGGTAGGCATATTCTTTACTGCTGAGCCATGCAAGAAACCCCACTAGATAAATATAAAAGATTACAAACAAAATCGCAATCAAATAACTAATAAGGAATGTGTCTCAGTGAGAAGAAAATTAAAAAGAAGAGAAAGGAGTCTTTTGCAAGAGATGCATAAGCAAAACACAGAAAGTGATACAGAAAGGAAGAAATGATATTAATATCATACTGAGTAGAACTGTGAAGTAAATTTAAATAAAGAGAAATATTACAAATTGATATGACATAATTTCTGATAAAAAATACACGGATAAGAGTGCATTATCTATTGCTGCATGATGAAGTTATCACAAATTTAGAAGCCCAAAACAATATAATTTTATCTCACAGCTTCTGTGAGTCAAGAGTCTGTGCATAGATTAACTGAGTCCTCTGTTTCACAGTCTCAAAAAGGTAATCAAGGTGCTGACCAGGACTGGTTCCTCATCCGTAAGCTCACCTAATATGACATTCTTTTCCAAACTCATGTGGATGTTGTCAAATTGAGGGCCTTACATTCTTGCTGGTGTTGCTCCAAAACGACCCTCCATCAGTGGCTGTAGGAGCTTTCTAAAAGGTTGCTTGCTTCTTCTAAACCAGCAATGATGTGTATCACATTAAAATATGGGCATTATAGTTTTATATAACATAACCAATTAGAGTCACATACATCTCATCATCTTTCACATTTCCCAAGAGATAGATGTATGACACTCCTGCAGAGAATATTTGAATACCTGAAGAGAAGGATCAGTGGACCACCTTAGTGTCTGTTTGCAATGAGGAGAGTAAAGATACTATAAACACATTGATATAACTAAATAAACATTGAATAATTTGGGCAGCTGAAGTACAAAAAATAACACAATATTAAAAATGGTATATAATGATCCATGATATATGCAAATGATTAGATTATGAATGATTAAAAGGAGATAACAGAGCACTAACATGTAAAGATTCCCATATTTTTTCAGGAGTAAAAGGATATGCTGATTTATGTAAGTATAACAAAAAATAGTGGAGTAAAGAAGAAAACTGAAAGGCAAGGGAGAAAGGGAAATTATACTCAACGGAATGCAGAACTCCAGAGAATAGCAAGGAGATATAAGAAGGCTTTCTTAAATAAACAATGCAAAAAAACAGAGGGAGGGGGGAGGAATGGGAAAGATTAGAGTTCTCTGCAAGAAAATTAAAGATATCAAGGGAATATTTCATACAAAGATGAGCATGATAAAGGATAGAAAGAATAAGGACCCAACAGAAAAAGAAGAGTTTAAGAAGAGGTGGCAAAAATACACAGAAAAATTATATGTATATAAAGAAAAAAAGGTCTTAACCACCATGGTGTGGTCATTCACCTAGAGCCAAACAACCTGGAGTGTGAAGTCAAGTGGGCTTTAGGAAGCATTACTATGAACAAAGCTAGTGGAAGTAACAATTCCAGCTGAGCTATTCAAAATCCTAAAAGATGAAGCTATTAAAGTGCTGCACTCAATATGTTAGCAAATTTGGAAAACTCAGTAATGGCCACAGAACAGGAAAATGTCAGTTTTCATTCCAAACCCAAAGAAGGGCCATGCCAAAAAATGTTCAAACTACTGTACACTTGTATTCATTTTACATGCTAAACAAGGTTATGCTCAAAATCTTTCAAGCTAGGCTTTAGCAGTATGTGAGCTGAAAACTTTCAGATGTACAAGCTGGGTTAAGAAAAGGAAGAGGAATCAGAGATCAAATTGATAACAATGGCTGGATCATGGAGAAATCAAGGGAATTCCAGAAAATCATTGACTTCTGCTTAACTGACTACACTAAAGTTTTGACTGTGTGAATAACAACAAACTGGAAAAATTCTTCAAGAGATGGGAATACTAGACCACCTTACCTGTCTCCTGAGAAACCTGTATGTGGGTCAAGAAGAAACAGAATCGAACATGGAACAACTGTCAAGTTCAAAATTGAGAAAGAAGTATGACAAGGTTGCATTTTGTTACCCTGGTTATTTAACATATGCAAAGTACATCATACAAAATGCTGAGCTGGATGAATGACAAACTGGAGTTAGATTGCTGGGAGAAATAACAACCTCAGATATTCAGATTATACTCTCTAATGGCAAAAGTGAAGCAGAACTAAAGAGCCTCTTGATGAGAGTGAAAGAGAAGAGTGAAAAAGCTGGATTAAAACTCAACATTCAAAAACCTAAGATCACGATATCTTGTCCCATCATTTCATGGCAAATCAAAGGAGAGAAAGTGGAATCTGACAGATTTTATTTTCTTGGGCTCCAAAATCTTGCTCCTTGGAAAGAAAGCTAAGACAAACCTAGACAGCACATTCAAAAGTGGAGATACCACTTTGCAGACAAAGGTCCGTCTAGTCAAAGCTATGGTTTTTTCCAGTAGTCATGTATGAATGTGAGAGTGGGAACATGAAGAACATGAAAAGCACTGAAGAATTGATGGTTTTGAGCTGTGGTGCTAGAGTAGACCCTTGAGAGTCCCTTGGACAGCAAGGGATATCAAACCAGTCAATCTTAAGGAAATCAATTCTAAATATTCATTGGAAGGACTGATGCTGAAGCTGAAGCTCCAATATTTTTGCCACCTGATGCACACAGCCAACTCACTGGAAAAGATCCTGATGCTAGGAAAGATTGAAAGCAAAAGGAGAAGGGGGATGGCAGAGGATGAGATGATTAGATAGCATCACTGACTCAATGGACATGAGTCTGAACAAATTCCAGGACAGAAGAGCCTGGCGTGCTACAGTCCATGGATTTGCAAAGTGTTGGACAAGACTTACTTACATAACAACAAAACGGAGAAGAAAATAATATACAACTTCAAAATCATTAGAGAAAAAACATATTAGTAATTTAATTCTGATCCATGCTACTGCTGCTGCTGCTAAGTCATTTCAGTCATGTCCAACTCTGTGTGACCCCATAGATGGCAGCCCTCCAGGCTCCCCCGTCCCGGGGATTCTCCAGGCAAGAACACTGGAGTGGGTTGTCATTTCCTTCTCAATGCATGAAAGTGAAAAGTGAAAGTGAAGTCGCTCAGTCGTGTCCAACTGTTCGCAACCCCATGAACTGCAGCCTACAAGGCTGCCCCGTCCATGGGATTTTCCAGGCAAGAGTACTGGAGTGGGGTGCCATTGCCTTCTCCATCTTATCCATGAGTAGAATTAAAATTAAAATCAGATGCTATTTTATTGTAATAGGTTAATAATAAAGTGTGTTTAAGTGGAATTTGAGGAAACATATTAAAAATGCTTCTATTGACTTTTAAAAGTTACAGAATTTTAACATAGAAAAAATTACTACCCATAAAATCGTTTCCTTTATATTGCAAAAAAAAGTCAGAGTCTATAGAAGTACGATTAGCTTGAGGTCACCATAACTCTTATAATAATTTTATTTTTTTCAAATAATTTATCCCATATATTTACTTTAAGAGAACAGTGTTACATAACATCATATATTTCTTACTTTAAAATGCTTTTCATTTTCCACAAATTATTTTTCATTGCCAATTTGGTTTACCATTTAAATTATAAATTAAATTTCTAACTTAGTTAAAGAAGATTCCTTCTATTTTGCTTATCTGTGATTGCTGCCACAAAGTATATTAGCATCAAACTGTACAAATAGGCTTGGTAGCAAATGATATATTCTCAATGATTTCAATGTGAATAGCATTTGAAGTATACCTCATTCCCAATGAAGAAAAAGTACAAAGGGATAAAAAACATATATATATGATTTATGAAGCATGCATTGTGTAGAATACTTCAACCAATGATTTGGAAAATACCCATATCAATATACTGTTATGAGTGCAGATTTAAGATTTATTAGTGCATGGGGATGACCCAGAAAGATGTTATGGGGAGGGAGGTGGGAGGGGGTTCATGTTTGGGAATGCATGTAAGAATTAAAGATTTTAAAATTTAAAAAATAAAAAACTAAAATTAAAAAAAAAAGAAAGAAAGAAACTGTCACATATTACCCAGTTGCCATATTTCCAAAGATATTGAAATGCTTATCAAAAATTTTGACATTAGCTACTAAAACACACACACAACAATAACAACAAAACTTCTAGGAATAATTAGACCAGCAAATTCCTTTTTTTTTTTTTCAACTATTTGTTAATCAGTTCAGTTCAGTTCACTTGCTCAGTCTTGTCCAACTCTTTGCAACTCCATGTTAACGAGTTGCTCAAATTTAAATCTTTTAACATAGTGTATGTTGATTCCACCTCACCCTCTTTGGAGTAAGTAATGCTTCTTATCTTCATTACCAAAATAAAAAAATAAAATTTAAGGTGCCCGTAAAATTTTAAGTTCTCCTCAAAGTCCTAAGTGATATGTAAACAATAAAACTTTGGAAAATTTGATTTGACAAGTATCTACATAAAATAAAGAATTAGATTTAAAGTGCATGTGCTTAAGAAAAGGCTATTGCTGATGTAAGGGTAATACATAGGCAGGAATGAGAAACAACTCAATTTGTATAACTAAACTGCACAATCCTTACATATTATGGGCAATATTTAATGTCATTCCATTTTCAAGCAAATGACACCAAAACAGTTGAAATAGTTGGAACTTAAAGGAGTTTCACTTATTTTTGTGCCAATACAAAAAACTTAATTGTTTTTTATTGTCTTAGTCTGTATGTTTAGGGTTTGCAATATATAAATACATTAATAGTTTAATTAACCATTGAGTTCAGTTCATTCACTCAGTCGTGTCCGACTCTTTGCCACCCCATGAATAACAGCACACCAGGCCTCCCTGTCCAATCCAACTCCGGGAGTTCACTCAGACTCATATCCATCGAGTCAGTGATGCCATCCAGCCATCTCATCCTCTGTCACCCCCTTCTCCTCCTGCCCCCAGTTCCTCCCAGCATCAGAGTCTTTTCCAATGAGTCAACTCTGCATGAGGTGGCCAAAGTACTGGAGTTTCAGCCTTAGCATCATTCCTTCCAAAGAAATCCCAGGGCTGATCTCCTTCAGAATGGAGTGGTTGGATCTCCTTGCAGTCCAAGGGACTCTAAAGAGTCTTCTCCAACACCACAGTTCAAAAGCAACAATTCTTCAGCACTCAGCTTTCTTCACAGTCCAACTCTTATATCTATACATGACCACTGGAAAAACCATACCCTTGACTAGACGGACCTTTGTTGGAAAAGTAATGTCTCTGCTTTTGAATATGCTATCTAGGATGGTCATAACTTTCCTTCCAAGGAGAAAGCATCTTTTAATTTCATGGCTGCAATCACCACCTGCAGTGATTTCGGAGCCCCCCAAAATAAAGTCTGACACTGTTTCCACTGTTTTCCCATCTATTTGCCATGAAGTGATGGGATCAAGATGCCATGATCTTCGTTTTCTGAATGTTGAGCTTTAAGCCAACTTTTTCACTTTCCTCTTTCACGTTCATCAATAGGCTCTTTTATTCTTCTTCGCTTTCTGCCAGAGGGGTGGTGTCATCTGCATATCTGGGGTTATTGATAATCCTCCCGGCAATCTTGATTCCAGCTTGTGCTTCTTCCAGCCCAGCGTTTCTCATGATGTACTCTGCATATAAGTTAAATAAGCAGGGTGACAATATACAGCCTTGACGTACTCCTTTTCCTATTTGAAACCAGTCTGTTGTTCCATGTCCAGTTCTAACTGTTGCTTCCTGACCTGCATACAGATTTCTCAGAGGCAGGTCAGGTGCTCTGGTATTCCCATCACTTTCAGAATTTTCCAGTTTATTGTGATCCACACAGTCAAAGGCCTTGGCATAGTCAACAAAGCAGAAATAGATGTTTTTCTGGAACTCTCTTGCTTTTTTGATGATGCAGCAGATGTTGACAATTTGATCTCTGGTTCCTCTGCCTTTTCTAAAACTAGCTTGAACAATTAGCCACTAGAAATATGCAATTTTATAGCAAAATCAGTAAATATCTATCATTACTATAACATATTATTGATAAGATATTATTAATATCATATACATTTATGTTATTGGCTAATATTTTAATGGGCTTTTCCTCCAGCAAACTGTGGCCCTCTGATATCACTACTATGCTTATTAGTTGGAAAACAGTAGGAGGTAAGCTGTTCATAACACATGGATGGACCCTATTTCTAGGGCCAAATCATACTTATAGAGATACTATAACAAACAAAATCAATACTTTACATTTTATAGAAACTTACTCTGCAAATGATTCTTACACACATACTTTATTCCTAATCTTCTCTTCTTCTCTATTTTTAGTAATACTATATATGCTGCTATTTTGTCAAAGGGATTTTTGGAAGACTCCTGTGGCAATGGACTCCTTAGGCATGATTATTTATTTTGCTTTCTTTTCTGATTTTCCTCATCTAATTAGAAATGAAGTTATCTATATTTAAATATGTATGTATAAACAAATTAGTGTCCATAGTTTACACCATGTTATTTGTGTCAAGGTGAAAAACAGACTGCTTAAGGACAGAGAATGGCTACAAGCTACTAGGAATGAGGAGGAAACAACATCTTGTGCATGAGGAATGCCTGACACCATAGTCAGACAGAGGACTGGAGATCTTTGCTCTCTTCCTGTTTGTCCAGACTGGATCATTGTCTCTTCAATTGCCTTTGCATGACAGTGTGACAGCAAAGCCATCCCAGCATGTTGTGATTGATGTTTAATTTCAGTAATTCACTAGAGCCAGTACTGGAATAAACTGGATTACAACAGGTCCAGTGTAACCATCCCACCCCATTCTCTCTTTGTTCCTTCATACCTTGAATGTAAGGCAAATAAAAAACAAGGGAGGAAAGATCTCAAAGAGAGTATGTAGAAGGAAGTGAAACAGAAAGTCCCTAAAGGGCAGAATTGTTGCTTACAGGGTAACAAAGAAGGGTGATTAAGCAGGGTTATAGTGCTCTGGGCTCTCTCCCTACAGTGACAGCATCTGTCAGGCCCTGGGCTTTGTCCCAATATGCAATACCTGTTACCAGTCAATTGAGTTGATTCCATTAGAGGAATACATCCTCAAAGGAAAAAAATAACACAGATCTAAGGCTGTATATTGTCACCCTGCTTATTTAACTTATATGCAGAGTACATCATGAGAAACTCTGGCCTGGAAGAAGCACAAGCTGGAATCAAGATTGCTGGGAGAAGTATCAGTAACCACAGATATGCAGATGACATCACCCTTATGGCAGAAAGTGAAGAGGAACTCAAAAGCCTCTTGATGAAAGTGAAAAGAGGAGAGTGAAAAAGTTGGATTAGAGCTCAACATTCTGAAAACGAAGATCATGGCATCTGATCCCATCACTTCATGGCAAATAGATGGGGAAACAGTGCAAACAGTGTCAGACTTTATTTGGGGGGGCTCCAAAATCACTGCAGATGGTGATTGCAGCCATGAAATTAAAAGACGCTTACTCCTTGGTAGGAAAGTTATGACCATCCTAGATAGCATATTGAAAAGCAGAGACATTACTTTGCCAACAAAGGTCCATCTAGTCAAGGCTATGGTTTTTCCTGTGGTCGTGTATGGATGTGAGAGTTGGACTGTGAAGAAGGCTGAGCGCCAAAGAATTGATGCTTTTGAACTGTGGTTTTGGAGAAGGCTCTTGAGAGTCCCTTGGACTGCAAGGAGATCCAACCAGTCCATTCTAAAAGATATCAGCCCTGGGATTTCTTTTGGAAGGAATGATGCTAAGGCTGAAATTCCAGTACTTTGGCCACCTCATGTGAAGAGTTGACTCATTGGAAAAATCTTTGATGCTGGAAGGGTTTGGGGGCAGGCGGAGAAGGGGGTGACAGAGGATGAGATGGCTGGATGGCATCACCAACTTGATGGACATGAGTCTGAGTGAATTCCGAGAGTTGGTGTTGGACAGGGAGGCCTGGCATGCTGCAATTCATGGGGTCGCAAAGAGTCGGACACTACTGAGTGACTGAATTGAATTGAACTGAAGGTGCTCACTAGTGATCAAGGAAAGATAACAAGGAGAGAGAAAGTGAAGGAAGAATTGAGACTGATGAAGGAAGAAGTGTTGGGAGAAGAAAGGTACAGAAATGCACAGGTGCTGGGAAGATAAATAAAATATGGGGACCAACTGAGAGGAGGGTCGATTAATGGAGGTATAAAAAGGGAGAGACATTGATGAAGTAAAGAAAAAGTAAAAATAGAGAAATGTCATGATTGCATATAAAGTGAGAATATTACTACAATTAATTTTCTCTAATCGTATCTTTCTGTTCATTAGGACCTTGGACATAAGTATATACTGTCATCTTATCAGTACACTTTAAAGTATTCATTTACTCTTCAGAAATTTTTAAAAAGATAATTTCTACTCAGAGAATTATATACTTTTATATTTAAAATGTATCATTTAATTTTAGGTAAAACCTCCCTTGCTGTTGAAATTCTAAAAAGTTTACACTAATACATGATTGACTAAGTATATGTTTTTTAAAATAAATGATTTTAAATGTGAAATTAACTTTTTAAACTTCACTATTTGTCATTTACAAACAGAGACTAAAAGTGCTTTTGACATTTCAAAGTTGTCAGATTGTCTTATCCTGTTTTTTAGAAAGATAAATGCTACTTAGTTCATAACTATTGGAGTTTACATTTAAAGTAAGTATTCATAGCATTGCACTAAACACTTTTTTTTTTCTCAAACAAAAACAAGTTTTAAGTTCTAATAGGTTTTAAAATCTAACAATATTCAGTAAGAATAGTATAGCAGATTTTACTATCCCTATCCCTTACCCTTCTCTGTAGCCCAACCTTCTGCTCTGTCATTACTGTATACAGTTCCTCCAACTACAGGCAGAATGTTTTCCCTGTCCTTGTTAATTCTGGGTTTGACCATGTCACTTACTCTAGCCAATGGGATATGAGCAGAAGTGCCCATTTCAATTCTATGTCTGGGAGAAGTCATATGTTTCTGCTGATCTCTCCCACACTTCTGTCATGGCTTACATGCATTGGCTCAAGGAAAATGAGAGTCATGCAGAGGTAAATCTGTAACAACCTGAACACAAACTATACCCAACAATCCTGGCTGATGAGGAATTCAGAGAACGTTGGTAACTGTGATGAAGATTGTCCATTAAATTTCTCCTTAATCATAAGGTATTAAACCAATTCCCTTAAGGTAAAAAGCAAGGGAAGGGTGGTCACTATCATAACATCTGTTCAAAAGGTATTTAATGCACTAGTTATAACTAGAAATAGCATTAATAGTTCATACAAAATATTTTCTTAGAATTACAAAAATTCTCTATATTCATGGCCACGGTATTTTCCGCTTATTTCTAATTTTTTTAAATCTGTTCCTCTTTCTTTTACTCTCTCATTTTTCCCCTTCCTTGCATTTCTCATAAAACTGTTTATTTTATTGTAATTTCTTAAGAAATAAATTTTAAATATTTTACAGACTTTCTATAGTATGTTTCTTAATATTTGCTTCTTTTTATTTATAAAATTTATATGTTTAACTTATAAAACAATTGTATCAGGATAGTCCACGATCATTATTTCTGTTTCTAAATATCAAGTTTTTACTTAAATAATTAATAGTATGCAATTTTATTGTTTTACTTCTTGTTTTGAGGATTTATCAACATAAAATAGTAAATAATGACATTTTCATGCCATAATTAAGTGTTCAACACAATGCAGTATGTTCAGTTTTAAAAATAAGGACACAATACTAAATACATTTTTGATAGAAACATTTAAATAAACTGTAGAAATTATAGCCAGCTATCTTCCATTATTAATTCTGGTGAACTTAATATTATAACTGGCTCATCTAACATAAGTATGCTTGTGTGTGTGCTAAGTTGCTTTAGTCGTGTCCGATTCTTTGTGATTCTATGGACTGTAGCCCATCAGGTTCCTCTGTCCATGGGATTCTCAAGGCAAGAATACTAGTGGGTTGCCATGCCCTCCTCCAAGGGATCTTCCCAACCCAGGGATATACCTTAATTGCAGGCAGATTTTTCACTGCTAAGCCAGCAGGGAAGCCCCAAACAAAAATATAATCACATATAAAAACTATAATTCTTAAAGATAATCTGAATCAGATATGACTTCTGTGAAACACTAAATAGTTACAGTGGCATCTGCTTATAATTCACATTTATTTATCTAAAATCTTCAGGTGCTGGAGATATATGTTTACATTGTAATGAAAATATTTATTTTCAGCTTACATGGATATATTTTATATAATGGTATTGCAACTCATTCCCCATTTGTGAAACAGTGTATGAAGCAGAATAATAGCTAAGATACCTTATAACTCTAATTATAGCTACTTATTGAAGGTAGCCCCTGGAAAAGGAAATGGCAACCCAATCTAGTATTCTTCACTGGGAAATCCCATGGACATAAGGGCCTGGCAGGCTATGGTTCATGGGTTCACAAAAGAATCAAATATGACTTAGTGACTAAACATCATTGAAGGTAGTTAAAATATATATCTGTGTAAAGAAATGTGAAAGAATTGTTTGATTTCAAGTGGATTTTATTAGCATGGGCTTTTCAATCACAAAGATAATGGACAGGGTAAGAGAGAAGAAACAGTATAAAGAATGAAGATGTGAACTATTTACTGAGATATCAGCAATTCACACGAGTTTAGAGAATGAGAGGATAAGACTCAATCTCTTATCTTCAACAAGATGAAATCACTTCGTTAAAATGCCTAGCATGATTCACATAAGACAAAATTTACAAAGTTTTGGGTAGTTTTACTTAACTATGAGGATGTAGAAAAAAGCTAAAAATATTGTTTTATCTGTTCCAGTTCTGCACAAATCTATTAATTTACTGATGGAAGACGAGGCACACAGAAAGTTCATATCCAAGGTTGATGTCTTCAATGACTCTAATACATTACAAATGAATACAGTGATGTTTTGAGTTATAACAGACCAAAGGGATATGGCTAAAATAAATAGCCTCTCTAAAGAAGTTTCTCAGCTAAAATCTATCAAGTAAGATAGAATACTTCCAGAATCCAAAGCCTTTTTGAGTCCTATCCTTTTCATCATACAGGAATAAAAATCAATAAAAATGTAAAAAAATAAACAATCAATACATTGCTTTTTCAACCCCTTACTACCTATTCTGCTCAAGTGGAAAGAAGGTTGTACAGCCTCTGAATGTGAAAACTATTGCTTCCTGAAGCCAGATCCACTGGTTGGCAACTGTTAGTCTTATGTTTTCAAAGTATCTTTTTCTCTGAAAGCTACAGATGGAGTCCAAGGGCAAGGGGTGGGGGGTGGGGGGTGGGGTGGGAGGTGAGGGAGAAAAAAATCTGAAATCAGAGCTTGGAGATATCAACATTTCTAGGGGATGTAGCCACCTGTGTGTCTGTACGTAAGATTCTACCTGCCCTAAAAACTTTTCAATGAAACTGATGGAAAATGGAGATACACATAATTTCATAAACTCTGAAGCTGAATCTATCAGAAGAAATAAAATGAAAATCTTCTACTGTGATATTTTATGCTTTCAACGGCCTAATATTATGACAAGTTAAAGTCATAGGAAATTGTATAAAGTTTAATATAAATGGAACACCTAGGTGAAAAAAAATGTTTATAAATGGCATTATTGCCTTAACTCTAACAAGATGAGCAGAACTACAATAATCATGTTCAGTGGTAATATGGAACAAACATGTTCAGTGGTAAAATAAAATACAGGACAAATATACAAATACATCTGCTGCTACAGATTTTCAGTCTTTTAACAACCGTAGATGTCTGTTTGGGGTCTGACTCTGACTCTATCCTACTGTTTTATGTATTTTTCTGTAATTTTGTGAGATTAACCATGCCAACTTGCAGATCTCTGCTAAATGTTAATTCACCTCGCAACTTTTAGAATGTTGGAACTGGAGCACTCTTTTGCTGAATGAGTAATCCTCAAAACCAAACTGTCCTGGTACCATCTGAAGTACTTAGTTAAATAACTATTTAAAGTCCTTTTCTTGTCAGTTCAATGCACAAACTCCCTCAAGCAAACTTTCTATTTTCTGCTGTTTCTTTTTTCCTCTTCTTTATTTACTTACTGTATGCACATCATACTTTCATGTTTCTTTATATGTCTGATAATCTGTTTTCTTGATTAGGTGGCACAGTAGTAAAGAATTCACCTGACAGTGCAGATGTGGATTTGATTCCTAGGTCAGGAAGATCATGTGGAGTAGGAAATGGCAATCCACTCCAGTACTCTTGCCTGGAAGATTCCATGGACAGAGGAAACTGGGGACTACAGTCTATGGGTTGTGAAAGAGTTAGACATGACTGAGCACACACACACACACACACACACACACACACACACACACACACACAGATATTTTAGATAATATATTGTAGTATCTCTGGATATAAATCCTGCCACTCTAGGGCTTATTGTTTATATTATTTGCTTGCATATTTATTTAGTGACTTCACTGCAAGAGTTAAGAAAATATTATTGCCTCCACATTGTGCAACTTCTGATGGTGTTCTTGGAAAGAACAGTCTTGGGTATGTGAACGATGCCTTAGACCACCACAGTTGGCTGTCACTTTAGCCAGGCTCTCTTAGACTGTAGAAAAACTCTTTATTTTATCCACTAAACTTCTGACTGGTCTTCTATTTATCAAGCCAATCTGATAGCTTCTGCTAGTCAGTATATGATTATTTTATTGAGTTTGAAAATGTCCTGGTGCATGCATGCAAAGTCGTTTCAGTCGTGTCCAACTCTTTGTGATCCTATGAACTATAGCCTGTCAGGTTCCTCTGTCCATGGAATTCTCCAGGCTAGAATACTGGAGTGGGTTTCCATGCCCTCCTCCAGGGGATCTTCCTGACCCAGAGATCAAACCTGTGTCTCTTAGGTCTCCTGCATTTGCAGGTGGGTTCTTTACCCCTAGCCACACTTGGGGTATTTATCAATTGCTCCAGAGTCTAATCCAATTAAAATTCAACCCTTTTTGCAGGGCAGCTTGCTTCTAGTCTCTGAAGTTTGCAGTGACCAAAGGAGGATTTATCTTACCTCTTTCCCTGGTTCTCTCAATTAAACTTCTAGCTGATTTACCACTATTCTTATTGTTAATATTAATAGTATCATGGAGCTACAATCCCTTCTTAATTACCCAACAACAAAATGTTCCTTGTTTTCAACATAACCCTTAAGAATAAACTTTGTGCTCTTTTCTAAAATAAAGTCATCCCCCGCTTTTGAGCAAGCTATGAAATTCTCAGCTTTTACGGTCTGCTTTTCCCTCTAAGCAGAGCTTCTGAGCCACTGCACTGGAACTAAAAGAGGGACAAAAGCCTGCTTCATTCTGTGAACAATTTCCCATTATTTCTCTATGAACAATCTACAGGATGGGGATGGTATCACTGTTTTTGTCAGCTTTGCCTTTCTTGTGTAAAATCTGTATGAACAAGCTAGGGTGGAAACAGTTGGAGCCAAGTATTTTCAACTAGTTACAACTAAAGGAGACATTGTGCTCCATGAATGAGAGTTAGATGGCAGAAGAGAGCTCATTTCCTCTTTTTTATCCATGCCTGCATGGAATAGAGCTACTGCAACAGAAAGCTGGAAGATATGACAAATATCTAAGGCTGATCCCTCTGGGGATGAAATCATAATCATACCTGGGAGCTGGAGGAAGTGGAATTCTTGTTTTTTTTTTTGACCACATTAACCCAAAACAGAGATTCCATCACATTTAGCTGGAGTAGAGAAGGGAGGAATGGGGGAGTTATTGTTCAAATGCCAGAGATGTACCCTGTTCTTAATGAAAGTTGAATTTTTTGAATAAATTTTATCCATTTACCATATGCCCTTAAGGCAGTTTTCAGACTTTAACTTTTTCAAAAATAATTTTCACCATTTAAATGGTTTGTTTCACTGATGAGACAGTCCACTAAGTCCCTTGCACTCCTCACAACTTCATTCTGGAAGTTCACAATTTCTAGGGAGTTGTTATCATCCATTTTGCAGTCATAAATCTATTTATATATGAGATGCAAGACCAGTACAGCAGACCTGAATGTGATGAATGGTAAGAAGCATGATAGCAATAGTAATCTAAAAACAACTCAGAGAGAACAAGATGACGGAGGAGTAGGTGGGCATGGAGTACATCTCTCTCCACAGATACATCAGGAATACACTTTCAGACACAGAAGTGCATGCAATACACCAGCTGAGAGCTGACAGGAATACCTGACAAGTGGAAAAGAATATATAGAACCACACAAAACTCTGTAGGATGAAGAAACTAGGGGAAAAAACAGAAGTATTAGTAGGACTGGACCTGCCCTTGGTGGAGTGGGGGAACTGAAGCAGGGGTCCACTCCCCACATTGGGGCAACTGTCTGGGTCAGAGGAGAAACATTTAAGACTGAGAGTGAAACAGCTGATCTGTGGCAGCCTAAATGGAATGAGAATCAGACAGTCCTTTCTGCGTACCATACATATCCCAGACAGGGATGCAGGTCCCCTGGTAAGCACAGCAGGAGGGAGTTGGAGTTTAGGGACTGTGGAGCAATCCCAGAGCAAAGGCTGCTGTTGACTATGGAGAGATGGATCAAGGGGATGTGAGAGAAGAGATTGTGGTGGGAAATGCCTGTAGAGGAAAGCCAGGCAACCATGGAAGCAAGGTGATATTGCTGAGTCACACATAGGGGGTGGAGCCATAACCATAGCCTCTCTCTCCCCCTGCATGCCAGCATCAGCAGCTGAACAATAGAGAGGCTGGCCCATCAAACACCTGACATGCTGAACTGCAGAGTAGGACCCCACCCAGGGTGCCCGTTTAAGTGCCTGATGCACCAATCTACAGAGTAAGACCCCAGTCAAGGGGGGCCGTCTATGTGCCTAATGTGCCAAACAACAGAGAAAGACCACAGGCAAGGGAATCCTGTAAGTGCCTGAACGGTCAGAGCTATGGAGAAAGACTGGCCAAAGAAGTCTTCTGATCACCAGCTACAAGAAGCTCAAAAAAGACCCTGCTAGGGCCATAACTCCTGGGGTAGTGGCAGTCCATGTCCCTGTACACTTTGTGCCACCAGGGCCCCTACAAGCCAAGCAGCTGTGCTACTTTCACACTCAACTCTCACTAGGGCAGAGCTGCCACAGGCCCCCCAAAATCTTGCATGTATGCGTGCATATTCACTTTGGTCATGTCCACCTCTTTGTGACCCTGTAGACTGTGGCCTGCCAGGCATCTCTGTCAGGGGAATTCTCCAGTCTAGAATTCTGGAGCGTACTGGCCAATACTGGTTGTCGTACCCTTCTAGAGCACTATATTTCCTGCTGCACTAGACGCCAACTCCCCTGAGTACCCGGTGCTGCCAGAACCCTTGCGACCCAAACAGTTGCACCACTGCCACACCTGGCCCTCATAGGGGCAAAACCAAGTACTCCAGGGCAGCCTAAGGAGCAAACCCCAGTGGACAACCCGCATGGAGAGGTGGGAATAAGACCATAATTGAAAGGCAGGGGCAGTGTGGCTAAGGAAGAAGACCCAAAACCTTTCACCAGCTGTACAAGCTTCAGATTAAATCCACAAGATCAACTGGACAGACTCTGTGTTGATGAACATATAAAAGGACGTTGAGAGTGCCCACAAAAGAAAATGCATTAGTTCTGATAGCTGTGGATATTGGAGAACACACAGGAGCAGGACCAGATTAGAATCTGAGCTGCCCCCACAACAGGTTCAGAGATCAGCACAATGTTGGAGGGCATTCTAGGGAGAGATCAAGCCCTGAGCTTTTGGAGTGTGAGCACTGACTCCAAGATCCTAGACTACCAGAGAACTAACCCTAGGGAGTATCAAATAATGATAACACACAAAGGAAACCACTTGAACACAAGTCTCAGCATCACCCAACCATCAGTAACACCCTATTAAGGACTCATCATCTAAACAACAAACAAAACAAAAATACAAACCCAATCATCAGCAGACAGGACTACCACCTCACTCACACTTGCTCATCAGAGGAAAAACAGACAAACAAACAAAACTCAGCACAAATCTCACCCTATAGGAAGCTTACACAAACCACTGGACCAACCGAAGGAGGGCAGAAACCAAAAGGAAGAAAGAATTCAACCTTGAAGACTGGAAAAAGGGGAACTCTAACACAATAAGTTTTAAAAAATGAAAAAGCAGAGAAACACTACACAAATGAACAAACTAGAAACAAAGTCCAAATTAATGAAGAGGAAATAGGCAAACTACCTGAAAAAGAATTCAGAATAATGATAGTAAAGATGATGAAAAACCTGGAAAACAAAATGGAGAAAACGCAAGAAAAAATTAACAGACCTACAAGAATTAAAGAATAAAAGACAGAGAAAAACAACACAATTACTGAAATTAAAAATACTATAGAAGGAATCAGTAACACTGAAAAGCTGAAGTTGAACAGTTTTATGAAGACCTAAAAGACCATCTAGAACTAACACCCCAAAAAGATGTCCTTTTCATAGGGGACTGGAATGCAAAAGTAGGAAGTCAAGAAACACCTGGAGTAACAGGCAAATTTGGCCTTGGAGTACAGAATGAAGCAGGACAAAGGTTAATAGAGTTCTGCCAAGAGAATGCACTGGTCATAGCAAACACCCTCTTCCAACAATACAAAAGAAGACTCTACACATGGACATCACCAGATGGTTGACACTGAAATCAGATTGATTATATTCTTTGCAGCCAAAGATGAAGAAGCTCTATACAGTCAGCAAAAACAAGACTGGGAGCTGACTGTGGCTCAGATCATGAACTCCTTATTGCCAAATACAGACTGAAATTGAAGAAAGTGGAGAAAGCCAGTAGACCACTCAGGTATGATCTAAATCAAATCCCTTATAACTATACAGTAGAAGTGAGAAAAGATTGAAGGGATTAGAGCTGATAGACAGAGTGCCTGATATGGATGAAGGTTCCTGCCATTGTACAGGAGACAGGAATCAAGACCATCCCCAAGAAAAAGAAATGCCAGTCTATGTCTGACGCAGGATACAGCATGCTTGGGGCTGGTGCATGGGGATGACCCAGAGAGATGTTATGGGGAGGGAGGTGGGAGGGGGGTTCATGTTTGGGAATGCATGTAAGAATTAAAGATTTTAAAATTTAAAAAATAAAAAACTAAAAAATAAAATAAAAAATAAAAAAATAAAGAGCATTATGTGGAAAAAAAAAAAAAAGAAATGCAAAAAAGCAAAATGGCTTGTTGAAAGAGCCATACAAATAGCTGTGAAAAGAAGGGAAGCCAAAAGCAAGGGAGAAAAGGAAAGATATACCCATTTGAATGCAGAGTTTTGAAGAATATCAAGGAGAGATAAGAAAGCCTTCCTCAGGGATCAATGCAAAGAAATAGAGGGAAAAAATAGAATGAGAAAGACTAGAGATCTCTTCAAGAAAATTAGAGATACCAAGGGAACATTTCATGCAAAGATGGGCTCAATAAAGGATAAAAATGGTAGGGACCTAGCAGAAGCAGAAGATATTAAGAAGAGGTGGTGAGAATACACAGAAGAGCTGTACAAAAAAGATTTTCACGACCCAGATAATCATGATGGTGTGATCACTCACCTAGAGCCAGATATCCTGGAATGTGAAGTCAAGTGGGCCTTAGAAAGCATCACTACAAACAAAGCTACTGGAGGAGATGGAATTCCAGTTGAGCTATTTCAAATCCTGAAAGTTAACGCTGTGAAAGTGCTGCACTCAATATGCCAGCAAATTTGGAACACTCAGCAGTGGCCACAGGACTGGGAAAACTCAGTTTTCATTCCAATCCCAAAGAAAGGCAATACCAAAGAATGCTCAAGCTACCACACAATTGCACTCATCTCACACACTAGTAAAGTAATGCTCAAAATTCTCCAAGCCAGGCTTCAGCAATACGTGAACTATGAACTTCCAGATGTTCAAGCTGGTTTTAGAAAAGGCAGAAGAATCAGAGGTCAAGTTTCCAACATCCGCTGGATCATGGAAAAAGCAAGAGAGTTCCAGGAAAATATCTATTTCTGCTTTATTGACTATGCCAAAGCCTTTGACTGTGTGGATCACAATGAACTGTGGAAAATTCTGAAAGAGATGTGAATACCAGACCACCTGACCTGCCTCTTGAGAAACCTACATGCAGGTCAGGAAGAAACAGTTAGAACTGGACATGGAACTAAAGACTAGTCCCAAATAGGAAAAGGAGTACATCAAGGCTGTATATTGTCACCCTGCTTATTTAACTTTATGCAGAGTACATCGTGAGAAACGCTGGGCTGGAAGAAGCATAAGCTGGAATCAAAACTGCCAAGAGAAATATCAATAACCTCAGACATGCAGATGACACCACCCATATGGCAGAAAGTGAAGAAGAACTAAAGAGCCTCTTGAAGAAAGTGAAAGAGGAGAGTGAAAAAGTTGGTTTAAAGCTCAACATTCAGAAGTCTAAGATCATGGCATCTGATCCCATCATTTCATGGGAAATAGATGGGGAAACAGTGGAAACAGTGTCAGACTTTATGTTTTTGGTCTCCAAAATCATTGCAGATGGTGAATGCAGCCATGAAATTAAAAGACACTTTCTCCTTGGAAGGAAAGTTATGAGCATCCTAGATAGCATATTGAAAAGCAGAGACATTACTTTGCCAACAAAGGTCCCTCTAGTCAAGGCTATGGTTTCTCCAGTAGTCATGTACGGATATGAGAGTTGGACTATAAAGAAAGCTGAGCGCCAAAGAATTGATGCTTTTGAACTGTGGTGTTGGAGAAGACTCTTGAGAGTCTCTTGGACTGAAAGGAGATCCAACCAGTCCATCCTAAAGGAGATCAGCCCTGGGTGTTCACTGGAAGGACAGATGTTGAAGCTGAAATTCCAATACTTTCGCCACCTGATGCAAAGAGCTGACTCATTTGAAAATACCCTGATGCTGCGAAAGATTGAGGGCAGGAGGAGAAGGGGATGATAGAGGATGAGATGGTTGGATGGCATCACTGACTCGATGGACATGAATTTGGGTGGGCTCTGGGAGTTGGTGATGGACACGTAGGCCTGGTGTGCTTTGGTTCATGAGGTCGCAAAGAATCAGATATGACTGAGCGACTGAACTGAACTGAAGGAATCAATAGCAGAATATCAGAAGTAGAAGAATGAATCAGTGAGCTGGATGATAAAATGGTGGAAATAACTTCTGAAGAGCAGAATAATGTAAAAAGAATGAAAAGAACTGAGGACAGTCTGAGAGACCTCTGCATCAATATCAAATGCACTAACATTCGAAGTATAGGAGTCCCAGAAGAAAAAGAGATAAAGAAAGGTTTGAGAAAATTTTTGAAGAGGTTATAGTTGAAAATTTCCCCAACATGGTAAAGGAAATAGTCAGTCAAGTCCAAGAGGCACAAAGAGTCCCATACAGGATAGACCCATGGAGATACATACTAATCAAACTGACAAAGACTAAATACAATAGTAAAAGCAGCCAGGGAAAAGCAACAAGTAACATACAAGAGAAACTCCATACATTTAACAGCTGATCTTTCACCAAAAACTCTGCAGGCCAGAAGGGAATGAAAGGATATATTTAAAGTACTGAAAGGGAAAATTCTACAACCAGATTATTGTATCTGCCAAGGAACTCATTCAAAACTGATGGAGAAATAAAAAGCTTTCAGACAAGCAAAAGTTAAAGAGACGTCAGTACTGCCAAACCAGCTTTACATCAAATGTTAAAGGGACTTATATAGTCAAGAAATACAAGAGAAGATCTAGAAAATATAAAAAAGATCTAGAAAATCAACCCCAAACAATTAAGAAAATGGCGATAGGAACATATATATATATATATATAATTACTTTAAATTAAATGGATTCAATGCTCCAACCAAAAGACACAGACTGGCTGAATGGATACAAAAACAAGACACATATATGCTGTCTACAAGAAACCCACTACAGATCTCAAGACACATATAGACTGAAAGTGAGAGGATGGAAAAATATATTCCATGCAAATGGGAAGCAAAAGAAAGGTGAAGCAGCATTCATATATCAGACAAAATAGACGTTAAAGTAAAGATTACAAGAGATAAGGAAGGACACTACATAGTGATTGAGGGATCAATCCAAGAGGAAAAGATATCAATTATAAATATCTATGCACCCAACATAGGTGCACCTCAATACATAAGACAAACACTAACAAATATAAAAGGAGAAATTGACAATAACACAATAATAGTAGGAGACTTTAACACCCCATTCACAATGGACAGATCATCAAAACAGAAAATTAATAAGAAAACACGTGTTAAATAATACATTAGATGAAATGGATCTCATTGATATCTTCAGAACATTCCATCCAAATGCGGAAGAATACACCTTCTTCTCAAGTGCACATGGAACATTCTCCAGGCTAGATTACATCTTGGGTCACAAGTCAAACTTCAGTAAATTTAACAAAATTGAAATCATATCAAGCATTTTTCTGACCACAATGCTATGTGCCTAGATATCAATTATAAGAAAAAATATAAGAAACACAAACACATGGAGATTAAACAACACATTTCTAAATAACAAACAGGTTACTGAAGAAATAAAAAAATTTCTAGAAACAAATGACAATGAAAACATGACAACTCAAAAATAATTGGACGCAGCAAAAGCAATTCTAAGGGGGAAGTTTACAGCACTACAATCCTACCTCGAATAGACAACCTAACTTTACACCTAAAACAACTGGAAAAGAAGAACAAAAAACCCTAAAATTAGTAGAAGGAAATAAGTCATAAAGATTGGAGAAAAAATAATTGAAAAAGAAATGAAAGAGATAATTCAGTTCAGTTCTGTTCAGTCGCTCAGTCGTGTCCGACTCCTTGTGACCACATGAATTGCAGCACACCAGGCCTCCCTGTCCACCACCAACTTCCAGAGTTCAGTCAGACTCTCGTCCATCGAGTCAGTGATGCCATCCAGCCACCTCATCCTCAGTCGTCCCCTTCTCCTCCTGCCCCCAATCCCTCCCAGCATCAGAGTCTTTTCCAATGAGTCAACTCTGCATGAGTTGGCCAAAGTATTGGAGTTTCAGCTTTAGCATCAGTCTTTCCAAAGAACACTCAGGACTGATCTCCTTTAGGATGAACTGGTTGGATCTCCTTGCAGTCCAAGAGACTCTCAAGAGTCTTCTCCAACACCACAGTTCAAAAGTATCAATTCTTCAGTGCTCAGCTTTCTTCACAGTCCAACTCTCACATCCATACATGACCACTGGAAAAACCATAGCCTTGACTAGACGGACCTTTGTTGGAAAAGTAATGTCTCTGCTTTTGAATATGCTATCTAGGATAGTCATAGTGAACAAGCTGAAATCAAGATTGCCGGGAGAATTATCAATAACCTCACATATGCAGATGACACCACCCTTATGGCAGAAAGTGAAGAGGAACTCAAAAGCCTCTTGATGAAAGTAAAAGAGGAGAGTGAAAAAGTTGGCTTAAAGCTCAACATTCAGAAACCGAAGATCATGGCATCTGGTCCCATCACTTCATGGAAAATAGATTGGGAAACAGTGGAAACAGTGTCAGACTTTATTTTTTGGGGCTCCAAAATCACTGCAGATGGTGACTGCAGCCATGAAATTAAAAGACGCTTACTCCTTGGAAGAAAAGTTATGACCAATCTCAATAGCATATTCAAAAGCAGAGACATTACTTTGCCGACTAACGTCCATCTAGTCAAGGCTATGGTTTTTCCAGTGGTCATGTATGGATGTGAGAGTTGGACTGTGAAGAAAGGTGAGAGCCGAAGAATTGATGTTTTTGAACTGTGGTATTGGAGAAGACTCTTGAGAGTCCCTTGAACTGCAAGGAGATCCCACCAGTCCATTCTGAAGGAGATCAACCCTGGGATTTCTTTGGAAGGAATGATGCTAAAGCTGAAACTCCAGTACTTTGGCCACCTCATGTGAAGAGATGACTCATTGGAGAAGACTTTGATGCTGGGAGGGACTGGGGGCAGGACGGAAGGGGACGAAGGAGGATGAGATGGCTGGATGGCATCACTGACTCAATGGACGTGAGTCTGAGTGAACTCTGGGAGTTGGTTATGGACAGGAAGGCCTGGCGTGGTGCAATTCATGTGGTCACAAAGAGTGGGACACAACTGAGCGACTGAACTGAACTGAACTGAATCAGTGAATTTGGCAAAGTTACAGGATAGAAAATCAATACACATAAATCACATGCATTTCTATATACTGATAATGAAAAATCAGAAAGAAAGATGAAGGAATCATCCCATTCACCAAAAGAGCAAAAAGAATTAAATATCTAGGAATAAACCTACCTAAGGAGACAAAAGAACTGTACACAGAAAATTATAAGGCACTAATGAAAGAAATCAAAGATGACATAAGGAGATGGAAAGATATTCCATGTTTTAGGGTACGAATAATCAATATTATGAAAATGACTATACTACCAAATGAAATCTACAGATTCAATGTGATCCCTATCAAATTACCAATGACATTTTCTCACAGAACTAGAACAGAGAATTTCACTATTCACAATAAGACACAAAAGACCCCAAATAGCCAAAGCATCTTGAGAAAGAAGAATGGAGCTGGAGGAATCAACTTTACTGACTTCAGATTATACTACAAAGCTACAGTCATCAAGACAGCATGGCACTGGCACAAAAACAAAGAGCTAGACCAATGGAATAAGATAGAAAGCCAAGAAATAATCCCATGCACTTATGAGTGCCTTATTTTTTACAAAGGAGGCAAGAACATACGATGAGGAAAAGACAGTCTCTTCAATAAATGGTGCTGGGAAAACTGGACAGCTACAAGTAAAAGAATGAAATTAGAACACTTCTTAATACCATACACAAAGATAAACTCAAAATGAATTAAAAACCTAAATGTAAGACCACAAACAATAAAACTCTCAGAGAAAAAACAGGCAGAACATTTGATGACATAAATCAAAGCAAGATCTTCTATGACCCACCCTCCTAGAGTAATAGAAATAAAAACAAAAGTAAACAAGTGGGGCCTGATTAAACTTAAAAGCTTTTGCACAGAAAAGGAAACTAGAAGCAAGGTGAAAAGACAACCCTCAGAATGGGAGAATATAATAGCAAGTGAAACAACTGACAAAGGATTAATTTCCAAGACATACAAGCAGCTCCCACAACTCAATACCAGAAAAACAAACAACCCAATCAAAAAGTGGGAAAACACTTAAACAGACATTTCTCAAAAGAAGACATACAGATGGCTAATAAACACATGAAAAGATGCTCAACATCGCTCATTATTAGAAAAATACAAACCAAAACTACCATGAGCTATCACCTCAAACTGGTCAGAATGGCCATCATCAAAACGTCTACAAACAATAAATGCTGGAGAGGGTGTGGAGAAAACGGAACACTCTTGCACCATTGGTGGGAATGAAAATTGATACAGCCACTATGGAAGACAGTATGGAGATTCCTTAAAAAACTAGGAATAAAACCAGCATATGACCCAGCAATCCCACTCCTAGGAATGTACCCTGAGGAAACCAAAATTGAAAAAAACACATTTATCTCATTGTTCATTGCAGAACTATTTGCAATAGGAGGACAAGGAAACAACCTAGATGTCCATCGACAGATGAATGGATAAATAAGTTGTGGTTCAGTTCAGTTCAGTTCAGTCGCTCAGTCGTGTCCGACTCTTTGTGACCCCATGAATTGCAGCATGCCAGGCCTCCCTGTCCATCACCAACTTCCAGGGTTCACTCAGACTCACGTCCATCGAGTCAGTCATGCCATTCAGCCATCTCATCCTCTGTCATCCCCTTCTCTTCCTGCCCCCAATCCCTCCCAGCATCAGAGTGTTTTCCAATGAGTCAACTCTTTGCATGAGTTGGCCAAAGTACTGGAGTTTCAGCTTCAGCATCATTCCCTCCAAAGCTACATATACACAATGAAATATTACTCAGCCATGGAAAGAAATATCTTTGAGTTGGTTTTAGTGAGGTGGATGAACCTAGGACCTATTACACAGAGTAAGTAAGTCAGAAAGATAAATATCATATTCTAATGCATATATAAAAAATCTAGAAAAATGATACTGAAGAATTTAATTACAGGGCAGCAGCAGAGAAACAGACATAGGGAATAGACTTGTGGACATGAGGAGAGGGGAGGAGAGGGTGAGATGTATGGAAAGAGTAACATGGAAACTTACATTCAGTTCAGTCAGTTCAGTCGCTCAGTCGTGTCCGACACTTTGCAACCCCATGAATCGCAGCACACCAGGCCTCCCTGTCCATCACCAACTCCTGGAGTTTACTCAAACCCATGTCCATTGAGTTGGTGATACCATCCAACAATCTCATCCTCTGTCGTTCCCTTCTCCTCCTGCCCCCAATCCCTCCCAGCATCAGAGTCTTTTCCAATGAGTCAACTCTTTGCATGAGTTGGCCAAAGTACTGGAGTTTCAGCTTTAGGATCAGTCCTTCCAGAACACCCAGGACTGATCTCCTTTAGGATGGACTGGCTGGATCTCCTTGTAGTCAAAGGAACTCTCAAGAGTCTTCTCAAACACCATAGTTCAAAACCATCAATTCTTCAATGCTCAGCTTTCTTCACAGTCCAACTCTCACATCCATACATGACCACAGGAAAAACCCATAGCCTTGACTAGATGGACCTTTGTTGGCAAAGTAATGTCTCTGCTTTTCAATATGCTATATAGGTTGGTCATAACTTTCCTTTCAAGGAGTAAGCGTCTTTTAATTTCATGGCTGCAATCACCATCTGCAGTGATTTTGGAGCCCCAAAAATAAAGTCTGACACTGTTTCCACTGTTTCTCCATTCATTTCCCATGAAGTGATGGGACCAGATGCCATGATCTTAGTTTTCTGAAAGTTGAGCTTTAATCTAAAGTTTAACCCACTCTCCACTTTCATCAAGAGGCTTTTGAGTTCCTCTTCACTTTCTGCATAAGGGTGGTGTCATCTGCATATCTGAGGTTATTGATATTTCTCCCAGCAATCTTGATTCCAGCTTGTGCTTCTTCCAGTCCAGCGTTTCTCATGATGTACTCTGCATGTAAGTTAAATAAGCAGGGTGACAATATACAGCCTTGGCGTACTCCTTTTCCTATTTGAAACCAGTCTGTTGTTCCATGTCCAGTTCTAACTGTTGCTTCCTGGTCTGCATACAGATTTTTCAACAGGCAGGTCAGGTGTTCTGGTATTTCCATCTCTTTCAGAATTTTCCACAGTTTATTATGATCCACATAGTAAAAGGCTTTGGCATAGTCAATAAAGCAGAAATAGCTATTTTTTTGGAACTCTCTTGCTTTTTCCATGATCCAGCGGATGTTGGCAATTTGATCTCTGGTTCCTCTGCCTTTTCTAAAACAAGTTTGAACATCTGGAAGTTCATGGTTCACGTATTGCTAAAGCCTGGCCTGGAGAATTTTGAGCATTACTTTACTAGTGTGTGAGATGCTTGTAATGTGTGGTAATTTGAGCATTCTTTGGCATTGCCTTTCTTTGGGATTGAAATGAAAACTGACCTTTTCCTGTTCTGTGGCCACTGCTGAGTGTTCCAAATTTGCTGGCATATTGAGTGCAGCACTTTCACAGCGTTAACTTTCAGGATTTGAAATAGCTCAACTGGAATTCCATCATCCCCACTAGCTTTGTTTGTAGTGATGCTTTCTAAGGCCCACTTGACTTCACATTCCAGGATATCTGGTTCTAGGTGAGTGATCATACCATCATGATTAAATTACCATATGTAAAATAGCCAATAGGAATTTGTTGTATGGTTAAGGAAACTCAAACAGGGGATCTGTATCAACTTAGAAGTGTGGAATGGGGAGGGAGATGGGAGGGAAGTTCAAAAGTGAGGGAATATATGTGTAACTGTGGCTGATTCATGTTGAGGTTTGACAGAAAACATCCTTCAATTAAAAAATTAATTAATCTAAAAAAAACAAACTCACACCTGTACAAAATCCATGAGTTTCTTCATTCAAGCTTTCTGGAGAATCCAGCATGTTAAATTTTGACCTAAGGTACCTTAGGCAGGCTGTCTTCTGACTGAAGAGGAAAATATTGTGGCCCAGAACTCTATCCAGATCTCTAGACCATGGACTGACTAACTCCCCAGGTCCCACTGATCTGCCAGACACAGCAAATTTTTACCCCAGAAAGATATTTGGTGGTTGAATGGGAGTTGTGAAATGAAGTAATATGGACACACTGTCATCTTCACGGAACCTCTTTAAAGAGCCTGTTCTTTTTGGGCAAAGGAATGTTACTTTTTATACAACTACAAATAAAATTAACATACAAATAAAAGTTCAAAGAGTATAAAGAACAGGGAATGCTCAGAAAATATCTGGCTCCAGATTTCTAAAGTGGATTTAGGATCAGATTTCTAAAGAGTAACTTTCTTACTTGCTTAATAGCAATTTACAATCTATTGCAGGTGGTGAATTTCATACTCATTTGCCCAGTAGACCTTCATTTTGAAACACAATTAGAGAAATGTGGATATAATTCAATCCCATCCTTAAAATAGCCCATATATGTAATAATGTACCAATCACAAGTTTATGAGCAAGATCCATCAATTTGCTAGACAGCATGAAATCATTATATTAATATAGCATTCATTTTCTAAGGTTGAAACAAGTCACATATTTTACTTCTTGTGATCATATTTCTCAATCTGTAAGCACATCACTTTTGGATATTCAAATAATTTTGGAATTATTGTATGCTCTCAGAATGATTTGTTATCTAAATAATAGAATTCATATGGAAATATATATATGAACTTTTCCCCACTTGTTATATTCAAAATGAGCTGTTTTTTCTTATTTATTTCAAATCCTCTGATCAAATTGTCCTTTTGCATAATATATTTCTTTTCTATCTTCAGTTTAACATCAATTTTAATGCTTAATAACAAATAAGGAAAACAATCTTCTAGAATCTTCATGATATTTTGTAATAATTTGTGTGCTCCTGAAAAACCAAACAAAATATTCACCAAAAATTAAAGTTTAAGCAGACTGTATAAAAATAATGGAAAACAAAGCAATTTTGGAACACACAAGTTATTTCAGGGTATCAATCTAAACAATTTACTTATAATTTGAAGAATAATAACAAATCTCTTCAAATAAGAGACTCTAGGGTTCAGAATTATATTGCTGTTGTAAATACACAGGCAACATCAAAGAAAATAAATTATTCAAACAATTTATTTAATAAAAGCAAAAATGTAAATGTTTGTGAATTTTAGGTGGTCTTGGTTAACTGTGTTTATGTTCTAACTTTAATTAAGGTTGCCAAGTATTTGAAATTTTCACTAAAATCCTAAGACTTATAAAATATATATATTTGAGAAAACTGTTGGATGGATAGTAAACAAAAAACTGCTTTAGCCGTGTATGTCAACATTCTCTGATATTCACACATAAAACATAAAACAAAAATTAAAAGTGAATTGACTCATAAAAGCTATAGATTTTAACATGATCTTGGTCCCTCAAATAACACTGAATTAAGCTTAATTTGCATCATAGGTTTGTTTATGGTGACATCATGGTTTTATATTTTGGTGACAACTATATCTCTTTATTCTTTCTTAGATGGCACCTGCAGCGTGAGAAATCATAAACTTACAATTTTCTATCATATACCTATGTTTCTCTGGCCATAGAAGCTACCTCAAGTGGAGCTCAGAACAGGCCAAAATAGGGAGTTTATGTCCTCAGGAATAACTCTCAGAAAATAAAGACGAGTTGATGAGTCAGTATCTCAGCTTCTTTGCCCCTCAGTAGAACAATTTTCAGGTGTTTTCTACACACAGACTCTTCGAGTTGCACATCCTGATCTGGGATTCAAACCCCCATCATCTTTCCTCCCTTCCTTGACTCAACTCTCCATTTCCAATTCACCTATTCACCTCCTTGACATAATCTCCAGAATACATTCCTTGTACTTATCATTATCTCTCATCCTAACGCTCTCATGAGTGGTGCTTTGTGACAAGATACAAGAGAAAGGAAAAGCACTGGCATATACTAGCTCCACCACTTGAAAGACAGGGTAATTAAAATGATTGTAGATTCTGTTCTCTTTTTTAACTGCCTAAAAAAAATACTGTTCAATGTTCAGCTTCAGCAAGCAATTAACTCAAGACACACTATGAAGCTAGGAAACCTCCATGGCATTTAAACATATCTTGTTTCTTGCAGCTAGAGCACAGATTGTACTGGCAATAAAACTGAAAGGTTAGTTGTAAAAGTGATGAAATTACATAGTAGTATACACAATCTAATGATTGCTTATGTTAAATTGAGGGTCTCAATAGTGAGGAAGTGAACAACTGCTGTCCTGAGGACTAGGATAGATTCACTTGAGCAGCTTAAACTTCTCACGTTTATTTAAACCTCCAGACTGGCAGGCAACAGCATCCCTCCCATTGTCGATGGAGACTGCCTGCTGCCGCCACCACTGGCTGGAGATAAAGAAAATGCCTCATTTGATATGAAGGCCTCCAAAGATAATGCTTAGCTGCATCAAGTGTCCTTTCTTCCTTTCGTTGCTTCCAGAGCAACAACTACTGTCAGTGTTTAGCACAGCCTAAGTAGGGATCCTGGTTCAAAGAGAAATGGATCCTTAACTGAAAAGAGCTGCTGAGCCTGGCATATACCTACCTGCAGGAACCAAGAGAACATACACAGGCTTGAAGCAAGGAAGGTAAAATTCAAGACTGGTGAGCAGAGAGTTTATTAATAAGGAATCACTCTTTGAGTTTGAATTTAACATCTTGGCAGGATACCTGAAGCTGGTTTTATTATGATGGTGCAATGCTTTCTTTAAGTTTACAGATAATGGCATACTGTAAAGAATGAGAATTGGAACTGCTTTGGCAGAGTACTAAGAATGAGGTCGGGGAGCTTGAGAAGTAGAAATACTACAGGGAATTAATTATATAAGACCAGGGAATCAATTGGGTCACAATGTTTCCAGATGGCCCAGAAGACATCTTTTATTACTAAAATGATATCATATCCACTAGTAAGGAGTCAGAAGTTTTGAAAATCTATTCAATAGGACTTTCCTCCATAGACCAGGTAGAATAACTTTCTGTGGAGCCTTTCATTTCTTTCAAAGGGGTAATAGGTTTTAGGAGTAGAATAGGCCAAATACTGGTGCTTAAAAGCTAACATATGTAGAATAAAAATAGAAACATCAGAAATGGTAAAGGGTTTCATGATTTACAGGCAACTGCGCTAGTGGTAAAGAATCTGCCTGCTAATGCATGAGATGCCAGATTAAATAAATACAGTACAAATATATTAAAGAATATACATTAGCTATCTGTTAATACATTAGAGCAAACATAAAGTCTATGTGAGATGCAGAAACAGGCATTTCTGTCTCCTTCACAGGTAAGAATTTGCCTGAATGAGGAGATCTGTTTTAGTCTGAGGATCTGTGGGTTGTTAAGATTCACTTCAGCTGTGGATCTGTGTCACACTGGCATGAGGCAGAGTGACGGTGGCTCCCTAGACTTTGCTCTTGTCATCACTTTGGCGATAATTTACTGGAGTAAGCCCTACCACAAATAACTTGTCAAGACTCTGCTCTTATGCATGAAAATCCCAATGGCCACAGCAAATCACATGGTCATGTGACAAGAAAGCACATCTCATTCACCAGGAGGCTAGAGCAAGTTGTGTGGACCTAAAATACTACTAGAGGAGAGTTAAGAATAATAATTCAGTTCAGCAAAGACTACAATAAAGTTTTTAAAAGTATAAAGTGTATTTAAATATGCTGTCACAGAAAGATCCCAAGGCTAGTGAAGAGAAAGAAACAAGGTTGAGAAACGCATGAATACATTTAGATAATGTATGTATATATTTCCATTCAGAACTATATAGAAATATATACAAATGAATAAGTATATGCAAAAATATGCATAGTTCTATAAGGAAACCCTCCGACTGATTAGATGTTACCTCTGCTGAGGACACAGGACAGGTTAGTGCTGCTTTGAAGGGGAGTTTAATTACATCCTTCCGTATCTGATTTGTACAAGTACAATTTTATAAGTGACTCTAAAAAATCTAAAATACGGCAACTCAAAATTCATCCTTCAAATAAACTTTGTCTACTCTATTCTTATTTAACTAAATCACAGTGTCAATCAAGTGAGAATGGAGAGAAAATGGTTACTCTGAAATCCTCTAGCTACCTGAGTTCAAGATCACATTTATTAACTTGTGGCTCCCAGGAAACATCCTCTGGGTGACCATATCATTCCTGGGCCCGAGAACAAACAAGCTCATTCATCTTACTCATTGAGTCTTTTCATTCAATTCCCTATTTTTTCATTTTATATGATTTCTCATCTTACTCTTAATCTAGCTCCAAAATGTCACTTAACTGGATTTAAAAGGGAAAAAAAAAATTCTTAACTGAATAGTTAATCTGCCTCTGCTCAGGCACATGCTTTAAGAACAATCATTTAATCATGTTAAATGATGACTGAAAGCAAAACACAATATGGCAAATTTTTTCTATGTGATGCCTTTTTAAAATCAAGTCTGATGGCTTGATACTAAAGTTGGTTAAAATTTAGTAGCTACATCTCTTTTCCACAAATTTGGTAAGTATGCCTCTTTTGTGCAAATTTATTAAGTATATCCCTCTGGTCTGCTTTTAACATACTCTCCTAAAAAGGAGTAAAAGGTAAAAACCAGTTTTCTTTTCTTTCTTTATTTTTTTCTTTTCTTTATTTATTTTTTTTTTGAAGCATGAATTATATCATTTGCCTTGCTTTAGGTTAGGGTCCTTTCTGCAAATTTGCTTTTTGTTTCCTTTTATGTAATCCAAACCATCTTTTAAGGCTCAGATTATGTTTTAATTGTTCCAAGAGACTCTCCTGAATTCCAAAGGTGCTATGTTCTACAGAGGGCAATTTGAAATTTTTTCCCTGCAATAACATGTTAGTCTTGTTCTCAAATAAAATTTAAACTCACTGTACCTCATCTATATTCCTCATGACTATTTGAACAATGCTAAGTGCTTAGTATATGCTTGATAAGACATTATGGATCATTAACTGTCATACTAATCATTTACCCTCTATTAAACAAAGATTCAAATTGTAAATTGCCCCTTTGATGTTTTCTTGGGAAAACATATTTATACCCATGCAATGGACCAAACATCTATAAATCATTTTCTTATCGTAAATCAGCATTTCTGTCATTCATTTGATATATGTTAAACTAAAAAGAATTCCAAATGAGAAAACCAAAAAGGCTGCTTTATATTCCTGACAGAAGAACAATTCCCCAGATTTCCAATAGCAAATAACTACTAAAGAAAGATTTAGTGCAAAAAAATCAATGCAACTTGTAAAATTTATGCAAACCCTAATTAGATGTCTCCTCTCTGAGAACTCTTCAACAACAGGAATACACTCAGAAATATTTCCAGATTTATTGTGTTTGTGTAAGATATGTGTCAAATTATTCAATTGTATTCTTCCTTGGTAAGATTAATTTTTTTTAAGATTCTTTTATTTAGAAAAAGTAAACATATTAGATAACCCAGGTTATTTTCATATATTTCTGTTTATGAAAATTCCTTTCCCTTTTCTCATTTGCAGAGCATTCTTTGTGGGAACAAATCACTTAAATTCCTAAATCTTTTCCACCTGATTCTGTTTATTTCCTTTCACTGACTTTGCAATGTTGTTATTATTAAAATTATCCTTTGTAGGATTCTTTTGTCTGTCTTACTTCATTCTTCTTGAATGAAATTCACATTTTCTTCCCAGATATTTATCTGTCATTTTATTTAAAATTCCTTGACAGTGAACTAATCTAGTTTTTGTTTGGTTTATATGATCTTTCCAGCAAACTGCAGTACTATTTATAGAAAAACAAGATAGCTGCAAACACCTTGCATTTTTTTTCCACAGGAACATACTCTTTAGAGTATTGCTTTGGAGATAACAGCAAATGTGACCCATTATTTCCCCTATGTTTTCACTCCATCTCACATGTCATGAAATAATGAACAGTTTATTAAGCCTTTCTCCCAGTGATAACGTTAGCAAGAATGCCCCAAAATATATAAAATCATACAGATTTCACATTCACAACAATGACATGAAAAAACATTAAGGAAAGATTAATCATGCACCTAAAAATGTATACCTAGCCAGAAATTCACAGGTATTCTTTTAGTGGACTATTCTGGAAAAAAAGGAGAATACCATATGGTTATAATTCTGGGCTAGCTTGGAAATGAAATGACAGTTTTATTCATAACAATTAGCATTGTATGGCAGTTTTAATATAAACAGGTGAAAAGCAATCTGATTCAGGCTATCTCACAATGTGTGGGCCCATTGGTATACTCTAACTTGTTAGTATGGAAAGTCAATTTCACTTGTTCATCAGGGTATCTAGACACTATGAAACAAAATTATGCTAATAGAAACTAGTTTCTCTGACCCTTTCTCTATTCTATTCTCCATTCTTCATGATCCAGTTACATTATCTTTCTCATTGTTTTACAAATGCATGAAGTGAAATGAAGTGAAAGTGACTCAGTCATGTCCAACTTTTTGTGACCCCATGGACTACACAGTCCATGGAATTCTCCAGGCCAGAATACTGGAGTGGGTAGCCTTTCCATTCTCTAGGGGATCTTCGCACTCCAGGGATTGAACCCAGGTCTCCCGCATTGCAGGCAGATTTTTTACCAGCTGAGCCACAAAGGAAGCCCCTGTACAAATGTATTAAGTATTTGTGATTCAGTGCTTTTCCTCATACTTTGTTCCCTTTGTTTAAAATAACTTCTCCCATTTTCTCTACTGAACAGATTGTTACTTATACTTAAAAATCCAGCCCAAAATGTGAACAACTCTGCAATATTTTTACTTCTTCGGAAAGAGATATTCTCCTATACTTGATTCTTCCTCAATAATGGTGCTCATTACTTATTTACCATGTTGGACCATGGACTTCCCTGGCAGCTCAGTGGTAAAGAATCTACCTACCAAGCAAGACATGCAAATTCAATCCTTGAGTTGATAAGATCCCCTGGAGAAGGGAATGGTAACCCACTCCAGTATTCTTGTCCGGGAAATTGCATGGACAGAGGAGCGTGGCAGGCTATAATGCATGGGGTTGCAAAAGAGTGAGACATAACCTAGAGACTAACAACATGTTTGTACACACTATCCCCAGTTGACCCTCAGAGTTCTTTGTTAATTTCTGCACAGAATTTCTCCATTAGATTTGTTTCATTTTATGGTCATTAAAGAAAATTATTTTGAGGAAAACAATCCTCAGGTTGTACACACTAGTGTAGTAACAAAATTATTACAAGGAAGAAGCTCTGAATTATATCATAAATGCTAACAGAAGAAAGTGATTGTTCTCTTGCTAGTATTATTACATCTGAACACTTGAGACTGTATAATCTTTTTGAGATACCAGAGAAGATCACATAGAATAACTTAACGGTAAGAGTTGTGTACGACTCTGCCACCCCATGGACTGTAGCCCACCAGGCTCAGAGCTCTGTACATTGAATTATCCAGGAAAGAATACTGGAGTGGGTGGCCATTCCCTTCTCCAGGGGATCTTTCTGACCCAGGGATAGAAGTTGGGTTTCCTGTATCATAGGCAGTTTCATTACTGTCTGAGCCACCAGGGAAACCCAATTCTTTGACACTTGATCTAATGGTTTAGAATTTTTTAAAAAATTTTCTGAAACAAAAACATATGACTATATTTGAGCAATTAGGCATGTTCTAAATTGTGTAACAATTGTTTAAACAAGATATATATATATATATTATATATATATAGAGAGAGAGCGCTAGTGTTTTAATTTGTGCATATCAGAAACATAAGTGTGTCAACAAATATGTTTTTTTTAACTTTAAAAATCCAGAGTAAATGCTTTACTATATAATTACACATTTATAAATTTCTTGTGATGAAAGTATATTCATTTGTGTATTTGGATCTTTTTTCTAATTCTGTTTCATAGTCTGTTAGATAAATCCTCTTATTCATTTGTTTCAGTAGAGCTTGAATAAAGGTCATTTAAACTGGCTCACCTTTCTTATCCTCCTGTGCTTTGCCATAATCCCAACTTCCACTGTAAAAGGATCATAGCTTCCTCTCAATATACCTTTTCAGTATGAGAAGAATTGTTAACATTTCATTAAACAAACCTGAGCTTATTGGACTTTAATTCCACATTCTCCTTTTACTTTCTTTGTATTTGTGTGTGTGTGAAAATTTTTGAGTTCCTCTGTAAACTCAACAATGTTTCTGTGCTTTTTGGATATCAGTTATTTTGCAATTTTGATATACAATTAATAGAGTGCATAAATGTTAAGGTTTAATATTATGGCAGAAAGCTCTTCTAAAGGCAATGTCTTTAATATATTCAATAATAAACTGAGGTCCTTAAGTCATGTTTCATCCCCTGTTGAGTTCCCTAACTTCCTTTACAAGGCTAATTCTTGGTTAAATTGCTTTTCTCAATATATAAAATTTGAGCTGTTAATTTTTAAATATAATGTCCACAGGAAAGACTAAATAATTAAATACATTTTTTCTCTTTCATATAAGAAAACAATATAATGAATTTTATTTGTGATACCTATAATGAGTTTATTTGCTATTGTTGTAAGAAAAAAATATGTATGCTCTTACTCTTTGTGGTAAGGACAAATATATGTGGAACTCAATTAGTTGAGATAATTTATTCATCATCCACAGTGTGTGCAATATTATAATCCTAATAAGGATTTAAGCAGGACCAGAAAAAGTCACTATACCTCATCACCTTACTCTTTACATTCAGTTTCTGAGCCTGGCCTATGTTTGAGGCTGTTCTCAGCATGAGAAAAATACTTTTTTGTTGGACTGTATTAAAAATCCCATGGCATCAGAAGTGAAGTGAAATGAAGTGAAAGTCACTTAGTTGTGTCCTACTTTTTGCAACCCCATGGATTATCCATGGAATTCTCCAGGCCAGAATACTGGAGTGGGTAGCCTTTCCCTTCTCCAGGGGATCTTCCCAAACCAGGGATTGAACCCAGGTCTCCCTCACTGCGGGCAGATTCTTTACAAACTGGGCTATCAGGGAAGCCCAATGGCTTCAGAGCTTTACTCAAATCAAAACTATCGGTGTCTCTTCACTTGAACACCGTCAGCTTTCTTGAATGAAATGTTTTGCCCAAATGTCTTGTTACCTAAGATGATCCATTCTCCATCAGATGTCAGATAATCCTCTTTCATCTACCTAATAGTCATCATTCCTCATCTTTGCTAATAGACCCCTTGATTGTTCATTCTCCTCTATATTGCCATGCACCTCAGGGATGAATAAAATATTCCTAGAGAATAAAATATGAGTAGTTTAAGCTAAACATGGGGCTTCCCTGGTGGCTCAGTGGTAAAGGATCTGCCTGTCAATGCAGGAGATGTAGGAGTTGTAGGCTCCATCCCTGGGTTGGGAAAGATCCCCTGGAGAAGGAAATGGCAACCGACTCCAATATTCTTGCCTGGAAAACTCCACAGACAGAGGAGCATGGCAGGCTACAGTCCATGAGGTTGCAAAGAGTTGGGCATGACTGAGAAACTGAGCTCTCACATACACACACACACACACACACACACACACACACACAACCTAAACATAGTTGGAACTCTTCCCTCAAGTTCACATATACAGGATAGCTGTGGTCAGTGACACACACACAGAAGATTTTTAGGCTGCTTCCTTTTTAACTTATTTTGCTAATTATTGTATGACTGGGTAATTCTTGAAGCTATTAAATACATCTTTTTATTCTAGGTAACCAAAGCAAACGTGCTGAGCATAACAGAGCATAAAGTTGGGGAAAAACCTGTTATTTATGATTTTGTTAGCTAATACCTTTTCCTTTACATTTAAAGCATATTTCATCTGTTTTAGTTTCATGCAGCCGACAACACTCTGATTTATACAAGCACCCGTTTGTTGTGCATTCATTCTTAATTTTAGTGGATGTATGCCCTGGAAATTCTGTCTAGTAATTCATACACTTGCTAACATGGAATGTTGACAGTTTGAACTAAATACCTCTGAATTTTCTTTGTGTTTCATAACAGTACCTCTACTAGAATTTGCCTAACAGAATATTAAAATACTAAGGAATTGTCCACATTTAAAGACATTTTAATGCATTTCCAAATAGAAATAAATGCTCTAAAGCTAGCATTTTCTTGAGTATCTCATAACAATGCAGAATCATCTTTAAATTCAGATGTTTCTCTTTACTTACATGCTATAACATTGCATAATTTTTCTTTTAATCTTAATGTGGATGGCTACTCTTTAATCCCACATACATTAGTTATTATAGACCTAATATAACAAAAGATCTAAAATAAATCCTATTTGTTAATGACTACATAAATTTATATATTCTAGGAAGAAAAGAAAGTAATTCAGCCTAAAAATGATTTATTAAGTATATTTGAAATTACAAAAATGTCTTAGGTTTGAAACATTTAATATCTGAAATTTTCCAATATGTGCAACATCTGCATAACTCTGTATCCAAATGATGGTTAAAGATTTTGCTTTTGTATTTATTGTATATGTGTGAGCTCACAACTAGAAATTCCCATTCAGAAGATGGATATTTGGTTCTAAAAATGCTTCTCAGGTAATTATGATGTGCACTTCATTTGAAGACTACCTAACAAGTCCATACGAACAGTAAGCAATACTCTATGAGCCAGCAGCACGGAGTAGCAAAAATAACAATTCAGAATTAACAGAAAGGGGAAAAATAATATTCTCCAGATAGGTTCTTGAAACTGAATTCAGGGAAGCTATTTGTGATATTTTTTCCCTAATTGTGGTGGCTTGTTTCATTTTTAAACAATATGTACATTTCTATTTTTCAGGTGTAATATATCTCATTGTTTTTTGTTTCTTGGAGGAAGTGATGACTGAAAATATCTGCTAATAAAAGACATAGTTTCCTAGGACCAAATGACATATAAATGCATATATACATATTCATGTATGTATGTATATATATGATCTGCTAGCCCTATTGGCTACAGGCTTGTTCTTATATTGTTTTGTTCAGTTTTTGGTCAGGGTAACAATTAATAAGAGCACAATGGGTAATTTATATTTATATTTTGGGTTTAAATGAAATGACAGAGAAGTGGAACTGTCTAGGTTAGGTCCACATCTTTAGAATAGAACACATTATCTCAGAAACAGGCATTCAAGAGGGTCTAGTCAACATCCTGTCTTATAAAAAGCTATGCTAGGTGGACAAGTGATCCCATGCTGTTTCCAGATTTCTGGTAATGCTTGCCAAAAAAATAATGTTGTTTATCATTCTTTTTAAAATATACCAAAATTTTCTTTAACCACTTAATTCTAGTATTTCCCCAAAATAGTGAGAAAAACAGAATATCAATGACCAAGCTTATAGCTACAAACAATGCTAAATTCAGTGAAGAAAAACAAAAAATGATGAGTTTAGTGTAGAAGATCCAGTCAGAAAAAGGTATTGCCTGGGAACTTAGTCTACCATAAATTGATATTTCAGCTGTAATCTGACAGATGAGCAAAAGATAAGTAGATAAAGAAAGAAATGGGGAGTGGATTAAGAGCACCTAAAGGCAACAGAGGGACTTCCCTGGTTGTCCAGTGGTAAGAATCCACCTTCCAATACTGGGGATGTGGGTTCAGCCCCTAGTTAGGAAACTAAGATTCCATACACAAGGGAGCACCTAAGCTGGTGCACCTCAAATAAGACCCAGACCTGACACAACCAAATAAATAAATTTTAAAAAATAATAAATAAAAGTAAGAGAAAGTACAAAGACTCTGAGATAGCAAGAAGAGGTATACAATTGAGAATATGACGTATTAAGGAGGAAAACAAAAATATTAGGGACAGAGAAATGGGAATGAGTTTTGAAAACTGTTCCATCAGTTGTTGAGACTCATACTGGCTGAGAGGAGCACTTGGACAGGGAGTGAAGTGGATATGACACCAAATTGTAAATTATGGAGGTAGCATGAACTATAGTATTAACAAAGGAGAGAGAAGAACACATGGCTTAAAATCAACAGATGTTTGTTTAGATGTGATGGGAGGTAAAGCAGAATTTCTTCCTTCTGCAATTAGAGAGAAGTGTGTGCCATCTACTGAGATAGTGAACACAGGAAAATGATCATATTTAGAAGAAAACTTTTTTGGACACATTTGTTTTTGAGAGACCTTTGAAATATCCAAGTGGAAATGTCAGGCAAACTTTTGGATACACATGTTTACAATTCAGAAAAGTCAAAGATCTGGCCAGGACCAACATATCAAGTGTTAAGTGAGGAAATGGTATCAGTGTCATTGATAGAGTGCCTGGAAGAGGCCATGCTATTAAGACATGATGCAAGATTGAAACCAAGTATAAGTTTATAAAGGAAAAAGTTATTATTGAAGGAGACTCAAATATTCTACCTGCTGAATTCAAAACAGATTTGTATATGGTCAATCTAAGCAAAATTACCAACAGATTGTCAACATATTTATTCACAAATAAAAGGCAGATATGGTTTTAAATACCAGTATTTCATTACTGTGTCTCTGGTAAGAGTAAGTTATGAGTAAGAAGCTTGCTACAAACTATTTCCCTTCTTCTTGTCAGTTTCACTAATACTTTTCCCAAATTGAAATATCTAATGTGCTTCTTTGCCCTGTACCTCTCCAAGTTTGCCCATGTCAGATGGTAACTACTTTTTACTGGAGTTGATATATTGATTGAAGAAAAATATGATTCTACATGTCTTCAAATGCTCTAAATTCAATCTCAAAGCAAGATTTTCCCTTTACTACAGAAGCTTTCTCAAATGATACTTTTATTGGTTTAGCTATTTCTATTCCAAAGTGAAAATTCACAAATTTATGAAATACTGTAAATTCTGGAGGTGTGACTCTCCTTCTAGTTTTCTACTTGAAAGAGACTATGAATATCACTCTAAAAATATCTTGTACCCAATGCCTACTGAAGTTTTGCTGATTTTAGGGGGTACACTAACTGTCTAGAGTAAACATTATTGAAAGAGACTTCCTAATTATTCAGAAGCTTCACTCTCTGTACAATATTGACTCAGTTTGTTATGTATCTGAAAATAATATAATGTTATAGGTCAATTTCACATGTGCTGTGCTGTGCTTAATCACTTAGTCGTGTCCAACTCTTTGCAACACTGTGAACTGCAGTTTGCCAGGTTCCTCTGCCCATGGGGATTATCCATCAAGAATACTGGAGTGGGTAGCCTTTCCCTCCTCCAATGGATCTGCCCAACCCTAGGATCGAATACAGTTCTCTCACATTGCAGGCAGATTTTTTACCAACTGAGCCACCAGGCAAGCCAAGAATGCTGAAGTGGGTAGCCTATCCCTCCTACAGCAGATCTTCCTGACCCAGGAATCAAGCAAGCATCTCCTGTATTGCAGGCAGATTCTTTACCAGCTGCCCGACCAGGGAAGCCCTGTATGGATGCTAAATAGTTTCAATAGTGTCTGATTCTTTGTGACCCCATGGACTGTAGCCCCCTAGGCTCATCTGTCTGTGGGATTCTCCAGGCAAAAATACTGCAGTGGGTCACCATGTCCACCTCCAGGGTATCTTCCCAAACCAGGGATTGAATCCATGTTTTTTATGTCTCCTGGATTGTCAAGGAGATTCTTTACAAATAGGCCACCTGGGAAGCCCCCAATTAAAGGTCAATTATGTCTCAATTAAGAAAGAAAAAATAAACAGCCCTCATTGCTTTCTTTCTCATACTGCCAAATGACTCTCAAGTTCAGGAACTCGAATTTAATTTCCTATTTCCTTTTCTACAGACTGAGATGTTTATCTGTGTAAGTAGAGCAATTTTGTTGTTGTTGTTCAGTTGCGTCTGACTCTTTGTAACCCTATGGAGTGCAGCACACCAGGCTTCCCTGTCCTTCACCATCTCTTGGAGTTGCTTATACTCATGTCCATAGAGTCGGTGATACCATCTAACCCCCTCATCCTCTGTCATCCCCTTCTCCTCCTGTCATCTATCTTTCCCAGAATCAAGGACTTTTCCCTTGAGTTGGCTCTTTGCATAAGTTGGCCTAAGTATTGGAACCTCAGCTTCAGTATCAGTCCTTCCAATTAATATTCAGGGCTGATTTCCTTTAGGATTGACTGGTTTGGTCTCCTTACAGTTCGAGTGACTCTCAAGATTCTTCTCCAAAACCACAGTTTGAAAGCATCAATTCTTGGCACTCAGCCTTATTTATGGTCCAACTCTCACATCCATACATGACTACTGGATAAAACACAGCTTTAACTATGAGTAGAACAATAGGTGTCATATAGTAAGTGCAGAATAACTGTTTAAGAAGTGAATGAATAAACACTTTTCAGGCATTTTAGATTTAGTTGTTGCATCACTGCTACCACTATGCATTATGGGTAAGAATACAGAAACTGCTCTATGTCATGAGAACCAGATTTGTCTGAATACATGTAAATTAGCACAAGGATTTCACAGACTGTATCCACTCTAATGTGTGTGCAAAATGAAATCATACAACTTTGTGAGTCTGAGTTTTGTTACTGTGAGTTCCTAAGAGAGGCTACTGGAGATGTTATAATAAAGAAAAATTATCTCTCCCAATGTCCCTTCACAAAAACATAAACATTCATTCGTCACCCCAGTAAATCTAGACATTAAACTTTCATTTTTTCTGCTACAGTGGATTTTCATTATTCACAATAGTTATATTCTATAAAATTGCTATAACCACTAAATTAGCTTATTTGAACCATTGCTCCTCGGAGAAATACACAGTTGGGTTTTGCAAGCTACTAGTTACAATATTTTTTCAATCAAACAACACACAACTTGATTTCATATGTATTTCTGTTTACAGCACCTGACCTAACATATAATTGCTGATTCACAAACACTGAACTCACCATCAGAAACACTAAAAAACATGAGTGAAGCCTACCTAACACTAAAAAACATGAGTGAAGCCTACCTAACACATGAATTTTCTCTAAAAAGACATCACAGCTTTCTCACACTTAGCATTACTAGTTTACACCCCCGTACTATGCTCAGGGGCCATCTTAAACAGTGAATTATCAACAAAAAAGCACAAAATGCCCCAGACATTAATGGTCACACTAAAAAAGACCAATGCATAAAGGACATGTCTTTATAATATGAGGGCTGAAACAAAAACTCAGTGTTGCCTTGTGGCTTGATCTGCCTCAGCTGGGAGCTTGTACATTAGGCAACTCAACCTATTTGCTGCTCTACACATCTGCCCATGTCTGTAAATGACCTCAAAGGAGTCATGAGTATTGATTTTAGGGTTACAAATGAATGTCAAAGAGCAAGCCAATTTGCAAATATAGAACCAACTGATAATGAGATTCATTGTATTTTAGTAGGTCTTAAAAGGTGTTTCCTTAAAAATATTTCCTGGTAGTCATTTTATTCAAAGACAAGAAGACAGTGACTAATGATTCACTTCTCTTGTAGTAATGAAAGCAAAATATTTATTAAAAATGGGAGAGTAAAATCCCAAGTAGAACTTTACAGTATGTTGATTCTCAGTAGCTTTTTATCAAATTGAGTAAAAATAAATTAGGCTTTATGGTTTTCCTGCAATAGCAAATGTAAGGCAAAAAAAATTGCTGATTCTCTCCCAATAGGTTTATTGTCAACTAAATAACCTAGTTTCTACCATTGCGCCTGGCCTTATCTTCCAATCTTTAAGTATTAGATTACAATGCTTCTAATACTTTTTAGAAATATGTTTATTTGACATGTTACTAGAAAACATATTTTTTTCTTTTTTATTTAATTAATTAATTTATTTTAACTGGAGTCTAATTACTTTATAATATTGTAGTGGTTTTTACCATACATTGACATATTGTCTCAATATTACACGTGAGGAAACTGAAGGTGGGAAAAGTTAAATGATGAATGTTTCTACATAGAAATTTTAAAATCAATGTTTAGAATAAATTTTTGGTTAGCATGAGAATAAAATATCTTATTTACACTGATTATTTTTAAATTTTACTTGTTTTTATTGGTTTTGAGTCTCTAAGTCATGTCTGACTCTTTGTGACCCCATGAACTGCAGCATGCCAGGCTCCTCTGTCCTCCACTATCTCCCATAGTTTGCTCAAATTGATGTCTATTGAGTCAGTGATGTTATCTATCCACCTCATTCTCTGCTGCCCACTTCTCCTTTTGCATTCCATCTTTTCCAGGATCAAGGTCTTTTCCAATGAGTCAACTTTATAGAGGATGGAAAATTATCATTAGTTTAGAAACTGCCCAGATAATTAAGAACCCAGAAGCAATTCTAAAAGCATCACTCAGTTTTTGAAGGTACACTGTAATTCACAGTCCCCATGATACTCTTTCTCGTCCCCAGGTTCTAGACCTGACATTTCTCCTTTTTTTCTTTTCGATGCACAGTTCTCTCAGTCTTATTTTTAATGCAGAACTTTTGCTTTGAAAAAGCACAAACTGGAACAAAGCAAGTTGATACTCCCTAAAAGGTTGGATGTGAAAAATAATCATGGGTGACTGCTTGATTTACCTTGAAAATACACTGAGAATAAAATTCTACTTTCTGTTCATTATTAGTTGCAAGGTGACTCTGAAATAAATACAGGTCTGCTATTCTGTCATATGGTCTGGTGGTGTTGCAAAGTTTTTTGACCTTCTGATGCATAATAATAAGTTACAGGCATATCAGATTTATAAAAAAATGTTTGTTAAATAATTGTTAAATGGCTAAACGGTGCTACTGATTTAAATAAGACTTTGAAATACTTTTATAGGCACATCTGTTTTTTCATTCTCCATCAGCTTTTTAATTCAAATTAATAACTTGAGCCACAACCTGCCCAAATTAGCAGAACATCCAGTTTCTCATTTGGGGGGGCCTAAAATTAAATAATACTGGAATTTTAATCAGCCCCAATCTAACTCTGTTTCCAAATACTAGGAAAAGACTTGCTTAGAGGACCTGAATAATCTAAACATGAACATTAATTTTAATCTGTCCTTGCATTTTTCACTGGCATAGATGTCACATTTAAAACTAATGCTACTCTTTTTGATGTGTACCTATTCCTCAATAAAGCCCTTGCTCAGCCCATTTCCTCACAGAGTAAAATAGTTAGTGAGGAATGTGATGCCACTCCCTTATTTGGCTAGGAGTTTTGCTTGATTGGCATCCAAAGTGAGAGCTCTCTGGTTTATGTATTCATGCCCACCCATTGCTCCTAAATATAGCCTTGCACTGGGGATGTCGGAACTCGCCAAGAGGAAGACTCTGGTGTCAGTCACAGGCTGGGTCAAAACCAGCCCTCCTGTTATGCTGGTCAGATCTTGATACTAAATTGACAGCACCAGCCAGATTCTCATTTTTTTTTACTGGAGACTTGGACATATTTACAGCCAGCTAAATTAAGATCATCTCTGCTTATCAGAGAGATCATAAAAACACTGAGCCTCAAAAGATAAACAGGTAAGTTCTATTTCCTTTCCTTCTAAGGAAGTTTCTTTGCATCACTACAAAAATAATTCAAAAGACCATCACAAATCATAAAAGATCTATTCCTAGAATAATGGAATTAATTGTGCTTAGATTTAGATAACAAAGAGGAACGTTCAAACTTGGTCTTTTTTAAATAAAAGGGTTCAGTCCTCTGGATAACTTGCTGTGTCCCTCTAATAGAAAAATTATAGAAAATGTTTAAGTGTCAATCTCTTGAGGTCCTGCTTATTACCTCAATGTCCTGCTTCATAAATATTATTTAATAGTCAACTAATGTATATGCAATGACACAGGTCCTGAATTATTCCAAATCTGGTTTTTCTTCACAATATTCCCTCCTATCCATCTCTCCTGTATTTTTCCTATCTTTACTCTAGATTGAGTCCACATCAGCCTGTATCAAAATTTATGTACAATGGTTAAAAAAGTATTTTCATATATCTTACCTCACCAGAATCTTCATCACTAACCTGAGAAAATACAAACAATGACATTGAAAATGCTTATTCTTCTACATAAAATCTGTATACTTACCTCTATATGTGGCCACATTTTTTAACCTTTTTATTTATAAAATTTCTAAAACCAAATATTATGTAAGATTTGCCTAGAAATTGAAAAGTGTAAGTAAATTATAAATGAACTATAATCTAGAATGGAAGGTACACAGATTATTTTGATGATGAAAGAAAATGTTGAATTCATTTTAAAATGAGTAATATTTTAAATATTTGTAGTGTACCAGACACTGCTATATTGTCTCATTTGAAATTCACAAAAACCCTAAAAGGTATATGTCATTATATCTATATACAGATCAGAAAATACAGATTTAAGAGTCAAGCCATTAGAGGCATTCCTTGAGATGAGAGATTCTCCTGTTGGCCTTGAAGAAGCAGGCACCCATGAATTCTACAGCAGTGAGAAAAGAATTTTGTCAACAACCATGAGAGTTTAGAAGACCCTGAGCCTGGAATGAACCCCCAATCCTGCAGTCCCTTTGAGATCCTGAACAGGGGACCAAGGTAGTCTTATGCCTTAATTCATGACCAGTGAAAACTGTACAATAATAAACATGTACTCTTTCAAACCATCAAGTTTGTGATAATTAAAGTTGCAATAGATTTAATACATCTGATAGAGTTCACACAATTGGCAGAATTGAAACCATGGCTGCCAGACCCCAAAGACCAAATAGTCTTTCTAATGAATAACTGCTATAATTAATATGTGATAGAAAGATGAAATGATGTATAGATAGTTACATAGATGATAGATAGATAGAGATGACAGGTATATAGGGGCATTTTTATTAAATGATGAAATGCAGGCTGTTCAAACCCCTGGTATGGAAAAAGACTAAAGTCACTAAAGCCAGAGATTTACAGGCCACAAAGGATGTCTTAACCATTGACATAAGTTTTAAAAGGGGACATTTAAACTCTATGATATAAAAAAGAATGAAACATTATAAGAAATGGAGAAAGACTATTCAAATATTACATAATATTTTAAATGAAATAGAAGCAAGAATCCTTTTCATTTGGCATTCTTAAAGTTATGTTTTGAAATCCTATGCTAATTTTTCTCTCAGCAAACATTAACTTGATATTTTAACTTTGAAAATTATATTTTTCTTAAACAACTCCAATATTGTTCCTCTTTCCCTAAAATACCATTAATTTTTGGCTTATGGCTCTAGTGCAGTGCTTCTTGGATGTGAGCAAGGAATTTTAGAATCAGACAATATAAGTTCAAGTATCAATGCTAACACTTACTGGCATACAAATTTAAATATCCTTTAACTCACCAAAGTCGCACTCTCTTATTTTGGAATAGACAATAATAGCTCCTACCTGTCAATGTTAGTATAACTATCAAATGTCATAATGGCTTTAGCTTGCTTATATCTAGCTAAGGTGTCAAAGGTTCACAAAGTTTCTTTTCTGGAATTACATTTTATCATTGGTGGCTATTTAACATTCAAGCACAATGACTGGGAGCAACCGGCATGTGCAAAAAGCTGTTCTAAAAAGTTATAATGATGTCAGCATCATCAATCATCATACTCCTCAGGTAGATTTTCAAAGACCACAAGAGCAGATTCATGTTAGGAATGCAAGTAGACATGCCTATTTCATGAGTCATTTTCTTAACCTCTCTGGGGTCATGCATTAATACTTCATTTTACATGTGCGGAAATACCTATAGATAAAGAGCTCCCTATGAGCTAGGACAAAGCACGAAACTAGGTTTTTTAAAACATTTGTTTCTGTTGTTTGCACACAGTGAACAGCAAGCCCTAAAATAAAATTAAGATTTCCTGTTAGCCTCATTCCCAAAGCAGTGCTGCTCCAACTTGCAACATAAGCAAAGCACTTGAAGCTATTGCCAGGGTGCTGCAGAAAATGTTGGATCACTTTTTTTGCTGGCAAAGCTGAGCTAGTTCTGCTCAACACTCATTTCACACAGAGGTAGTTCTAGAAATTCCTAAATAAGGGCTAGGTTCTCAGGCTTTTAGGATGATCCCAAACTAATGGTACTGGCCAACCCAATACAAAGTAGTTAAAAAGATAGCCTATATAGTGATATATAAAAAGTGACTTGAGATACAGAATTACACACACAAGTGATATATAATACCCTCATGCATCAAGCAAAAATGAAAAATTGAGAGTTAAGTTCATGTCACTGTTTGGCAGAATGGCTAAATTTATACTATCTATATGGCCATAAATCCACCAGACAGACAATGGAACAATTTGTCCAGGACTAATGGAACAGTTGGAATCAGTGAATAATTGAGTGAATGACCATGAAAGCATTTTAGAAACATATTTGAATCCATTTGTATGATCATGGAGAGACTGAGCATGATGCAAAAAAAAAAAAAAGCTTATACTTGAATATACCATCTACCCTACCTTAGCAATACTGTGCTTCATAGTTTAATAATTCTGAGATTGATGTGACTCACACAATGTATCCTATGACATACATACAGGCAATACTATTTAATACATGCAAGAGCATCCAAGACTTAGGTAACAGCTGTTATAGTTACCCTATACAGTGTCTGATATGATACTCACTCAGAACTTACTATTTGGAACTGTGTTTCCCACAACTGGGGTTTGGGGGCTGGAAATCTTTTGCTACTCTTAAAAAGTGTTCATTCTTTCTTTACATCTCGGCTATAATAGCATACCTTATCATTGCTTGGATGAATAAATCTTGTTTGATTTATTCAAATGTCTGCATCTGCTCTTTCAACTCATATACTATTGACATTAGTCAGTATTCATTCAGCTATGCTATTCTTAAGGTGATTAATATCCTAATATTGGATATTAATTGGCAAGGGAGAATCACTGCATATTTTTCTCATATTTTTTAAATATCTAGATACAGACACAAATTTATGTTTCATTGAGTGTCTTAAGGAGCATGCATTTTGGGGAAGAAATTTACAATGTGGGCTTTAGCAAATGAGGTTCAAACTCTAGCTTTGGATCTCCATTCTGTTCAGTCCCAATTACAATTCACTTTTTAATGTGCCTCTTCTGTTATACTACAGTTGTCCATTTGTATCCTTGAGGGTTTGGTTCCAAGAGCCCTCAGGAATAACCAAATCCATGTATACTCAAGTACCTCATATAAAATGGCTTGGTACAGTCCATCCTCCTCATCCTCACAATGCACAGTTGTAGAATCAACCATTTACATTACAGATTGGTTAAATCTGTGCATGAGAAATTTCCAAACAGAGGGAAGGCTATTCTCTATTGGGGAAAAACAAAAACAAAAGCCTTCCTATAAATGGATCTGTGCAGTTTGAACTCCTATTATACAAGAGTCAGTTGTATATTGTGGAACTCACACTGTAGTTATCCTTGAAAAACATGGCATGTTTAACTTTTTCAAATGCTAACATTTAATTGAATAGGATATACGCACATTGTTTTTGAAATTTACATCTTTTTAAAATGTACTTAAAAATCTTAATTTTCACTGGGTGTTTTAAATACTTTTTTGGATCTTTATTTACTATTTTCTACTCAATAAATAGATTTTTTAATCATGAGGGATTGAGTGCTATTTTTTAACAAAATTGGAGACTAATGATGTTATAATGAATGAATATGCATCATCTGTAGTATTAAGCAGAAAACCTTAAAACAGTTAATGTGCAAAACCTTTTAGAGTTGCAGTCCTTGATATTGCAAATATATAATAATTTTGCTCCCTTTCTCAGACTGAAAATTAAGTAAATTCTAGGGTCTTGAAATGATTGTCATGACTATTTCTTAGTTTTTTATAAAATACATAATTGATTTTCTAACATAATAAATGCTTTTATCTTTAGAATAAAACCTTTAAAATTAAGTATAAAAATAAAAAAGCAATTTAAGTATGACAAAAGCAGTATCAATAAAAGAAGAAAAATGTGTTCAGCTTTATTGTTGAGTTTTGTGGAGTTCGAATTCATTTTTGAATTACAGCATATTTAGTGCTATACCAAATGGATCATTTTCAATACAGTCATAATGAATATTACCATGTACTGTATAGCAAGGGAATAGAGCTGAGTTTGCCAAAATTTCACTCTTGGAAGCACTGCCAATGCAAAAATAGTTTCCTCCCCTGGTACAATATTTAAGAGGCTTTAAAATTCTTCAGAGAATTATTGGAAGTTACTTTATAGAAGAAGCAATCAGTTGTGAGTTTGAAACTGCACTGCATTGCTTGTTCCCATCTAAAAACTCTTTCTGCTCCCCCTGGCTGTTCTTTATTTGCTAGGGCATTTTATATTGTAAAGGAACTATTTTGTGACCATCTGCCACTTACATCTTTGGCCCCAATCTCCTCTGCTCTGATCACTATTGATTTTCCAAATGGACCCAACCATAAACTAAATGCAGCAATCATTACATTTCAGTTAGAAAGTGACTTTGCTACTGTAAGTAGTATCTAGATTACTAAAGCATCAGTCAAAACCAACCAACAAAATGAAAGCATTTCCCAGAGGCATGGGTTTTTTAATTGCTACAATTAAATCTACCATTAAGTCTATATTATCATCATTAGCTCATATTTTCTATTTTTTTAATAAATTAGCCACACAAATTCCCACATTTAAGTCTTAAGCAAATACTTAACACAGCTGGTACTCCTCATATAATTTTTAAACTTTGTGTCATTTCTTTTCAAAATTGAAACATCATTCAAGAAAAAATAACCCATTTAACATAAAGAGGCATTTGAATTAAAATCCTTTATCTCCCAAGGTAAAAGGATTGAGACAATAAAAAGATCAGTGGTTGTCAGGAGCTGAGAGGTGGGGGGAAGGGATGAATAAGTGGAATATTTATTTTTAGTACAGTAAACTATTCTGTACAGTATCATAATGGTGTGTACATAACATTATACATTTTGCAAAACCCTTAGATATGTACAACACAAAGAAATGTAAACTATGGGCTTTAGTTATAACATGTCAATAATGGTTTATCAACTGTGACAAATGTACCACACCAAAGCAAGACGCTAGTAACAGAGGAAACTGGAGTGGGGTTGGTGAATGTAACAGTGGCAGGGTGAGGAGAGGAAATAAACAGAAATGCTATGTACTTCCCACTCAATTTTTCTCTAAACCTAAAAGTGCTGTAAGAACTAAAGCATATTTAATTTTTTAAAAAGTCCTCCCTCTCACTTGTCTCTCTATATTGCATTCTGATTTTGTGTATCCCTCCCTAAAATTAATGTCAAGGTATTAGGGTAAGAAAATTTTGAAAGTTGGCTATGATATGATCTTATAATCCTACTGGCTATCTTGAAACCTCACAAATGTATCCACTTTCCTGATGTTCTTTTTATAGCTTTATTATATGCATCAAAATCATTTCCAGAACAATGTTAACTCTCTCAGTGATCCATAGGTTTAAAATAAAAATGACTGGAAACAAAGGAAAAAAAAGGTCCAGAAACTAAAATGCAAAGAGAAATTCAAGCAAATATAATATATAGAATATTATAGAATGTAATATAATAATATATATTATAACATATATCACATTGACTTGTCCATTTAATTTCACTGTGAAATGGGATAATGAAGCTGAAATATGCATTTATCCCTCCCTGAAGCAAACCAATTAACTGATGATCAGATAATAGTTGCTTTATATTGTGTTAAAAAATAAACTGTGGAAAATTCTGAAAGAGATGGAAATACCAGGAACACCTGACCTGCCTCTTGAGAAATCTGTATGCAGGTCAGGAAGCAACAGTTAGAACTGGACATGGAACAACAGACTGGTTCCAAATAGGAAAAGGAGTACGTCAAGGCTGTATATTGTCACCCTGCTTATTTAACTTATATGCAGCGTACATTATGAGAAACGCTGGACTGGAAGAAACACAAGCTGGAATCAAGATTGCTGAGATAAATAGTAACCTCAGATATGCAGATGACACCACCCTTATGGCAGAAAGTGAAGAGGAGCTAAAAAGCCTCTTGATGAAAGTGAAAGTGGAGAGTGAAAAAGTTGGCCTAAAGCTCAACATTCAGAAAAGGAAGACCATAGCATCTGGTCCCATCACTTCATGGGAAATAGATGGGGAAACAGTGGAAATAGTGTCAAACTTTATTTTTTTGGGCTCCAGAATCACTGCAGATGGTGACTGCAGTCATGAAATTAAAAGACGCTTACTCCTTGGAAGAAAAGTTATGACCAACCTAGATAGAATGTTCAAAAGCAGAGACATTACTTTGCCAAGAAAGGTCCATCTAGTCAAGGCTATGGTTTTTCCTATGGTCATGTATGGATGTGAGAGTTGGACTGTGAAGAAGGCAGAGTGCCAAAGAATTGATGCTTTTGAACTCTGGTGTTGGAGAAGACTCTTGAGAGTGCCTTGGACTGCAAGGAGACCCAACCAGTCCATTCTGAAGGAGATCAGCCCTGGGATTTCTTTGGAAGGAATGATGCTAAAGCTGAAACTCCAGTACTTTGGCCATCTCATACGAAGAGTTGACTCATTGGAAAAGACTCTGATGCTGGGAGGGATTGAGGGCAGGAGGAGAAGGGGACGACAGAGGATGAGATGGCTGGATGGCATCACTGACTCGATGGACATGAGTCTGAGTGAACTCTGGGTGTTGGTGATGGACAGGGAGGCCTGGCGTGCTGTGATTCATGGGGTCGCAAAGAGTCGGACATGACTGAGCGACTGAACTGAACTGAAACAATTGGTATATGCAGACTACCAGCCCCTCCTTCATGTTCCCAGGCTGTTCTTGCCTCCAGGCTGTTTCCAGGAACCTATCATAGGTTGTTTTGGGAGTTTTTTGTTTTGCCTTTTTATATCGTCTTATCATTTCAAGGAAGGAAATCTACAAGTTTTAATCTCCCTCTCTCACAAAAACTATTCACTAATAGTACTTTGGTGGCTCAGAAGTTAAGGCATCTGCCTCCAATGCAGGAGACCAGGATTCGATCCCTGGGTCAGGAAGATCCTGTGGAGAAGGATGAATGTTAACCCACTACAGTATTCTTGCCTGGAGAATCCTATGGATGGAGAAGCCTGGTAGGCTACAGTCCATGGGGTCGCAAAGAGTCAGACATGGCTGAGCAACTTCACTTTCACTTTGAATGGTACTTTTTACCATACTTTGAAATCTTAGTATGACTTAATTGATACTTATGACTTAAAAGATACTCATCTCCTTCTTTCTAATAATCCCCAAAGACAGGCCCAACAGTATTTACTATATGCTTTCTTTTACTTTTAAATACTGTTGGCCCTGTCTTTGGGGATTATTAGAAAGAAGGAGATAAGTATCTTTTGATGGATGAATGTATAAAAAAGATACACACACACACATAATCAAATACTATTTAGCCACACACATGAAAAAAGATATCTTGCCATTTGTGACATGGATGGGACTTGAGAGCATTATGCTAAGTGAAATAAGTCAAGTAGAGCTAGATGAACACCATAGGATCTCTCTCATATGTGTTATTTAGAAACAAAAACAAACAAAAAAAGACTTATTGATACAAAGAAGAGATAGGCAGTATCTAGAAGTGGGAGGTAGGGGATAAGTGAAATGAGTGAAGGGGATCAGAAGGTACAAATATCTAGTTATAAAATAAATAAGTTGTGGGAATATAATATACAGTATGGTGACTATAGTTAATAATGTATTGCATTTTTGAAGTTGCTAAAGAGAGTAACTTTTAAAAATCCTCTTCACAAAATAAAAGAAGGAAAGAAAAAAGAGGAAGTATATAAGAAGATAAAAAAGTGGGAAGGAGAGTAGAAAAGACAGTTGGAGTTCATATATGAACTCTTCCTAATGCTACTTAAACTGTACAGATGTTACAGCTTCTATATGAGCCTTCATTTTATGTATTTGTAGATCAAAATATCCACTAATAGTACTTTTTACCATACTTTGAAATCTGAGTTAGTATGACTTAATTGACATCATATGGTAGAAACAATGTACATTGAATAATATAATTAACTATTATAGTTATACTTTCTTTTAAATACTTTTAAATACTCAGATAAATGAATAGAGGTGCTAATTTCATGCACTGGACTGTAATAGATGTGAGCAACAGTAAAAGATTAAGGAAGGAAAAAATATTTTAAAAAATTAAGCCATATCTGTTGACATGCTCATGTGCTGAGTCGCTTCAGTTTGTCTGACTCTTTGTGACCTATGGACTGTATACTGGAGTGGGTTGCCATGCCCTCCTCCAGGGGATCTCAACCAAGGAATTGAACCCATATCTCCTGTGTTTCCTGCACTGTAGGCAGGTTCTTTATCCACCGAGCCACCTAGGAAGCCCATATCTTTTGACATGTCTAGTCAAACATGTAATAAGAGATTTGAAAGAAACTTACTTATGACACATTCATGAGATGCACTACTGAACATTGGAATCCCAGAAATGCATGCCAAATGCGTTCCTAACTCACACCCAAATTCCCCATAAAGGGGTCACACTATTTGTCTCATTTTCCAAATCTTGCTATTTTCTCTGATAAAGAATGCCTTAATTAAGTGATAAAGAAAATTTGTTTCCTTAACCATTCTATTTTTTTAATGGAATAAAAATGACACTTTTAGTTTAAATAGGGACATGATGTGCAAATGGGGATGAACAAAACCATTATCTCTAAACTAAGAACATTAACAAATTTTTCCTCTATAGAGTTTCCCACATAGTCATCATTCTCAAGTTGAATTGTGAAACTTGTTAAAGTATAGATATGAAAAGCATTGCCAATATGTCAACCACCTTAATACCATCCAAACTTCCTGCAATTGCTGCATTTTCTTCTGTAAGAAATGTCAAGATTTCATCAAAAAGTCTTTTAATTTGGATATTCTCCATACAGTTGTCTGGCTATTTTCACTCTCTAGTTTGCAACTTCTTTTATACCAGTTGTCATTTCTGTAACCTTTCCAACAGCAACTGTGCAGTCTTGGGACCATGATGCAGAATATCTCACTCAACAATCCTCCCACAAACCATCTGTTCCTAGAGACATCAACAACTGTTGGCATTGGGAAACTATGAAAAATGGGGGGGGGGGGGGAAATCACTCAAAATGATAAAATGAAACTTTCTCAGAGATCTTAAACCCCTGGTATATAATAGGCAAATAACTGACATAAAAATACCAGTATTATTTGAGTAAAAAACTTCAAGTCTGAAAAAATAAAACAAATGAAGCCGAAAAGATCAAACCTTCTTTACTTACTCTTCCATCACATTCACACAGAGTTGTGCATCAAAAAAAATTAAATTATGGTACTGAATCTCTATAAAATCATGCAATATGCAAGACAAAACATCTACCAAAAATGTGAAAACACTTTATATATGTTTTATATATGTATATGTGTGTGTATATATATACATAAAACATATATATGTATACATATACATTTATATTTGTTTCTGAATTCTTCATTCCTCCCAAACCCATCAATTTGACTCACTGTCACAACTTTCTGTAAGTAATTATACTTAAAACATATAACAAAACAAAACAAAAATTTATTTCTCATTATGATATTAATGCAAAACTGGATTTTTTTTCTGTCTTTTCAAGTATTAAAGGAAAAGGATTAGTTTCCAGGGCAAGTACTAGTAGAAAAACTATCTGCCAATCCCACAAGTATACTTCTGTTCCCTGAAAATATTTCTGCTTTTTCATTATAAAATGATCCACATTAGCCCTTGTGTAAAAGCACAAATGAACCTTTACTGTCTTCCTGCATCTTGATTTGGAAATCCTACTGCCTTTGAGTTATGAATAATCACCAACGATCTATGATTAATTCTACTTACTTTCAAGGGGCAACTGAATCATTTTGGACAGATTCTAAAAGTAAGTACTCTAAAAAGACTAATTAGTTTTAGAATTGATATTGTGATTTCTTATACTTTTAATACAATTTCCAAAATAACCTTGTGAAATATGTAGGCCAAATCTTATTATTATCAATTTATGAAGAAGTATTTGGGGAGGCAAAGTCATATACCTTAGAGGTAATGAAGGTATTAATAGAACAGAAACCATGTTTTACAATTGCAAAAACAGGTTGAATTTATGCAAAAACTATTGTTTGGTTTGATTTTTTCAATAAAATAAGATTTTCTTCCTTAATTTTCTGAGATTACTTGTCATCACATCATCTGGATGCATAGCTAATAAATTGTTTGAATACAACATATAATTAAAAACAAAGATTCCTAAATGTCTAATAAAAATGCCAAGATCTTAAAATGGCAGGATCTTAAAGGTCAGGAATCACATCTGGTTAGTCTTACACAGGATATAATAGCAAAATGACATTATGAAGTGTAAGTCTTATTTTAAAGACGGCTTCTAAAGATCTAAAATGCTGTATAATATAAATTAATTCTGGAAACTAACTCTCAGCCAAAGTACCTTTCACATTCACTTCCTTCTTTTTTGATGAATTCTACTGTTACTTTGTGTTGGCTCCCAGCCTGCTAAATTTCATGTCATTAATTCCTAATAGTTAATGTTTTGGTCTATTTAAGGCCTAAAGCTTAAACAATTTAGGTCTGATGATTAGCAAGTCTGTAATAGTGCTGTGCCTCTCTTTGGATCTCAGGTCTGTGAACCAGAGTCAGAACATGTTTTATCTCATATGTATTATTCATCATTCTCATATTCAGAGGGAATTTTCACTAACATGAAAGTACTTCTTCTTTTTTTTTTTTTTTTTTACTGAGGAAACATTCATGTCCAATTAGACTAATTACCACAGCTAGTTAACTCTCAACTATGTGGGCAAAACAAATTGTTATTTGACAAGTTGTGATCGTTACTACAAGTGATTTTGCTGTAAATGGGTGACTGTGTCAGACTTACAGTTTTTCCTCCAAGGACTGAGTATAAATCTGCTACGGGTTAACAAACATTGCCAAAGTGATTCTGGACTCGAGTAGTCCATTCCAATGTTTCGGTTCTCAGCTATAGGTGATTTTTGTCTCCTATGTAATACTTGTCAATGCTTGAAGATATTTTTGGATGTCACACTGGGGATGGGCATCTAGACCCAGGGAGTTGCTAAACATTGCTAAACATACTCCAATGCAAAAGATAGCCCCTCACCCAAATAGTTATCTGGTTCAAAATGTCAGTAATTCTGAGATTGAGAAACCCTGGCCTAAATGGGATTGTACCTACAATGGCGATTAAACATAAAATTTCTCTAATCATAATCTTCAAGGAGTTTTTTTTTTTTTACCTTTGAAAACTGAATGAATGTTTAAGTTAATATTTTTCTTCCTTTAGTGTCTGTTTTTTATTTTTCCCTATTTGTTTTCATGTTACATATGATTCTAAACTTTACATTGAATTTCTCTTCTGCAATTTTCAGTGCATAATAAAGTAGAGAAAGGGGCAGTGCAATTGCAATTTCTTTTATCAGATTGGGAGAGGAGAGGAACAAAGGCTTAGTTTTCAATTCAAGTCATGTGAATGTCAGTGAACTACTCCACCCTTCCTCTCTTACTTTGGTGTATATATATGTAAATATAAATATAATATATATGCATTATATATGTATGTGTGTATGTATTATATATGTATGTATGTATATAATACATACAAAGAGACAGAGAGGGAAATGGAGTAGATGAAAAGAGAGTCTGGGTCCTACAGCCAAACTCTCTAAGTGTGGATCCTGGTTTCACTGCTTATTAGTTGTGTGTCCTTTGATGATAACATCTTAGGACTCTATGATTTTACCACTATAAAATGGGTACAATATAATATTGCCTACTTCATTAGGGCTGTCATTAGGGTGAAACACACAAAGCTTTTAGAACAGCTGCACACATATAATACATGTTCAAAAATATCAACCCTCTGTATATTTACTTATACAGACATTTTTACTTCCAATACTGATACTTTAAAATAATAAACAAAACATTTTATTACTTAAAATGATTTTATCTTTTCTTAAACAGTAAAAGTTCTGAAAATTGCATGGTTATTAAATAGTTTCAAATGATGAATAGATATATACAGCCCTGTTCCTTTATAAGATCAGTCCAACTCTCAGTGTACTTTTGGTCATCACTGGAAAGCAGTGAAAATGAAATGAGTATATCACCAGAAAACAACTAGATACCAAACCTCATTTTTCATTCATATTTATTCAGTTACTTTTTGAACACAATTTGAAATGTAGAGTGAAAATAAGATGCCTGCATCATCAGAAGTAACCAGATTGTCAGATGCTGCATTTTCATTTGTGTCTACTAGGGTTTGTGTGCCTCTGATCTGAATTGCTCAGGCTTTCATAATTTATTTTCCCAAGCTTATAAAGTGCTTTGGATGGTTTTGACTGAAGCTCCTCACTTTTTCTTCACTGTCATTGATCAAAGTCTCCCTATACTTTTTCTACTAATCCACAGTGACTTAAAATGTAACTTTGTCTTCAACTTTCTGCTTTAATATTTCTTATTTTAAAATACCTTATCTCCCCATGTTTATTCCAGCTTGTTTCAAATGACTATCACCTGAGAATTACCATCTGCTAACACTTCTAACAGATTAAATTTCATAGGCATAGGGATATCTCTACATATTATATTTGTTATTTTCATATATGCATTGTTATATAGGTATAAAAACATATACAGTTCAGTTTGGTCGCTCAGTTGTGTCCGACACTTTATGAATCGCAGCACGCCAGGCCTCTCTGTCCATTGTCTTCTTTACTATATGATCATAAGGAATTTGGATTAGGTTATACTTGAATCAGTTCAGTTCAGTCGTTCAGTCGTGTCCAACTCTTTGCGATCCCATGAATTGCAGCACGCCAGGCCTCCAGGTCCATCACCAACCCCCGGAGTTCACTCAGACTCATGTCCATCGAGTAGGTGATGCCATCCAGCCATCCCATCCTCTGTCGTCCCCTTCTCCTCGTGCCCCCAATCCCTCCCAGCGTCAGAGTCTTTTCCAATGAGTCAACTCTTCACATGAGGTGCCCAAAGTACTGGAGTTTCATCTTCAGCATCATTCCTTTCAAAGAAATCCCAGGGTTGATCTCCTTCAGAATGGACTGGTTGGATCTCCTTGCAGTCCAAGGGAAACTCTCAAGAGTCTTCTCCAACACCACAGTTCAAAAGCATCAATTCTTCTGTGCTCAGCCTTCTTCACAGTCCAACTCTCACATCCATACATGACCACAGGAAAAACCATAGCCTTGACTGGACAGACCTTTGTTGGCAAAGTAATGTCTCTGCTTTTGAATATTCTATCTAGGTTGGTCATAACTTTTCTTCCAAAGAGTAAGCGTCTTTTAATTTCATGGCTGCAGTCACCATCTGCAGTGATTTTGGAACCCAGAAAAATAGAGTCTGACACTGTTTCCACTGTTTCCCCATCTATTTCCCATGAAGTGATGGGACCAGATGCCATGATCTTCATTTGCTGAATGTTGAGCTTTAGGCCAACTTTTTCACTCTCCACTTTCACTTTCATCAAGAGGCTTTTGAGTTCCTCTTCACTTTCTGCCATAAAGGTGGTGTCATCTGCATATCTGAGGTTATTGACATTTCTCCTGGCAATTTTGATTCCAGCTTGTGTTTCTTCCAGTCCAGCGTTTCTCATGATGTACTCTGCATATAAGTTAAATAGGCAGGGTGACAATATACAGCTTTGACGTACTCCTTTTCCTATTTGGAACCAGTCTGTTGTTCTATGTCCAGTTCTAACTGTTGCTTCCTGACCTGCATACAGATTTCTCAAGAGGCAGGTTATGTGGTCTGGTATTCCCATCTCTTTCAGAATTTTCCACAGTTGATCGTGATCCATACAGTCAAAGGCTTTGGCATAGTCAATAAAGCAGAAATAGATGTTTTTCTGGAACTCCCTTGCTTTTTCCATGATCCAGTGGATGTTGGCAATTTGATCACTGGTTCCTCATTGCTAAAGCCTGGCTGGGAGAATTTTGAGCATTACTTTACTAGCATGTGAGATGAGTGCAATTGTGCGGTAATTTGAGCATTCTTTGGCATTCCCTTTGTTTGGGATTAGAAAGAAAGCTGACCTTTTCCAGTCCTGTGGCCACTGCTGAGTGTTCCAAATTTTCTGGCATATTGAGTGCAGCACTTTCACAGCATCATCTTTCATCATATTTCATTGAAATAGCTCAACTGGAATTCCATCACCTCCACTAGCTTTGTTCGTATTTAATATATGCAAATATAGTTGTATTTTAAATATATATTTGTATAAATAATAGAAGAAATAAGTGAAATGAAGTTGCTCAGTCGTGTCCGACTCTTTGTGACCCCATGGACTGTAGCCTACCAGGCTCCTCTGTCCATGGAATTTTCCAGGCAAGAGTACTGGAGTGTGTTGCCCTCTCCAGGGGATCTTCCCAAGCCAGGGATCAAACCCAGGTCTCCCGCATTGCAGGCAGATGCTTTACCATCTGAGACACCAGGGAAACCCCAATAGGAGAACAGAAGAAATAGTTGAGTAAGTCTTTAGATTTTCCTTAATTAGTTTTTCTGTTTAACATAAAAAAAATACTTGGATTACACAGTGGAGGTTTATAGAAAGGGAATTTGGAGTTTTTCCCTATTTAAACAAGTTATTCTCCAAATCATGTTGGAAAATTCGTTCAAGGATAAAATGTTCAAGTATCCAGAAACTTACCTTCAAATACTCTCACTCTCTAAAGTGGGATTGACTTTAAATGGGAAGGTTGAAGGAGAAGGAGTCCTTGATGCCCAATGCATTTCAGTCATAAGAAATGGCATTTCAATTTCTTATGTGAATAATAATCACACAATTAGTTTTGTTGGGAGGCATTAAGTCAATTTTTCAACATGAAATCTATATGAAAATAGAACAGTATTTTTTAAACTCTCAAATTTACAGGGAAATAGCGAGACACAAGAGAGATAACAAAGCCGATGAGTAAGAGAATATTAAGCAAGTTGCTATTTTAATATATCAGTGCTCAAACAGAAAACTTTCTAATATACAATATTTAATACTGTATGATAAGGAGTGAAGAAGTTTCATAAATCTTTCTTGCATTTTAGATACAGTATTCTATGAAATAAGATTGAGCTTTACAACATCTAACAATATACCTACTTCTAGAGTAGCATGCTTTTATCCTATTATGAACATATGTTGACAACTGCAAAAGATGCAAAATAGTTGACTCATTATTGTGAACTCTGCTTTTTTGTCTTATTATTTTTTATAATCACTATGAAGTAAAAATGTATTATTAACCTCCCCACTACAGGCCAGTATCATCACTCTGATACCTGTCACACAATCTCAAAAAAATGGCTACTCCTAGGATCCTAGCTTAACCTTAAATGGTTTAACCACATGTCTAAAAATGCCTAGCATATCAAAGTATCACTGGAGCTTGAAATGATAACTCACCTTTTTTTTCTTCATTTTCCTGTCTTGTCATTTCCATATAATCAGCTCAAGTGAACCCAGTATAGAAGACTCATTAAGATGCTGTTTCCTTCTTCAACATTAAGGCATAAGTTGGCCTTAAGTAAGTAAAACACTTATCTGAGTATTCTTTCACTTTCCAAACTCTCTATTACTTGGAAAGTAACACTACTCTTTTTCAGACTTATGTTTTTGAAGATCTATAAGTTATATGATTTTTTAAATACTTTGTGGTTTTTTTAAGAAAGCAAATAAACCACAGCATTATGAAACAGAAATCGATGGGACTCAGTACATGTTTGATTCATGAAGTTTTGCCGTGGCGCATTTAACATACTTTGGTAATGCTTTGATTTGCATATCTTTTATATAGAGCAGCCAGTCCAATTCATGACAGCTTCTTTAGGGTTTATCTTGGTCAAGAATTCCCAGAAAATACAGCAGAGTATCCCATGAAATCAGTAGCTTGTGAAATAATCTTTGGGAATTCTAGAAAGATCAGTTAAGATGTTGGAAGTATTTTGGGAAATACAAGTTTGCTATTTCTCTCATTATTTTTTAGTTACTTGTAAGGTCAAATAAAACATGTAGATGAGAAGAATCTTATACTTCAAGGCACAAACGAAATCATGATGGTAGTATGCAAATTAAAAATTGGTTGAGTTTTTTCCACATATTCAGCAGCAACAACAGTGTCAAATGTCCAGTGATGATTTCTATAAATTGTTCAATCAATAATGTCAATGCTATGAGAGAAGAGTCTAAACATTAAATTAAAATAAAGAGCAAAGTATTATAAGGTTAAAATACATGAGTTGATGCTCATTTGTCTTAACTTATGAAAGTGTTGTGGAGGTTATAAAATTTGTGAGTCCAACACAAAGCAAAGTAAGAACACTATCGTTGTCCTTAACCAGATCCTGTTTTGTTGGTTTTCTCTCTCTCTCTCTCTCTCTCTCTCTCTCCTTGGTGGCTGAATCCATATGTTTTTTGTACCACATGAACAAATATTCTATTAAATATTAAAATAACTAATTTATATAACAATTCAAATTTTATATATAGAATGAACTTTTATTTACAGAGGAAATGCAGTTTAAATAAATTAGCTTTGGAAGCTATTGTATTGCAGCTATTTTAGATTGTGATGTTTACCTTAAAGTACAACTGATTCTTCCATATACAACTCTTGAATCTCAACAAGATTCCAGGAACTTTGTTTTTCACACTAGGTTAAATGCTCCATTTTGCTCATCTCTGTCTCTAATTTTTTCTCAGTCTGTTTGTTTTCTTCAGTTTCTTTTATATAGTTTTCATCCCTACTTTTAAATCACATTTTGAAAGACTCTAAAAATGATTCGTCTCTTCTCTGCCCAATTCAGAATCTATTGAGAGACAGATGTAAAAATCTGAGAGAGGGATTTCAGCATCTTTAATGATAAAGAACCTTTCTGCAAGTTATCCTCTTTACAAACAAGCAACAACATAATCTGGGCAAAATATTGACAAATAAATTAACAAATTTCTATTTGAAGCTAGGACTTGAAGAGCTAGTATCTTGAAGAGAAAGAAGCTCCTGGAGGTCAGTCCAACACTACTTTTCCCACTTTAGAATAATTCTTAAATGGCAAGAGTTCACAGGGTAAGAAGATAGAGCAGAGAATGGAAGCTGAGATGGAGGTACTATAATTTAGTTTTAGGCAGCCTTATGGAGTTAAATCTCAAGAGTTAATGACTCTAAATCATCCCTTGCATGTACCTATTGATGACATTCAAAACCTCAGTTTAGTTTTAGATTTTCCCTTTATGCTAGATGCTTTTAGAGCCATTCATGAACCAGTTCCCTTGACTTCTACATTCTTACCCAAATACATCTGGACACCCCAAATGAAATTCCAAAGTAGTCATAAAATCAGCTAAATATCAAAACTTTAAATGCCTTTCAATGATGTTTCTAGTTTAAAGTATGTATAAAAGAGTTGTTCTGCTATACTCCTCTGATGTATAATCATTTGACACTTTGGTTCAGATTACAATCAACAGAAAGTAAAAATAAAATTTTGTTCAGGTAATTTTAGTTTCTATTAATATGTTTAATCCAAAACAATTCACTTTTATGTAAATTTAAGCCTCTTTCTTTTATGCAGATTATATAATTATGAATCTCCTTTTGATATGCTAAATGTCTCCTACATATCTTCTAAGCCATCTCTTTCAAGTCTTATCACTTCTAACTATAGAATCAGGTCAGTTTTGTATTTATTTATTTAGAGTGACTAACTTATCACCTTATAGAGATTTTGTCAGTCAAAATTGCTGAAAAATAGCAAAAGTAAGTCCCTGCAAGACCTAATGACCTTCTAGAACTAACACCAAAAAAAAAAGATGCCCTTTTCATCATAGGGGACTGGAATGCAAAAGTAGAAAGTCATGAGATATCTGGAGTAACAGGCAAGTTTGGCCTTGGACTACAAAATAAAGCAGGGCAAAAGCTAACAGAGTTTTGCCAAGAGAACGCATTGGTCATAGCAAACACACTCTTCCAATTACACAAGAGTCAACTCTACACGTGGACATCACCAGATAGTCAATATCAAAATCAGATTCATTATATTCTTTGCAGCCAAAGATGGAGAAGCTCTATACAGTCAGCAAACACAAGACCAGGAGCTGACTGTGGCTCAGATTATGAGCTCATTATTGCCAAATTCAGACTTAAATTGAAGAGAGTAGGGAAAACCGCTAGACCATTCAGGTATGACCTAAATCAAATCCCTTATGACTATACAGTGGAAGTGATAAATAGATTCAAGGGATTAGATCTGATAGATAGAGTGCAAAGGGCTATGCACGGAGGTTTGTAACCTTGTACAGGAGGTGATGACCAAGATCATCCCCAAGAGAAAGAAATGCAAAAAGGTAAAATAGTTGTCTGAGAAAGCCTTACAAATAGCTGAGAAAAGAAGAGAAGATGAAGGCAAAGGAGACAAGGAAAGACATAGCCATCTGAATGCAGAGTTCCAAAGAATAGCAAGAAGAGATAAGAAAGCCTTCCTCAGCGATCAATGCAAAGAAATAGAGGAAAACAATAGAATGGGAAAGACTAGACATCTCTTCAAGAAAATTAGAGATACTAAGAGAACATTTCATGCAAAGATGGGCTTGATACAGGACAGAAATGGTATGGACCTAACAGAAGCAGAAGATAACAAGAAGAGGTGGCAAGAATACACAGAAGAACTACACAAAAAAGATCTTAATGACCCAGATAATCACGAGGGTGTGACCACTCAACTAGAGCCAGACATTCTGGAGTGTGAAGTCAAGTGGGCCTTGGGAAGCATCACTACGAACAAAGCTGGTGGAGGTGATGGAATTCTAGCTGAGCTATTTCAAATTCTAAAACATGATGCTGTGAAAGTGCTGCACTGAATATGCCAGCAAATTTGGAAAACTCAGCAGTGGTCACAGGACTGGAAAAGGTCAGTTTTCATTCCAATCCCAAACAAAGGCAGTGTCAAAGAATGTTCAAACTGCTGTACAATTGCACTCATCTCACAGGCTAGGAAAGTAACATTCAAAATTCTCCAAGTGAGGTTTCAACAGTACATGATCTATGAACTTCCAGATGTTCAAGCTGGATTTAGAAAAGGCAGAAGAACCAGAGATCAAATTGCCAACATCCACTGGATTATAGAAAAGCAAAAGAGTTCCATAAAAGTATTTATGTCTGCTTTATTGACCACACCAAAGCCTTTGACTGTGTAGATCACAAGAAACTGGAAAAGTCTTCAAGAATGGGCATGAGTGAAGTGAGTGAATGAAGTCACTCAGTCGTGCCTGACTCTTCGCAACCCCATGGACACCAGGCTCCTCCGCCCATGGGATTTTCTAGGCAAGAGTACTGGAGTGGGTTGCCATTTCCTTCTCCAGGGAACTTTCCAACCCAAGGATAGAACCCAGGTCTCCCATACTGTAGACAGATGCTTTACCATCTGAGCCTCCAGGGAAGTCCAAGAATGGGCATACCAGACCATTTTACCTGCCTCCTGAGAAATCTGTATGAGGTCAAGAAGCAACAGTTAGAGCAAGACATGGAACAACAGACTGATTCCAAATTGGGAAAAGAGAATGTCAAGGCTCTACATTGTCACCCTGCTAATTTCACTTATATACAGAGCTCATGATGCAAAATGCCAGGTTGGATGAAACACAAGCTGAAATCAAGATTGCTGGGAGAAATATCAATAACTTCAGACATGCAGATAACAACACCCTCATGGCAGAAAGCAAAGAGGAACTAAAGAGCCTCTTGATGAAAGTGAAAGAGGAGAGTGAAAAAGCTGGCTCAAAACTCAACATTCAAAAAAGTCTGTCATGACATCTGGCCCCATTACTTCATGGCAAATAAATGGGGAAACAATGGAAACAATGACAGACTTTATTTTCTTAGGCTTCAAAATCACTGCTGATGGTGACTGCAGCAATAAAATTAAAAGACGCTTGCTCCTTGGAAGAAAAGCTATGTCCGACCTAGATAGCAAGTTAAAAGAGACATTACTTTGTCAACAAATGTCCATCTAGTCAGAGCTATGGTTTTTCCAGTAGTTGTGTATGGATGTGAGAGTTGGACTATAAAGAAAGCTGAGCACTGAAGAATTGATGCTTTTGAACTGTGATGTTGGAGAAGACTCTATAGTCCCTTGGACTGCAAGGAGATCCAACTAGTCCATCCTAAAGGAAATTAATCATGACTACTCACTGGAAGGACTGATGCTGAAGCTAAAGTTCCAATACTTTGGCCACCTGGTTCGAAGAACTGACTCTTTCAAAACACCTTAATGCCTGGAAAGATTGAAGACAGTACGAGGAGACGCCAGAGGATGAGGTGGTAGATGGCATCACTGACTTGATGAACATGAGTTTGACCAAGCTCTGGGAGTTGGTGATGGACAGGGAAGCTTGGAGTGCTGCCGTCCATGAAGTCTCAAAGAGTTAGACATGACTGAGTGACTGAACTGAACTGAACTGAAGTCCCTGCAGCCAGAAACTTTTTATTAAAAAGTTTAGGTTTCTTCTAGGCACATCCATACATGTTATGGTTTTAGCATGTATTCTTGTATTGACCAATTTATTAACAAATATGAATTTTGTAATGAAAACTTTTGGGCATTATCTTTCTGAGAGTTTATTTTATGCAAATAATATAGTTATCTTCTATTTTGTAACTCATTTTTATCTATCATAGGATTCTTGAACCCTTGTTACTACACTATTGATACTAGAGGGACAACTGAAATGAAGAAATGAAATACTAAAACTGCTATTTACATTTATTTTATCAAAAAGTGAATACAAATTTAGCTTTGCTAATATTTATTATATAGATTAACACCCAGGTCCTTACTCACATTTCATGTGGCAAATGGAGTAGAGCAAAATATATGAAAAGTAATAACTGCTAAACATTCATTTGGCCACAGACTGTAAACACATTTGGAGTTAATCAAAATTTGAAGGAGACCAAACATTCAAGATAAATCCAGTTGTATCTGACAAAAATTTGACTTCTTTTCTTTCTCCTCATTTGATCAGTCTTTGCAAAGATTAACTTCCTAGTTTCTGTATTCATTCACCAAAATCTGCATTACAATTTCTGTTTTTGGAAAAGGATAGAAACTAGAGACATGTGCAGAGCATCTGATTAATGCTGAAACACAATTAATTGGATGGCTAGTAGATTGGAAGTTAGTCATCTCAGGAACCAAATCCTGTGGGGCACAGCTGCTGAAAGCACCCTATATTCATAGATTAGACAATGTTTAATTAATAGCTTAAAGGTAAGCCAAGCAAATCATAACCAGTACTCAGCTTTATATTTTGACTAGACAGATGTAAGTACAACAGGAAACTTATGCTTATTTAACAGGGATTCACTCAATTTCAAGCTCAAAAGCATTTGTTAGTTTGGTCATAAATCATTCCAGTTCAGCCATCATTTGTTTGGGTTTACATCTACTCTTTAATCAGCTCATCATATAATACCATTCATGATACATAATAGAGGCCCTTATTCTGTGCAAAAGTATTCTGCCATAGTAGTTTTGAAAAAACTCATTCAAAAAATATTTGCTATATGAAAATAGAGGATATCTTTATGATTTGATAAGAGACATTTACAATATTATGCTCTTTTTTTGTCTTAATCAACAAATGATTCCTTTTTAAACTGTGGATTCTATAGCTCCATATGTTTTCATCCTATCTATTGGAAGGTATTGAGATGTCCTGAAGATGAAAATTACATTACAGAAAGAAACATACATGCACAGCACCAGTCTGAGTGAGTGAGTGAAGTTGCTCAGTCATGTCTGACTCTTTGCAACCCCATGGACTGTAGCCCACCAGGCTCCTCCATCCATGGAATTTTCTAGGCAAGAGTACTGGAGTGGGTTGCCATTTCCTTCTCCAGGGGATCTTCCTGACCCAGGGATTGAACCCAGGTCTCACACATTGCAGGCAGATGCTTTACCATCTGAGCCACTAGGGAATCACTGATTGGGTAAATGTATTACCATCAACTCCTCTTTGGTAGTCAGATTTTGCCCCACCATGTAAGCTCTGTTACTGACACTTAAGGGTAGAAACCAAGCACAATCTCCAAAAAGCCTTAAAATGGAAGAATTAGGGTTAAAAAGCACAGCTTCAAAATCACAATTAATGCTCACTACCTTTCTTTTCTCCAGCCTGTCTAGATTTCCCTCACCTTTAGTCAACACTTCCAGAAGTCTATATTTCTTTCTGAGCGATGTCATAAAACTTGGAAATGTGAGTCCCTAGTTGTTGTTGCTTAGTCACAAAGTCATGTCCCAATCTTTCACCACCCCATGGACTATAGCCTATCAGGGTTATCTGTCCATGGGATTTCCTAGGCAAGAATACTGGAATGGGTTGCCACTTCCTTCTCCAGGGGATTTTCCCAACTCAGGGACTGAACTTGTGTCTCCTGAACTGGCACACAGATTCTTTAACCACTGAGCCAGCAGGGAAGCCCGAGTCCCTAGTTATCTTGCTTTTGTTAGAACTTGACTGATGCAATAATTTATGTCTTCATTATCATATATGGAAGCACCAATAGACACCCCAGTGAATCTCCTGAAAAAAAAGGAAAAGGTAGCCAATTAACATAAGATGATAAAACCTGGTAGAAGGCTGTGAAAAATAAAAATGAGAGCAAGCATATGAGCAAAATCTGGCCCTTTGTAAAGACAGATAAAATCCATAAAACTTTAGCTAGGCTGACCAAGGCCAAAACAAACAAACAAAAAGACAAAATTGCTAATATCAGAGATGAAATTATCACTACTTACCACATGAACTTTAAAAGGATAACTAAAGAAATACTATGAATAATTCTATGACCAGAAATGTGGAAACAAATTTGATCATTTAGATGAAAAAGACCAATACTTTGAAAGACACAAATTAACATAACTTATACAAGGAGAAACAGATAAGTCTATACATATTGAAGAAATTGAATCAATAATTTATAGCCTTCAAAACAATAAAATATCAAGCCCACATGCCTTCACTGGTAAATATTACCAAACACCCCAGGGAAAGGTAATACCAATCACCTCAACCTCTTTCAGAAAACAGGAAAAGGGAATACTTCCTAATTGATTCTGTGAGGCCAAAACTACTCTAACACAGATCAAAATCTCAAACACAGATACAACTGTCCTCAACAAAATATTAGTAAATTGAATTCAATAAAGCATAAAAAGAATTATTGATATATACCAAAACCAAATAAGATTTATTCCAGTTAATCAAGTCAAAGTCAACATTCAGAAATCAGCCAATGTAACCCACCATTTCAATAGGCTAATGATGTAATAATTATATCAATTTATGCACAAAAGCATTGATGTACTCCAATATCAATTCATGATAAAACTCTTGGAAAACCAGGAATAGAGGAATTTCCTGAACTTGATAAAGAACATTTACAAAAATGGTAGCTAACATAATACTTAATGGTTAGAGATAGGATGATTTCAGATGATTTCAGATTCATCATTGGAAACAAGACAATGATATTGCCCTTCATCACTTCTATCCAACACTGTACTAGAAGTCAAAGTTAGTACAATAAGATAGTTTGACATTTTCATACAAATATAAACATATTTTTACCATAAAATTTAGCATTCATACTCTTAGATACATATTTAATTTATTTAAAAACTATATGCACATAAAAATCGGCACAGGGATGTCTATAGAAGCTTTATTTAAAATTGTCAAAAACTGGAAGCAAACAACATGCCTTTAAGAGGTGAATGAAAAAAGAAAACATGGTACACCTATGTAATGGAATACTATTTAGTAATAAAAGTAATGAGCCACCAAGCCATGAAAATACATGAATAAATATTCAGTGCATATCCATATTTCTAAGTGAGAAAACCTGGTCTGAAATAGCTATATACTGTGTGATTTTAATTATATGACATTCTGGAAAAGATAAAACTACAGAGAGTATAGTTAAATTATAGAAACTATAGTTTAAAAACAGTGATTTACAAAGATCAGAGATGACAAAAGGGCTGAAAAGGTAAATAGATGAATCATACCAGATTTTTTAGAGTGATGGAAACTGTTCTTCATGAAACTATAATGGTGGAAACATGAAATAATGAATTTGTCAAAAACAAGAAGATTTTACAGCACAAAGAGTAAGCTTTAATTTATGAAGTAAATTTTTTTTTAACTTAGGAAGTTGGGGATGCCAGGATGAAATGCAGACTGTGACAAAATATTCTAACCATATAACGAACGTATGAAACAATCTCACTGAAGATTCTGACCTAAATAACTGCAATCAATGGCCCTCTGTATGATAAATGTAAAAAGAACTGTGCATAAGAACTCTGCCCTGGTTGATAAAGATTATCCACAAATAGATATGGATTAGCAATTATCAAACCACTATATATATATATATATATGAAATAAACAATTAAATAAATGGGTAATAAATTATGAGGATCAAGTTTCTTTTGGTATGGGAAGTTATAGACTAGCAAGAGAACTCTAGAATGATCAATGTGTAAATAATTTACAGTTTGGGCCATTACTACAGACTCAAGCCTAGCTTAATACAGATTAGATAGCTACACATGGAAATATTTATAGATATGTGTGTACATTATTGTTATTGTTTAGTCACTAAGTCATGTCCCACTCTTTTGTGACCCCATGGACTATAGCTCTCCAGGCTCTTCTCTCCACAGGATTTCCCCAGCAAGAGTCCTAGAGTAGATTGCCATTTCCTTCTTCAGGTAATCTTCCTTGATCTTCTTTGATCTAAGGATCAAATTCGTGTCTCCTGCTTAGTAAGCAGATTCTTTTCCACTGAGCCACCAGGGAATACAAGTGTATCTACATACATAATGGGGCTCAGTGGTAAAGAATCTGCCTGCCATGTAGGAGACACCAGTTTCATCTCTGGGTCAGGAAGATTCCCTGCAGAAGAAATGGCAACCCACTCCAGTATTCCTGCCTGGGAAATCCCATGGACAGAGGAGCCTGGTGAGCTTCAACCATGGGGTTGCAAAAGACTTGGACATGACTTAGAAACTAAAACAACAACAAAACGGGCCAGACACACATTTTCTTAACTGAGAAGGCCTAGAAATAATAAAGGACAGAAATGGTATGGACCTAACAGAAGCAGAAGATATTAAAAACAGGTGGTAAGAATACACAGAAGAACTGTACAAAAAAAGATCTTCATGACCCAGATAATCATGATGGTGTGATCACTCACCTAGAGCCAGACATCCTGGAATGTGAAGTCAAGTGGGCCTTAGAAAGCATCACTATCAACAAAGCTAGTAGAAGTGATGGAATTCCAGTTGAGTTATTTCAAATCCTGAAAGATGATGCTATGAAAGTGTTGCACTCAATATGCCAGCAAATTGGGAAAACTCAGTAGTGGCCACAGGACTGGAAAAGGTCAGTTTTCACTCCAATCCCGAAGAAACGCAATGCCAAAGAATGCTCAAACTAGCACACAATTGCACTCATCCCACATGCTAGTAAAGTAATGCTCAAAATTCTCCAAGCTAGACTTCAGCAGTACGTGAACTATGAACTTCCAGATGTTCAAGCTGGTTTTAGAAAAGGCAGAGGAACCAGAGATCAAATTGCCAACATCCACTGGATCATGGAAAAAGCAAGAGAGTTCCAGAAAAATAGCTATTTCTGCTTTATTGACTATGCCAAAGCCTTTGACTGTGTAGATCACAGTAAACTGTGGAAAATTCTGAAAAAGATGGGAATACCTGACTACCTGTCTGCCTCTTGAGAAACCTGTATGCAGGTCAGGAAACAACAGTTAGAATAGGACATGGAACAACAGACTGGTTCCAAATAGGAAAAGGAGTATGTCAAGGCTGTATATTGTCACCCTGCTTATTTAACTTCTATGGAGAGTATATCGTGAGAAACGCTGGACTGGAAGAAACACAAGCTGGAATCAAGACTGCTGGGAGAAATATCAATAACCTCAGATATGCAGATGACACCACCCTTATGGCAGAAAGTGAAGAGGAACTCAAAAGCCTCTTGATGAAAGTCAAAGAGGAGAGTGAAAAAGTTGGCTTAAAGCTCAAATTCAGAAAATGAAGATCATGGCATCTGGTCCCATTATTTCATGGCAAATAGATGGGGAAACAGTGGAAACAGTGGCTGACTTTAGTTTCTGTGGCTCCAAAATCACTGCAGATGATGACTGAGGCCATGAAATTAAAAGATGCTTACTCCTTGGAAGAAAGTTATGACCAACCTAAATAGCATATTCAAAAGCAGATATATTACTTTGCCAACAAAGATCCGTCTAGTCAAGGCTATGGTTTCTCCAGTGGTCATGTATGGATGTGAGAGTTGGACTGTGAAGAGAGCTGAGCACCAAAGAATTGATGCTTTCAAACTGTGGTGCTGGAAAAGACTCTTGCAAGTCCCTTGGACTGCAAGGAGATCCAGCCAGTCCATCCTAAAGGAGACCAGTCCTGGAAGTTCATTGGAAGGACTGATGCTGAGGCCGAAACTCCAATACTTTGGCCACCTCATGTGAAGAGTTGACTCATTGGAAAAGACCCTGATGCTGGGAGGGATTGAGGGCAGGAGGAGAAGGGGACGACAGATGGCTGGATGGCATCACCGACTTGATGCACATGAGTTTGCATGAACTCCAGGAGTTGGTGATGGACAGGGAGGCCTGGCGTGCTGTGATTCATGGGGTCTCAAAGAGTCGAGCACAACTGAGCGATTGAACTGAACTGAACTGAGAAATAATGAGAGATCAGTGACAACAACCATACATAGTACACAGATCTTAAAAGCTATTATTTTCAATACAAGGAGCCAGTGTCCTTGGAGAAATGTATCTTTCTAGGCAGTGGCAGGACACACAAGATGAGCTTGGAGCATATTATAGTGTCAAAAAGCAAAAAGATACTAAAATGAACAATCAGAAATACAAAAAAAAAAAAAACAAGAAAAATTATATCAGAAGTATGTCAAAGGGAAACAGAAGTCAACTGAAAGAGCTACTGATGCCCACATCTGGAACAATTTGAGCAATGGAATAAATAAAATGGCATTGGATTATAATAGCCTCAGTTGAGCTTTTGTTCTTTTTGTCCTTTTGTCCTTTTAAAATATTATGTCAAATGCATTCTCGGAGTACGAAAGGAAACAAATGGGTAAAATAAAAATACATAGAAGAAACCTGTCATTTTATAAAATTTCAGAATAAGCATATCAGCAAAAGTATATTAGTAGACATGATACTTTCATTCTTATTACCATGATCATGTTGTGGTCATAAAGTGAAATATGATCGGACTTATCATTGCCAAGTGCTTCTAGCAATGATATTAACATTATTAACTTTTTTGTGTCAGTCTTTCTAATTATCTGGATGGGGTGACTATTTATGTTTGTTTGCCATGTTACAAGCAAAAAGAAATGATAGCACATTTTCTATCAAGTGTCAAAGTTACTTTTTTGACCTCAAACTACATAGAACCTACTGATGTTGAAAATAAAAGTCATAAAAGCAACAAGAGTTTTCTTAGGTAAAAAAAGAATTTAAGATCAATGAGACAATTATGGCTAGTTTAGAATATAGCATTGTATGTCATATTTTGTAGTAAATATGGCCTCATTTTGAGAAAAATATTATTTGCCATAGAATCATTTTTCATACAATGAGTTTTTGTTACATACAGATCACTGGGAGCCTATAATCATGTACTTCTTTTTGACTCAAATGAATGAACCTAATATGTATTATTCTGTTTTCTTCCTCTGGCCCAGTCTTAAATCAAGAGATGTAAATATACATTCAGTTAGAAAAAAAAAAAAAAAACAGATATATGGGCTTTTAAAATGCTATCCCATCCTAAGTTTAAAATATTCTTTGGAACAGTCAAAATTGTAGATGAGACTATGGGAAAGTCATCACATTTAAGTAACAATGGTTTTCCTGGAATATATTTAACAATACAATCATGGGTTAGTCTTTCTGAGATGCATTGTTGAAATTAATTTGTTTAAATTAAAATATAGCTGATTTACCAAGTGGTATGAATCTTTGCTTACAGCAAAATGATCCAGTTTTATACATATATAAATTCTTTTCCATTATGATCCAGTTTTATAAATATAATACTCTTTTCCATTACGGTTTATCACAGAGGACTGGATATAGTTCCCTATCTATACAGTAGGACCTTGTTGTTTATCTATTCTAAATGTAATAGTTTGCAGCTACCAACTCCAAATTCCTAGTGCATCCCTCTCCCTCCCCATTCACTCTTGACAACCACAAATTTGATCTCTATGTCTGTGAGTCTGTTTCTGTTCTGTAGGTACGTTCATTTGTGCCATATCTTAGATTTCACATATAAATGATGTCATATGGTATTTCTCTTTCTCTTTCTGACTTACTTGAGTCCATATAACAGTCTCTAGGTCTATCCACATCTTCACAAGTGGAACTATTTGTTACTTTTAATGGATGAGTAGTATTATATTGCATATACATAACATATCATCTATTGCTTCTTTCCTTACTTTAGTTATTGAGAATAGTGCTGCTATAAACATAGTAGTGTATGTATATTTTGAATCTTTCTGATAAATTTAAATTAGTGGGATAAAGAGGTAAGATAAACAAGGGAACATTTTAAAGGAACATTTCATCCAAAGATGTGCACTATAACGGACGGAAAAGGTATGGAACTAACAGAAGCAGAAGATAACAAGAAGAGGTGGCAAGAATACACAGAAAAACTATATGAAAAAGATTTGAATGACACAGATACCCAGGATGGTGTGATCACTCACCTAGAGCCAGACATTCTGGAGTGTGAAGTCAAGTGGGCCTTGGGAAGCATCACTACGAACAAAGCTGGTGGAGATGATGGAATTCTAGCTGAGCTATTTCAAATTCTAAAACATGATGCTGTGAAAGTGCTGCACTGAATATGCCAGCAAATTTGGAAAACTCAGCAGTGGCCACAAGACTGGAAAAGGTCAGTTTTCATTCCAATCCCAAACAAAGGCAGTGCCAAAGTATGTTCAAACTGTTGTACAATTGCACTCATCTCACACGCTAGTAAAGTAATGCTCAAAATTCTCCAAGTGAGGCTTCAACAGTATATGAACTATGAACTTCCAGATGTTCAAGCTGGATTTAGAAAAAGCAGAAGAACCAGAGATCAAATTGCCAACATCCATTGGATCAGTGAAAAAGCAAAAGAATTCCTGGAAAACATCTACTTCTGCTTCATTGACTACACTAAAGCCTTTGATTATGTGAATCACAAGAAACTGTGGACAATTCTTCAAGAGATGGGACTATCAGACCACTTTACCTGCCTCCTGAGAAATCTGTACTCAGGTCGAGAAACAATAGTTAGAACCAGACATGGAAAAACAGACTGGTTCCAAATTGGAAAAGGAGTATGTCAAGGCTCTATATTGTCACCTGCTTATTTAACTTATAGGCAGAGTACATCGTGAGAAATGCCATGATCGATGAAGCACAAGCTGGAATCAAGATTGCCGGGAGAAATATCAATAACTTCAGATACGCAGATGACATCACCCTTATGGTGGGAAGCAAAGAGGAACAAAAGAGCCTCTTGATGAAAGTGAAAGAGGAGACTGAAAAAGCTGGCTTAAAACTCAGCATTCAAAAAACAAAGATTATTGCATCCAGTATCCTCACTTTATGGCAAATAGTTTGGGAAACAATGGACACAGTGACAGGGTTTATTTTCAAGGGCTCCAGAATTACTGCAGATGGTGACTGCAGTATGAAATTAAAAGACGTTTGCTTCTTGGAAGAAAAGTTATGACCCACCTAGACAACATATTTAAAAGCAGAGATATTACTTTACTCACAAAGGTCATGTAGTCAAAGCTGTGGTCTTTCCAGTAGGCATGTATGGATATGAGATTTGGACAATAAAGTAGCCTGAGTGTTGACTAATTTGTCCTTTTGAACTTTGGTGTTGGAGAAGACTCTTGAGAGTCCCTTAGACTGCAAGGAGATCTAACCAGTCAATCACAAAGGAAATGAGTCCTGAATATTCATTGGAAGGACTGATGCTGAAGCTGAAACTTCAATAATCTGGCCACCTGATGCAAAGAACTGCCTCTTTGGAAAATACTCTGATGCTGGGAAATATTGAATGCTGGAGGAGCAGGAGACAGTAGAGGATGTGGTGGTTGGATGTCATCACTGACTCAATGGACATGAGTTTGAGCAATCTCTGGGAGTTGATGATGGACAGAGAAGCCTAGCGTGCTGCAGTCCATGGGTTCACAAAGAACTGGACACAACTGGGTGACTGAACTGAACTGAAGATAAACAAAGATGAGTATTTCTGTGTTGGAGGAGGAGACATAGTGGAGGATCCAGTGATTCTCCATAAAAATGCAAAAACTAAGAATATTTGCAAGTTGGAGATCCTGCTTAGAAATGAATCAATTTGACTTCTATATGTTTTTCATGCTTACTTGCTTACTACATTAATTAATTCTCAAAGTTTCAGGGCAATGATACCATGTTTTTATAACCTTGATAAAATTATGGATAGATATAGGTAGATATATGTATATCAGATACCAGTTTCAGGCTTTTTAAAAATAAAAAAAGACTTTAGATGTCTACTCTAGATTTAAATCAATCACTTCAAAACTAATTAACATTATATTTCAAGATGTGTCATGAGTATAAGATTAAACTGATGATTTTCTTTACCCAAAGTAATGGAAGAAGAGAGTCCTTGAGTTTACAGAGTTGTAGGATCATATATCTATTCTTGGCATAGTATGTTAAAAATTGAAAGTATATTTTTATAGTTTTATTATTGTACAATATTAGCAGTATGTTTGGAATGCAAGAAAAACCGCAAACAACCACCATTTCCTTTTCATCCCCTCAAATGTCTTCTTTATAACTGTCTTGTTGATTTACATCATACCATTGTTTGGTAGAAATTGCTTGGTCATCATTGTAAGACTCTGAGACCTTAGTCTTACTTTCGGTAAACATCTTGCTCCATTGACCTAAAGCTATATCCTTTGTTCCTGACTTCTGGAGGAATATGTTCTTTGTCTGATAAATCATAAAATGCCCAGATCCAGAAGAGGACAACCATTAACTCCTGACCCTCTTATCTGAAAGGAAAACAATAGGTAGACCATCAAATTTTGGCCCATATCTCATTCTTTGTAAAATGGGCAGGGGACATAAGATAGGGTCACAGGATGGTTGACTCAGTGTCTGAGGGGACTTAGAAACTGAGAATCAAGAGAAGCCATAAAGGTGTCATACTAAAAATGATGTATGGTAAAGATAGGAGCCTAGCAAAACTGCATAGATTAATACTAATAAAGATATAAACTGCTGTAAGTCCCGCCTTTTGGGGGGGACAATCTACCCCCTCTCAGTGTCTATGTTAAGAGCTTTATAATTTTCTTTTCTCTAAAATAAATCCTATTCACTCAGTACTGTGTGTGTTTGCATGTTCGTGAAGTTCACTCTTCAGCTCTGCGAACAAGAATTCAGATTCCTGTTTCAATTGTAAGGGAACAAAATTGCCACTCCAAAATGTCTCTATGATATGCAGAATAGTTCATGCTGAAAACAGTTAAGGCCCAAAATACTCAGGAAAAATTCTGACTTACCCCTCAACTGCCTAAAATATAATTTAGATAGAGGTACTATTCTTGGAATGGAAAAGAGCTATCGCTAGAGTTATTTTAAACGAATAAAAGGTAGATGTAATAGGAGAAACTCTAGGCAGGGCCTAAAGATCAGTGTCCACTCAGTGTTCCAATACCTCCGCAAGACCCAAAGCCTTTTTATCAAATTTTGCCTTTTGCTTTTCCGTCTCCATGTGAATTGCCTTCCTCCCTTGGGAAACCCAAACTACTACCTCCAAAATCCTTGTTCTTTATCTGAAGATGGTACTTAAGGTGAAAATTTCAATCACTTCGGTGAATTACTCAGTTTTCCCAAGTCTCTCCCAAATATACACATTATTGAACCTTTGTTAGATCAATTTGTTTTACTTCAACTAATTTTCAAAACAGCCAGAACGTAGTAGGGTAGAAGAACTTCCTTCTGACCACATCCCTACCATTCTATCTCATAGACACAGAGGGTGACAAACAGTGTACACATGCAAACACATTTCCTCTCTTGTGTGACAGAGAGTGTATGCAGATATGTGTGGGCATTTATTTTTCTTAGATTATCTTTAGATACTAGAGAAATTATCAAGTATGTGTCTTCTACAGACATATTATTACATGCATGTCGCTTTCTCTCAGTTCAAAATTCAAATGGATACTACAGTTTAAGGACAATGTAATAACTATCAAACATCTATGTTATGGTCTGTGTATCCCATCATTTCTCCCTTTATTCTACAAGGGACCTTCTTCCCTTCCCAAGCTAGTGTCATTCCTAAAAGTTTCATGAAAAACCCATGTACATTTCTTTGTTCATTTTCACACTTTGTTTGCTGATGACTCTATCACATTCATCCTGCTCTGATCACTATTTATTTCATAATGTTTTTCTTTCCATTAAGATCTCAAATAAGCCTACATATAACACTAATACCACACTCACCATGGGATACACATTTTTTGAATGATTATTTCCATGTCAGTTTCCTACTCTGGAATTAGATCAAGCAGACCAGTGTATTTTTCATTTTCAATAGAGTTTGCTAAATAGTATGTGTCCAATAATTGTTATTTTCACTGTATTAAAAATGATGATGAATCACTGTGTTGATTATAAAGTAATGAGGTTCATTTTAATGAATGATAAGTAAACTTTCCTAACTAAATTGAAAGAAATACATCAAAAGATTTTTAAGGAATGAGTATTAGTATCACTGAAAATAAACTAATAGTGAAGAGGGCTATTTCAAAATAAAATACTCACTTGGAAGTGTGAGTTTTCATTTCCTTTAAGTTTTCAACTTGTGGCTCTCTCCTTGCCCCAAAGTCTGGGTGATTCCTTCACTCAGACTTTGTATTAATGATGTCCTACCCATTTTATGCATTCTCTCCTGCAATGGGTCATCTTAAATTGATATATTATTGGGCCAGGGTCTGGTCAGCACATGTATTTTGATTAGTTCACTGAGAATTTTTGAATGTTTGGATTAGTTTCTGGGATTTGAACATGGAATTTTTTTTTTTTTTCATAATCTGGATGTCATACCTCTTTTGAACTTTAAGAAGATTTGGCTACAGTGACTCTACTTTTTGGCAGGTCAACAATTAGCTGAAACTCCCACATTTCAATAGGTTCATTTTTAGGTTTGCTACAGTTCCTACCCAGTTCCTTTTCTTTCATTTCTGCTTCTGCCTGGCCCTCACAAATATTGGAATTTCTAATCATTGAACTACAACCTCTTATCTCTTATTCTTTACCTCCCCAAATATCACTGTCTGTCAAACACAACAGATCATGCACACTCCAGTATATTTCTATTCCTGGTTTCCTCATCAATCAGTATTTAAATCTAAGCAGAAGTACACCTTTAAAATTATTTATTTTGCTATCTTATTAAATGAAGTTTTAAGCTGGATATTTTGTGTTTTGAATTGAAGCAAATTAAAACACTTTTAATCTTTTGATAATGAGATACCAATTACATAAACAGTAACTAAGTACATAAGAAAGTTAAATTTCAATTTCAAGGTCACTGTGCCTTATATAACATTAGACTTCAAGTTGAAATTGATAGTTCTGAGCAAGTGATATTTGAAAAAAGCAGAAGGGTCATCTTTTTCATAGATGTCAAAATGACCGTTACCCTGAACTTTAAAATGTATAAATGGCTTTATATAAAATTTCACAGCAGTGCAACAAAAGGCACTGGAATAGATTTGAGGAATAAATTTCTCAAAAAGTCTCAAAAAATAAAAAACAGGCAATGCCTAAAATCATCTAAAAGGACTATTTGAAAATGTCATAACAATTGCCTCTGAAAAGTTCTTACAGTTTCAAGACTCTGCAGTAATTGCTTTACCTTCTGAGTTGTTATAATAAAGGTAGGTCAGTTCAGTCTCTCAGTCGTGTCTGACTCTTTGTGAACCCATGAACTGTAGCATGCCAGGTCTCCCTGTCCATCACCAATTCCCAGAGTTGGCCCAAACTCATGTCCATTGAGTCGGTGATGCCATACAACCATCTCATCCTCTGTCAACCCCTTCTCCTCCTGTCTTCAATCTTTTCCAGCATCAGAGTCTTTTCAAATGAGTCAGCTATTCACATCAGGTGGACCAAGTATTGGAGTTTCAGCTTCAACATCAGTCCTACCAATGAACACCCAGGACTGATCTCCTTTAGGATGGACTGTTTGGATCTCCTTGGAGTCCAAGGGACCTCAAGAGTCTTCTCCAACACCACACTTCAAAGCATCACTTCTTCAGTGCTCAGCTTTCTTTAGAGTCCAACTCTCACATCCATACATGACCATAGGAAAAACCATAGCCTTGACTAGACAGACCTTTGTTGACAAAGTAATGCCTCTGCTTTTTAATACGCTGTCTAGGTTGGTCATAACTTTCCTTCCAAGGAGTAAGCATCATTCAATTTCATGACTGCAATCACCATCTGCAATGACTTGGGAGCCCCCAAAAATAAAGTCTGACACTGTTTCTACTGTTTTCCATCTATTTTCCATGAAGTGATGGGACCAGATGCCATGATTTTAGTTTTCAGAATGTTGAGCTTTAAGTAAACTTATTCACTCTCCTCTTTCACTTTCATCAAGAGGTTCTTTAGTTCTTCACTTTCTGCCATAAGGGTGGTGTCATCTACATATCTGAGGTTATTGATATTTCTCCCAGCAATCTGGATTCCAGCTTGTGCTTCCTCCAGCCCAGTGTTTCTCATGATGTATTCTGCACATATGTTAAATAAGCAGGGTGACAATATACAGCCTTGACGTACTCCTTTTCCTATTTGGAACCAGTCTGTTGTTCCACGTCCAGTTCTAACTGTTGCTTCCTGACCTGCATACAGGTTTTTCAAGAGGCAGGTCAGGTGGTCTGGTATTCCCATCTCTTGGAGAATTTTCCACAGTTTATTGTGATCTACACAGTCAAAGGCTTTGGCATAGTCAATAAAGCAGAAATAGATGTTTTCTGGAACTCTCTAGCTTTTTTGATGATCCAGAAGTCAGGACTGATCACCTTTAGGACAGACTGGTCAGATCTCCTTGCAGTCCAAGAGACTCTCAAGAGTCTTCTCGGGGGCGGTCCTAAGATGGCAGAGGAATAGGACAGGGAGACGACTTTCTCCCTCTCAAATTCATCAAAAGAACATTTCAATGCTGAGTAAATTCCAAAAAAAAACAACTTCTGAATGCTGGCAAAGGACATCAGGCACCCAGAAAAGTAAATCATTGTCTTCAAAAACAGGTAGGAAAAAATATAAAAGATGAAAAAAGAGACAAAAGACATAGGGAGGGAGCTACATCCCAGGAAGGGAGTCTTAAAAAGAGAGAAGTTTCCAAACACCAGGAAACACTCTCACTGCCGAGTCTGTGGCGAGCCTCGGAAGCACAGAGGGAAACATAACAGGAAGGAAAAATAAATAAATAATTAAAACCAACAGATTATGAGCCCAACGGTAACTCCCCCAGCGGAGAAGCAGCACAGATGCCTGCTTCCACCAGTAGCAAGGGAGGGCAGGGCAGGGAGGTGCGGACTGCAGTGCTTTTTAAGAATCAGGCCAGAATGCCCCGAGTGTAACCAGAGCGAACTAACTTGGGCTAGCAAACCAGACTGTGGGATAGCTACCACGCAAAAAGCTCTAACATAAGACACCTTCAGGACCGCACACTGAACAAAGGACGGAACAGAATTAGCCGGCTGCAGACCATCCCCCTCTGGTGACTGGCAGTCAGAGCTGGAAGGGCCAGAAGGGGGTAATCGCAGCCCCAGAGAGACATTAACTACCAAACTGCAAGAAGCTTCTTTGCTAACTAAGACTTCTTGGGGTTCTGGACAGTCACCATCTGCCTAAGAAAGAGCCAGCTGTATACCCAGAAAACTGAGCAGCAGGGACAGGAAAGGCGATAAGTCGCAGCAACCGGGCTTGCAAAACACCTGAGCTACTCGGACCTGGGAAGGGCACAAAGCGCAGGCCCAACCAAGTCTGTGCCTCTGAGGACTACCTGAGTGCCTGAGCCTGAGCAACATAGACCTGGGAGGTGCGTGCCGCCCAGGGCCAGCCTCAAACGGTTCCTGGTAGAGCAACCTAGAGCCTGAGCGGTGTGCGCCTTGAGTGGGGACAGGCCCAGTGTGGCTGAGACACTGCGAGCACATGCCAGTGTTATTTGTTTGCAGTGTCCCTCCCTCCCCACAGCGCAACTGAACAAGTGAGCCTAAAAAACGTGTCCACCACCGCCACCCTTGTGTCAGGGCGGAAATCGGAAACTGAAGAGACCAGCAAACAGAAGAAGCTAAAATGGAGGGAACCACCTTGGAAGTGACAGGTGCAATAGATTAAAACCCTGTCATTAGTACCGACTACATAGGAAGGGGCCTATATATCTTGAGAAATATAAGCTGGATGAAGGAACTATCCAAAAATGAACTGATCCCACACTGCCCACAACACAACCAGAGAAAGTCCCAGACAGACCTTTACTATATTTATGATCATTCTTTTTGTTTGTTTGTTCTTTCTTTTCTTTTTCTTTTTTTAAACATTTTGAAAAATTTAAGTCCTCTATTTCTGCTTTAATTTTAATAACCTACTATTACTTTAAAAAAAAGACTCTATTTTCAAAGCAAATGCCATATATATTTTTTTGCAGTTGTTGTTGTTTTTTAATAATTCTTGTGACTTTTTTTCTTCTTCTTTTCTTTAATATTGTATTTTTGAAAATCCAACCTCTACTCTAGATTTTTAATCTTTGCTTTTGGGATTTGTTATCAATTTTGTACCTTTAAAAACCCAATCTTCAGTATCCATTTTTACTTGAGAGCAAGATTACCGCCTTGACCGCTCTTTCCTCCTTTGGACTCTCCTTTTTCTCCACCAGGTTGCCTCTGCCGCCTCCCTCCCCCTTCTCTTCTCTACCCAACTCTGTGAATCTCTGTGTGTTCCAGATGGTGGAGAACACTTAAGGAACTGTTACTGGCTGGATCTGTCTCTCTCCTTTTCATTTCCCTCTTTTTTCTCCTTGGCCACCTCTGTCTCCTTCCTCCCTCTCCTCTTCTCTGTATAACTCTATGAACATCTCTGAGCAGTCCAGACTGTGGAGCGCACATAAGGAAGTGATACTGGCTAGCTTGCCCTCTCCTCTTTTGATCCCATCTCATCTCATTCCAGTCACCTCTAACTACCTGCTCCCTCTTCTCCTCTCCATGTAACTCAGTGAACCTCTCTGGGTATCCCTCAAGGTGGAGAAACTTTTCATCTTTAACTTAGATGTTTGAATCATCGGTGCTGTGTAGATGGAGAAGTCTTGAGGCTACTGTAAAAAATAAACTGAAAATCAGAAGCAGGAGGCTTAAGTCCAAATCCTGAGAACATCAGAGAACTCCTGACTCCAGGGAACATTAATCGATAGGAGTTCATCAAACGCTTCCACACCTAACTGAAACCAAGCACCACCCAAGGGCCAAAAAGTCTCATTACTGGACAATTCATTGCACTCCAGAGAGAAGAAATCCAGCTGCAGCCACCAGAACTCTGACACAACTTCCCTAACCAAGAAACCTTGACAAGCCACTGATACAACCCCACCCATAGTGAGGAAACTCCATAATAAAGAGAACTCCACAAACTGCCAGAATACAGAAAGGCCACCCCAAACTCAGCAATATAGCCAAGATGTAGAGACAGAGGAATACCCAGCAGGTAAAGAGGAAGAGATAGGGAATCTACCTGATAAAGAATTCCGAATAATGATAGTGAAAATGATCCAAAATCTTGAAATCAAAATGGAATCGCAGATAAATAGCCTGGAGACAAGGATTGAAAAGATGCAAGAAAGGTTTAACAAAGACCTAGAAGAAATAAAAAAGAGTCAATATATAATGAATAATGCAATCAGTTCAGTTCAGTCGCTCAGTCGTGTCTGACTCTTTGTGACCCTATGAATCACAGCATGCCAGGCCTCCCTGTCCATCACCAACTCCCGGAGTTCACACAAACCCACGTCCATCAAGTCAGTGATACCATCCAGCCATTTCAACCTTTGCCGTCCCCTTCTCCTCCTGCCCCCAATCTCTCCCAGCATCAAAGTCTTTTCCAATGAGTCAACTCTTTGCATGAGGTGGCCAAAGTACTGGAGTTTCAGTTTTACCATCATTCCTTCCAAAGAAATCCCAGGGTTGATCTCCTTCAGAATGGACTGGTTGGATCTCCTTGCAGTCCAAGGGATTCTCAAGAGTCTTCTCCAACACCACACTTCAAAAGCATCAATTCTTCAGCACTCAGCCTTCTTCACAGTCCAACTCTCACATCCATACATGACCACTGGAAAAACCATAGCCTTGACTAGAAGGACCTTAGTCGGCAAAGTAATGTCTCTGCTTTTGAATATACTATCTAGGTTGGTCATAACTTTTCTTCCAAGGAGTAAGCGTCTTTTAATTTCAGGGCTGCAGTCACCATCTGCAGCGATTTTGGAGCCCCCCAAAATAAAGTCTGAACTATTTCCACTGCTTCCCCATCTATTTCCTATGAAGTGATGGGACTGGATGTCATGATCTTCGTTTTCTGAATGTTGAGCTTTAGGCCAACTTTTTCACTCTCCACTTTCACTTTCATCAAGAGGCTTTTTAGCTCCTCTTCACTTTCTGCCATAAGGGTGGTGTCATCTGCATATCTGAGGTTATTGATATTTCTCCCAGCAATCTTGATTCCAGCTTGTGTTTCTTCCAGTCCAGCGTTTCTAATGATGTACTCTGCATATAAGTTAAATAAGCAGGATCACAATATACAGCCTTGATGTACTCCTTTTCCTATTTGGAACCAGTCTATTGTTCCATGTCCAGTTAGATCAGAAACACTCTGGAGGCAACAAATAGTAGAATAACGGAGGCAGAAGATAGGATTAGTGAAATAGAAGATAGAATGATAGAAATAAATGAATCAGAGAGGAAAAAAGAATTAAAGAAATGAGGACAATCTCAGAGACCTCCAGGACAATATGAAAGTCTCCAACATTTGAATTATAGGAGTCCCAGAAGAAGAAGAGAAAAGAAAGACCATGAGAAAATACTTGAGGAGATAATAGTTGAAATCTTCCCTAAAATAGGGAAGGAAATAATCATCCCAGTCCAAGAAACCCAGAGAGTCCCAAACAGGATAAACCCAAGGTGAGACACCCCAAGACACATATTAATCAAATTAACCAAGATCAAACACAAAGAACAAATATTAAAAGCAGCAAGGGAAAAACAACAAATAACACACAAGGGATTCCCATAAGGATAACTGCAGATCTTTCAATAGAAACACTTCAGGCCAGGAGGGAATGGCAAGACATACTTAAAGTGATGAAAGAAAATAACCTACAACCCAGATTACTGTACCCAGCAAGTATCTCATTCAAATATGAAGGAGAAATCAAAAGCTTTACAGACAAGTCAAAGCTGAGAGAATTCAGCACCACCAAACCAGCTCTCCAACAAATGCTAAAGGATATTCTCTAGACAGGAAACACAAAAGGGTGTATAAACCCAAACCCAAAACAATAAAGTAAATGGCAACGGGATCATACTTATCGATAATTACCTTAAACATAAATGGGTTGAATGCCCCAACCAAAGGGCAAAGACTGGCTGAATGGATACAAAAACAAGACCCCTATATATGTTGTCTACAAGAGACCCACCTCAAAACAAGGGACACATACGGACTGAAAGTGAAGGGCTGGAAAAGATATTCCACTCAAATAGAGGCCAAAAGAAAGCAGGAGTATCAATATTCATATCAGATAAATTAGACTTTAAAACAAAGGCTGTGAAAAGGGACATAGACACTACATTATGATCAAAGGATCAATCCAAGAAGAAGATTTAAGAATTATAAATATATATGCATCCAACATAGGAGCACCGCAATATGTAAGACAAATGCTAACAAGTATGAAAGGGGAAATTAACAATAACACAATAATAGTGGGAGACTTTAATACCCCACTCACAGCTATGGACAGATCAACTAAACAGAAAATTAATAAATAAACCCAAACTTTAAATGATACAACAGACCGGTTAGACCTAATTGATATCTATGGGACATTTCACCCCAAAACAATGAATTTCACATTTTTCTCAAATGCTCACAGAAACTTCTCCAGGATCAATCACATCCTGGGCCATAAATCTAACCTTGATAAATTCAAAAAATTGAAATCACTCCATGCATCTTTTCTGACATTAATGCATTAAGATTAGATCTCAATTACAGGAGAAAAACTATTAAAAAATCCAACATATGGAGGTTGAACAACACGCTGCTGAATAACCAACAAATCACAGAAGAAATCACAAAAGAAATTAAAATATGCATAGAAACAAATGAAAATGAAAACACAACAACCCAAAACCTGTGGGACACTGTAAAAGCAGTGCTAAGGGGAAAGTTCATAGCAATACAGGCATACCTCAAGAAACAAGAAAAAAGTCAAATAAATAACCTAACTCTATACCTAAAGCAACTAGAAAAGGAAGAAATGGAGAACCCCAGAGTAAGTAGAAGGAAAGAAATCTTAAAAATTAGGGCAGAAATAAATGCAAAAGAAACAAAAGAGACCATAGCAAGAATCAACAAAGCCAAAAGCTGGTTCTTTGAAAGGATAAATAAAATTGACAAACCATTAGCCAGACTCATCAAGAAACAAAGGGAGAAAACTCAAATCAATAAAATTAGAAATGAAAATGGAGAGATCACAATAGACAACACAGAAATACAAAGGATCATAAGAGACTACTATCAGCAATTATATGCCAATAAAATGGACAACGTGGAAGAAATGGAAAAATTCATAGAAAGGTACAACTTCCCAAAACTGAACCAGGAAGAAATAGAAAATCTTAACAGACCCATCACAAGCATGGAAATTGAAACTGTAATCAGAAATCTTCCAGCAAACAAAAGCCCAGGTCCAGACGGCTTCACAGCTATATTCTACCAAAAATTTAGAGAAGAGCTCACACCTATCCTACTCAAACTCTTCCAGAAATTTGAAGAGGAAGGTAAACTTCCAAACTCATTCTATGAGGCCACCATCACCCTAATACCAAAACCTGACAAAGATGTCACAAAAAAAGAAAACTATAGGCCAATATCACTGATGAACATAGATGCAAAAATCCTTAACAAAATTCTAGCAATTAGAATCCAACAGCACATTAAAAAGATCATAAACCATTGCCGGCATCCAGCCCCAGTGGAGCCAGGGAATTCGAAGCGGGGATGGAGTCGGCGATTAAAGAGAGATTAATTAGAGATTTAAAGAGAGATTAGAGAAGAATAATGTAGTGAAAAAATAGAGAAAAGAGGCTTTATTCCTTGGTTTACATAGAAAGCCAATGAAGCCGTGAGACAAGGGACTTGCACCATCTATATAGGCCACAGGCACCTGCTTGAATAGCAGAGGGTGTCCCCCCATGGCCTCCCTCTCACGGGGGTCTTAGAAGCCCGGGCAAATAAGTAGGCACAGCGAGCCTCTATGCTCCAGATGGGAATTCAGCCTGAAAAGGGAGAATAAGAAAAGAACAACATGGGGGAGCCAAGTATCGGTGCAAGACCCACAACTTTATTTTCAAAGGCAGTTTATATACCCCAAGTTGTACATAAAGAAACAATGGAATATGCAGAGTTATGCAGGGGCAGCAGCCTGACCGTTATTGAGACCAGGCTTTCTTTTTGCATACTTTCCCGCATACAAAAGGTCTCAGGTGATTTACATTATCTTCAGGCCAAGAGGCCTGTTAACATTTTTATGGCTCTTTTCTTAGTTAAATGTCTATCAACCAGAAAACTCATTTTCCCTTGAAGTGCTTTTTTCTTTAATCTGCATCACCCTCAAAGTACTAAATAAAGTTACATTCCTGTAAAACAAAGGTGCATTGGGTTATAACAAAGAAAGTACTTAACTCAAAGATCTAATGTTGCTAATGCCAGGGTTACTGACTGTTTCTCTACATACCAACTATATCAACAACAAAAAAGATATGAAAACTTGGCAGCAAGTATTGGCTCAACAATGAAATACTTAATCAGTCCTATTCTAATGATTTTGACTCCTCAGAAGGCCTTACATTCCTAGGATGTGTTAAGCTTCCTGTGCCTCTCGAGGTCAGGAGGCTGTAAACAACACAGGTGTAGCTGTAAGAGTCCGGATAAACATGTCAGGCAGGCTAGAAAGCCATCAGAGGGGTTTTTGGATTGAAACACTCTTATTATGCCCAGGAGACTTATTATCTAAAAGCTCTAAATTAAGTTTTTCCAGAAAAAGGTGGTGGGGGGGACAGCCCCTTGTTAATGTTAGAGGAGTTGGTGAAAGGCACAACATAGTAGGACAGACAGATTCTAGTTTTGGGGTAGATGCTCGAATAGATCCAGGGAGCTTCCCTCGAGATCCAACTCACCTTTCCCTGTCGGGTCTCTTCCTCATGACTTTTGCCGTGGGCAGGATTCCTCGTGCTGGCTGCTGGCACACCATGACCAAGTAGGCTTTATCACAGGGACACAAGGATTCTTCAATATCTGTAACTCAATTAATGTAATTCACCACATTAACAAATTGAAAAATAAAAGCCATATGATGATCTCAATATATGAAGAGAAAGCCTTTGACAAAATTCAACATCCATTTATGATAAAAAAAAAAAAAACTCTCCAGAAAGCAGGAATAGAAGGAACATACCTCAACATAATAAAAGCTATATAGGACAAACCCACAGCAAACATTATCCTCAATGGTGAAAAATTGAAAGCATTTCCCCTAAAGTCAGGAACAAGACAAGGGTGCCCACTTTCACCACTACTATTCAACATAGTTCTGGAAGTTTTGCCCATAGCAATCAGAGCAGAAAAAGAAATAAAAGGAATCCAAATTGGAAAAGAAGAACTAAAACTTTCGCTGTTTGCAGAAGACATGATCTTCTACATAGAAAACCCTAAAGACTCCACCAGAAAATTACTAGAGCTAATCAATGAATATAGTAAAGTTGCAGGATATAAAATCAACACACAGAAATCCCTTGCATTCCTATACGCTAATAATGAGAAAGTAGAAAAAGTAATTAAGGAAACAATTCCATTCACTATTGCAATGAAAAGAATAAAATACTTAGGAATATATCTACCTAAAGAAACTAAAGACCTACATATAGAAAACTATAAAACACTGGTGAAAAAAAATCAAAGAGGACACTAATAGATGGAGAAATATACCATGTTCATGGATCGGAAGAATCAATATAGTGAAAATGAGTATACTACCCAAAGCAATCTACAGATTCAATGCAATCCCTATCAAGCTACCAGCGGTATTTTTCACAGAGCTAGAACAAATAATTTCACAATTTGTATGGAAATACAGAAAACCTTGAATAGCCAAAGCAATCTTGAGAAAGAAGAATGGAACTGGAAGAATCAACCTGCCTGACTTCAGGCTCTACTACAAAGACACAGTCATCAAGACAGTATGGTACTGGCACAAAGACAGACATATAGTTCAATGGAACAAAATAGAAAGCCCAGAGATAAATCCACACACCTATGGACACCTTATCTTCGACAAACAAGGCAAGAATATGCAATGGATTAAAGACAATCTCTTTAGCAAGTGGTGCTGGGAAAACTGGTCAACCACTTGTAAAAGAATGAAACTAGAACACTTTCTAACACCATACACAAAAATAAATTCAAAATGGGTTAAAGATCTAAATGTAAGACCAGAAACTATAAAACTCCTAGAGGAGAACATAGCCAAAACACCCTCCGACATAAATCACAGCAGGATCCTCTATGACCCACCTCCCAGAATTCTGGAAATAAAAGCAAAAATAAACAAATGGGATCTAATTAAAATTAAAAGCTTCTGCACAACAAAGGAAACTATAAGCAAGGTGAAAAGACGGCCTCCAGAATGGGAGAAAATAATAGCAAATGAAGCAACTGACAAACAACTAATCTCAAAAATATACAAGCAACTCCTGCAGCTCAATTCCAGAAAAATAAATGACCCAATCAAAAAAATGGGCCAAAGAACTAAATAGACATTTCTCCAAAGAAGACATGGATGGCTAACAAACATATGAAAAGATGCTCAACATCACTCATTATCAGAGAAATGCAAATCAAGATCACAATGAGGTACCATTTCACACCAGTCAGAATGGCTGCGATCCAAAAGTCTACAAGCAATAAATTCTGGAGAGGGTGTGGAGAAAAGGGAACCCTCTTACACTGTTGATGGGAATGCAAACAGCCACTATGGAGAACAGTGTGGAGATTCCTTAAAAAATTGGAAATAGAACCGCCTTATGTCCCAGCAATTCCACTGCTTGACATACACACTGAGGAAACCAGAATTGAAAGAGATGTGTGTACCCCAATGTTCATCACAGCACTGTTTATAATCACCAGAACATGGAAGCAACCTAGATGTCCATCAGCAGATGAATGGATAAGAAAGCTGTGGTACATATACACAATGGAGTATTACTCAGCCATTACAAAGAATACATTTGAATCAGTTCTAATGAGGTGGATGAAACTGGAGCTGATTATACAGAGTGAAGTAAGCCAGAAAGAAAAACACCAATACAGTATACTAACACACACACACACACACACACACACACACACATATATATATATATATATATATATAAAATTTAGGAAGATGGTAATGATAACCCTGTATGTGAGACAGCAAAAGAGACACAGATGTATAGAACAGACTTTTAGACTCTGTGGGAGAGGGAGAGGGTGGGATGGTTTGGGAGAATGGCATTGAAACATGTATACTACCATGTAAGAAACGAATCGCCAGTCTATGTTCGATGCAGGATACAGGATGCTTGGGGCTGGTGAACTGGGATGACCCAGAAAGATGATATGGGGAGGGAGGTGGGAGGGGGGTTCAGGATTGGAAACTCATGTACACCCGTGGTGGATTAGTGTCAATGTATGGCAAAACCAATACAGTATCGTAAAGTAAAATTAAGTAAAAATTTTTTTTAAAGTCCTAATCAAAAAAAAAAAAAAAAAAGTCTTCTCCAACAGCACAATTCAAAAGCATAAATTCTTCAACGTTCAGGTTTCTTTATAGTCCAACTCTCACATCCATACATGACTACTGGAAAAACCATAGCCTTGACTAGATGGACCTTATAGTAAAGGTAAGTAATCTATTAAATTGAGAACTTTGTACTGAATGCTACGATGCACTAATGCATTAAAAATGTCTCCATGAGGTAGATTATCCAATTGGACTACTAAAATGAACCACTTTAGAAAACTAAGACTATCCAAATTTCCTTCCACAGTTAAATTAGTCAAGAAGGAATTTAAAAACACCACCGGTTGTAAATTGAAATTTCAGATGGGTAACATGCCTCAGTAGACCCAAACGTCCAGATGCTTCTGAAAAAGTTACTTTAACTTAGTAAATATGCTATTCTGACACTAAAAGTCCCAGTATTAGAAGTATAGTTATGATTCCATTTTTACTATTAGAAAGTTAGATTTACTTATGATTTTGATTTTTAGCCCATTTAAAATAATCAGAATATTAACAAATAAGCATGGAACTTTTTTCAGAGTATCTAAAATTATATCTGCCTGAAGAGAAGTGAAATTACTTTTTTTCTTCAGAGAAGCATAATAGTAGCGGGGTTAAAATTGTTGAGATAAACTACCTAGATTCAAAATCTGAATTCCTCATTGACAAATTGTGTGATCATGGGTTGGTTATTTAACTTCTTTTTGTTCAATTTTTTCATCCATAAAATGAAGATAAAAATAGTGCCAAATTTTTTGGTCGTAGGATTAGGTGAGCAATGAATGCAAAATACTGAGATTAATGCAAGCACAAGTACTAAATAATATTTAGCTGGCATTACTTTTTTCAAAGGGATTTAATAATTTTAGACTGAGTTCAAATAGTATAGTAGCTATAGATGATAGTCATAAAACTCTGTGCAGTTTGAATTTTTAATAAATTTACTTCTGTGTAATGTGTAACAGTCTGAAAATTGCAATGGAGAAATGTACTCAAATGTAAATAACATTGTTTATGATTTATTTGTCCTAATTACATTTATTTCTCCAGATAACATATTCACTATATAATAGTTTTATTAAAATGTATCCAAAAGCATAATGAATATTTTAAAGTCTAAATTTCAGCAATGAAATGTTAAATAAATCCTCATACTCATCTCATCCAGACATGGAAGGCTGTCAGTGGCTTCATTTCATATAGTAAAACTGGGGAGGAGGAAAATGGATGAAATTGTGCCCTGCATATTATTCCTTCCTGATACAGAAATAAATTGTGCAAAGATGCTATGGACACACCATATAACAAACATATGGTCTAATATAGTAAATGTCAATATGTTAATAATAAAATAGTGTCCTGTAAGAATTAGAGTAAGAAAATGTGTTAAACTTCTTTTTTTATTATTATTTGACTTACTGTCTCATATAAAGTCACATGACACTTTACCTATGTTAGAATGATTTCAATGCCCTAAAGGTTAGTGTAATCAACAGATAATTTATTTTGTTGCTATTATCTCTTTTTGTAATTTTATGTCTTGATATTATATCAACATTTAAATTTCATAATAGCAATTATATTTACACATAATTGCAGCCTGAATATTTTTAATAAAATGCAGGTGTTTTCAGGGACACTCTTTTGGTGAGCAAAATGATTGTTCATTGGTTATTTCTGCACTGAAAACTGCAACAAATTTATTCTAAATAGTCACTACTGATCCAACAGGATGTGTGCATGCAAAGTCTTTTCAGTCGTGTCTGTCTCTTTGCAATCCTATGGACCATAGCCCACCAGGCGCCTATGTCCATGGGATTCTTGAGGCAAGAGTACTGGAGTTATTTGCCATTTCCTCCTCCAGGGGATCCTCCCGACCCAGGAATCAAACCCGTGTGTCTCTTATGTCTCCTGTGTTGGTAGGTGAGTTCTTTAGCACTAGCTTCACCTGAGAAGCCCCAAGCAGGAAAGAGGAGATCAAGACAAACCACATTATAGTTTTCAGGAAAAGATGGGACACTTATTCATTATCAAGTAGCATTTGCTAGATAGTGAGCTCATCTCAGTAATATATGGAAGTAATCCATTCCACTATAACAATAAACAGGTTCAGTTTAGTTCAGGCGCTCAGCTGTATATGACTTTTTGCGACCCCATGAAATGCAGCACACAAGGCTTCCCTGTCCATCACCAACTCCCAGAGTTTACTCAAATTCATATCCACTGGTTTGGTGGTACCATCCAACCATCTCAACCTCTGTCGTCTGATTCTCGTCCCACCTTCAATCTTTCCCAGCATCAGGGTCTTTTCCTAGAAGTCAGTTCTTTGCATCAGGTGGCCAAAGTATTGGAGTTTCAGCTTTAACATCAGTCCTTCCAATGAATATCCATGACTGATTTCCTTTAGGATGGACTGGTTGGATCTCCTTGCTGTTCAAGGGACTCTCAAGGGTCTTCTCCAACACCACAGTTCAAAAGCATCAATTCTTCAGCGCTCAGCTTTCTTTATTGTCCAACTCCCACATCCATACATGACTACTGGAAAAGCCATAGCTTTGACTAGATGGACATTTGTTGGCAAAGCGATCTCTCTGCTTTATAATATGCTATCTAGGTTGGTCATAACTTTTCTTCCAAGGAGTAAGTGTCTTTAATTTCATGGCTTTAGTCACCAACTGCAGTGATTTTGGAGCACAAAAAAATAAAGTCTGTCACTATTTCCACTGTTTCCCCATCTATTTCCCATATAGTGATGGGACCAGATGCCATGATCTTCGTTTTCTGAATGTTGAGCTTTAAGCCTACTTTTTCACTCTCCTCTTTTACTCTCATCAAGAGGCTCTTTAGTTCCTCTTCACTTTCTGCCATAAGGGTGGTGTCATCTGCATATCTGAGGTTATTGATATTTCTCCCAGCAATCTTGATTCCAGCTTGTGTTTCTTCCAGCCCAGTGTTTCTTATGATGTACTCTGCATATAAGTTAAACAAGTAGAGTGACAATATACAGCCTTGACATACTCCTTTTCCTATTTGGAACCAGTCTTTTGTTCCATGTCCAGTTCTAACTGTTACTTCCTGACCTGCATACAGATTTTTCAGGAGGCAGGTCAGTTAGTCTGATATTTCCATCTCTTTAAGAATTTTCCACAGTTTGTTGTGATCCACACAGGCTAAATAAAAAGGCTAACCCTTGGAACTTGTTATCCTTGTCAGAAAATGACAGATATATTTTAGAGAAAGTATGGACTTGTGTAATCAAAGATTTCTTCCTAAAATTTGGTCTAATTATTGCACTTGTTCAGAAAGTTTTGTGTATGTGTATATATGTGGAGGTGTGTGTTTTCAATAAGCTAGATACAATTATAATGTTGGAGATACAGCAGTTACTTGGGTACAATTCCTGGTATCAAGGAGCATATGTTGGTTGAGGCGGGTAAATATACTGTCAGATTCAGATTCGTGTGATAAAATGCTGGGTTAATGATTTTCAAAAGGTTACTGTGGAACGCCAAGGAAGGAAACTAACAAGGTTTCAGAATGATAGGAAATGGGCTGCAGGGTTAGGCAGATATGTTGAAGAAAGTGAAAAGAACTCAGGACATAAAGAACAGTATACAGAATGGTCTTATGTGAGGAGAAGGATGGTGGTAACAGCACAAGTAATTGAGTTAGGCAGAAGAAAAGTGGATAGATTTGAAAGATGTGTGGCTTTTTAATACTGACTTGAGAAAACTAAAACAGCTCAAAAGAAGATGCTGAGACTTCTGGTAATAATATAAGAAACACGAGTGTTAGAGCATGTTCATGAAGGTTATGCCTGATGGAGCTAAGGAATAATAAAGGTCAGTAGGTGTTTATCAAATAAAGAGGTTTTCTATCCTAGTGATACTTATTGCTGTACTTCATGTATTACACTTGCCCTGGGCTTTTGTTTAATGCTGTTGAATTACAAATATCTTTATCATAAGGCATTTTTTCAACTCTAAGAAATGAAGATACTCTGAGTTAGAAAGTATACTTCTAAAAAACCTCAATTCTAATCAAGACTTGAATATGATTAATTGTATGAGCTAAAGCAATTAATTAGTTAATTGCTACATATCTCGATTTACTCATCTGTAAAATGCAGGAATTGTGTTTGATGGTATTTAGTATCAAATCAGAATCCTACATTCTTTGATAACATGTACGTATTTGATGAACTCTTAAAGTGATTCCTTTTCCTGTTGGAAATGTCCCTAAGTCATCATTCATATATTAAACTATTTTTTATTCTTTATATTCTATTTGGACCAACAGATGTTTGATAGAATTCAAAGGAACAAGGACTGAAACATATGTGAATTTAAATATCACCTTATTCTACAGCTCTTTCATTTGTGTTCAATGAGTTTTACTTAGAGTTATTGTGAGGATATTATAAAATATAGATTAATGGTTACATTTTATGCTTTTGATGTGTCATTTAATGAGGTATGTGCTGTTTTATATCTTACATCAAAGAGACATCTGCTAGAAACCTTCTTATCATGCACATCAAGTGATTTTTTCACTAATAAGCATAATCATCTGAATAATAGAATATGTTATCTCTTTTTTATACCAATGAACTCACCTTATGAATTTAGTTCTTATTTTGAAACATAATTTTCAATTTTGAATTTTAAATTACACTTATTATTGGACATGGCTTTCTTGAAATAAACTTTAGTGGTATGCAAGATTAGAGAAACAAGCAAAAGGTACAAACATTTAACACTCCTACAAGGCCACAGAATATGGTTCAGGAAATCGCCATAATGGTGTGACTTGCATCAGTATAGAAGCTATCGATCTCTTTGGACTTAATATGTGCATTTTCCAATCCCTGTAAACCATTAATTAGATGAAACAGTCATCATATTCCAAACTAATACATCAATTCAACTTAAATAATAGTTTAAAGACAAATACCATAGAAAGTATCAGATTCCCAGAAATCCACCTACTCTTTGCCATCATCACAGCCTTGTCCAATGTATGCCTGCATGGTTTAAAATCAAATTGTCCTTTCAGCAAGATATTATAGAATGTGTGAATATTTTCTACATCTGTAAAATTAATCAGTGAGTCATAGGCAGAGTATTTGCCACTGTATTCTGAGTACTATTAATAGAGAATAAAGAAGGTGTGTATTTGTAGATCTAAGACCACAGAATAAACTAAAATAGAAGAAACAACTAACACTATAAATTCATCATTTTATTTTTCTGCATGTATGCATAAAGCTTTTATATAAACCAATCAAACACAGACCAGGGATATAGTCTGTAAATTTATAATATCCCTTAGAAAGCAAGAAAGGATGTGGTTATTAATAAGTTTATTAGAAAATATTAAGGTTAGAGTACAAATTACTAAATAATTTCTGAAGGCAGATGAATGAACTGTTCACTAGCATGGCAGTTATTGCATTACCTCTGTTATTCCCAAGGGTAAAAATCCCAACAGAAATATTTAGTGAGTTTTTAATTTGAACTTGAAAATAAACATCATTTGAGTACAGTATGTGAAATAATGGCCTCTGTTGAGAGAATGAAATATACACAAAAAGTGCCCTTTAAAATAGTTTGGCTTTAGATAGTAGAAAATTGTGTGTGTATACATGTATGTGTGTGTGTGTGTATATATATATATATATATATATATATATATATATATATATGTATATTATGTATAATATATATATTTTAGAAAATTCATGAACTTTTGCTTAGCCAAAAATATTGTGACATTTTGATACCACTTTTTGACCTAGTATGAATAGAATGCTAAATTTCTAATTTATATTCACTCAAAATTTGATGTAGTTCTATGTATTCTGGCATCTAATATGACTGCTAAAAGTCTAGAAAGTTTATTATCTTAGTGATTTAAAAATAAAATTTGAATGGGGCTTGAAATTTCTTACTCAATTTTGAGAGTATAAAGAAAAATTACGCCATTAAAACAAACAGGAAATTAACATGATATAGTATTATTAACTACAGTATAGGTTTTGTTCAAATTTCACAAAATTTTATGCTAGTGTCCATTGTTTTCATACCTTATTCAAGATTCCATGTTGTATTTAGTTGCATTGAGTGGCTTCAGCTGCATACAACAAATTCTGGTAAATTATCTTTTTAGTTTTATTCTATCATAAATTATAAATATTTTCTTACTTTCCCTATTGTGGCTTTTTTGATACATCCATGATATAAAAGCGGAGATTTAATTTCCAAACATGGGTTTTTTAAGTATCTTTGATGTTAATTTCTCATTTTTATATTAATTTCTCATTTAAATACTTTCTCTGTGCAGTTACCCTCTGTGTTTTTTACGGTCTTATAACTTTATTGAGGCTTTCAACGACTAAGTCAAAGATTTTTCTTGGTAAATGACACATTGCACTTGAAAATATGTGGGTTATTTTAAAATATTTTGATAATTGATTTCTAACACAATTCAACAGTCATAAAAGAACAGACTCCATGTGATTTCAATACCTTTAGCACATGAAATTTTTGCAATTTGTTTTATGTCCCTGGATATGGTTCACTGTCTCCTAGTTTGTAGTCTATGGGAAATTGGATAGAATTTGTATCCTACTGATGTGTTAAAATTGTAAAAATCCTAATTATATTGAATTGGTTCATAGTGTTTTTCAGGTCTACTATACCCCTCTACTTTTCTGTATATTCATTCTACTAACTTTTGAGGATTTGATATTGAAACTCCAACTAAAAGTCTAAATTTGTCTACTTAAAAAATAACTGTCATATACAGTGAACCATAAAGAAGACTGAGCACCAAAGAACTGATGCTTTTGAACTGTGGTGCTGGAGAAGATTCTTGAGAGTCCTTTAGACAGCAAGGGGATCAAAACAGTAAGGAAATCAAATCTGATATTCATTGGAAGGACTGATGCTGAAGTTGAAGCTCCAATATTTTGGTCACAATATGCGAAGAGCTGGCTCTTTGGAAAAGACCCTGATGCTGGGAAAGATTGAAGGCAGGAGGAGAAGGAGGAGACAGAGGACAAGATGTCTGGGTGGCCTCACCAACTCAATGGACATGATTTGGGGCAAACTTGGGGAGATGGTGAGCAGGGAAGCCTGGCATGCTGCAGCCCATCTGCTCACAAACAGTCAAGAACAACGTAGTGACTGAGCAACAATATGTAACTTTGCTCTGTATTTTCCAAGTCTCCTGTAAATGTGTTATTATGCTTTCATAAATTAAAAAATAAAAAAGAAAGAGACCATAAAAATAGTTTAAGTTCAGCTCAGTTCAGTCACTCAGTCATGTCCGACTCTTTGCCACCCCATGAATCACAGAATGCCAGGACTCCCTGTCCATCAACATCTCCCGGAGTTCACTCAGACTCAAGTCCATCGAGTCAGTGATGCCATCCAGCCATCTCTTCCTGGGCCGTCCCCTTCTCCTCCTGCCCCCAGTCCCTCCCAGCATCAGAGTCTTTTCCAGTGAGTCAACTCTTCACATGAGGTGGCCAAAGTACTGGAGTTTCAGCTTTAGCATCATTCCCTCCAAAGAAATCCCAGGGCTGATCTCCTTCAGAATGGACTGGTTGGATCTCCATGCAGTTCAAGGGACTCTCAAGAGTCTTCTCCAACACCACAGTTCAAAAGCATCAATTCTTTGGTGCTCAGACTTCTTCACAGTCCAACTCTCACATCCATACATGACCACAGGAAAAACCATAGCCTTGACTAGACGGAACTTAGTTGGCAAAGTAATGTCTCTGCTTTTCGATATACTATCTAGGTTGGTCATAACTTCTTCCAAGGAGTAAGTGGCTTTTAATTTCATGGCTGCAGTCACCATGTGCAGTGATTTTGGAATAAAGTCTGACACTGTTTCCACTGCTTCCCCATCTATTTCCCATGATGTGATGGGACCAGATGCCATGATCTTCATTTTCTGAATGTTGAGCTTTAAGCCAACCTTTTCACTCTCCTCTTTCATTTTCATCAAGAGGCTTTTAGCTCCTCTTCACTTTCTGCCATAAGGGTGGTGTCATTTGCATATCTGAGGTTACTGATATTTCTCCAGGCAATCTTGATTCCAGCTTGTGTTTCTTCCAGTCAAGCATTTCTCATGATGTACTCTGCATGTAAGTTAAATAAGCAGGGTGACCATATACAGCCTTGATGTACTCCTTTTCCTATTTGGAACCAGTCTGTTCTTCCATGTCCAGTTCTAACTGTTGCTTCCTGACCTGCATACAGATTTCTCAAGAGGCAGGTTAGGTAGTCTGGTATTCCCATCTATTGAAGAATCTTCCACAGTTGATTGTGATCCACACAGTCAAAGGCTTTGGCATAGTCAATAAAGCAGAAGTAGATGTTTTTCTGGAACTATCTTCTTTTTCCATGATCCAGTGGATGTTGGCAATTTGATCACTGGTTCCTCTGCCTTTTCTAAGACCAGCTTGAACATCAGGGAGTTCACGGTTCATGTATTGCTGAAGCCTGGCTTGGAGAATTTTGAGCATTACTTTACTAGCATGTGAGATAAGTGCAATTGTGCGGTAGTTTGAGCATTCTTTGGCATTGCCTTTCTTTGGAATTGGAATGAAAACTGACGTTTTCCAGTCCTGTGGCCACTGCTGAGTTTTCCAAATTTGCTGGCTTTTAGATTAGGTTTATATATTTTAGAAAATTGATATATTAATTGATGTTCATAAAACCAGATTATATACTAAATGAATGGAAGTATTATATTAGATAAGGACATTCCAATTGGTTTACTCATTAAGAATCTACTTGCCAATGCAAGAGATATAAGTTCACTCCCTGGCTCTGGAAGATTTCTGGAGAAGGAAATGGCAATCCACTGCAGTATTGTTGCCTGGGAAATCTCATGGACAGAAGAAGCTGGTGGGCTGCACTCTATGGGGTCGCAGAAGTGTCAGATGCCACTTTGTTACTAAATGTTAACAAAGAACAATTATATTAGCCATTAGAAGTTTTTTCCAGAAAATGAAAACCAAAGTAGTAACTGAGGTAGCATTAAAAAATAAGAAAACAAAAATGATGCTCCTTGAGTCCTAGGTTCAAGTTTCAGTCTTTCCTTTACTCACTTTCTGACATCCCTCAAATGGTAGTCACTTGGTGCTTCATTTTCCATGTATTTAAAATGAAAAAAAAATTGAGTAAAAGGATCCTAAGATTTCTCTAAAATAACCAAGATTTTATTTTTTAATAATACATTTCACTGTTAGTTCATAGATACAACAATTTTAAAGATGTATTTTCAAAAATATAGTAATTTCCTACATTTTTAAGATTTACAAAGTCTTCTCAGTACTAGTCACATCTTTAGATAAAACTGCATGTTGTAAATAACATTTAATTTCTAAATCTAGCCAAGGAAATATACACCTTAATGTTAATTCACATGTGCCCTTTAGTTATGCAATGTTTTCATCAATTGCCTGTAGCATGTTGCACTACTTAACTTTGCTGATTTTTTGTATCTGTGCATTTCAGATAAATTACTAAGTCTCAGTTGACATTTGAATTAAAGTTTCTCCATGTCTCATTCCTGTATATTTTTGGAAAAGGCTTTGAGAATAGAGGGGATAACAGTTTAATCTTACTTCTGTTTGACCTCAGTTACCTCAGCTCAGAAGAATATACAACATGTCATCGATCTCAATTCCTAAATTCTATGCCCTTTATCTCATTTCTTATGTAATAAATTGCTTTTTATACTTTTATGTCTGAAAAATGACTTGAGAAGAAGAGAAAGATTAGATTTTAAGACTAAGGATGGGAGCAAAATCTACTTTCAAACAAAAATTAAATGTCCTTCTAAATGTAATAGAGTAACTTGAGAATTTCTTATATTGAAGATATTGTTGCTAAAACAGAATGTAGAAAGACAATAAAGTAAAAATTTTAAAATCTTTTTATTGAAATGGAGAATTATAATTGGAATAGGTCAAATAACATCTGTGTATACCTTCATTGAGGAAGATGATTCTCCAAATCTGTATATATATTTGTGAATGTGTGTATTTTCACATTTTAAAGGCATTTCACTTTCAAATGTTGAATAAAACATTCATTTAAAAAATCATACATAGTCTTATAATCCCCATGAAATGTTTTTGACAAAAATTATCAGACTCTAATCAGAACAGATCTCTAGACATAATTTCAGAAAATATATGGAGCAGAGGGACAGCTTTTAAAACTGATTACAAGTATACAACCAGATAAATTTATAATGTGAAAAACTGTAAAAATGATAACATAGTTCATCAATTTAAAACACTGTAAAGAGGGGATGCAATCAATAGATTATGATAGAATTAAAGGAGAGGTCAATCAAGTTCAATTCAATGTGTTAACATTTGCATTCTGATGCAAACAAACCATCTACAAAAGCAATTGTACATTAATCAAGGAAAACTGAAAATTCACTGACTTTAATAATACTAAGTATTATTACCATTTTCTTAAGGAAAGCATTTCTGCAAGCCTGGTCTGTTTCATTGGTCATTAACTTAGACCTAGTCTTCCATATATTGGTACATGGTCTAAAGAAGTAGATAAACAATAAACTTTTGTTGAATATTGGTTTTCTTACATTTGTTAATATTTTAATATACAGAATAGAAGTAAACAGCTCAAAATCATAAATTGCAAGTACGTAAAATTTTTAAAAATCATGTGCACTCAAAGATTTATGAGAAACAGTTCAGACACATTAATTTATTCAAATTTGTATGCCACATCAAAATAGTTTAATTTCTCTCTTAGACCTTGTTCTTTATGGTGAAGGTCAAAGGTTTAAATTTATATGCTCATATCTCTTTTTGGATTTCAACACAATCCTAATTGAAATTTGACATATATGCCTATTAGTTGAAATTATTCCTTTTCCATGCTTCATTAACAATGCACTTTACTATACTACTACAATGATAATGATCATAATAAAAGTCTCCTATGCAATGTGGATTACACTGAAACATGATTGATTATCTTAAATTTAACACAGAATTCGTAGTGTAGAATTTTATATGCTGAAAGTGATTCTGTAACTAGAATTTAAATATATACTGGAAGAAGCAAAATCAGTTTTCATTGCATGAAAATTAATAAAACTTTGAGAAATAATTGTCTTTTATTTGGGTATGTACCAATTAGAGGCAGATAAGACATTCAGGATTTTAAGTGAAAACATTTTATTTTTAAGAATTATTTAGTATTACAGATTATAAATAGTATTGATTTGTAATATTTTTCTAGATTGCACAGGTTTCTATGTTATTATGGCTTTATATTGAGTCCAAAATTGCTGTATTTTGCAAAGATAAAGCTATTTACAAAGTTTAACTCTTCAAAGTACCTGTAACAAAACAACTCTAAAAAGAATATCTGCTGATTTTCTCACAAGCAAAGATTTCCTTTCTTTTCTGTCAAAAGTACCCTGGGTCACCTTTAGTAGAATTTGCCTTTTTTGTGTGTGTTGCAGCAGTCCTGACGTCCCAAACAAGCTTAAGCCAATCAGCAAAGGACCTGCTCACAGTTGTTAAAGACAAACATGATGGATATGTTTGCTAAAACTTTCTGGGAAAGAAGACTCTTTATCCTTTAAAAATCCTAAAAAGTGCTATCTTTTCCTCTAGTCGGTTTGAAACAAAAATATGAATGATCCCTGTGAATGTTAAAGGCATTTACCTTCCAAAGGATGAATATGATGCTGGAAGAGGCATAGATGGGAGAATCTTAGAAAAACAGATGCTCAACCATATCTAAACATGCATAAAACTCACGCAGCATGCAGGATCTTAGTTCCGTGACCAGGTATCAAACTTGTGCTCTCTGCAGTGGAAGCTTGCAGTCAACCACTGGACTGCTAGGGAGGTCCGCAAAAGGTCAAATTTCTTACAATAGTTTTTAACAAGATAGTAGTCTTTGAACTGTGAGGTGATAGATTGGAAAATTTAAAGCAGCTATTCAATTTTTAAAGAATACAAATCTCTGCAGAAAGAGCCAGAAATGTGCGTTTTCACAGGCACCCCTGGATGATTCTGATATCATCCACCAAATAATTTGCTTTTAAATTTCTCATTGCATCAAAATCAACGGGAGCTTTTGTGAAACGTACAAGTTTAGTCTATCCCCTACCCCCCCAGACTTCCCCCTATATCAAAATCCCATTTCAGTGGGATGGAGTTCAGGTAAGACTAACACAAGGCTTCCCTGGTAGCTCAGCTGGTTAATAATACGCCTGCAATGCAGGAGACCCCAATTCGATTCCTGGGTTGGGAAGATCCTCTGGAGAAGTAATAGACTACCCACTGCAGTATTCTTGGGCTTCCTTGGTGGCTCAGACAGTAAAGAATCTGCCTGCAATGCAGGAGACCTGGGTTCGAACCCTGGGTTGGGAAGATCCCCTGGAGAAGGGAATGGATACCCACTCCAGTATTCTGGCCTGCAGAATTCCATGACCAGATGAGCCTGGCAGGCTACAGTCCACAGGGTAACAAAGAGGCAGACAGAGACAACTGAGCGACTTTCAGTTTCACAAGTATATTAATATGCAGCATGGTAGAGAACCATTGGTCCAATGCAAGGCTTCTCAACGTTTAATGTGCAAATTACCCATATATCTTACAAAACTGCAGATTCTGATGCAGTAGGTTCTGTATAAGGTCTGAGATCTTGCATTTCTAAGAAGCTTCCAGGTGATGTGCAGTCTCCTGGCCCACAAAATACGTATTGAATAGCAATAAAGTGTGCCACACTACATGGGGTCACAAAGGGTTGAACACAACTTAGCAACTGAACAACAACAACAATATCATTTTTAACAGTGAATCAGATTTAGCCAGGTTGTTACAAAAGAAATAGACAAGAAACTGGCACCAGAAGCTCTCTAGTGTACTAAGCAGGTGTTAAGAGAACAGTGCTGTCAGATATTCCAGCAGCATCTTGGGCTTCCCCGGTGGCTCATTGGTAAAGAATCCACCTGCAGTGCATGAGCCTCAGGAGACACATGTTCATTCCCTGGATCAGAAGGATCCCCTGGAGAAGGAAATGGCAACCCACTCTAGTATTCTTGCCTGGAAAATTCCCTGGACAAAGGAGCCTCAGTGGCTACAGTCTATAGGTTTGCAAAGAGTCAGACATGAGTGAGGCAACTTAGCACACACCAGCAAAGTTCATTCTACCTGCCAAAGATTATATTTGAGGTTTATGACTTATCTATTAGTAACAATCAGTAATACAATTATCACTGGGAGCCAAGGAAGAGGTAAATGCACTGTAGTGAGAGTAAATTATAATATAATTTTGTAACTAGTATGTTTGCAATAATATTTGAAATTATTTTTGTAAGGCATTCACAATAGAGCCTGAACAATTTAGTACTTTTGCTACACTAATTTTTTAAAGGATAGGGAAGTCCATTTTAATGTTATGCATTTAAGAGAGGAGCCAGATATTAGAGAAATTAACATTCAGCAGTTGGAAAATATTGACTTGGCAGTAGGGAGTCTGTTATCCTTGCTGTTTCTCTGAACATTTCAATTTCAAAAAGTTGCATGACTTTCGAATCTCCTCCATGTAAGACATCCTGCTTGACATAAGGATTTATTTCTGGCTTTCCATCAGTTTCTAATTAATAGCACCACTGTGTGCTACATGATGTGAGAATTGAAAATCTCTAAACAGTACCACAGGAACACCACATTGCACTTCTACTAGAAAAAACACCTGATCTGTTATCCAGCTGTTTCCTCCAGATGTTGTCTGTAAACTCAAAGGTCATTGTTTCACTAAAACTGAGTCATTTGACTTGAAAGTAGCTAATTCACATATTAAAAAATACAGCTATTAATATCAAATTTTAAATAGCGACAAGTGCATGTTTTAATAGAATCAAGCGTAAATAGAACTTGTAAAATACATGTTTCTTAAAGCACTTTCTTTCCACTTACAGATCTAAATGGAAAAATATATACTTTTATTTATAGGATACTATTTAGTGATGCAATTTTTCAGTTTTTAAGAAAAGGTATTGTCTTATTTATGAGCGAGGGGTCATAAAATAAAGGAATATATCATTATTGATGCAGAGAAATGACAGAAATCAGTTTTTAGATGAAAAACTTAGCAAATGGTTACTGCTTGTAAAATGGGAAATAAAATAGAATATCAATATTAATAAAATATCTTCCCAAAGCTAATCGGAAAAGCACAATATTAAGATGCAACCTAAAGGTAGAGTTTATAGCTATATATGTGTTTTTGTATTATATAACAGTATAATTTTAATGCATCGCATGAGATTGTGTAATAACAGGATACTATTACAGTCATAGGCACTAAAATTTGTCCTTCACAAAGGGTTGAGAGCATTTAATTATGTGTTCACTTTTTATAATAAAATCAGAATGCAAGCATCAATCCTGCAATAATTCTGCAATTGAATAGCTAAAAGCAAACCAAATATGGCTGTGATATTATAATTTTTGTGTGGTTTTTATATGTTCAAGATTTAAACTTGGATTATTGCTATATTTCTATCCATGATAATGTTTTTTAGTAATTACATGTTTCATCTATTTGTTCATCAAATTTAAATAAAATAACTATCTCTGGGAAGACTATAGCAATCATATTTTTAAATGAGTATTTATCAAGTCCACTGTGTATATGGCACTTACTGTGTACTATTCTTTAAACCAACTGTGGCCCTCCATGTAATATTAACTCAGTGACATATATATATATATATATATGTCAATATTTATTTCTGTGGTGCATGTCCCTTCAAACAAAAGAATAATGTAGCTTATGAATAAATATCTATCCTTTGCTTAATTGTATATTAAATTATTAGCCCTTCTTCCTTAAAAAAAATATTCTGAAATACAGAATTTTGAATATATTCATTTCATAACCAGAGTAAAATTACCAAGCCAATAACCCCTCCCCCCAAAAAAAAATACAAGAAAAAATGAGTAGGTGAGGGATTAAAGAAATAATTGTTAAAAAGAAAAAAAAAAAACAAGTGGAATGAAGGTGTTTTGGTTTTAGATTGAGTATAAAAACAACAGCAACTGCAGTAGAAGTGTTACCAAACACTGTATCCAGTGTTAGCTATGCACTGGGCACAGTGTTAGGTACTATACAATTTGTTAATTCTCTGAATCCTATGTGTGCTAAGTTGCTTCAGTCATGTCTGACTCTTTGCGACCCCAGGGACTAATAGATAATTTTTCCACTCCCACTTTACATATGAAAGAACTGAGGCTTCAAAAAGATCTAACTTGCCAAATGTCAGATCGCTGAGAAGTAGTACCATCATGTGTGTGCTCTTTGCTAAGTTGCTTCAGTCGTGTCTGACTCTTTGTGACCCTATGGGCAGTAGCCCCACCAGGCTCCACTGTCCATGGGATTATCCAGGGAAGAATACTGGGGTCATGCCCCCTCCAGGGGATCATTCCCACCCAGGGATCGAACCTGCATCTCTCACATCTCCTGCAGTGGCAGGTGGGTTCTTCACCACTAGTACCACCTGAGAAGCCCATCAGGACTCAAACCCAAATGTGACTTGAAAGCCTATTGTCTTAATCAAGATAACACTTTGCAGCCAGAAAGCAGTCCAGCCAATGATTTAGAATGTAAATACATTTAACTGAAAAAAAAAAAATACTCTGAGATTATTCTTCAGTCAAAAGAAATGGTCTTATAATAAAAAAGGGTTTATTAAAACTTGACTGTGGTAATCATTTCACAATCCACAACTGAAGAAAAATACTCTGAGATTATTCTTAATCAAAAAAATTGCCTTACAATAAAAAAGGTTTGTTAAAACTTGATTGGGGTAATCATTTTACAATCCACATATATCAAATATCACATCGTAAACTTTAAATATATACAATTTTTATTTGTCAAGTATGTCTAAATAAAGCTTGGGGAAGAAAGAGGGCTGTTAAAATCATACTGACTGTAATCTAAGCAAAAACACGGCTGATAAAGAAATGCTTATTAACACAGTATGCAGTTTGTAATCACATATCTGCTTCAAAAAGAAAGAGATTATAAATTAAATATATCCAAATATATTAAGAATATATAGTTACATTCTAACATAAAGAATAAAAATACATCTCTGGATCAGAAATTATATAGGGAACTCACAGTGTTGAGCAGTGACTCAGGTAGTAAGGCTGTTACAGAAGGGTCCAGACCTCAAAAGCAAGCAGTGCAGATACTGAATTTTACTCCTCTGTGAAAATCAAACTGACTACATTTCACCTGAAATGAATAAGTAGAACCAACTTCTCTATTTGATACTAAAATTAGGATGCTATTCACCCTCTCATCAGTGAATACAGAAAATACAGCCAACCACAGACATAGGGTTTTCTAGATGGGGCATGTTAACTGGGAAGTGGAAAATGGATTGTTGTTTATACCAGGTGGAGAGGATAAGAAGGTAGTATCTACATGGAGTAAAAGTCTGAACTGCTAGTATAATACTACCTCTGAAATCTAGGTATCACTGGATGACATAATCATGGAACCATAAAACAGAAATGGAGAAAAGGGATAAAAGAAAATGAAAATTCAAGATAGGCACTCTCAAATCCCAGTCACACATAAATGTATGTGTGTATGCTCAGTCGCTTGGTAGTATCCAAGTCTTTGTGACCCCATGGACTATAGCCCACCAGGTTCCTCTGTCCACTGGACTCTCCAGACAAGAATACTGGAGTGGGTTGCCATTTCCTCCTCCAGGGGATCTTCCCAACCCAGGAATAGAACCTGTAGCTCCACAATGGCAGGCAGACTCTTTACCACTGAGCCACAAGAGAAGTAACGGTAAAAACTAATGGGAAAAACTAAAACTACCATTTTACTAATGGTAAAAAACTCATTAATAAACTTGAAAGATAAAAGAACATATGCCCAAAGAAATAGAAATAATACAGCAAACTGAAAGTGCTTTACAATCATAACTTAAAACCTTCAGATATTGTAGAGAATACAAAAGTATCTACAAAATAAAATCCTAAATATATTAAACAGATAAGGAATCTCTGCACATAAGAATCAAGTATAGGTGACTATAGCAAAGAATCAACTCAGAATTATTTTAAAAATTGAAAACTACAATTCTTAAAGACTTGAAACATTAAATAAATGGAGCTAAACAGTAGATTAGTAAAAGGCAAAGAATGAATTAAAGATTTAAGTATCAGCACATACCCACAGTTCAAAATAAAAGGTTAACAAATGGAATTTTACAAAAGAGAAAAGCACAGGCTATTTATGAAGAGTTTGCTACCCTGGTGGCTGAGACGGTAAAAGAGTCTGCCTGCGATACAGGAGACTGATTTGATCCCTGAGTTGGGAAGATCCCCTGAAGAAGGGAATGGCAACCCACTCCAGTATTCTTGCCTGAAGGATTCCATGGTCAGAGGAGCCTGATGGGCTACAGTTCATGGGGTATCAAGAGTTGGACACGAATGACTAACACTTTCACTTTCACGTAGCAAATCCACTACCATTTGTGATTTGGCGGAGACTCAGAGGCAGGCAGAGTAGTGGGAGAGCTTGACAGTGGAAAAAAAGAAAGGCTTCCTGTCTGCCTTGATTGGAGACAGCTGACAGCGAGAAACTGGGTATGCAAAGTAGGGGGGGCATCTTATGCAACTGGTTATGCATGCATGCTCAGTTACTCAGTCCTTTTCACTCTTTGTGACCCCCTGGATAGTGGCCCACCAGGCTCCTCTGTCCATGGAATTTACCAGGCAAGAATACTGAAGTGGATTGCCATTTCCTACTCCAGGGGATCTTCCTGACCCAAGAATCAAAACTGCGTCTCCTGTGGTGGGTGGATTCTTTACCACTGAGCCACTTGAGGAGCACCATGCAATTGGTTAGGAGTGCATCTTTGGCTTTCTCTAGCTGGTCTGATGTTTGAAGCAGGGACAAAGATTAAGGAAGCTGTCAGTTATTAATTTATGATGATATGGGGCCAATTGTTGCCAGAGTCATTGCTTGATTTTCCAGAAAGTTAAAGTAGAAAGGACAACATGACTTCCTACAACTCTGACTTTCTAGAAGACTGGCTTCCTAGGTTAGTTACTGTATAAAAGAGATTGGTTTCCTGAGCTGGTTGCAGGTTAGAATTCTATTTTGCATTTATGGTCTAGCCACTGTCTACTTGTATACTGCCTCTCAGTATTTCTGCAGCAGAATCTGCAAGTCTTTTCTTCACATTTTGGCAAGATAGTAATATTCATCTCTCAATACCTAAATATGTAAGCTGCCAATTATGGATGCCCACACCACTATCTAGGATACAATGTACAGATCAGAAATTGTCGAAATTATTTGCAAAATATTTCTGATTATAGTCTTCATGTCTTCCTTCACACTTTTTCCTGTGCAGAATCAACCACAAGAAATTATTTTCTGCCCAGGCATCAGTTAAGTGATGGGATAATTAGTGAGAACCACTCAACTTTTATGTGAGAAAATATTTGTAAATTAGCGCTTTATGAAATAGTTGCTTAAGAAGTGATTATGTGTGTCATGCATGTGCAGCCAAGCCTAAAACAGCCTTGGATGGCTCTCCGATGGGTATGATAATCCTTCTAGCATGGAAATCTACCAGGAATAGCTGTGAAAATAAATCTCCTACAAGGGAATGTACCCTTACTTCAAGGCCTCTTAACAATACTGCAAGTGAAGATGAGTAGCCCATGAACTTTCTGCCTCAGTCAAAATGAAAGAATATTTCTCCATTCCCTTTACAGTGAGTGAAAAAGGTAAAAGAGAAATTCATCTGCTCCCCAGGATCAGAAATTCCTAATTCTGTCCCTTACTTTCTTCAGCCTTTATCTAAGGATTCGGCTTCTAACTGCTTGAGAAAATGCAGCTGCCAGCTCCCTCAGTAAGTGCCTTTATGAACACATTTGGCTGCTTGTCTTTAGAACATCCTTAATCCCAGCAGGAAGGCTTTTAAATTTATTCCCAGAGCAGTTGCCCTCTATTTCTCTCCTCTTGACTGCTGCCATCCCTATTCCCAGCCTCTCTGCTCATCAGCTCATCACAGAAACTGAATACACAAGCAGCATGCTCTGGGCTACAAGTCCTAGCTGGAGTTCCCTCTGCAATGAGCACACCAAATGACATGGGTTGCACTCAAACTATGGATGACATTATCATGAATTCAACAAGGATTATAAAGTTAACCCACACAAGTTATCCTTATCTAAGCATAATTTAAATGTGAATTACCTGGGTGAAAGAACTATGGAGTCATCTAAGCATAGCTGTTCAAAACTGACACAAAGTCTCACCCTTAAGTCTCACAGTGATGCAGATGACTAAACCACTGCCTGTCATTTCTCAGGCTTTTTGTGTTTTTTGCTTTTGCAGTTTGGAAGGACTTGAAGAAAACTGCCCAGTGTTTGGAGTATTTTTAGGTTCTTTTTACAGCCTTCAATGAGTTACTTGAAATGAGTTAAGATTCTATTAAAACTAGTCTGTTAGAAAGGAAATAGAAAAATGAATATTCTACCCATCGCAAGTAATTCAAGACCATACAAGTCAATAAGGTACCTGCCAAAATGCAACTACTCCAGTTTCAAATCTACATGAAAGTTACAAAATAGAAGTAGACAGTGACTGAAGAGCTAGGGGAAAGGTGAAAGTTGATTCCTCTGATCCTTCCTGATTTCTGCCATTTGAAATTGTTAGTAATTGAGAAAATACACAGTGCAATGAGACTGATCGTCTTTGGTTATCAGAAGAGCCTACTGTTTTCCTTTGTCTCAATGCAAATGTCTAGAGAAATGCCTCTAATGTGTGCTTTAAGTAGATAGATAGAGGCTTCCCTTGTGGCTCAGCTGGTAAAGAATCTGCCTGCAATGAGGGAGACCTGGGTTCAATCCCAGGGTTGGGAAGATCCCCTGGAGAAGGGAAAGGCTACCCACTCCTGGAGAATTCCATGGACTCTATAGTCCATGGGGTTGAAAAGAGTCGGACACGATTGAGCGACTTTCACTTTCACTAAGTAGATAGAGACTGAATCTTCAACATGCAATTTTGAATTCAAAGTCACAATCTGATTTTGTTCCACATTTTTTTTTTAATTTCCCAATGCTCATTTAGGGATGAAATAAAGAGGAAAATTACTATGTTTTTAAAACATGGTCTAATTTCCAAATATTGAATATTTTTCATGCCTAGTTATTTTAATGTAAGAATTTTGTTTTGGTAAGAGAATATATTCTATATGAACTCAGAGAATACTTTCTATATGGCTCAGAAGACATATGTGTCTGTGCATTGTCTGAGTTTAATTTTAAAAGAACTATTAATTTTGAAGAAGCAGAAGAAAATTAGAATAATTAATACACCTTGCATTTAAGACTTACAAAATTATAGTAATTAGAACATTCCCCCTCACACACACATACAAAATCTGTGAGAAACAAAAATATCTCCAGACGTTACCAGTTCTCTTATGAGGTACAAAAGCGACTCTTGTTTAGAACCACTAGTCCAGCCACATCAGCTTTTCTTTTCTATTTTAGAACCTACAGGCTGCATCTTTTACCATAATTTTATTTTCCAACTTTCAGTCATTTTATTTTTAAATTTTCAGAAAACTTATGTCTCAGAAACGTACCATTTAGTTTTTAATTTTATTAAATATAATTGCCCAAATACTGATTTTGTCTTTTTACTAATGACATTGTTCAAACTTATCATTTTTTATACATCAATTTCTTTAGTATTCTTATTCTTTTCCTTTTCGTATTAATCAATTTTTATAATACCTTTATTCCTTTCACTGTTTTTTATGATAAAGGGAGAGGACTCTAGTCAATAAAATTAGAAATATACGTTGCATTTTAACTCCATTTTGCTCTCTTTTGCATTTTACCTTTGCTTTAGGATTTTAATACTTTACTGCAGTGAGTTGAATAATGCCCCCCCACCCCAATCTCCAAAGGTGTTTCACACTAATTCCTAGAATCTATGAATATATTAACCTCACATGTCAAAAGGTACTTTACAGATATGATTAAGTATATATCACAAGGGTCCTTACAAGTGAAAGAGCTAGGTAGGAGAGTGCGAAAAAGAGATGCTGACTGAAGAGGTCAAAGTGATGAGATTTCAGGAGGGAGGGCAGGAACCCAGAAGCATAGGCAGCCTCTACAAGAATCTTCTTCTGGAACCTCCAGGAGGAATGTGGAGCTACTGACACCTGGATTTTAGCCCAAATGGTATACCTATTTTGTATTTTTCAACTCCAGCATGATAACAAATTTGTGTTCTTTTAAGCTAAGTTGGTCGTAATCTGTTATAGCACAAACAGGAAATTAATAAACCACATTTTGTTCTACCAATTCCATTCCCATCCTGGCACTAACTATTTTTATTTCAGTCAATTTACATTTAGAGTTCATACTTATTGACTTCTTTGCCATCGCTTTTTGTATCATGCTAAAGTCTTTTGGGTTTAATTTCATTTGAAATAAAGAATATCTTCATGTAGATCTTTGAGAGAATGTCTTTGTGTGGTGCATTTTGTATATCTTTTTGTGAAACTATATGTATCATGTCTTAATTTCCAAAGGAACAATTATTTGGGTAGAGAATTCTATTTCTCAGAGCATTATCAAGATAATACTCTACTGTCTTCTTGCCTTTAATGTGGCTTTTGGGAGACAATTAGTCATAGTGTAGCTTTTACTTCTGTTCTTCCTAAATTGCTTCCTTCTACCTTTTTAGTTAATTAGCTACTAATTCAATGATTTTCTTTTATAGTTAATTAGTTACTAAGGAAGCTAATGAACTACAAAAATCATTTTTAATGTACATAAGACACATTAGATTTTGGAGTAAAATCATTTATACTCATTTTTTTAAATTCTACTGATCCCTGGGCCTCAGGCACAAGCACTTTTTATTTCTTTTTAGCCATTTCACTATAACTCTTTATTCTCAGCTGTACTACATATGTCTATGCATTTTATTTTTAATTTCCAGGGCCATTCTTAACATATTTATTGCAGTTTGTCTAGTCTAGTGAAACTTAGTTTACACTCTATTTGTCTCTTTAAATAAATTTGAAAAATTAAAATACATATTATATATTGTCTACAGTATTAATTTAAATATTTTTGGATTTTTTTTCCTCTGATCATTCTGTCTAAGGATTAATACATTTTATTGACTTAAATCTATCTTTTGTTTTCACTGATTTTCTCTATTGCTCTTTACATTTCACTTATTTTCACACTGATCATTACTATTTTCTTCTTTTTACTTTGAGTTTAATTTTCTATTATTTGCATTTTCTCAAGGTAGATGCTGTTGAGAACTTTCATCTTTTCTAATACAGGTGTTTAATGTTATAAATTTTCCACTAATTACTGCTTACAATTTATAAGCATAAATTGCTTTCCATGTTTCTAACTTTGTGAACATATGAAATATAGCTAAAGTGGCTTTAATGATCTTGGCTGATAATTCTCATATCTGTGTCAGTTTTGAATCAGTTTCAGTTGATTAATTTTTCTTGTCATTATGGGTTATATTTTCTTGCTTTTGTACATGACTGGCAATTTTTGACTGCCAGACATTTTGAATTTTAGCTTATTTGGTGCAGGATATTTATATTTTTCTATATTCTTGAGATTTTGTTTTTCCTGGCATGCAGATGGAAACAATTTGGTGGCTGGGATGGAGGGGGATCCTTATTGTTAAGATTTGTCAGATAGAACTGGAAGAGTACTCAAACTAAAGCTCATTTTTCTCTAAGACTGAGACATATTTTTCTAAACTTGTGTACTATGCAAAACACCTCATTTCTACGCTGGCTGTGGAAACAAACATTATTCCTTTATTCTCAGTTCTCTGTGAGCACTAGGCAGGTTACCTCTGAACTGTTAGTGTTGTGTTTTCTTTCCCATCCTTAAGTAGTTTTCTCACATGCACATGCTCATCAGTACTCAACTGAATTATTCAGGGGAAACTTTTGTACATCTCCAGAATTATAGCTTTGTGCAACATTCTCCTTTCCAATACTCTGTCTTGTGAACTGTAGCTGCTTTAGTTTCCCTGGACTCTTGACTCTGTCTCCATAACTCAGGGAGTCCACCAGGCTCTGTCTGATTTCTCCCTTGCGCCACTGGCCCAAATTCTCCTGAGGCCATAAGCTGTGGTATCATAGGAATCATTGCATCATTTTGATGTTGTTGTTGTACTGCTCATTCGTTTTGGATATAAGACTAGATTCAGTACCTAGTCCTTCATTTTATCTGTAGATCCATTTTTAATAAATCTTTTAAAAGCTGTGTGTGTGTATGTGTATGTGTCTGTGTCTGTGTATGTGTGTGTGTGCTTAGTTGCTCAGTAGTGTCTGACTTTTTTTTGACCCCACAGACTGTAGCCTGTCAGACTCCTCTGTCCATGGAATTCTCCAGGCAAGAATACTGGAGTAGGTAGCTATTCCCTTCTCCAAGAAATCTTTAGACCCAGTGATCAAACCCAGGACTCCTATACTGCAAGTGGGATTCTTTACTGTCCGAGCCACAAGGGAAGTCCCTGATATGCTTTACTTGAATCTAAAAATTTATTTTTGTGTGGTAAAAGATGCATGTAAAATAATCTTTGTACTTTAATCTATAATGCATAAATCTAATAATACGTGTTGTTTTATTCCTTTGTTGTACTTAAAACACTTTCTTTGTATTTTAATATTTACAACAGTTTTTTTTGCCATTTAAAATGAGTAAGAAAAGCATACAAGGGAAATCTATAATTTAATAACTGCAATTTTACTTTATGCATGAGTTCCTCTGTAAGATAGTCATACATAATTGTTTACTGACAAAAATGTAGAGATAATAGGAGGAGGAAAAAGGGGAAAATAGTCAACAAAAATTGTATTCTGTAAGGTAATAACATTAACTTATGACTATTAACCTGGCACTCTAATGGTTAAATAGAGTTATCATTGACATAAATAAAAATATTTATTTATATATAAATGCATAGTGAGAGCCTATAAGACTTCTTATCTCCTTCCACTTTTTTAGGATCTAAATTTCAGCATGATTAGGTCATGAAACCATGCAGTTCTGGTTTTCAAAATGGTTCCTAAGCACATAAACTCCAATTTAAAGATTAAGTTTTAAGTCACTATCAGTTAACATTTAACAGTGATTATTAGGCTTTACAGCAATGGAACACCAGTTACCAAAGGGTCCTTGAATTAGTTGTAAAGCAAAGTCACTGAAGGGAGTACAGGACAATGGTGAATTTAATTCCTATGATAGTAACTTATAAAATTAACATGTCTACTATCATGTAAGAATTGAATCGCCAGTCTATGTCTGATGCAGGATGCAGCATGCTTGGGGCTGGTGCATGGGGATGACCCAGAGAGATGTTATGGGGAGGGAGGTGGGAGGGGGGTTCATGTTTGGGAACGCATGTAAGAATTAAAGATATTAAAATTTAAAATAAAATAAAATAAAATAAAATGAAGTCCCATTAAGTTAAAAAAAAATTAGTCTAGTCTATCTCTTAATTAACTACTGGGCTGTAGAAGTATTTTAACTTTATCATACTAGTATTATTCACCTTGACACTTTAAAGTTCAAGGCTATTTTAGCCTCCCTACCTCTGTGCAAACTACAGTTACCATCAAACTTTAATATAAGAAGAAAATGAACTGCTAACTTTTTCTGCCACTTGTCTTCAAGAGGTTACAGCTATCAGAGAGATATTTGTTTTAGATAAGTTTCTAGCGAGCAGTAGCTTATCCACCACAATAAATTTGCTGCCCCTACCCAAATAGCTCTTCTCTAGACAATAACAGTGAAAGTCCTTATCTCAATATATGGTGTCCTTCTAACATGGACAGAAAGTCAACTTAAATGGAGGAAAAAAAAGTTTCTAATTACAAACACAATGTAATTTGAAGCATAAATTTATAATGGGAGGTACTACTTAGGTGAGTTTTCCAATTCTCCAGAAGAGGGCATAATTTTTTGATACATTTCATCAGTTGATAAAATAAGAATTCTATTCTTTCTTGTAGCTATTGATCAGTAAGATTTCCACCAAAATTATATTTCTATAATATCAGTCAGAACAAATGTTCTTTAGTTTTGGACTCAGGTATTTATTCCCCTCATTTTAATATTGTTCTTATGCTTTGCATTGCTAAAATATCACATTTTATCAACAAAGACAAATTCTTAAATGCTTTAAAACTGTTTTTTTTAAAGTTAACATATTCTAGTTTATTTTCTTCGTGACATGTTTTTTTCCTACTTAGAATCTCTGAAGAATTATCTTAAGATATCATATATCTTAGTGTGATGGGTGAAATGAGATATCAATCATATAAAACATTACAGTCATAATTTAAAAATTCAAAACAGCCTCAATCTTTCTTTTAATTTCAGGATCAGTGAATTGAAATCATAACATGTTAAAGTTGAACTCTAATTAACATTTCTTGAAATAAAAGAGTGCTGAATAGTGGATTAAAAGGTAGGATGTGTTGTAGAAAAAAAGAAAAAGCTTGTGGTAATACTCCCTTTCCCCTGATCCTCCACAGTAGGCAATTTCACCACTACAATCAAAACTTAGTCATGGATCTCAAAGTGCAGCCCATTACCAAGAAACCGGCACTTTTTTTTTTTTTTTGCTCCTCTCAGTTACGTCTACTTTACTCCATGTTCAAAGGGTAGAAATATGTAGCAAAAGTCTTTTAGTAAATACTAATATAAAAATATACTTAACAAGTATTATTTGTTTCTTTTTGGCAGAAAGTTTTTTTATATACTTTTGAATTAATACTTGTATCCACATTCCTGTTGCTTTCTCATGAATAACTAAGGTTTAAATTCATTATCATTTTTCACATTCCATAGGTAACACAGCATCATATTCATTACTTGCTCCCTCTGCTCAACATTATGGGAAGGCTATTCAGGTTTTTATTCCATAACACTAAAACTAATAGCATAACATAATATAACATAACATAAGTAATAACATAACACTAATTTGGTTTTTATCAGTGTCACTTTTACCCTGTTAGAGACTTCAGTTATTCTGATGGGGTTCAGGATGTGCCACCCCCAAATATAGCACCTTCGTATATTAAATATTTTAAGCTGAAGGAGTTTGGGGAAATGGCAGGAAGATCACTCTGTCCTCCATCCCCCTTGCCCTTCTTCTCTGAAGCAGGTCATAAAATCCTCACATGAAAAGTGCCCTCCCTATTCCCAAAGGAAAGACATATCCTATCTCCTAAAACAAAGGGACACCAAGAAGAATCCTAACAAACAGGCCTTGTTAAGTTCCTCCAGTTTATTATAATTATCTCATACTCCTCATCATATTCCTTCACAATTGTCCACTTTTTATCAACCCAAGCATGAAAATATACATCCCTTTCTTTGGATCTTCATTTCCTTATGAAGCCTGCTATGTAATTTAAAATTGACATTAAATAAATTCGAATACTTTCTTCCATTAATCTACCTTTGTTAGTTTAATTTTCAGACCCAGCCAGGCCCAAGAGAGTTGGGAACACTTTTTCCTCCCCCACACTACAGTTATTACTAAAAACTCTGCAATTCTTTTCCATCTCAATCTATCCTTTTTAAAAATCTCGGTTTCTTATTTTTGCTACTTATTCTTTTCTTATTCCATCATCTTGTCAATATGTGTTAAATACATACACATTTTCTCATATTCTATTGTTAGGGTGATTGTGCATATTGGTATAGTCCTGGTTTCTGTATATTGTCCTAGTGTAATCATTTTCCCTTTTTTATTCTCAAAGTGTCTCACTTGATGTAACAAATTATTATGGTTCTCTCAAGAATGTCAAACATGACTCCTAAAAGATTTCCTTTCTTCATCTTTTGACTTAAGTGTCAACAGTTTGCTGCGTTTCTGAATATTGAATGGGTTATCTTTCCCACTGTTCTTTTTTGCTCTTCAGTATTGTTTGAAGGATCAATCTGTCCTAATGTTTACTCATTCAGAATGACAAAAGATCTATAGAGAGTATTTGTGCACAGAGTTTGTGTTTGACCTTAGCTTTGTTCACAGAATTCTTTGTCTCCGTTTTTTTTTTTTTTGTTACCATTTTTTATACCTGTTACAATGTTACAATGCTTGTCCTAAGTTCCAAATGTTCAAGTACATTCTCAGTATCTTTTGTCAAAATATTCTTCTATCTTTGTGCAACTTTGAAAATGAATTCTTTTTGGAAAATATGAAGAATGATTTCTGTTCCATCGGTAAGGATTCTATCAATTCATCTTAGACAAATTTTAGAGAGAAATATGTTACACACACACACAAACACACTTATGCTCTCATATTTAGAATCAGATCCTCATTATTGCTGGCCACTCCTGTGTATTATGAATATGAGTGGTCTTGATGACTTAACTACACATTTTAAGAATTTAAGAAAATCATAAAAATAGTAAAATAACCATTGGTAAAGAGAGAGAAAGATGCCTCCAGCAAGTTTCTTATGCCTATCAGCCTCATTTTTTTTATTATTATAAGCGTCAATGTAATAAAATGCTCAATAATCTTTAAATCTGAGACTTTTCATTTACAGTAATAAAGAGGGAGCAATCAAAGATAACAAACAGAAAGGATGAGAAAAATAGAATGTACATAATGTACACATATGGACTAAGAAACTTCCTCAAAAAAGGAAAATTTCATCTATATCATTATATTCTTTGGGATTTTCCTCCCCAAACCATCTCTGGTATTTAGTCCATAGCTATCAGTGTTTCTAAGTTGATTGCTCACATCTGTCAATGGGTCTTTAAGTACCCATGTCTCTTTCCTGTTGCTTTTACCTCAGGAAAAAGAATGACAAAAAAAATCATAAGAAAACTTTCAAATTTCCTTAAATACGTAGCATTATAAAAAACGTCAAACATAATTTACATTGATGGTATTGAGACAGTTGCTATAATACCACCTGTTCACTAGTTTGAGATCACAGTAGTAAACAGAGAAATTGCCATAGTGGTTAAGGTAGTTTAAGAGGGCAATAACTGTAAAGGCACAATAATACAAAAATTCAAACTATAATTATTATTATTTTCCTGAAAGTTTTAGTTATTACATGGTGTTTATTATGTGTAAAAACTATATAGATTTTGGACTATAATTTGAGAAATAATAATGGCAGTAATCAGAGTTTTAAAACTTTCACTTAGTCTATGATTTTTCTTTTTTCATTTAAACATTTTATTTGTTTAGGGTATAGCCAAATAAGAATGCTGTAATATTTTCAGGTCAACAGAGAAGGGATTTAGCCATACATACACATGTATCCATTCTCTCTTAAACTCCCCTTCCATCCAGGCTGCCACATAACACTGAGCAAAGTTCCATGTGCTATACAATAGGTCCCTGTTGGTTGTCCATCTTAAATACAACAGTTTTTAATGACTAGTAGACCATGTTGCTGGAGAAGCAAATGGCAACCCACTCCAGCGTTCTTGCCTGGAGAATCCCAGGGATGGGGGAGCCTGGTGGGCTGCCGTATATGGGGTAGCACAGAGACAGATGCGACTGAAGTGACTTAGCAGCAGCAGAGCATTTTGCTGGTAAATGTTTTTCATAAGCAAAGTGCTGTATGCATAGATGACAAAAAACGATTTTTTACTAGCTATTGGTTTTCATCTGAAGTGTCTTACTCCATTCAGACCTCTATAACAAAAATTTCATGAACAGGGTGACTTAAACAATACATATTTATTTCTCACCAGTCCTGAGTTCAGTTCAGTCGCTCAGTCGTGTCTGACTCTTTGCGACCCCATGAATCGCAGCACTCCAGGCCTCCCTGTCCATCGCCAACTCCCAGAGTTCACTCAGACGCACATACATCAAGTCCGTGATGCCATCCAGCCATCTCATCCTCGGTTGTCCCCTTCTTCTCCTGCCCTCAATCCCTACCAGCATCAAACTCTTTTCCAATGATTCAACTCTACGCATGAGGTGGCCAAAGTACTGGAGTTTCAGCTTTAGCACCATTTCTTCCAAAGAAATCCCAGGGCTAATCTTCTTCAGAATGGATTGGTTGGATCTCCTTGCAGTCCAGGGGAATCTCAAGAGTCTTCTCCAACATGACAGTTCAAAAGCATCAATTCTTTGGCACTCAGCCGTCTTCACAGTCCAACTCTCATATCCATACATGACAACTGGAAAAACCATAGCCTTGACTAGATGGACCTTAGTCGGCAAAGTAATGTCTCTGCTTTTGAATATGCTATCTAGGTTGGTCATAACTTTTTTCCAAGGAGTAAGCCTCTTTTAATTTAATGGCTGCAGTCACCATCTGCAGTGATTTTGGAGCCCAAAAAAATAAAGTCTGACAATGTTTCCACTGTTTCCCCATCTATTTCCCATGAAGTGATGGGACCGGATGCCATGATCTTCGTTTTCTGAATGTTCAGCTTTAAGCCAACCTTTTCACTCTCCTCTTTCATTTTTACTGAAAGTGAAAGGCTTTTTACTTCCTCTGCACTTTCTGCCATAAGGGTAGTATCATCTGCATATCTGAGGTTATTGATATTTCTCCCAGCAATCTTGATTGCAGCTTGTGTTTCTTCTAGTCCAGCATTTCTCATGATGTACACTGCATATAAGTTAAATAACCAGGGTGACAATATACAGCCTGGACTTACTCCTTTTCCTATTTGGAACCAGTCTGTTGTTCCATGTCCAGTTCTAACTGTTGCTTCCTGACCTGCATACAGATTTCTCAAGAGGCAGGTCAGGTGATCTGGTATTCCCATCTCTTTCAGAATTTTCCCCAGTTTATTGTGATCCACACAGTCAAAGGCTTCCGCATAGTCAATAAAGCAGAAATACATGTTTTTCTGGAAATCTCTTGATTTTTCCATGATCCAGTGGATGTTGGCAATTTGACCTCTGGTTCCTCTGCCTTTTCTAAGACCAACTTGAACATCAGGGAGTTCACGGTACACATATTGCAAAAGCCTGGCTTGGAGAATTTTGAGCATTACTTTACTAGCATGTGAGATGAGGGCAATTGTTTGGCAGTTTGAGCATTCTTTGGCATTGCCTTTCTTTGGGACTGGAATGAAAACTGACCTTTTCCAGTCCTGTGGCCACTGCTGAATTTTCCAAATTTGCTGGCATATTGAGTGCAGCACTTTCACAGCATCATCTTTCAGGATTTGAAACAGCGAAACAGAAATTCCATCACCTCTACTAGCTTTGTTCGTAGTGATGCTTTCTAAGGCCCACTTGACCTCACATTCCAGGATGTCTGGCTCTAGACTAGTGATCACACCATCGTGACTATCCAGGTCATGAAGATCTTTTTTGTATAGTTCTTCTGTGTATTTGCCATCTCTTCTTAATATCTTCTGCTTCCGTAAGGTCCATACCATTTCTGTCCTTTATTGAGCCCATCTTTCCATGAAATATTCCCTTGGTATCTCTAATTTTCTTGAAGAGATCTCTAGTCTCTCCCATTCTGTTCTTTCCCTGTATTTCTTTGCATTGATTGATGAAGAAGGCTTTCTTATCTCTTCTTGCTATTCTTGGAACTCTGCATTCAGATGCTTATATCTTTCCTTTTCTCCTTTGCTTTCACTTCTCTTCTTTTCACAGCTATTTGTAAGCCCTCCCCAGACAGCCACTTTGCTTTTTCACATTTCTTTTTCACGGGGATGGTCTTGATCCCTGTGTCCTGTACAGTGTCATGAACCTCATTCCAAAGTTCATCAGGCACTCTATCTCTCAGATCTAGGCCCTTAAATCTATTTCTCACTTCCACTGTATAATCATAAGAGATTTGATTTAGGTCATACCTGAATGGTCTAGCGGTTTTCCCTACTTTCTTGAATTTGAGTCTTAAATTGGTAATAAGGAGTACATGATCTGAGCCACAGTTAGCTCCTGGTCTTGTTTTCATTGACTGTATAGAGCTTCTCCATCTTTGGCTACAAAGAATATAATCATAGGTGTGAGTGGGGTATTAATACCCCACTCACACCTATGGACAGATCAACTAAACAGAAAATTAACAAAGAAACGTAAACTTTAAATGATACATTAGATCAGTTAGACCTAATTGATATCTATAAGACATTTCACCCCAAAACAATGAATTTCACGTTATTTTCAAGTGCTCATGGAACTTCCTCCAGGATAGATCACATCCTAGGCCATAAATCTAAACTTGATAAATTCAAAAAAATTGAAATCATTCCAAGCATCTTTTCTGACCATAATGCATTAAGATTAGATCTCAGTTACAGGAGAAAAACTATTAACAATTCCAACATATGGAGGTTGAACAACGCACTTCTGAATAACCAACAAATCACAGAAGAAATCAAAAAAGAAATCAAAATATGCATAGAAACTAATGAAAATGAAAACACAACAACCCAAAACCTGTGGGACACTATAAAAGCAGTGCTAAGAGGAAAGTTCATAGCAATACAGGCATACCTCAAGAAACAAGAAAAATGTCAAATAAATAACCTAACTCTACAACTAAAGCAACTAGAAAAGGAAGAACTGGAGAACCCCAGAGTTAGTAGAAGGAAAGAAATCTTAAAAATTAGGGCAGAAATAAATGCAAAAGAAACAAAAGAGACCATAGCAAGAATCAACAAAGCCAAAAGCTGGTTCTTTGAAAGGATAAATAAAATTGACAAACCATTAGCCAGACTCATCAAGAAGCAAAGAGAGAAAAATCAAATCAATAAAATTAGAAATGAAAATGGAGAGATCACAACAGACAACACAGAAATACAAAGGATCATAAGAGACTACTATCAGCAGTTGTATGCCAATAAAATGGACAACGTGGAAGAAATGGACAAATTCTTAGAAAAGTACAATTTTCCAAAACTGAACCAGGAAGAAATAGAAAATCTTAACAGACCCATCACAAGCATGGAAATTGAAACTGTAATCAGAAATCTTCCAGCAAACAAAAGCCCAGATCCAGACGGCTTCACAGCTGAACTCTACCAAAAATTTAGAGAAGAGCTAACACCTATCCTCCTCAAACTCTTCCAGAAAATTGCAGAGGAAGGTAAACTTCCAAACTCATTCTATGAGGCCACCATCACCCTAATACCAAAACCTGACAAAGATGTCACAAAAAAAGAAAACTATAGGCCAATATCACTGATGAACATAGATGCAAATATCCTCAACAAAATTCTAGCAATCAGAATCCAACAACACATTAAAAAGATCATACGCCATGACCAAGTGGGCTTTATCCCAGGGATGCAAGGATTCTTCAATATCCGCAAATCAATCAATGTAATTCACCACATTAACAAATTGAAAAATAAAAACCATATGATTATCTCAATAGACGCAGAGAAGGCCTTTGACAAAATTCAACATCCATTTATGATAAAAACTCTCCAGAAAGCAGGAATAGAAGGAACATACCTCAACATAATAAAAGCTATATAGGACAAACCCACAGCAAACATTATCCTCAATGGTGAAAAATCGAAATCATTTCCCCTAAAGTCAGGAACAAGACAAGGGTGCCCACTTTCACCGCTACTATTCAACATAGTTCTGGAAGTTTTGGCCACAGCAATCAGAGCAGAAAAAGAAATAAAAGGAATCCAAATTGGAAAAGAAGAAGTAAAACTCTCACTGTTTGCACATGACATGATCCTCTACATGGAAAACCCTAAAGACTCCACCAGAAAATTACTAGAGCTCATCAATGAATATAGTAAAGTTGCAGGATATAAAATCAACACACAGAAATCCCTTGCATTCCTATACACTAATAATGAGAAAGTAGAAAAAGAAATTAAGGAAACAATTCCATTCACCATTGCAACGAAAAGAATAAAATACTTAGGAATATATCTACCTAAAGAAACTAAAGACCTATATATAGAAAACTATAAAACACTGATGAAAGAAATCAAAGAGGACACTAATAGATGGAGAAATATACCATGTTCATGGATCGGAATAATCAATATAGTGAACATGAGTATACTACCCAAAGCAATTTACAAATTCAATGCAATCCCTATCAAGCTACCAGCCATATTTTTCACAGAACTAGAACAAATCATTTCAAGATTTGTATGGAAATACAAAAAACCTCGAATTGCCAAAGCAATCTTGAGAAATAAGAATGGAACTGGAGGAATCAACTTGCCTGACTTCAGGCTCTACTACAAAGCCACAGTCATCAAAACAGTATGGTACTGGCACAAAGACAGACATATAGATCAATGGAACAAAATAGAAAGCCCAGAGATAAATCCGCACACATATGGACACCTTATCTTTGACAAAGGAGGCAAGAATATACCATGGAGTAAAGACAATCTCTTTAACAAGTGGTGCTGGGAAAACTGGTCAACCACTTGTAAAAGAATGAAACTAAATCACTTTCTAACACCGCACACAAAAATAAACTCAAAATGGATTAAAGATCTAAATGTAAGACCAGAAACTATAAAACTCCTAGAGGAGAACATAGCCAAAACACCCTCCGACATAAATCACAGCAGGATCCTCTATGATCCACCTCCAAGAATTCTGGAAATAAAAGCAAAAATAAACAAATGGGATCTAATTAAAATTAAAAGCTTCTGCACAACAAAGGAAACTATAAGCAAGGTGAAAAGACAGCCTTCTGAATGGGAGAAAATAATAGCAAATGAAGCAACTGACAAACAACTAATCTCAAAAATATACAAGCAACTTATGTAGCTCAATTCCAGAAAAATAAACGACCCAATCAAAAAATTGGCCAAAGAACTAAATAGACATTTCTCCAAAGAAGACATACGGATGGCTAACAAACACATGAAAAGATGCTCAACATCACTCATTATTAGAGAAATGCAAATCAAAACCACAATGAGGTACCACTTCACACCAGTCAGAATGGCTGTGATCCAAAAATCTACAAGCAATCAATGCTGGAGAGGGTGTGGAGAAAAGGGAACCCTCCTACACTGTTGGTGGGAATGCAAACTAGTACAGCCACTATGGAGAACAGTGTGGAGATTCCTTTAAAAATTGCAAATAGAACTACCTTATGACCCAGCAATCCCACTGCTGGGCACACACACCGAGGAAACCAGAATTGAAAGAGACACATGTACCCCAATGTTCATCGCAGCACTGTTTATAATAGCCAGGACATGGAAACAACCTAGATGTCCATCAGCAGATGAATGGATAAGAAAGCGGTGGTACATATACACAATGGAGTATTACTCAGCCATTAAAAAGAATTCATTTGAATCAGTTCTGATGAGATGGATGAAACTGGAGCCGATTATACAGAATGAAGTAAGCCAGAAAGAAAAACACCAATACAGTATACTAACACATATATATGGAATTTAGAAAGATGGCAATGACGACCCTGTATGCAAGACAGCAAAAAAGACACAGATGTGTATAACGGACTTTTGGACTCAGAGGGAGAGGGAGAGGGTGGGATGATTTGGGAGAATGGCATTCTAACATGTATACTATCATGTAAGAATCGAATCGCCAGTCTATGTCCGACACAGGATACAGCATGCTTGGGGCTGGTGCATGGGGATGACTCAGAGAGATGTTATGGGGAGGGAGGTGGGAGGGGGGGTTCATGTTTGGGAATGCATGTAAGAATTAAAAATTTTAAAATTAAAAAAATAAAAAAATAAAAATAATGTAACTACTGATAAGGAGGAAAAAATAAAATAAAATAGAATATATTATTATATAAAAAAGAATATAATCAATCTGATTTTGGTGTTGACCATCTGGTGATGTCCATGTATAGAGTCTTCTCTTGTGTTGTTGGAAGAGGGTGTTTGCTATGACCAGTGCATTTTCTTGGCAAAACTCTATTAGTCTTTGCCCTGCTTCTTTCTGCATTCCAAGGCCAAATTTGCCTGTTACTGCAGGTGTTACTTGATTTCCTACTTTTGCATTCCAGTCCCCTAAAATGAAAAGGACATGTTTTTTGTGGTGTTAGTTCTAAAAGGTCTTGTCGGTCTTCATAGAACCATTCAACTTCAGCTTCTTACTGTGGGGTTGGGGCATAGACTTGGTTACTGGTTGGGGCATAGACTTGGATTACTGTGATATTGAATGGTTTGCCTTGGAGACGAACAGAGATCATTCTGTCATTTTGAGACTGCATCCAAGTACTGCATTTCAGACTGTTGTTGACCATGATGGCTACTCCATTTCTTCTGAGGGATTTCTGCCCACAGTAGTAGATATAATGGTCATCTGAGTTAAATTCACCCAATCCAGTCCATTTTAGTTCGTTGATTCCTAGAATGTCGATGTTCACTCTTGCCATCTCTTGTTTGACCACTTCCAATTTGCCTTGATTCATGGACCTGACATTCCAGGTTCCTATGCAATATTGCTCATGACAGCATCAGACCTTGCTTCTATCACCAGTCACATCCACAGCTGGGTATTGTTTTTGCTTTGGCTCCATCCCTTCATTCTATCTGGAGTTATTTCTCCACTGATCTTCAGTAGCATATTGGGCACCTACTGACCTGGAGAGTTCTTCTTTCAGTATCCTATCATTTTGCCTTTCATACTGTTCATGGGGTTCTCAAGGCAAGAATACTGAAGTGGTTTGTCATTCCCTTCTCCAGTGGACCACATCCTGTAGGCTAGTAAATCCAAGATCAAGACACAGGCATATACAGCATCTGGTGAGAGTCTATTTCTCACTGTCTCCTCACATTATAGAAACTTCTCTCTTGAGCTCTCTGGGATCTCTTATACAAGGGCACTAACCTCATTCATGGGGAATCCACTATCATGAACTCAGTTCAGTTCAGTTTAGTTAAGTCACTCAGTCGTGTCCGAATCTTTGCATCCCTGTGAATAGCAGCATGCCAGGCCTCCCTGTCCATCACCAACTCTAGGAGTTTACCAAACTCATGTCCATTGAGTCAGTGATGCCATCCAGCCATGTCATCCTCTGTCATCCCCTTCTCCTCCAGACCTCAGTCTTTCCCAGCATCAAGGTCTTTATGAATGAGTCAGCTCTTTGGATAAGGTGGCCAAAGTATTGGAGTTTCAGCTTCAACATAGTCCTTTCAATGAACACCCAGGACTGATCTCCTTTAGGATGGACTGGTTGGATTTCCTTGTAGCTCAAGGAACTCTCAAGAGTCTTCAACACCCCAGTTCAAAAGCATCAATTCTTCAACATTCAGCTTTCTTTATAGTCCAACTCTCACATTCATACATGACTGCTGGAAAAACCATAGTCTTGACTAGATGGACCTTTGTTGACAAAGTAATGTCTCTGCTTTTCTTTTTCTTTTTTTAATTTTTTTAATTTTAAAATCTTTAATTCTTACATGCATTCCCAAACATGAACCCCCCCTCCCACCTCCCTCCCCATAACATCTCTCTGGGTCATCCCCATGCACCAGCCCCAAGCATGCTGTATCCTGCGTCAGACATAGACTGGCGATTCGATTCTTACATGATAGCATACATGTTAGAATGCCATTCTCCCAAATCATCCCACCCTCTCCCTCTCCCTCTGAGTCCAAAAGTCCGTTATACACATCTGTGTCTTTTTTGCTGTCTTGCATACAGGGTCGTCATTGCCATCTTTCTAAATTCCATATATATATGTGTTAGTATACTGTATTGGTGTTTTTCTTTCTGGCTTACTTCACTCTGTATAATCGGCTCCAGTTTCATCCATCTCATCAGAACTGATTCAAATGAATTCTTTTTAATGGCTGAGTAATACTCCATTGTGTATATGTACCACAGCTTTCTTATCCATTCATCTGCTGATGGACATCCATTAATATACTGTTTAGGTTGGTCATAACTTTCCTTCCAAGGAGTAGGTGTCTTTTAATTTCATGGCTGCAATCACCATCTGCAGTGATTTTGGAGCCCCCCAAAATATAGTCCGACACTGTTTCCACTGTTTCCCCATCTATTTGCCATGAAGTGACAGGACCGGATGCCATGATCTTAGTTTTCTGAATGGTGAGCTTTAACCAACTTTTTCACTCTCCTCTTTCACTTTAATCAAGAGGCTTTTAGTTCTTCTTCACTTTCTGTCATAAGGATGGTGTCATCTTCATATCTGAGGTTAGTCATGAACTAATCACCCCATGAAAGGCTCCCACCTTCTAATTCCATCACTTTGAGCATTATGATTTTAACATACAAATTATGTGAGAGTCATCAACATTTAGTCCATCACATTATGGATACATAAGCTTGGGGAATATTGTTAAAGAACAGAAATATCAAGAAATATAACCCACTGCCAAATACATCCAGTCCATTCTAAAGGAGATCAGTCCTGGGTGTTCATTGGAAGGAATGATGCTAAAGCTGAAACTCCAGTACTTTGGCCACCTCGTGCAAAGAGCTGACTCATTGGAAAATACTCTGATGCTGGGAGGGATTGGGGGCAAGAGGAGAAGGGGATAACAGAGTATGAAATGGCTGGATGGCATCACCAACTTGATGGACATGAGTTTGAGTGAACTCTGGGAGTTGGTGATGGATAGCGAGACCTGGTGTGCTGCATTTAATGGGCTCGCAAAGAGTTGGACAGGACTGAGCAACTGAACTGAACTGAACCAAATGCATAGAAATAAAATCATAGAACTAGGAAAAGTGAGGAGATGAAGGAACAAGACAAAAGCTCAATAGGAAAACTAAGTGAAGAGGAGATAAGCAATCTACCTAACAAAGAGTTCAAGATAATGATTATCAGTTCAGTTCAGTTGCTCAGTTCTGTCTGATTCTTTGAGACCCTATGAACCACAGCACGCCAGGCCTCCCTGTCCATCACCAACTTCCAGAGTTTACCCAAACTCATGTCCATCGAGTCGGTGATGCCATCCAGCCATGTCATCCTCCGTCATCCCCTTCTCCTCCTGTCCCCAATCCCTCCCTGCATCAGGGTCTTTTCCAATGAGTCAACTCTTCACATGAAGTGACCAAAGTATTGCAGTCTCAGCTTCAACATCAGGCCTTCCAGTGAATATTCAGGACTGATTTCCTTTAGGATGGACTGGTTGGATCTCCTTGCAGTCCAAGGGACTCTCAAGAGTCTTCTCCTATGCCATAATTCAAAGCATCAATTCTTCGGCACTCAGCTTTCTTTATAGTCCAACTCTTACATCCACACATGACCATTGGAAAAACCATAGCCTTGACTAGATGGACCTTTGTTGGCAAAGTAATGTCTCTGCTTTTTAATATGCTAATGATTATAAAGGTGCTTAATGAACTCAGCAAAGAGATGAATGAACTCAGTGAGAAGTTTAACAAAGAGAAAATATAAAGATGAACAAAACAGAGCTGAAGAATGTAATGACTGAAATGAAAAATTAACTGGAAGGAATCAACAGTAAGTTAGATAATACAAAGAAGATCAGTGAACTGGAAGACAGGGTAGTAGAAATTACCCAAACTAAAAACAAGACAGAAAAAATAATTTTTAAAATAAGGATAATTTAAGATATCTCTGAAACAACACCAGGTGTACCAACATTCATATTATAGGTGAAGGAAAAGGAGAAAACTGAGAGAAAGGGGTAGATAATTTATTTGAAGACATAATAGCTGAAATTTTCCATAGAATGGAAAAGGAAACAGACATCAAATTTAGGAAGGACAGAAACTTCCAAACAAAATTAATCCAAAGATGTCCAAACCAAAACACACTGCAATTAAAATGGCAACAATCAAGATTAAAGTTGTTGTTGTTGTTGTTTAGTAGATAAGTTGTGTCCGTCATTTGTGACACCATGCCAGTCTCTTCTGTCCAAGGGATTGCCCAGGCAAGAATATTGGAATGGGTTGCCATTTCTTTCTCCAGGGGATCTTCCTGACCCAGGGATGGAACCCATGTCTCCTGCCTTAGGCAGTTTCTTTACCACTGAGCCGTCTAAGAAGCCCTAAGATTAAAGAGACATTTTTAAAAGAAGCAAGAGAAAAACAACTAGTTATGTAAAGGGGAACTTTTAGCTGACTTTTCAGCAGAAATTTTGCATGTCAAGAGGAAGTGGTGCAATATACTCAAAATGATGAAAGAAAGCACAACAAAGAAACAAACAAACTAGAAAAACTATAACCAAGAGTACACTGCCTAGCAAGGCAATGATTCAGACTTCAAGAAGAGATAGAGTTTTGCCGGGAGCCAGCATGAGGAATTCCACCCATGACAAGGTCACATGGCAGAGCTCTGATGGCAAGGCTAATCAGACCTCAGATTTCCCCCCTGGAATTTCCTGAGCATCCACCCCCACAAAAAAATAAGAATCTGCCTGTTTTTCCACTCTTCTGATATTCTCTGGAAAAAAGTCAACTCAGGGCTTTAGTCTTCTGCATTTGAAAAGGATGATTCAGTTAAACCCCCTCTGATAGCTCTCTAGCATGCCTAACAGGTTCCCTGGACGTCTTACAGCTTGTGAATTGCTTACAGGCCCCCAACTGCGAGAGGCACAAAGCTTAAAACATCTTAAAGATACAGAGCCTTTTCTAAAGAGTTAAAAATTATATTGGTAGAGGGTTTTCATGGTTGACTCAATGATTGCTGCCAAGCCTCCATATTCTTCATCTTTTAGGCACCTGGGAGGATGTTAATCAATGTAAACGGAATATGGAAAAAGATATATAGTAGTTTTGATGTTAACAACACTAGACTTTTGAGTTAATTACTTTTCTCTTTGTTATATATTGCTGCACCCCTCTTGTGTCCTTGCTATGTAAGAATGTAAGTTTTATTTAGTGCTTTCTGAGAGTGGCACCAGACTTTGGGAAGATCAACACAAATAAGTCTTCTGGTTGACAAACCCTTATCAGAAAAAAGGCTGTAAAATGTTAATTGGCCCTTTTGGCTGGAAGATGATGTAAATTACCTAAGTTTTGTGTATACAACTAGGTATGCAGAGAGAAAAGCCTGGTTTTGATAAGAATCTGGACTGCTAACGCTGCATAACTTTGTGTTACCCATTGATCTCCATGTTTTATCAAAAGTATAAAAGGCCTTCTGAACAATAGAGGCCAGAGCCAGTCGCTGGACTGGTTTCCCCTGTGTGTCTCTCTCTCCTTTTCTCCCTTTCCCTCCCTCTCCTCTTTACTTTAATTTCAGGCTGAATTCCCATCTGCGGCGTGGAGGCTCGCCAAGTCTACTTACTTGCCCTGGCTGTTAAGACCCGCGAAAGGGAGCCTAAGGCGAGGCACCCTTAGATATTCAAGCGAGTGCTGGTGGCCCAATGTAGATGGCGCAAATTCCATGTCTGAAATTTTATTGGTCTTCCACGTAATCCAAGTTATTCAGCCCTCTTTCTCCACTTAATTTTCCTACTGCACTATTTCTTCCTAATCTAATCTTATATTAATGAATAAGTAAGTTTTTTTCTTGTCGACTCCATCCACCTCCGAATTCCCTGGATCCACTGGGGCTGTACCCTGGCGGAGTTTTCCAAAAAATAAAAGCTCAGCACCACTAAACCAGCTCTGTAAGTAATGTTAAAGAGATTTTTCTAAGCAAAAAACACGACTACAACAAGAAATATGAAAATTATGAAAGGAAAAAGTTTCACTGGGATATGCAAACATACAGTAAAGGTAGATCAATCACTTAGAAAGCTTGTAGGAAGGTTCAAAGACAAAAGTAGTAAAATCACCTATGTCTGCAATAAGTAGTTAGGAGACACAAAACAAAACATGCGAAATATGATGTGACAAAAGTTAAACATGGGCAGGGAGTAAAAATGAAGGGTTGTTAGAATGTGTTTGAATCTGAGATCAACTTAAAATCAGCTCAATTCAGTTCAGTCGCTCAATCGTGTCCGACTCTTTGCAACCCCATGAATCACAGCACCCCAGGCTTCCCTGTCCATCATCAACTTCCAGAGTTCACCCAGACTCAGGTGCATCGAGTCAGTGATGCCAACCAGCCATCTCATCCTCTGTCGTCCCCTTCTTCTCCTGCCCCCAATCCCTCCCAACATCAGAGTCTTTTCCAATGCGTCAACTCATTGCATCAGGTGGCCAAAGTACTGGAGTTTTAGCTTTAGCATCATTACTTCCAAAGAAATCCCAGGGCTGATCTCCTTCAGAATAGACTGGTTGGATCTCCTTGCAGTCCAAGGGACTCTCAAGAGTCTTCTCCAACACCACAGTTCAAAGGCATCAATTCTTTGGCGCTCAGCCTTCTTCACAGTCCAACTCTCACATCCATACATGACTACTAGAAAAACCATAGCCTTGACTAGACGGACCTTAGTTGGCAAAGTAATGTCTCTGCTTTTGAATATGCTATCTAGGTTGGTCATAACTTTTTTCCAAGGAGTAAGCCTTTTTTAATTTCAGGGCTGCAATCACCATCTGCAGTAATTCTGGAACACAAAAAACAAAGTCTGACACTGTTTCCCCATCTATTTCCCATGAAGTGATGGGACCGGATGCCATGATCTTCGTTTTCTGAATGTTGAGCTTTAAGCCAACTTTTACACTCTCCTCTTTTACTTTCATCAAGAGGCTTTTTAGTTCTTCTTCACTTTCTGCCATAAGGGTGGTGTCATCTGCATATCTGAGGTTATTGATATTTCTCCCAGCAATCTTGATTCCAGCTTGTGTTTTTTCCAGTCCAACTTTTCTCATGATGTACTCTGCATATAAGTTAAATAAGCAGGGTGACCATATACAGCTTTGACGTACTCCTTTTCCTATTTGGAACCAGTCTGTTGTTCCATGCCCAGTTCTAACTGTTGCTTCCTGACCTGCATACAGATTTCTCAAGAGGCAGGTCAGGTGGTCTGGTATTCCCATCTCTCTCAGAATTTTCCAGTTTCTTGTGATCCACACAGTCAAAGGCTTTCGCATAGTCAATAAAGCAGAAATAGATGTTTTTCTGGAGCTCTCTTGCTTTTAAAACAATCATATGTAAATACGCATTTTATATGTTTAAATATACATTAATGACATGTAAATACATTCAAACATGTATTTGATATTAAAATTACTAGTAACTAATTTCATTAACATACATAAATTATAAATCTATCAAAAGTAAACCTTACAGTGAAGTTTGACTTTCTTATTTATGCACCCTATTTTATAAAACAAATTTAGAAAAATAGAAAAATTAAAAACTAACAAATATTATATCATTACATATATAACAGGCATGTTATTTTTCTCATTATCAACTTGAACTTTTAGGACTTGGTATTTATAACTGTTGAAATATATGGAAAAGAGTTTTATTAAGTACTTACTATCTATACTCACTACCATTCAAAATTTCAAATTCTATGTCAATACAGAGTAAGTGCTTTTTATTCATATTAAAATTACAAATGAATCTCATTAATTTTACAATTAACCTTAATAACATGAAGAAAAATCTATGACCTTCATTAAATTTGTTTACTATTCAGTTTCAGATTAGAAGAGAATTCCTTCTAGTTAATAAGGCTTTAAGTCACAAATGTTGATGTTATAAAATAGCAATTAATTGCCACATGAAAATGAAATACATTGATATAAAGCCACAACTCGTCATTTAAGCCTATGTTAAATAAGTAAAACAGTATTTTACTATTATTTAGTACATCATGCATTACATAGTCCATGTTACAAATAAGCATGATACATACTGTATTAAACATTAAACAATTTGTTCCAAATATCTTTTTTCAGAAAAAAAAAAAACAAAAATATTTTTCTTTTTCTTTTTTTTTAAATTTTTTTGAATACCAGGTATGAGATAAGGGGAAACTCAGAGATAGTGGTTGTTGTTCAGTTACTAGTATGAGCTCATTTATGAATTTAAATTAAAAGTTAACAGTTATTTTTTATTGAAAATTACTACTAAAGCCATAAAAGAAAAATATGAGAAAATGATGTATTTAATTAAAAGAATAGGAGTGAATTTTATCACTCATTAATAATTTATTAACAGAATATTACATGTAAAACATCAATATAGATATGTTCTGTTTAATAGAGTCGTCACTAGACTCAGTAGACGTGAGTTTGAATAAACTCTGGGAGTTGGTGACGGACAGGGAGACCTGGCATGCTGCAGTCAATGGGGTCGCAAAGAGTTAGACACGACTGAACAACTGAACTGAACAGAACTGAGCCTATGTGGATATTTATATTTGAACTAATACAACTTAAGTAAGATTTAACAGTTTGTCATTTGTGCTAGTCACAGTTAAAATATTCAGTGACCACATGTGGTTCAGTTCAGTTCAGTTCAGTTCAGTCGCTCAGTCGTGTCCGACCCTTTGCGACCCCATGAATTGCAGCATGCCAGACCTCCCTGTCCATCCCCAACTCCCAGAGTTCATTCAGACTGGCGTCCATCAAGTCAGTGATGCCATCGAGCCATCTCATCCTCTGTCATCCCCTTCTCCTCCTGTCCCAAATCCCTCCCAGCATCAAAGTCTTTTCCAATGAGTCAACTCTTCACATGAGGTGGCCAAAGTACTGGAGTTTCAGCTTCAGCATCATTACCTCCAAAGAAATCCCGGGGCTGATTTCCTTCAGAATGGACTGCTTGGATATCCTTGCAGTCCAAGAGACTCTCAAGAGTCTTCTCCAACACCACAGTTCAAACGCATCAGTTCTTTGGCACTCAGCTTTCTTCACAGTCCAACTCTCGCATCCATACATGACCACTGGAAAAACCATATCTTTGACTAGATGGACGTTTGTTGGCAAAGTAATGTCTCTGCTTTTCAATATGCTGTCTAGGTTGGTCATAACTTTTCTTCCAAGGAGTAAACGTCTTTTAATTTCATGACTGTGGTTAGTAGTTACCAAATATGGTAACTACAAAATACTTTGAACATTGCTGAAAATTCTATTGAACAGTGTTGGTTCAAAACCTGAAAATTCACAACATGCGAAGAGTTGACTCATTGGAAAAGACTCTGATGCTGGGAGGGATTGGGGGCAGGAGGAAAAGGGGACGACAGAGGATGAGATAGCTGGATGGCATCACTGACTCAATGGACGTGAGTCTGAGTGAAATCCAGGAGTTGGTGACGGACAGGGAGGCCTGGTGTGCTGCAATTAATGGAGTCACAAAGAGTTGGACATGACTGAGCAACTGAACTGAACTGAAGACAAAATACTTGTACTCAAGGATATTGAAATAGAGTTTCAGATGAATGCTATAGATATTACAAGATAATCTGAGCTGTCTTTATGAACTGAAATAACAGAATGGAAGTATCAGCAATACATGGGATTAAACAGTGATAAAATCTATCCTTTTTACAACCAATCTGGGATAAATCTCCCCATCTCTTTTTTTGGCCCAAGCTTACTATTCCTCTCCTCTCTATACCTCAGGACCCTTAACATAATCCCTTCAAGTACTGTAGAATTGAAAGAAGGAAGGAGGAGGAAGGAAATAAAAAGAGGAAGGGAAGAAGTGCTGAAAAAGAACTTAATACAAATTCAGCTTTCATACTGGCCTCTATAGGCTTCCTTGGTGGCTCAAACTGTAAGGAATCTACCTGCAATTTGATTTGATCCCTGGCCTGGGAAGACCGCAGAAGAAGGGAATGGCTGCCCACTCCAGTATTCTTGCCTGGAGAATTCCATGGACAGAGAAACCTGGCAGGCTACAGTCCATGGGGTCTCAAAGAGTTAGACACAACTGAGCGATAACACACGCTGGCCTCTTCAGACCTACAAAACAAATCAGCACTGACATTAGCTACCTGATGATATAGGGAGAGGGAAAAGTGCAGGAGAATGAGTAAATAAATATCTTAATAAAGACCTGTTCTATAAGGAAAAACAAAAGATGCTTCTTTATTGTACTTACTCCCCTCTTCGGTTCCCAGTGCCTTCCTAGAGTGAATAAAATTTTCTAGAAATATTGACAATAGTAACAATGTATTATTCTTAGTAATCTCTTCATAGAAATAGTGAAAAATTATCACAGGAATATCAACAATGACTTTAATGTAAATACAAATTACCATGAATCATACAGGCATGTGGAGAGAAAGATCTCCCAATATTTTCCTCTTTATGCTATGGAGGAAAAATAAATACCTATTGCAATCACATATCTAGTGTCTAGTCGAAATTTTAACATAATTAAGAGATTTCATGCATTGTGTCCTAAAGAAAAGGCAATCAGGAAAATAATTTTCTATGCTGTATATTAATGAATGCCACACTATTAATACAGTAAAGACACAGACTGCAATTACTTTTTCTTTCCCCAACTCTGAGGCATTTACCACTTCTATCTTAATAAAATAGACTGAAGCAATTTCTGAAGAAAACAAACTGACATAATGGATTCTGAAAATTCTCTTTCAGTAAAAAAAAAAAAAATCTTTTCCTCGTTTATACTCTTAAAAGATAAAATATACATGATCATTTGAGAAAAAAAAAGTTAAGACTATATTTGCTGTGGTAAAATGATATGCAAACAAATAAATATATTAGTATCATTGCAGTGAGGCCCGTAATGGAGACTAGAAAGCAATTCAATGATACATAAGGATCTCAAGTATGAATGTCCTTAAATCATTGCAGAAAATAAACATTTGGGATAATTAAAGGATATAAAATCAAACATTGCTTCAGTTTACTTCAGTTCAGTTCAGTCGCTCAGTCGTGTCCGACTCTTTGCCACCCCATGAATCACAGCACGCCAGGCCTCCCTGTTCATCACCATCTCCCGGAGTTCACTCAGACTCACGTCCATCGAGTCAGTGATGCCATCCAGCCATCTCATCCTCTGTCGTCCCCTTCTCCTCCTGCCCTCAATTCCTCCCAGCATCAGAGTCTTTCCAATGAGTCAGCTCTTCTCATGAGGTGGCCAAAGTACTGGAATTACAGCTTTAGCATCATTCCTTCCAAAGAAATCCCAGGGTTGATCTCCTTCAGAATGGACTGGTTGGATCTCCTTGCAGTCCAATGGACTCTCAAGAGTCTTCTCCAACACCACAGTTCAAAGGCATCAATTCTTTGGCACTCAGCCTTCTTCACAGTCCAACTCTCACATCCATACATGACCACAGGAAAAACCATAGCCTTGACTAGCTGGACCTTAGTCGGCAAAGTGATGCCTCTGCTTTTGAATATGCTATCTAGGCTTGTCATAAATTTTCTTCAAAGGAGTAAGAGTCTTTTAATTTCAGGGCTGCAATTGCCATCTGCTGTGATTTTGGAGCGCAAAAAATAAAGTCTGACACTGTTTCCACTGTTTCCCCATCTATTTCCCATGAAGTGATGGGACCAGATGCCATGATGTTCGTTTTCTGAATGTTGAGCTTTAAGCCAACTTTTTCGCTCTCCTCTTTCACTTCCACCAAGAGGCTTTTTAGCTCTTCTTCACCTTCTGCCATAAGGGTGGTGTCATTTGCATATCTGAGGTTATTGCTATTTCTCCCGGCAATCTTGATTCCAGCTTATGTTTCTTCCAGTCCAGCGTTTCCTGTGATGTATTCTGCATATAAGTTAAATAAGCAGGGTGACAATATACAGCCTTGACGTACTCCTTTTCCTATTTGGAATCAGTCTGTTGTTCCATGTCCAGTTCTAACTGTTGCTTCCTGACCTGCATACAGATTTCTCAAGAGGAGGTTAGGTGGTCTGGTATTCCCACCTCTTGAAGAATCTTCCACAGTTTATTGTGATCTACACAGTCAAAGGCTTTGGCATAGTCAATAAAGCAGAAATAGATGTTTTTCTGGAACTCTCTTGCTTTTTCCATGATCAGTGGATGTCAGCAATTTGATCTCTGGTTCCTCTGCCTTTTCTAAAACCAGCTTGAACATCAGGAAGTTCACGGTTCACGTCTTGCTGAAGCCTGGCTTGGAGAATTTTGAGCATTACTTTACTAGCATGTGAGATGAGTGCAATTGTGCGGTAGTTTGAGCATTCTTTGGCATTGCCTTTCTTTGGAATTGGAATGAAAACTGATGTTTTCCAGTCCTGTGGCCACTGCTGAGTTTTCCAAATTTGCTGGCATATTGAGTACAGCACTTTCACAGCATTATCTTTCAGGATTTGAAACAGCTCAACTGGAATTCCATCATTGTACAGGAGACAGGGATCAAGACCATCCCCATGGAAAAGAAATGCAAAAAGGCAAAATGGCTGTCTGGCAAGGCCTTACAAATAGCTGTGAAAAGAAGAGAGGTGAAAAGCAAAGGAGAAAAGGAAATATATAAGCATCTCAATGCAGAGTTCCAAAGAATAGCAAGAAGAGATAAGAAAGCCTTCTTCAGCGATCAATGCAAAGAAATAGAGGAAAACAACAGAATGGGAAAGACTAGAGATCTCTTCAAGAAAATTAGAGATACCAAGGGAACATTTCATGCAAGGATGGGCTCGATAAAGGACAGAAATGGTATGGACCTAACAGAAGCAGAAGATATTAAGAAGAGGTGGCATAAATACACAGAAGAACTGTACAAAAAAGATCTTCATGACCCAGATAATCATGATGATGTGATCACTAGTCTAGAGCCAGACATCTTGGAAAGTGAAGTCAAGTGGGCCTTAGAAAGCATCACTATGAACAAAGCTAGTGGAGGTGATGGAATTCCAGTTGAGCTGTTTCAAATCCTGAAAGATGATGCTGTGAAAGTGCTGCTAGATTTAATCAAATAATAAATGAAAGCAAGTAGATAACTTACTTCAATGCTGAAAAATTATAGAACATATTCTTCAATGAAAATAGAAACTACCAGCAATAACAGTCTATTTTAACATGCATATGCATCTATGCTCTAAGCCACTTAAGACAGAGGAATAAGTAATTGTATTTTGTGGCATGATAGACATAAAAGGATAAGGTTGAGTGTGGCAGAATTGACTTCACAAAAGTGAAAATGCATTGTTTGGTGAATGAAAAATGATTAAATTCATTTTCAAGATAAAGAGAGCGTGTCATAACTATTTTATATCTCCTAGAAGGCTTTTGAAAAAGACTTTAATTTGCTCTTGAAATAACTCAACAAGACAAAAGAAATACATAGTAGGAAGGGATGACCTTGCACATCCTTAAATAACTTTGACATCTGCAAGGATTTTTCTGAATTTTTGGTTTATTCCAAAGAACAAATATATGTGGCAGTTTTCTAGGCTAATTTGCATTATAATGAGGACAAACATAATGTAAGGAATAATGGGAAAGTATTCCAGAAGAGTATCCAGTATCACTGGGCTCCTCAGTGATGTCATTAGTTTCTCAAGACACAAAACAAGTGATCTCATTGTCCTCTCCTCACAGCAGCAAAAGCAAAGGGCATATTTCGTGATTTATTCAAACTTTCTCTCATGATGGCAACTTGGATATCGTTTCCTTAATGATTTCTTCTGTTATCATTACGAATAAACTGTAAGTAAGGTTTTTCTGCAAATTTCACAAGAGGATATATCTGATGATTGAAAACTCTTCATTCAGTATACAGGGATGCATTTCTTAATCCATGAACATCATTGGCCTCTGGGTAAGCCATAGGATGACTTCACGTTGATGGGTCATTGACTCTAACTTAAACAACTGAAATCAGAGTTTGCATGTGTTTCTGTCATGTTGGACTTATTGCCACCCTATGGACTGTAGCCCATCAGGCTCCTCTGTCCTTGGAATTTTGGGGGCAAGAATACTAGAGTGGGTTGCCATTTCCTTCTCCAGGAGATCTTCCTGACCCAGGGATCAAACCCACGTCTCCTGCATCTCAAGCATAGTCAGGGTAGTGAGTTCAATTTATGGCTTAGCAATAAAGACATTTTGAAGAAGCTTTTCTTAAAAGGAGGTGGTAACAAATGGCATTAAGGAATTCAGTTTCTAGTGTAAGACAAAAATCAGGACTGAGCCAACAGTAGGTATGAAAACTCAGGTAACTAATTTATAATGAGTCTCAATTTCCTCATCTGTTAAATGAGTATTCATCAAAATATTTTCTGAGTCTCTACTAAGTACTAGGTACTCTTCTGGGTACTCAGAAAATAACTTTTTCAAGTGAAAAATAGAACCCTCAAGGACCCTACATTCTGGTGTGGGAAATAAAGTAAATTATGGATGAAATAAGTAAACAACACATGAGTTTAAAGAGTAATTAAATGTTAAAGGAAAATGACACATACATAGATGAAGAACAGGATAAGAAGGATTAGGGATGTGTGGAGGAAGGAGTGTTGTGAAAATTAATAGGATGATCATTTCATTGAGAAAGTGAGAGCTGAGCAAAAAAGTGAGGAACTTAACTCTACCAGCAAGGAGTAAAATAGAAGTGTGCCTGGGAGACCACCAACAAAGTCTGATATAATGGCCTATAAGATTCTGATTTTTCCCAACTATTGTGATTTTTTTAAATATCAATTAATTCAAAACTAAATGATCATTTTGGAAGGATGCTTCTACTGCACTGGTATTCTAAGCTTAAAACAATTTGTACTACTATTTTTTCTCCAAATTTCTTACACCAGCAGTCCCCAAACTCTTTGGCACCAGGGACTAGTTTTGTGAAAGATGATTGTTCCAGGGATAGTGGCAGTGATGCTTTCAGGATGATTTAAGAAATTATACTTTATTGTGTGCTTTATATTTATGGCAACCTCAGGATATTAGGGTTTATAAATATCCAACTCAATATTAGGGTTTTTATATAAAACCCAGGATATAAGGTTTAATTATACCCAACCCTTGACTTTAGGGTACGGGTTTTTGCTCCTATGAGAATCAAATGCTGCTTCTGATTTGACAGGAGGCGGAGCTCAGGCAGAAATATGAGTGATGGGGAATAGCTATAAATATAGATGAAGTTTCACACAATCATCTGTCACTCACCTCCTGCTGGGTGGATGAGTTCCTAATAGTCCATGGACTGATAACAGTCCATGACCCAGGGATTGTGAACCCCAGCTTTAAATGATAGAGCACACATTCTTTTCTCTCTATTGTGGGTAATCCTTACCCAGCAACAGTGAAATAACAAAAATGTTATTTTCTTGACTAAGTCCACATAAAATTCTTTCTACTTTCGGTTTCATGAAGTCTTGCCTGATACCCAATTGTTAAGTTGCTAAGTCATGCTGGACTCTTTTGTGACTCCATGAGCTGTAGCCCTATCAGGCTCCTCTGTCCATGGGATTTCCCAGACAAGAATACTGGAATGGGTTTCCATTTCCTTCTCCAGGGGATCTTTCCAACCGAGGGATAAAACCCACATCTCCTGCATTACCAGGTGAAATCTTTACCACTGAGCCACCTGGGGAGACCCAGGGTACATATCACTTTTTAAATTGCTGATCCAATTGTTTAATCATTAGTTCCATAGACAACATTGATGAAGTTCCTGCTGTGTCCAGTGTGTGCTATTTTTTGGAAAAACAAACATGAGTAAACAAAATATTTAAGCTCAAGTGGGTTAAAGTCTAGCTAAAATCTCCTTTGATACTGTATTATAATATTTTCAATGTTTCATTTCACAATTTCATTATTTATATCTTTCATATTTAGTTGTTAGATCATAAGAGACTTCCTGAGACCACCATGAACTTGGGTCCTAGTTCCCAACTTTTTCTTTAGTCATGTGTAAAGTTTTTTGTTTTTTCTTTCTTTTTTAAATTTTAAAAGCAAAGTCTTAACTTCCTCTATATAAACTTTAAATTTATATATATATATATATAAAAGAGGAAGTTATCTATCTTCTCATTCATGAATATTGATACAAAATATCTTAAAAATACTAGCAAATCAGTTCAAATTAAAATAATAATGGATTAATTTCTAGGGCATAATACCCCAAACATGTGAGTTACTGAACTATGATATCTTCCAACGTACTGCTGCTACTGCTGCTAAGTTGCTTCAGTCGTGTCCGACTCTGTGCGACCCCATAGATGGCAGCCCATCAGGCTCCCCTGTCCCTGGGATTCTCCAGGCAAGAACACTGGAGTGAGTTGCCATTTCCTTCTCCAATGCATGAAAGTGAAAAGTGAAAGGGAGGTCGCTCAGTCATGTCTGACTCTTCACGACCCCATGGACTGCAGCCTTCCAGGCTCCTCCACCCATGGGATTTTCCAGGCAAGAGTACTGGAGTGGGGTGCCATCCAAGGTACTACATTATACAAATGAGTCAAAGAAATAAAAACAATTTATAACTTTATTGGTTGATGAAAGAAAATATTTGATAAACAAATAGCTAATATATTAATGTATTTTCCATATTATTCTGAAGCAGGTAATGTTCTAACTTTGCATTTATGAACTCAATCTCATCACAATCTGAAGTGATAAATATGATTTTATTCCAGTTACAGAAGAGAAAATTGAGGCATAAGAAATTTAGGTAACTTGCCCAAGTATCATACACATAAATAGCTGATATGGTGTGAGCTTGGCTAGAGATCCTGGTTCCAGCCAAGAGAAAATTTTCTTTAACATGGTAAGATGTAGATGCCAGAAATTTACATATTTCATTTTAGCATACTAGAATCTCCATTGAAGTCAAGAATTAGGAAGAATATATGCAATAATCATTATTTTTTTAACATTGTGCCAACGGATTAAAGGAAAAAATGCATATGCATACATATCTATATATGTATATTCATATGCGTGCGTCTTAGGAAAGAAGAAAAACATTGATTAAAGACAGTATGTTATCTAATTAGAAAATATTTGTTAATCAACTGATAATTTCTGGAATAAGCACACAGAAATAAAAGTATTATACAATAATAGTAACCTTAACAAAAGGCCAAAAATATTTACTAAAAATACCTACAAACTTTAAATATCTAGCAAATGATTTTGTATGTCATTTTATGTGAATGTTGGAGAAGAAAATAGCAACCCACTTGAGTTTTCTTGCCTGGAAAATTTCATGGAAGGAGGAGCCTGGTGGGCTACAGTCCATGGGGTTGCAAAGAGTCAGATACGACTGAACACCTTCACCTTCACTTTATGTGAATGTATTGAATATTGTGAATATATAAATTTAAAAAATCACTCAATAAATTCAAGACAGTCTACCTTTGGGTAGAAATTAACAAACTAATTATAGCCAGAAATATAAATGTACAAAATAGCCAAAAAAATTAATAAGAAAAAAATGGTAAGAGGTTATCCATACCTATTGTGCATAAACAGACATACAAACACACATATTTACATACAAAGCTATGGATACAAGGATTATATGATTATGATACAATAATAAATGCATCTTGGAGCATATGATAATTTTGAAAGGTACTTCTTCATGTTGGGGTATCTGAAAGATGAAAGATGATAGGCATATTTTTAATTCAGTAAAAATCATTGGATTATATTTAAGAATAGAGGAGAAATATCAATAACTTCAGATATGCAGATGAAACCACCCTTATGGAAGAAAGTGAAGAAGAACTAAAGAGCCTCTTGATGAAAGTGAAACTGAAAAGCGAAAAAGTTGGCTTAAAGCTCAACATTCAGAAAACGAACATCATGGCATCGGGTCCCATCACTTCATGGGAAATAGATGGTGAAACAGTGGAAACAGTGGATGACTTTATTTTGGGGGGCTCCAAAATCACTGCAGATGGTGATTGCAGCCGTGAAATTAAGACGCTTACTCCTTGGAAGGAAAGTTATGACCAACCTAGACAGCATATTCAAAAGCAGAGACATTATATTGTCAACAAAGGTCCATCTGGTCAAGGATATGGTTTTTCCAGTAGTCATGTATGGATGTGAGAGTTGAACTATAAAGAAAGCTGAGCACAGAAGTATTGATGCTTTTGAAGTGTGGTGTTGGAGAAGACTCTTGAGAGTCCCTTGGACTACAAGGAGATCCAACTAGTCCATCCTAAAGGACATTAGTCCTGGGTGTTCATTGGAAGGACTGATGTTGAAGCTGAAACTCCAATACTTTGGCCACGTGATACAAAGAGCTGACTCATTTGAAAAGACCCTGACGTTAGGAAAGATTGAAGGCAGTAGGAGAAGGGGACGACAGAGGCTGAGATGTTTAGATTGCATCACCGACTCAATGGACATGAGTTTGGGTAAACTCTCGGAGTTGGTGATGGACAGGGAGGGAGGCCTGGATTGTGGTGGTTCATGGGGTCACAAAGAGCCAGACACGACTGAGTGACTGAACTGAACTGAAGAATAGAGGAGACTTTTAAGTATAATAGGAAAACCGAGAAGTTACAATAGAACAAAATGTTTGTGTATAGCAGAGACATCTGTATAGCAAAATGTATTATAATCAAATGACAAATGATATATCATTTGTAACTGACAAATGATATATCATAAAGATATTAATAATCTAACATATGTTAGCATACAGTGTACCCAAGTCTTAAATATCAGTTCACGTAACAGTCTGTTTAGATTGATATCACCTTTACCCACCACCACATCTGATTTTTCTGCTTATATGTATATGTACACATGTATGAATGTATTTCATGTTTGTTCATTAAGGTGTACACATCAAATATTTCTTGCGCTTAATACTGGGTAGTGGGATTTTCAGCAGTGATGGATAAAAACTTTCATTTAACTTTGCAACATTTCCACTGTGGGTTATTTTATATTCAATTACCATCTGTCATTTTGTAATGAACAATTTCATTTTGCAAAAATATACATAAATAATACAAAATAGCACAAATGATAAGCTGTTTGAATTTATCACTTAAACAATCTATTTAAATTATCCTGATTATCCTCTTATTTAGCAAAATATAAATGAAACACATTATTCACAGGTCTAAAAATTCAACTCATTAAATTTTTAAAACGTCATATTACTATTAAATTAACTTATTAATTGAAGAATTAGTCTCTACTTCAGTGTTAAAGTCCAGCATGGCTATTCTTTTCCCTTTACTAGTTTCCTTTTTCTATCTTTATAAAGTGTAAGCAAGGCAGAAAGTTTCAAAAGGAAGACTTAAGACATTTCATTTCAGACTGGACGACCAACCATCAGAGCATCAGATTTCATAGGGGCGATAATTCCCTAAGGCATCTGGTTCAAGTTAAAGGGGCCTTTCTATTTCTGATAATATCAAGATGCAGACTACCTGTCTACTTTAAACCAGACTTCTCTATGTGAAGTAACACCTTGACAGCTTGCTCTCGATATTTCCCCCCACACCAATGGCTAAAAATCAAACTGCCAAGGAGTACATCTCATTGTATTCTGACACAAAACATGTTGATTTTTCTGCTTCACTAGCAAATGAAAATAAAATGACCCACATGGTTTCCCAGTCCAAACAGCATTCTGTCATTCCTGACACTAGAAATGCTGTCTTCCTGTTGCAAAGTACTGTAGGGATGTTCTGTGTGAAGTCCATACAAAATGGTCTGAAATCCTTGTTTTATTATTTGAATGGCTCAGAAAAATCACTTGAAAGCTAAAAAATTTAAATAATTCCATATTTTCAAATTTTAAAGATGTAGGACAGAAGTGATAGCATTCCAGTTATCTGTAGCTGTACCACATAACTGAAGGAAACATGATTAAGGCAATAAAAATTCCAGCTGACAATTTACCTTCTCCTCTTACTGAAAGGTTTTTTTTGGCAAAGCATTATAAGAATTCATATTTTTCCATTTCATATACTTAGAAAAGTACATGAAACTACATTTTTATGCTTTGAGATACTTTGCTTTCTGAAATCACTTATTTGGTATCAAGTTAAGATATTAAAAAATGTTTTCTATTAAAGTAAGAGACTGAACATACAAGTAGGAAATGACTATCATCTATAAAGTCAATGGCAGACAGCATTTTAAGTGCTTTATAAGTATTAGCTGAGGCTTTCCTAATTTGTCTCAAAACATCTATGTCTTAGGAGTTGTTTCAAATTTGAGGCAGAGAGAGATTCAGTGACTTGCTTCAATCATACATGTTAAGCAGCAAAACCAGGATGTGAACTCAAGCAGTATGAGAACCCCACATTCTTAATGCAAAAGTATGTATAATATTGAAAATGATGCTGTTCAGTGGCCCAAGTTACTTATAAACCCATATCTAGGGACATAGTGTCTTGTAAGTGTTGGGGTTTATAATAACAGCATTATATAGAAATTAGAGTAACAGAGTTTTGAACCAGCTCACTATTTACTACATAAGTGAAATATGTAGAAAAACATGAGGATTTCCCTTCATCATCTTTTACATATCATAATTATTAAAATAACCAATTGCACAATTCACATTGCTTTCTTTAATTCACTGACAAAATACATAATAAAGAAAAACTGCATGGCAGCTGGTAATTCTACATCTGAAAGGTGAGTAATTTTCTTAGATAAAATACTTGGGGAATTCTCATGGTTTGAAGCACAGAAACTTAGCATTATCCCTTATATTTTTTAACTGTTTTAAAATGGTTTACCTACAAGCAATAGCTGCTCCTCAATGTGCTTTCCAGTTTCAGTGAAAACTCTCATCGACAGCCTGCCATGCCTTGTAAGCCTATTGTTTTTATATTCAAATCTACTGCAAAAACGGAGACGGCAATGGCACTCCACTCCAGTACTCTTGCCTGGAAAATCCCATGGACTGAGGAACCTGGAAGGCTGCAGTCCATGGGGTCGCTGAGGGTCAGACACGACTGAGCGACTTCACTTTCACTTTTCACTTTCATGCATTGGAGAAGGAAATGGCAACCCACTCCAGTGGCAACCCACTCCAGTGTGCTTGCCTGAAGAATCTCAGGGACGGGGGAGCCTGGTGGGCTGCCGTTTATGGGGTCACACAGAATCGGACACTACTGAAGTGACTTAGCAGCAGCAGCAGCTACTGCAAAAAAAAAAAAAAGTCATTTTAAAGTTCATAGCTAAAATGAGTATGTTCTATAAATAAGCTGGTAGATTTATGATCATTCTAGCCTCCAATCCTTTATTCAGTTTCTCTAAAGAATTTCTCTTAAATCTCTGAAGTGTGAAGTGTTAGTCACTAGGTCATGTCCCACTCTTTTGTGACCTCATGGTCTGTAGCCCTGCAGGCTCCTCTGTCCATGGCATTTCCCAGGCAGGAATTCTGGAGTGGGTTGCCATTCCCTTCTCTAGGGGATCTTTCTTGCCCAGGGATCAAGCCCAGTTCTCCTGCATTATAGGCAGATTCTTCACCGAGTCTGATACCCAAAGAAAGCAGTTAAATTATCTTCTATCTTCTCTCCTACTGTTATATTCCTATTCTTTCCCATTCTCTACTGCCATCTCTGACAACTATATTTCCTCCTCTTTTCCTCTTTTTGCTTACTTCCAACTCCTTGTGTTCACTGCAATTGAGATATGGTTTTCATTCATACCATTAAATTTGAATGTCACTCAAAAGTTCATAAATTATCTCCTACCTGCAAATTTAAAGGTAGATTTTCAAAGTTGTAAGCAGAATATAGTTTTAATGATTATTTTCTTCTTGACCAATTCCTCCTTTGGCTTCCAGAAAACTATGCTATTTTGGTTATCTTTCTATATCTCTGATAAATTTTCATTAATTTCTCTTGAAGTTTCCCCCTTTCTTCTACTATTCTTTGAATCTTGAAACTTACATCTAAGTTTGCTTTATTTCTTGACAATTTATCTTCCACTTCATGGTTTCAATACATACCTTATATGTCAATGCCTAAAAGACCTTTACAGATTAAATGACTTCCCAGAATTACAAACTCATACTTCCCCATGTCTAATATTAATCTCATTTGGATATTCCACAAACACCTTAAATTTAATGTACCTCAAATTAAAATCTGTGATCAAATCTCTATTACCTCCATCATTCATGCCTTCCTTCACAAATCTGCTGCTCTGCCTGCTTTGTCTATTTCAGTTAGTGGTATTACTATTCATCTAGTCACTCAGGCTAGAAATTATAAAGTCAGGTTTGATTTTTACATTCTTAACACCCTTCCCCACCAATTAAGTTTCCAGTCAGGCTAAATATTTTGACTCTGCTACTTCTGAAAAACATCTTTCTTTTTCTACTGATATTTTATTTCCTTCAACTAAACTGAAATAATCATTTCCTAAAAATTATAATATTATTCCTGTGTAACCTTACTATAGAAAAAAGGAATGAATTTCCAAATTATAAATATTTTGTATTTAGATTATTTTGATGATTCCTCCTCATCTGTAAGGCAAGTCCAAAGTCTATACATCTTCAAGTACTGCATTTAAAATGGTTCCTAATCTGGCTCTATGTGCATTTCTTATATAGTTTTATAAATGGCAATCCACTCTTGTATTCTTGCCTGGAAAATCTCATGGGAAATGAGTTTCCTGGTTGTGTACAATCCATGGGGTCACAAAGAGTTGGACATGATTGAGCGACTTTTACATACATTTTACATACTACAATGATAGTTTTATTTACTATAATTCTCTACCTTATGCTTTTTAATGAAGGTTTTTATTTTGAGATAACTATAGGTTCACACGCAGTTATAAGAAACAGTACAGAGAGAGAACTTCTACTCTGTCAGTTTTCCACAGTGGTAATATGTTTCTAAAACAAATGTCACAACTAAGATATTGACAGTGATAGTAAAGATACAGAATATTTCTACTGATACTAGGATCTCTCATGTTACCTTTTCACAGCCCCACATAGCCTCTCCCAACTCCACTACCCCTTAACCCTGGCAACTACTGTCCTCATCTTCATTTTTACAATGTTGTCATTTCAAGAACGTTATATAAATGGAATTATACAAGTCAGGCTTCCCTGGTGACTAAAAGTGTAAAGAATCTGCTTGCAATGCAGACCTGGGATCCATCCCTGGGTCAGGAAGATCTCCTGGAGAAGGTAATGGCAACCCACTCCAGTATTCTTGTCTGGAGAATTCCATGGTTAGAGGAGACTGGCAGGCTCCAGTCCATGGGGTAGCAAAGAATCAGACATGGCTGAGCAACTAACATGTTTGTTAATAGTCAGTTGGGTATATTTGTATGAATCTAATTCTATATTTTCTAGTCTCTTCCACTGGTCTTTGAGTCTATCTCTTGGCCAGAACAACACAGTTTTGATTACTGTAGCAATATAATAAGTCTTGAAAACAAATTTATTTCTCCCAATTTACCCTTTTCCAATTTATCTTAACTATTATAGTTCCTTTTATTTTTATATAAATTTTAGAAAATTATTGCCTATATTTTGATATGTGTTCTCCAGAGAACAGTGTGTGGGATGGGGTGGGGTGTGTGTGTGTGTAGAGAATTGGTTCATGTGATTAAAAGGCTAAGAAGTCCCAAGATCTGCAGAAAGCAAGCTGGAAACCTAGGAAAGCTGATGGTCCAAGTTCCAGTTCAAGTCCAAAGGCAAGAGAAGAGCAATGTCCTAGCTGAAAGATAGGCAAAGAAAGAGAGAGGGTGAGTTTGGAAATTCTTTCTTACCAGCCTATTTGTTCTAGTCAAGGTTTCAATGGACTTGATGAAGTCCACCCACACTGGGAAAGCAATCTGCTTAGTCTCCTAATCCAATCTTAATTTCATCCAAAAGCACCCAGAATAATGTTTAAACAAGTATCTGGGCACTCCATGGTCAGTCAAGTTGGCACATAAAATTAACTATTTCAATAGGGATTGGTTGAACCTATATGTCAATTTGGGAGAGTTGTCATCTTTATTATTATCTTTCAATCCATAAACATAGTATCTCTATTCATTTATTTAGAAATTCTTTTATATCTTTCATCATCTTGTATAGTTTTCAAATACAAATCTCATATATATTTTGATAAATTCAAGCCTAAGTATTTTACTTTTATGCAATTTAAGTAACTCTATTTTTAATGACTGTGTCCCTGAGATAATTAATATTATATAAAATATAAGTAATTTTTATATGTGTATCATATCCAGTGATCCCGCTGTACTTGTTTATTAGCTCAAGAAGGATTTTTTGGGTAGACTTTTTGGTATTTCTTTTTTAAAAAGGTAATTATATTATCTCCAAATAGGGCCAATTCTCTTCATTTCTGATCTTCTATGCCCTTTATTTCATTTTCTTGGCTTGTTGTAAATACTATCTAGAATTTTCAGCAAAATACTGAATAAGATTAGTTAGAGCAGAAATAGATGACTTGTTCTTCAATAAAAATCGAGAAAGAAATACATGGCTTATTTTTGATATTAAGGTTAAAAACATTCATGGTCTTTTAACCATTAAGTATAATATTTGATGTAGGGTTCAGGATTTGTTTTATTTCCTCTTTTTATTTGTTGATCTTCTTTATCAGAATGAGAACTTTCCTTTTTATTTCTCTTTTATTGAGGGTTTTATCAAGAATTGATTTTGAATTTTGTCACTGTCTTGCATCGGTTGATATGAACATGTGATTTTTTCCTTCTGTTGCCATTTAATATATGGAGTCACATCTCTGTCTTCTCACGGTAATGTCTACTGATTTCCTTTTTTCCCCTCAGTTTGAGATCTCCCTGCTCTTGGTATGATAAATGATGTTCAGTTGAAGAGATATCCATATGTTTGGAGATTCTGGATAATATTTAAATGTTCAGTTGACTTTATCTAAAATTGCTCTAGTAGGAGGGGTGGGACTGCCTAGTTATAGCCATAAGTTTAGAAGTTCAGATTCCTCACTCAGTCTCTGACACTTTGGGAATACTCATTATTGCTGGATGGAAGTTGGAGTTTGGCTCCCTATGTGGTCTCAGTGGGATAGCCTCATTACCACTAATGGGATGGAAATTCTGACTCTACTAGACCTCCTGTGATATCAGCCTAGTAAGGAAGGAAAAGGGGTACACACTACTCCTGGGTCAGGGTGGAAATCCAGGCTCCCTCATTGGTCTCTATAAGACCACCCCAGCAGTTATATTGAAGACCCTTATTACAGACTTTAGAGAGTAAAAGTATAAGTTGTCCACTTGGTCTTTGCCAGTGTGGGTGGGAGTGTGGCACATTTTTTCTATAGTGTTTGGCTAGAATAGGAAAAGTACTGTCTAAGAGATTTATCTGACTTTGTGGCCATAGCTTTTGGCTGAAAATGCAGTTGTAGTTGAGGTTCTTATATTTCTGTACTGTCAGCTTCTTCAGTTCTACATCAGAGGAATATGGAGAAAAAAAAATACTCAAAGAACTTTCCAGTATAATATTTTTTGAGCTTTTAATGTTCCTAGCCAGTCTTCCTTCTCTATATACCTTTTAGTGTTTCCTTGGGCTTCCCTGGGGGCTCAGAGTTTAAAAGTGTCTGCCTGCAATGCGGGAGACCTGGGTTCAATCCCTCGGTCGGGAAGGTTCCCTGGAGAAGGAAATGGCAATGATTTATATAAAATGTCCAGGGGATTTAGCTGTACTTAGTGGAAAGAATGCCCTTTAATATGTTTTATCCATTTTCCAAACAAAGCAACTTAAAATTCCTCAAACACTGTAGAATTCCTTTATACATCTTGCTTTCATCTAGTTCCAAAACCATCAATTAACTTGCTTTTTCCAATTAATCCCATTTTACAGATTATGAAAACAAGATTCAAAGAAATAAAGTAACTGTGCAATAGGAAAAGGCAAACTATAAATTTGAATATAAAACTAGATGACTATAAACTGATTTCCCCTTACAACATGCAACCTCATACCCTACATTTTTGAGACTCTGTCACATATCATGCTTTGCATAAGCCTCAGAGGTACACAGGTAGGACTGAAACCTCCCTATCTGAGAACTTTGAGGGTTTAAGTAAGTCATTAGTCATTTAACTTTTCTGAGTCCCTGTATGCTCTTCTGCAAAATAATAATAGAGATAATGATACCTATTTTTCATGTTCATTGTATAAGTTGGGAGCTTCCATGGTTACTCAGATGGTAAAGAGTCTCCCTGCAGTGTGGGAGACCTGGGTTCGATCCCTGGGTCAGGAAGATCCCTTAGAGGAGGAAATGGCAACCCACTCCAGTATTCTTGCCTGGAAAATCCCATGGATAGAGGAGCTTGGCATGGACTCTTGACAAGGAGTCAATGGGGTTGCAAAGAGTCAGACATGACTGAGTGACTTCACTTGTATAAGTAGTAATAATAAACATGAATTATTTATTATAATGCCTGAGATCCAACCAGTCCACCCTACAGAAGATCAGTCCTGAGTGTTCATTGGAAGGGTTGATGTTGAAGCTGAAATTCCAATACTTTGGCCACTGATGTGAAGAGCTGGCTCATTTGAAAAGACCCTGACGCTGGGAAAGATTGAGGGCGGGAGAAGAAGGGGACAATGGAGGATGAGACGGTTGGATGGCATCACCGACTCGATGGACATGACTTCAGGTGAACTCCGGGAGTTGGTGATGGACAGGGAGGCCTGGCATGTTGTGGTCCATGGGGTCACAAAGAGTCGGACATGACTGAGCAACTGAGCTGAAGCATTATAATGTAATAATAGTTTATAATATAAAATTTTACATTATAATTATAATCATATATCATTGTAATGATATATATCATATACATAACATATATGATATGTTATCATTGCAACATCTGTAAAGTATAAAAATAAAAATAAAATAAAGTATAAAAATAAAATAACAGAAACCTTAAAGAAATGAGATACGTAAACACTGAATAGGAGTGTGAATCAAGTCTAGATATTGAAAATTGTTCCCAGTTTCAGCATATTCAGCAGACAGCATGAGCCTGAGAAAATTATTTATATATTTATTACTGATGCATTATGGTTATTTATGTGTTCATCTCCCTCAATATGTTATACACCTTTCATAGAAGAGGACTCTCTGACTATCTGTGAATCTCCCTCGGGGTCTTACAGATGAAGGGTGTTTAATTAATAATTATCACATTAAATTGAATTGATATTTTGACCACCTAGTCTTCATGTTCACATATTATAAAATTATTACTTGACACTACACTGACTAGGATATTAATATATTTGAATTCAAGAACAAATGTTGAAAAGATATGCTTTACCCCAGACAAGAGTTCCCTGATTAAAGCTGAGTACAGAGTTACCTAATAGTAACTTATGAAAGTGCTCTTGCCTGGAAAATCCCATGGACAGAGGAGCCTGGTAGGCTGCAGTCCATGGGGTCCCTAGGAATTGGACACGACTGAGCGACTTCACTTTCATTTCTCACTTTCATGAATTGGAGAAGGAAATGGCAACCCACTCCAGTGTTCTTGCCTGGAGAATCCCAGGAACGGGGGAACCCGGTGGGCTGCCGTCTCTGGGGTCGCACAGAGTCAGACATGACTGAAGCGACTTAGCAGCAGCAGCAGCAGCAGCAGCAGCAGCAGCAGCAGCAGCGACTTATAAAAGAGGAATTGAGTTTTAATGAGTTTTAAGCTATGTCCTCTTTTCAAATCAGTTGTTAGTAAATTAACTAGTGATTAAAAGTAAATGTCTAAGCATTCAAATGTTATAAAATTATTTTATAAATAGTTAAAATTAAATAGTTATAAATTATTTATCTTTAAAATTTACTTTTCATGTCAACATAGATAACCTTTAGGATGTGAGATAGGCAAATTAAGCCAGAATTGATGAAATATGTATGCTGTACTCAATACGGGATTCTCTAACTCAAGCTTTATATTTTAATGAAATATAATTACAACATCAAAGATACTAACTGTTGTCCTGTCTTACAAAGGAAAAAAAAAAATGAGTCATGTATCTATAGGTAGAAGATTTGGGAATTGAATCAAAGTAACTATTCCATTTGCTGTTTATTTGCTTGTTTACAAGAAGCATGGAGGAAATTATCCAATGGTCTTATTAAATTACATACATAAGTGCTAATGAAATGCTTAAGTGAATGAATTGACTGAAGATAAACAGAGTTGATCAGTAAGAGCTTCACAAAGAAGGTGTGATCTAAGCAGTGCTTAAAGGCAAGCAAGGTTATATATGCATAAAGAGATAACTACCAAAGACTGAAAAATATACACACATGAAAGTAAAAACTGAGAGATGTTAAAACCCTGGCTGGAGCTGAGAGTCCCATTAGGATTTTTTTTTAATAAATACAATTAAAGTTTATATTTGCTGGGGTACTTAGTCCTTGGCCTTGAAATATACTACAAGTAGGTTAAACATAGTCTCCATAATTACTCTTACCCTTTAAGAAGTTCCAAGAATATGAAACAAGTATCAAAATCAACCTACATTTATTACAGAAAATATTTTAATATATAAATTTTTGAGAAAGAATCATAAATAAAATTGAAACTATCAACTAAACATGACCAGTAAATTATAATTACATCTCTTTTCATAAAAGATAAATAATTTTTATGAGGAATAGTGTACACTAAAAGTCCTTAAATATAAATAAATACAATTTATTTAAGCATCACATGCAGTAGGAATGCAGAGTAGCCAAATACTTATTTTCTTCAAAATGAAATAAACGCCCAGAAGCACATAGATATCAGAAGTGTATTCTATAAACATAGCAGCAGCAGTAACAGCAGATGCTGCTACAGCATCAGATATAAACACAGAATTTTTCTTTTATTTTTTCTACTCATGTCATAAAAAATAGTGAAGTCACTCAGCTGTGTCCGACTCTGTGACCCCATGGACTACAGCCCACCAGGCTCCTCTGTCCATGGGATTTTCCAGGCAAGAGTACTGGAGTGGGTTACCATTTCCATGCAAATATGCAACTTGCTGATATACTTATTTTAAACTGAAATTTGTTTAATTGTATATAAATCAGGTTTCTTACTCTACCAGCACAAATGGTAAGATTTTTAGTACTCCTTGGCAATGAACTGCTTATATTTAAGAAAGCATACCAATCAAACAGTTAGTATTTTTCTGTTTCTTTTCAATTTGTCTTTTTTATTATTAGTCTTAATTTAATGATGAAGAATATCATTGAACTACTCTACAAGCCTTAATCAGTATGCTAGTAAAAATAAATTCTTAGCATGCTAATTTTTATGACATTACTCAGAATGCTTTTCAGTTCTCAACTGCTTCCTGTTATGGTTAACATCAGTGTTATTGCTAAGTAACAGAGTGTCTTCATTTTGTAAAAAGCACTTTAGAAATTAAGAAACCAGAGACACAAAGAACATTTTGAGGATTCAGACATCTTTATATATAAAAAACTTGTCTCCTCTGAGGTATGGAGGGAGGATATATGATCATGATAAAAAGAGAACTTTGCCTTCTTCGTACTGAAATTTAAATAGTTCAAGAAAAGTTTTGTTCAGGGTGAGAGATTAAAAGTAGAAAGCAAATAATTTCACTCAAAATGAAGATTGAGGATGAAATTTTCTCATTGTATCATATACAATATAACAATCTTTCATTTTAGTTTCTCAAAGCATAGTGTATTTACATATTCTTCCAGATTCACAGTTCAAGAAGAATTCAATAAGTTTTAAGGATACAGACCTCATCTATTGTTTGCTCTCATTCCTTAAGTTTTTGTTATTATTATTAGTGAAAGTGTGGTTGATTTACAGTGTTGTGTTAATTCCTGTTGTAAAGCAAAGTGACTCAAGAAGTTTCCATTCTTTTTTATATTCTTTCCCATAATCATTTATTCCAGGACATTGCCTATACTTCTTTTGTTATACAGTAGTATCTTCAGTTTTGTATAACTTTCATACCTCAGTCTACACAGGCTCTGGATTTTCATAAAAAAAAAAAAAAAAGAAAGAGTGATTTCTTTACACTTATTTTTTTCTTTCAACAAATATTTAGGAGTCAACAGAGAAAATACATAACGATATACTTTGGTTTTTGTCTTTAAGAAATTTAAAATCTGGACAGGATAACAACACATACAAATTACTGTTTGAATCAACATATTTCAAATGGAACATCATGCCTAAGATGTTTTATTTGGTTGGTTAGTTGAATTGGTAGTTTGGTCGCAGGAGAAGGAGAACTAGTTAATGAAGAAACTTAAATGGCAAGAAGACTCAGTAGAGAAACCTGTGGCTGTCTCTTTTTGGTAGGGGGTGATGAGAAAAGTACATCAGCTCAATTCTACTGAGTCTAAAATAAGAACCCATAAAACCCCTAGAAGAGGAAGAAGAGGAGGAAAATCTAGGGGTTGGGAAAGCTCTAAAGTCTAATATCTGTACTGGTTGGAAGACAGGATCATTCAGACAGATGCTGAGCAAAAGTAGAGGAATGAGTCAGAAATGCAGGCTAGAATAATCTTCCTCAAGTTAAACAGCAATAGAATTTTCCCCTGGAAGTCAAATCAGGAAATAGGAAATTTCCCTAGTTGGTCTTCCCAGTCATTCACAAAAGGATATAGGAGGATTAGGAGCCCTGATTTATGGAGACAGCCCTGGACATTCAAGACCTGAATGGCAGTATGTCTTGAAAGTACTGCAGAGTTTGACAAAGGGGCTTTCATGTTGGTGAGAGCATTCAACCCAAAACTCACATGTGAGAAGGGATTTAAAATTTCTTCTTGTTATAAAGGATTTAAATGGACAGAGTGACAACTTCCATCCTAGTCAAACTATCCCTCCAACTTTAAATAGTCCATAGTAACCAAACGTCTTGAGGGAATATCAGAAGCCTCCTCAAGAGGTCTTTTTTGTTTTTTTCCTTATGACACTTTTAGGTACATTAGCCTTTGCAGAAAACGGAAGTGGAAGTGATTCTCAGAATTTCTTCCATGTACGTTCCTTAACCGTTTTCTAATATAACAACCATAAGAGGTTCTGATGCCATTCATTTCATTGTGTTTTGATAATGTGATCTCAGTTCTTGAGTGTGATATGCTGAAAATCTACCTCTTACATCACAAAACTCTAGTTTTATCCCAGAGATAAACCAAAATAATTACTTATTTTTATAATACAAAAATATGCCATAAATTTAGCTAAACTCTTGAATTACATTGAGATTTTTGGTTTAATCATTGACAAAATTGGAAGAACAAGAATATTTAATTGATATATAAACAAAATGTTGAATTTGCATGAAGTCAAACTTGTTAAATTTAGCAGAAACCTCCAAAACTGCCTTGTTAGGATACAGAGAAAGAATAAGCATTTTACAATCCTGGACTAGAATATTTACCAAAAATTACTCAAATTCTTGCTATAACAAAGTTATCAACACTAAAGTTAAGCCAGGAGGTAGAAAATATAACTATTGATTATTGAAAGTGAATTTTTTAAAGTGATATCTAAACTAATTAATCATATTTAATCTTCAAAACGTAGGCAATGAAAACTGTCTCTTCATAATCAGAATATATATCAATCATTACTTTTTTAGATATTAAAGGAAATTTGGAATATTTGCAAAAGCACAATTGTAATAAAATGTGTAATAAAATGACATAAATGTTATGAAACAAATCTACTAATTAGCACAAAGAGATTTTGTGCTCTCCTTAAAATACATATTTTAAAATGCATCTGTGCAATTATTCCTGTATAAACATGCCAAGAACTGATCGATGCCATTGTAGTAGCTCAGAGTAATACCTATTATTTATTACATTGTTATCAAGCCATTAAAATGCCCCTCATTAGACATTCTACCGTGTCCTTTCATCTTCACCACAATCCCACAAGCTAGGAACAAAATCTATCTTGAAGTAATTAAATTAAGGCTTTCAGAGATTAAGAAACTGTTCAAAACAGCAAAGTGTCAGAGCCGTTACTGAAATTTAGTTCTCTATGAACCTAAATCTCATTTTTTAACACTAAAAGTATAACCAGACTTTACTTAACTTCACTATTTTAAATTAAATGTCAATAACTAAGAAATAATTTAAAAATTTACCAATAAATTTTAAACTATATATATATTTTTTACTTATTCATGTAATTCTTTAATATTATATACATACATTATTTATTTTTTCTCTGCCTTATTTGGCATTAACCTAATTGTATTGAGCAAATTTTCACTTACCATTCAGTTATTTGTCTCCCAAATTCCAAATATAATTTTAAAGCTTTTAAGAAGTAATAATTTGATAACAATGGAACTTTTAAAACTCAAGTTTATATGCAATGTTGTAGATACGTATTTCATGTTGTCAAAATAATATACGTTTAATAATAACATATCAACATACTAAGACCATCTGTATAACTCTGGTGTTCACAAATGTTTAAATTCTCCAAAAGGTAAATTATGCCTTATTTCTTCTGTACTTATAAGTGAAAATAGTTCCAGTATAGTTTCTTACACTGCAAATTTTGTCTTAGAAATATATAAAATATAGTTAAAATTGCAGAAATAGTTGGGCTCCTTATTGAAAAGCAGATTCAGTTCAGTTCAGACACTCAGTTGTGTCTGACTCTTTGCGACCCCATGAATCGCAGCACACCAGGCCTCCCTGTCCATCACTAACTCCCGGAGTTCACTCAGACTCATGTCCATTAAGTCGGTGATGCAATCCAGCCATCTCATCCTCTGTCGTCCCCTTCTCCTGCCCCCAATCCTTCCCAGCATCAGGGTCTTTTCCAATGAGTCAACTCTTCACATGAGGTGGCCAAAGTAACAGAGTTTCAGCTTCAGCATCAGTCCTTCCAATGAACACCCAGGACTGATGTCCTTCAGAATGGACTGGTTGGATCTCCTTGCAGTCCAAGGGACTCTCAAGAGTCTTCTCCAACACCACAGCTCAAAAGCATCAATTCTTCAGCACTCAGCTTTCTTCACAGTCCAAATCTCATATCCATGCATGACCACTGGAAAAACCATAGCCTTCACTAGACGGACCTTTGTTGGCAAAGTAATATCTCTGCTTTTCAATGTGCTATCTAGGTTGGTCATAACTTTCCTTCCAAGGAGTAAGTGTCTTTTAATTCCATGGCTGCAGTCACCATCTGCAGTGATTTTGGAGCAAAAAAAAAAATAAAGTCTGACACTGTTTCCACTGTTTCCCCATCTATTTCCCATGAAGTGATGGGACCAATTGCCATAATCTTAGTTTTCTGAATGTTGAGCTTTAAGCCAATCTTGTCACTCTCCTCTTTCACTTTCTCCAAGAGGCTTTTTAGTTCCTCTTCACTTTCTGCCATAAGGGTGATGTCATCTGCATATCTGAGGTTATTGATATTTCTCCTGGCAATCTTGATTCCAGCTTGAATTCAGCTTGATTCCAGCTTGAATCCTGAAAGGCTTTTTACTCAACCATAAAATGGATATCACCTCCTTCTTTCATAAGTCAGTTAACTTACTTGGGTTCTTATTTCTATGCTTATATTCCTTTCTTTTAGGGTGCTACAGTGATACATTAAATTCATACCTACTAAATGCTCATGTTGCAACATATACACATATGTGAAAATGGTAAATGCTGAAATCTAAAGATAGTGTTTTTAGATGTTGTTACTACAAGTTTTGTTTGGATTACAGTCACCCAAGTAATACTACAGAAATAAGTGAATTTGTCCCTCTAACCCGAGACTGGTAAGATACTCTCACTGTAAGACCTCTAGATATCTTATGATGGGAAAAAAATAAACACAATAAGACGCACAAAAAAACGTAATATTTCTTATCGGAGTGCTTCTGCAGCTGCTGCTGCTGCTGCTGCTAAGGCACTTCAGTCATGTCTGACTCTGCAACCCCATAGACGGCAGCCCACCAGGCTCCCCTGTCCCTGGGATTCTCCAGGCAAGAACACTGGAGTGGGCTGCCATTTCCTTCTCCAATGCGTGAAAGTGAAAAGTGAAAGTGAAGTCGCTCAGTCCTGTCCGACTTTTAGCGACCCCATGGACTGCAGCCCACCAGGCTCCTCCATCCACGGGATTTTCCAGCCAAAAGTACTGGAGTGGGGTGCCATTGCCTTCTCCAAATACAAGATAAATGTAACCCAAATATAAAATTAAGAACATTAAGAAAATTTAAAGCAAAGCATTAGGAAATTCTAGAAATTACTCAAATTCGACTTTATAAACCCAATGTGTTACTGGGAAATTCATGCTGAACTTTCATCAGTCAAATCAGCCACACTATTTCCTTCCACCTAACTCTACCTTTCCCTAAACTTTTAATTCTCCATGATTAAGCTCTCTGCTCTCCCTTTAGAATTTCACTATAAATAGTTGCCACTTTAGAAAGTTGTAAACTTTATGACTTTATAGCATAAATTCAGAGAAAAAATAATTTTTGATATGAGAATGAAAAAATAAGTTAGAAGACACCTTTAAAAAACTGATACTGGTTCCTTTGTCCATAATTCATACTTGCAATCAATATCTCAGTTCAAATTATAATTGGAACAATATAAATTATTCCTTTTCCTTTTCTTCAGATTGGGGAAGAGAAGAGCCTTTTACTAAGAATTCAATTGACTACTTGCAAATGGAAAACCTTAGTCAAGTCTTGGTACAGTCAAGGAAGTGGTTTTTAAGAGTGTATTGATCAGCATGGACCAACTTCTGTCAGTTGAAAAGCACAGTTTGAAAATAGGATGATGTTCTGAGGGGGTATTAATTCCATAGAAGCCAGGTAGCCTCAAAAGCTAGGTGAGTGTGTGCAGAGAAAATTACAAATGCATGTCTGTATTCTCTGGTGAAATAACTAAAAAGAGCATGTATCCTGGAAGTGTCCAGCCCACTGCCCACTGAGGGACTCCTCTATGGGTTACAGAATTTTGAATTGAAACCCCAGATATCTTCTATTGGTTAGAAACTGGCAAAGTTAGGGAAAAGTCCTCTAGGGAAGTGAGGATGAATTTGGGTCCCATATTAACCATACAGATAGGTGTTAGGTTTTACCAAAAGTTGGATGGAGATTGTATATTCAAGTTTGGAAGAAGAAGACATTTCCATAGATAAGTAAAATCTTAAATAAGATATGAAATTTAGAAACTCAGAGTATATAAGTAAGAATTCCTGTAAAAGAACACTAAGGGGAAGATTAATCAGATTTGGTATTTTTCCTTTGTAACATATTTAAAAAAAAAAACCTCATTTAGAATGTGGTTCTATATTTTATGCCATACATTCATTAATTATCCTAACATCTATTTAACTTTGATAGCCTATGTAGAATTGAGTAGATATATAGAAAAGAACAAAGCAATGAAGAAATTGAGAGACTCGTGGCATATTGATACCTTCACTGCTCTCTGTACAACAGAAACATTCTCCAATACCATTTCTGATACCTTCAGGTGCTGAACATCACCAAAGTCACTGTCAATCACACTGGAGCCAAGGAGACTTGGGAAAACCTATGACACTAATGCAGACCCAGCTGAGGAAAAAAGTAAAATATCTTCTTTTTGAAAGTATACTATAGGGTATACAGGAGCCTATGAAACTGCTTAACTTTTCTGAACTTATTTTTGACATGTCAAAGGGGAATGAAATGGATGCTTTGTCTTGTTTTTAGGTTTATAAATAATGTGAAGTAATATATGAGAAAAGCTCTATAATTTAAAAATAACCCCTTTAAATATAAAGCATAATTATGGAAAATAGATGGAAAACCAATGGCCATATTCTTTATTCACAGACCTAATGGGAAGCTCTTTAATATTAAATGTTACTGCTGGAACCACAGTGCCACCTAAAGACTTCATACCAGAACTATAGAACATTAACAATCATGTTTTGGGGGTTTGTCTATACTGTGTTAATGTATATGGATATTTTGTTGGCAATATTCCATTACAAAGTGCTCTCTGTGATGTTCCAGCATTTAATTCAGTTTAGAATGCAAATCTTTCATCAAAGAGTTCAAAAAAAGTTTAGACCTAAAAGCAAATGTGACCAGGAAACAGAGTAGAAATAGCACTTATGTAATGACTTTACATTATATGGTTCTCTAAATGGAACAAGAAAGACATTTTCAGGAAGTTTAGATAATTGGATCCTTATTAATTGAATACATACATTCTATACTCGGAAGAGCATACAGTAATATATTTATATACATGCACACACACAATAAAGGAAATAGAGGAGACTGATTTAATGCAGTATTAAGAAACGGCTTTATGTCTTTAGTGAATATTGACCAAGGACCAATACAGTTCCTTTCCTCATAGAGTAGGAGTGATAAAATGAAAAATATAAAAATCAATCTTACTGTAAACATAGATAGTGTGAGATAATAAATGAAACACATGTGTTATGGCTAAAGACAGAAAACCAACTAGAAAAATAGAATTAGCAAAGCCATTCCTTGCAGTTCTGCCCTAATTTGTTAAGTAGGGATTCCTACCTGTGTTAGGCCCTTTGGTGATACATTTTTATTTGTGGTCTCACATGCCTTCCATTACTTTACCCTATAAAAGCAGAAATGGCATATATATTACTAGGCTGAATGCCATAAGTAAGTAGAGGTACTTATCAAAAATTATAATCAACAGTTAATTCAATAAAAAAATAAGTGTTTATGCTTCCCTAGAAAGGAGGCTTTCTGGTGCATACATTAGTCTACTCAAGCTTTTAAGAAACAGAAGCTCTACATTAAGTTAGGATTTGGGAGCAAAATTCTTATTCCATAATCAGTGCTTATTATATTATACTTTTCCTTTGCACAATGGTTATCTCTTTCAAATGACAAAGGGTTGTCTGTAGAGGCAACTGATAAGGAAAGCTGATATTCGGGGACCCAGATGTCATCCATCACTCTAATTCTTTCTAAATCAGACACACGACAAACTAGTGTCACAGACTTGCAGTAAATATCTGTTTAATAAATAAATAAGCTGTAGGACCTACAAAATTATTATGTCACTGGTATTATGTCTTGAATAACATTTAAGAAACTATGGAAGCAAGTGCAATTATATTAAGAAGTATCTGCTTACACTTTTATCACTCATAAAATGCCATTCAGTTCACAAGTTACCTTTGATATGAAAATATATATCTACTAAAAAATTAAAGTCCCTGTTCTTTGTTCTATACTTTTATAATCATGAGGAAAGTGATAAGGGGGGTTGTCATATAGATTACTTAACTATAATTTTAAAACTTACTGCTTATATTTTGCTAGTGCTTAAAGTTGAACAAACACCTAGAGAGGCATCGCTTCCAACTCAAGAAATTCACCAACAGTTATAAAATATAAAACAAAACACATGATAATATTTTCAGTAAATAGGAGGATGCACTTTTTGTTTTGAATCCTATGATCTTTGTCTTAATATTATAAAACAGGGGACCACAACATATTTATTATGAACTACAAAATACATTAATCAGTGTTCTCTAGAGAAACAGAACCAGTAGAAGATGATAGAAAATAGATTATAGGTACATATAGACAGACATAAATATATAGAAGTAGATTTCTTATGAGAGATTGGCTCAATAATAACAGAAGCTGTGAAGCCCCATGACATGCTATCTGCAATCTGGAGACCCTGAAAGCCAGTAGTGGAGTTCCAGTCCAAACCTGAAGGTCTGAGAACCATGAGAACCAATGGTATAAGTTCCAATCTGAGTCAAAGGACCCAAAAATCAGTAGGGGCAATATCCAAGTGCAGAGAAGATGAATGTCCTAGCTGAAGCAGAGAGTGAATTTGGTCTTCCTCCACTTCTTCATTCTGCTCAGACCTGCATTGGATTGAAAGATACCCACCTGCACTGGTGAGCAGGATCCTCCTTCCCGTTTACTGATCTAAATGCTAATCTCTTCCGCAAACACCCCCACAGACACATCCAGAAATAATGTTTTACCAGCTATCTGGGCATCCCTTAGCCCAGCCAAGGTGACATAAAATTAACCATCACAATACCTAGTAATATACAAAAAAACATTGTATTTCAACATTATCAAAGTGACACAGGCCATTATGAAAATTATTGTGAGCCAATGAAATGTCAATAGAACTAGACAGAAGTAGAAGAAATCATCAAAGTCAAAGTAAATGATAACTGAAAAATTAAGTCCATATTAGGAGCTGGTAATATAAGGTCCATGTGCCAAACATGCCATTTGGGGAGATTTTCATGTGCTGCTACCTGCCTTGTTTTAAAGAACCTGCAAAATATCCATTATCTGTTCTTAGCTTGCTGCTGTAAAGTGTAGGTGTGATCAATATCAACTCATACTTTGACAAAATAATAAACTGACACAAAGCTCCCAAAAGTTACTAAGATCTTCTCTAAATTAACCCACTGTGGCCTAAAGGATTCATTTAAAAACAAACAAACAAAAAACTGAACAACAGCCATAATGAAGAATGAAAATTCTACTGAAGCACAGCTTGGAGATACTCTAATAAAGATGTGGAAGAATATTAAAAAAAAAAACAAAAACACAAGAAAAGAAAACTCTAGGAATTTTATAATCCTAAACTGATCAACAGAGGCCTTTTATCAGATAACAGTTTTCTCAGATTGCAAGGCAGCAGGAATCTGAAGAAATGTTGTACCTATAAAATTAAACAGAGTCCAACTGCCTTAATTTGTACTCAGTTTGAAAGTGTTTATAAATTTTTATTAAGATTCCTTCATTAGCCTTTAATACTCAACTTTCTACTTCTTGTGGGTTTATTACTACAAGAGGTCCTAGCCTAGATGACAGCACAATCTAATTAGAATGTATCACATTTGGTTGTCAGTTTTTCTACCTGAAGCTCGTCATGCCTCCATGAACAGACATGGGCTGAACCCTGAGGAGATTTTGAAAATTCATCACAGGAGAGTCACAGAAGTGTGACCAAGTTTAGGGTGAAAAAATAATTACCAGATATAGCACTTTCAAACTCCTTTGCTTTAGAGATAACAAAATCTTGTTTAGCCAGAACGCCTGGGGAACAGGAAAATCTGATTAAATCGATTTTCTACCTAAATTATGTAAACACATAAACTTTTTTTTATTCATTGTGAAAAAAAACTGTGCTGAGTTATTAATAAGAATCATGTTTGACATGATATAGGAAGAAGTGGTTGCTGTTGTTCAGTCCCTAAGGGTCGTGTGGGACTCTGCAACCCCATGACTGCAGCACACCAGGCTTCCCTGTCCTTCACTATCTCCAGGAGTACACTCAAACTCATTGCCATTGAGTCAGTGATGCCATCCAACCATCTCATCCTTCATTGCCCCATTCTCCTCTTGCCCTCAATCTTTCCTAGCATTACTTTAGCTATTTGGGGTCATTTTCCCAAAGGTGAGGCTTTGGCATCAGTTTGTGATTTCTCCTTCTCCTGCAGATCCTGGTCTGTCTTCAGCTCTTACTCTCTGTTAGCTGGAGCAACACTCTTCTGCCACTGGCCATAGAGTGGGAGAGAGTGTAGCTCTGGCATTGAGGCATTAGGGATGCTCATGGACCCATTCACAGGATCATCACGTGAGGTTTTCCCAGTGGCACGTGGGCAGACCTCCTGCTGGAGTCTGGAACCACATCTGTTTATGACCTCTGATATTGTTATCTGCCTCTTTCTGGATCTCTCCACTCCCCCAGGGACAGAGGTTCATCCTCAATATTCTGGGTACTGTGGAAGAGAAAAGAGTTTCTCCATCTGCATCCCACACAACTGGGAAAGCAAGGTATTCATTCAATTTTTCTCTTTCACCCATGGGAGAGATCGCCACTTCAGCCCCATACTGTGCTACCTTAGTGGAGGAGCAATGCTGGCAAAGCTCCTTTTACCCTCTCCAGTGCAGCCAAACTCATATATTGTTGCTGTTGTTCAACAGAGTGCTGGAAGCTCTCCTCAGGAAACCTGGACTTCTACAAATACTCTTTTATCTGTGGGCATTTGTCCAAGTCAGCGCCCTCCAGGTGATTCCAAACCACAGTGGAAAGAAACAAAAACTTGTTTATAAGCTCCTGCCAGTTCCACTGCCAGTATTGAGGTCTGTCTGTCACCAGATGCACAAGTGCCATGGCATACAGTGCTGGATTCCACAGCTCTCATAGAGACATTTTCGTTCATGGGTAAATGCCAAATTTTAGTTGTTAAAAAGAGGAGGAAATGAAGGATGTGTAATATTGTTATTATGCTGATGTTCAAGTCTTCATTTTCTTGTTGAAACCTGTCAAAGATAGGATTATGGCTTCTTATCCATTGCAAATTCACATATTTGACTGTAGGTGGCGCTAGTGGTAAAGAACCCGCCTGCCAATGCAGGAGCCTTAAGAGATGAGGGTTCCATCCCTAGGTGGGGATGATTCCCTGGAGAAGGGCATGGCAATCCACTCCAGTAGTCTTGCTTGGAGAATCCCCTGGACACAGGAGCCCCCCAGGTGGGTTATAGTCCATTAAGTCACAAAGAGTAGGACACAACTGTAGCGACTCATACACACACTCATATATACATTATAGTAGGCTTCTGTTAGCTTTCTTTCCAGTAAAAACAAAACAAAACAAAATGCTCCTGTTGCCATTTCCATCTTTCAAGATAAACTACAGTCTATCAGCTGCCTTAATTTTGTTTCAGAGAATGAGTTGACCGTGTGTAAAGAAACTACCAAAAATAGAATACACTGACAAAGATAGAATAATATTAATTGCTTTTATGTATCATCTGGGTGTTAATGCTGTTGCTCTGAAGAATGGGAGTTAACTGTATTTTTAGAAAGGGTGCTTGATCCCAAAAACTCCTGTTGTAGAAACACATCTCTAAGGAATCACATTTGTTTCTAATTTCTAAAGTCATCCTGTGAATTCTGAACCTCAACAAACATTAGGATAGCCTTTGCACTTCGAACAGTATACATTTTTACCTTAGGTTATAAAATATATTTGATGTGGCAATGAACTACATTTTCAGAAATGAAAGTTATTGCTGTAATATGTGTCCACAGCATATGTTGACTTTGCATTAACAGCCATAAATAGGTAAGTTAAAATTGAAAGGCCATCTACTATTGTATTTTTAATTGTGAGCTTCATATGTGACCTTCATTTTTAACATAGTAATCTCTCAATTTTACACATCAAAACTCTAAAAAAAAGTGCATGGGTTTCTATGTTGTCCAATCTGGTTCCTTGAGAAAAGCAACTAAGCTCCCTGGCCCCTTACTGTACAGTCTCTATTTTTGAAAGTCTCAGGCCAAAGCAACAGAGAGACCAAGATCTTAGAAACTGAATTCAATTAGGAGAACTGTGTGTGTGTGTGTGTGTGTGTGTGCACTACAAATTGGCACTTATCAAGATCATTGCCAATGACTGAACAAAGGCATATGCCATCTGCCTCTACAGAGACTGAACCCCTTGCTACAATGGCAACTGACCTTCAACAAACCCTGAGGGAGTGCAGAGTGGAGTGAGCACATGCTCTGTGCTCCAGGGAATCTGGTGGGACAAGTCTTTAAATAGCTGGATATTTTTAGGGAACAGATTTTATGATCTCAATCCTTGCATCTTCTCATATTTAGAGAAGCACTAAATCCCTTCATGGTGACATCAGATCCTCATGACTAACAAAAAACCTTTTGTAGAATGAGTGTTTCATTTTACTGAACTTCCCCTTCACCAAAACCTTATATATTGACCTTCCCCACTGCTGCTTTAGAGCAGTCTCTCAGGGATATCTGAGATGCTGTTTCCTGGGCTGCAGTCCTCATTTTGCCCCAAATAAAACTCAACTCGAAACTCTCAAGTTGTACATGTATTTTAGTTAACACATGTATTGGAATATAATTGCTTTACAGTGTTGTATTAGTTTCTGCTGTATGACAAAGTGAATCAGCTATATGTATATGAGAGGGCAACAGACAGGAAGGCAGGGGTCCCCAAGCATAGGAAATTGACTACAAGTGTCAGACTTCTTTTTTTTTTTTCCCTCTCTCATAAGGGGCAGAGGAAACAAATTACAAGTGTCAGACCTTTCATTTTTTTTTTTCCCTATACAAAATTAAAAGGAAGTTTCTTTTAAAATTTTATGTTGCTGTGATGACACCTGGTTCCACCTGAACTTAACTTTTCTCAAACCTTGAGCTAACAAATGCGTTTTTCTTATGGAAATGTTTTTCTTAAGCTATGTTAGTGAAACTATGTATTTGCTTGGAAATCTGCCTTTCTTCAAGATTCCGGTCAATTGTTTTATTGCCTAAGATGACTCACATTTTCCCAACATTATCTCAAAATACATTTTGTTGGTTAGGGGCCTGGTGCAACTCTCTCAGTTTTGAGACATTTCCTTCCTCTAATTCGCAGCTTGCTAATAGGTATATAACTCCTTGCTAAAAACTAGCAAGGGGACACTCTTTCTGCACCCTTCTGATGTCTGTCAGAGGTTTTCTCTCGTATCTGACTCTTTGCGACCCCACAGACTGAAGCCTGCCAGACTCATCTGTCCATGGGATTATCCAGGCAATAGTACTGGAGTGGATTGCCATTTCCTTCTCCAGGGGATCTTCCCAACCCAGGGCTCGAACCCGGGTCTCCCGCATTGTAGACAGACACTTTACCATCTGAGCCACCAGGGAAGTCCTGTATCTCTTTTATACTTTAATAAAACTTTATTACACAAAAGCTCTGAGCGATCAATCCTTGTCACTGGCCCCAGATCTAATTCCTCTCTTCCAGAGGCCAAGAATCCTGGAGTCCTTCATGGCTCACAGTGGCTACCTCTCATATACATATATTCCCTCTCTCTTGAGCCTCCCAGCCACTCCCATTCACTATAATATTATCCCATTCTTCAATAACACTAAATGTATTTAGCTTAATAAAAATAAATACTACAGTTGTTTAATATTTAAAGTTTTAGGTTTTTTTTTTAAATAACTACTAAAGATCAATATACCAGATATCACCCCCTCTTTGCTTGAATTGTCTAAGTAATTAATTCTTCATTGATTCATGAATATTTGCAGTGTTCCTTACCTTTGTGTCAGCTGTAAGAACATAATATTTTAAGTAAATTTCTTCACATAATTGACTATTTTAGTTTTAAAATCAGTATAAAGGTGTGCAGGTTTGTTTTTTGTTTTTGTTTTTTTCATTTTTTTTGGGTACCAGTCTGCTTACTCATCATTCGCCTTCTACACTCAGTATGAAAACTGGCTGAACATTGACAATTCATGACTGAAATGGTCTCTCAGCAGAACTAGATAGCTTTACCAAGAAACAAAGCAAAATGAAGAAATAAGGAGAAACTTATTTTGGAAATTGCTTGTCTGATGCTTGTTGTTGTTCAGTTACTCAATCATACCTGACTCTTTGCGACCCTATAGACTGCAGCACTCCAGGCTTTCCTGTCCATCACCATCTCCCAGAGCTTGCTCAAACTCAATAGACTCATGTCTATTGAGTCAGTGATGCCATCCAAGCATCCCGTCCTCTGTCATCCCCTTTTTCTTCCAGCCTTCAATCTTTTCCAGCATCAGGGTCTTTTCTAATGAGTCAGCTCTTCACATCAGGTGGCCAAAATATTGAAGCACAAACTTCAGCACTGATGACTAAAAAGATGTACAACTTGAGAATTGTGAGTTAAGTTTTATCTGGGGCAAAAGGAGGACTGCAGCCCAGGGGGCAGTATCTCAACCCTGAGAGACTGCTCCAAAGCAGCAGTGGAGAAGGTCAATATATAAGGCTTTGGTAGGACTTCCCTGGTGGCTCAGACGGTAAAGCGTCTGTCTACAATGTGGGAGACCCGGGTTTGAGCCCTGGGTTGGGAAGATCCCCTGGAAAAGGAAATGGCAATCCACTCCAGTACTCTTGCCTGGAAAATCCCATGGACAGAGGAGCCTGGCAGGCTGCAGTCTATGGGGTCACAAAGAGTCGGATAAGACTGAGTGACTTCACTTCACTTCACTTTGGTGAAGGGGAAGTTCAGTACCATCATTAAGCATTCATTTTACAAAAGGTTTTTTGTTGGTCATGAGGATCTTATGTCACCATGAAGGGATTTAGTGCTTCTCTAGATATGAGAAGATGCAAGGATTGAGATCATAAAATCTGTTCCTAAAAACATCCAGCTGTCCCATTAGATTCCCTGGAGCACAGAGTACCTCACTCCACCCTGAACTCCCTCAGGGGCTTTTGAAATTCAACAGCTATATCAATGTAGGGTTCAATCTCCGTAGAGGCAGATGGCAAATGACATTGTTGTTCAGTCGTTGGCAATGATCTTGGTAAGTGCCAATTTGTAGTTGACAGCATCAATCCTTCCAAGGAATATTCAGGACTAATTCCCTTTAGAATTGATTTGATCTCTTTGCAGTCCAAAGGACTCTCAAGAATCTCCTCCAACACCACAGTTTAAAAGCATCAGTTCTTCAGCAGCCTTCATTATGGCCCAACTCTCATATCCATACTTGATCTTTGTTGGCAAACATGCATGTTATTTATGTTATATTTTTTTTAAAAGAGGACAAATAATATTCCTTCCCTTATGAAAACTCTCATTTCACAAAAAATTGCTATTTTCTATAATGGTTTAGTCTCAAAGTGGATTCTAATTGTTTAAGTCATCCTGGGATATGAAATCAATACCAAAAAAAGTAGAATAATCCAAATTATTAAGCTATAATTCTTTACAAGTCAAATGATCAGGTTCTGAGATCAAGAGTAAAATTTACTTCAGTCTATCAGAATCATCAAAAATAATGCATACTGGGTAATGCTGACATATATTTAATATGATTTTTAAGTATCTAGCTGATTTCTAGTTGACACTGAAAACCAGTTCTGCAGCACTAAGAAACTGGTGCTTTCCAGTGTTTGCATATTCACTATAGGCTATAGTTCTTTGTAAATATTACCATAACAGAAGAAGTGCAAAGAGAAAAAGATGTGAATGTTGATATGGAATACCCCAATAAGAACTTGGAAACAAACCTAAAATTATAATTACCAAAAGCAATGAATTAATGGCAAAGCAAAACTGAGAGACAGCAGAAAAAATATATTAATCTTCACAGAAAGAAACTGAACTTAGAGCATTATGCTATCTAACACCAACCCTGCAGAGGGTTTCGTAAGCCTTCTGGACAATTTAGTTTATATAAACCAAAAACTGAAGGGCTTCCCTGGTGGCTGAGCTGGCAAAGAATCTGCCTGCAATGTGGGAGACCTGGGTTCAATCCCTGGGTTGGGAAGATCACCTGGAGAAAGGAAAGGCTACCCAGTCCAGTTTTCTGGCCTGGATAATCCCATGTACTATATAGTTCATGGGGTCACAAAGATTTGGACACAACTGAGTGACTTTCACTTTCACTTTCTTTTCAAAAAATGAAAGAGATTTCTCTACATGTAGAATATTTGTCATAAAACAAAGATCAGATAAGGTGAGTAGTGTTTTTGTATTCTAAAATTCCATTTAAAAAATAACAACTTTAAAATATTAAGTGCACCTTTCATCTTAAAGTGATTTTTATTTTGTCTCAATATTTCATTTTTTTATGTTTCACTTATTAAATATCTAAGTCGAGTGGGGATAGCTTTATCTGTTAATGAAATATATAATCTTGCCACTGCATATCAGCTCATATTATTATCAAACAAGTATACTGTTACATTATACCAGTTTGTTTTACAGCAAACCTCTGGAACATTTTGAATTCTTCGCAAAATTCTATTAGTCTTTGCCCTGCTTCATTCTGCATTCCAAGGCCAAATTTGCCTGTTACTCCAGGGGTTTCTTGACTTCCTACTTTTGCATTTCAGTCCCCTGTAATTAAAAGGACATCTTTTTTGGGTGTTAGTTCTAAAAGGTCTTATAGGTCTTCATAGAACTGTTCAACATCAGCTTCTTCAGCATTACTAGCTGGGGCATAGACTTGGATTACTGTGATATTGAATGGTTTGCCTTGGAAACGAACAGAGATCATTCAGTCATTTTTGAGATTGCATCCAAATACTGCATTTCGGACTCTTTTGTTGACCATGATCGCTACTCTATTTATTCTGAGGTATTCCTGCCTGAGGTAGTAGATATAATGAAAAGGATTACGTCAAGGCTGGACTGGAAGAAACACAAGCTGGAATTAAGATTGCCGGGAGAAATATCAATAACCTCAGATATTCAGATGACACCACCCTTATGGCAGAAAGTGAAGAGGAACTCAAAAGCCTCTTGGTGAAAGTGAAAGTGGAGAGTGAAAAAGTTGGCTTAAAGCTCAGCATTCAGAAAATGAAGATCATGGCATCTGGTCCCATCACTTCATGGAAAATAGATAGGGAAATGGTGGAAACAGTGTCAGATTTTATTTTGGGGAGCTCCAAAATCACAGCAGATGGTGACTGCAGCCATGAAATTAAAAGATGCTTACTCCTTGGAAGAAAAGTTATGACCAACCTAAATAGCATATTCAAAAGCAGAGACATTACTTTGCCGACTAAGGTCCGTCTAGTCAAAGCTATGGTTTTTCCTGTGGTCATGTATGGATGTGAGAGTTGGACTGTGAAGAAGGCTGAGTGCCGAAGAATTGATGCTTTTGAAGTGTGGTGTTGGAGAAGACTCTTGAGAGTCCCTTAGACTGCAAGGAGATCCAACCAGTCCATTCTGAAGGAGATCAGCCTTGGGATTTCTTTGGAAGGAATGATGCTAAAGCTGAAACTCCAGCACTTTGGCCACCTCATGCGAAGAGTTGACTCATTGGAAAAGACTCTGATGCTGGGAGGAATTGAGGGCAGGAGGAGAAGGGAATGACAGAGGATGAGATGGCTGGATTGTATCACTGACTCGAACGTGAGACTGAGTGTACTCCGGGAGTTGGTGATGGACAGGGAGGCCTGGCGTGCTGTGATTCATGGGGTCACACAGAGTCAGACACGACTGAGCAACTGAACTGAACTGGAACATTTAGTACTGCCTTTTCATAAAAATGATACACCGTTTGTCGCTATTTTTTACATGAGCATATTTAATGAGTAGCATAATTGTTAGCATTTTTTCCTTAGTGATCCATATAACAGCATACCTTACAATCATCGGTATCTTAGATTCAATGAAATAAGAAGAATGATAATGCATAATTTTTATTGAGCTTCTCTAAATGCCAGACACAACACTTTGCAAGTATTAACTTCATTTAATCATTACAAAACTCTTAAGGCAGAACCTAATACTATTTGAAAAGCAAGGTACATTGTGTATATAATAATTACCCTAGGCCATGCAGGTGGTAATAAATCTTTGAACCCAGGAAAACTATAGAGGCAATCAATGTAAAAACCTTTTCACATTGTAACACTCAAGAAACAATATTTACTTGGAAGTAATCATCTTGTTTAGAGGGAAATGGATAGCCTTAGTTCTGAAACTAAAATAGAAAATAGTGTTCCTCCTAGAAAACCACATCATTATCGCTTAACAATTTAATGGCATCTTGTCAAAGATATAGTTTTCAAAAGAGATTTTAAAGTTCTGTTGTGAAATACTTCAAAGTTATTATTAAATAAGAAATATTGACCCAAGTTGTACCAGTCTTTTAACAACTACACTTTTATCTTTTATGTATGAATGTGGGGCCAAAAGAGTGATATTCTGTAGAGCTAGAGATGGAAACAAAGTAACCAACCTTGGACCCAGTTTTTATGGGAAAATAGGTTTTGGTTCTCATTGGCCATACAATGTAGTGTTTATAGCCTCTAATTAAACAGAACTTCAAACAGTACAACTTTCAATATTTAGATGTTAAATGGTTCTGGACAGCATTCCGAAACAAAAATTATTTCTGTATAAACATTTGGGATAATAATATCTTATATAGCATATAGAGAATTTAAAAAGAATAGAAAAATTATATAGAAATATTGTGGTGAGTGCACAGTACTAGAAAGAAGGTGAAATTTGTACCTATTAATTTCATTTATCAAAACTGACCTCAAAATTTAGAAACATTTTTGCCGATATATTATCATTTATGATTCATAAAATATTACCAACATGAATATATATTTCCTTTGTCATAATTAGTTGAAAATTCTGTTTTTGCCAGTTTCTACATCTGTCTTAAAATGATTTTGTAGTTCTGCAAAGTTGTCCCTAAGAACTCTTAGGATGGAGTAATTGCAAATATTTGCCTTATAAAACGTATTATCTAGATTTCCTCTCTATATTAGATTACTGATGTGGCAAAGTTTGAGCAGACCAATTCATTCTAGGTAGAGCACTGATATCAGTGCATATGTAATTTATAACTTGATTCATGCCTAAATGTAAAGAAAATGGAAAGATCAACTAGGATTAGATGCCTTTGAAACCAATCAGTTTGTCTTATTAAATAGGTTATTTGCCTTAGTAACTCCACGTCTTATGGTAGCATGGCCTATCTGTGGTGATAAATGTATGAACATCCAGACCAGTCAACCTGTATAAGAAGTGAATCATGTTCTATACTTACACCTCAAATGATTACACTTATATTGGAAAAGAATCATCCTTTGGATTAGAGCTGTCACTGATAGCTCAGTTGGTAAAGAATCTGCCTGCAATCCAGGAGACCTGGTTCAGTTCCTGGGTTGGGAAGATCCACTGAAGAAAGGATAGGCTGCCCACTCCAGTATTCTTGAGCTTCCCTTGTGGCTCAGTTGGCCAAGAATCCACCTGCAATATAGGAGACCTGGGTTCGATTCTTGGGTTGGGATTACCCCCTGGAGAAGGGAAAGATTACCGACTCCAGCATTTGGCCTAGGGAATTCCGTGGACTGTGTTAGTCCATGGGATCGCAGAGTCCGACACGACTGACTTTCACTTTCACTTTCATCAACACAGAACTTTTCCGTGAATATGAAATGGTATTATCAGACTTTGGAATATTTGTTACATAGTATAAAGCTTGATTCAGTTGATTTCAAAAAATATAATTCATAAACCACATAATATTTCCCAAGGATTGTGCTAGATGATGTACTGGAGTACCAAAAATCCACACTTCCTGCCCTCAGGAAAGCAATGAACAAGTGTGAGAGACAGACAAATGTGATCATTCAAGGCATCACAAAGTACAAGGTACACCTTGACATTTTCACTGATATAAAATGACTTCTTGATATAATTTTGAAGAAGATGAAATATCAGAAGTAATTTTAAAGAGTGAAATATGTTTTAACACAAATTTATTTGGTGACATTTGGAAAACTGAACATATGAATCTGCTTATAAGAGTAGGGAATAATTTTATGAGCAGCTAAATCCTATACAGCCAGTTATTAGAACATGTACCTAGACTCATCATTAAATAAATGTTTCTTCCCTACTTCTATAAAATATTCAATACAAAATGTCAGATGTAAAAATACACAAACATCACACAGGCAAAATCAATTTCTTCTTCAGAAATAAGAGTTTTTCTTCCAAACTAATAATTTGATTTGTTTTTTTAATTTTTACATTTGAAAAGGTCAATAAATCTCTGTCAAAACTTTAGATTGCACATATATATGTGTGTATGTATATATTACACACACATACAGAAAGGAGATTATGTTTTCATGTAAATTTAAGGTTCTTCAAACCAACCAAGAGTTATTAAAATTATATGTGTGTAACATAGTCTCTCTAAGAGTTTTCTATTCAAGCTCTGGCTGAGATTTTTCTTTTCTCTTTGCTTCCAGGAACATATTGGAAAACAAAGATTAAAGAGAATTCTCAAGTAAGTCATTTACTAACTGAGAATTTAATTGTGAGTTTGCCAACCATGGTTTGATTTTTCCTTGTCTTGTTCCAAGGTTATAAACCTTTCAATTCATTTATATTTATAAACAATTCCCACTACACTATGTGCATGGATTATTAGGAATGTCTCCCAACAGAATTTTGTCAACTTTCTGTACATAATTAATTAAAAGCCCTGGTTCACTTTTTATCAAACTTTCACAGTGGGTTAGAATATCTGAAATCTAAACTGAAAGTCTCTTTAAGCCAAATGACTACTCATTCCCTATTTTGGAAGGCTCTTTATTTCATGGATTTGAAAAGGAAGATTAAAGCCATTGGAGAAATCACCTTGGGCAGAATGTGGTTTTGCTGATAACAGAATTATGTTTCACAGAAACAGAATTATGTTTCTGTATCTAATTAACACACCGTGATAAAAAAAAAAAAAAAGTAACCCAAAGGAGAAAAAGTCTAGCCTAAAACTATGATCCCACCTACAAAAGAATGGAAAGGGTATAACAGCTGACTTCTACCCAGGCACTATTTGTAATTCCCATTGTATTTCTAAAAGGAACTCAGATAAGCACAGTCTTCATATATCTTGTGGCAGCAAAAAAAAAAAAAAAATCCCTAATCCTACAACTACACCTAACCCTGCTTCCTCACAAAGGCACCTTTGAATCGCCTAAGGAGATGTTAAAGCCTAACAATGCCAAGGCTCTAGCCTTCAGACTCTACTTTAATTAGTCTAGGATGGAAACAGACAAAGTATGTTTATGATAAAATTATATGTATGTATCTTCAGGTTATATTACTATGCAAACAAGGTTGAAAATTTTGAAGTTCTAGTTTGTTAATTTTAAGGAATTTGGAGTCATGTAAAAATGAATGGATTGTATTGATTTTCACAATATTCATTTTGTTTCCTCTGTTGCTGTTGTTCAGTCACTAAACTATGTCCAATTCTTTGGGACCTTATGGACTGTAGCACGCAAGGCTCCTCTGTCCTATACTATCTCCCAGAGTTTGCTCAAATTTACATCCATTGAGTCGATGATGCTGTTTAACCATCTCCTCTCTGCCACCCCTTCTCCTTTTGCCTTCAATTTTCTCGGCACCCAGGTCTTCTCCAACACATTGGCTCTTTAATCAGATGTCCAAAGTATTGGAGCTTCAGGTTCAGCATCAGTCCCTTCAATAAATAGTCAATGTTGATTTCTGTTAGGATTGACTTGTTTGATCCCCTTGCTGTCCAAGGGACTGTCAAGAGTCTTCTTTAGCTCCACAATTCAGAAATATCAATTTTTCAGTGATCAATCTTCTTTATGGTCCAACTCTCACATCCATACATGATACTGGTAAAACCATAACTTTGACAACATGATTCTCTGTTGGCAAAGCGCTATCTCTACTTTTTAATATGCAGTCTAGTATTGTCAGCAAATGACAGAGGGCAACAGAGAATGAGATGGCTGGACGGCATCACCAATGCAATGGACCTGAACTTGGGCAAACTCTGGATGATGGTGTGGGACAGGGATGCTTGGCATGCTGCAGTCCATGGGGTCACAGAGTCAGACACGACTTGGCAATTGAACAACAACTAGGTTTGTCAGAGCTTTCTTTCCAAAGAGCAAGCATCTTTTTATTTCATGGCTGTAATCATTGTCCACAGTGATTTTGGAGCCCAAGAAAAGAAAATCTGTCACTCCTTCCACATTTTCCCGTTCAGTTTGCCATGAAGCGATGGGACCAGATACCATGATCTTGGGTTTTTAAATGTTGAGTTTTAAGCCAGATTTTTCACACTCCTCTTTCATCCTGATCAAGAGTCTCTTTAGCTCCTCTTAACTTTCTGCCACTAGAGTGCTATCATCTGTATGTCTTAGGTTGTTGGTATTTCTTCCAGCAATCTTGATTCCAACTTGTGCTCATCCAGGCTGGCATTTCACATGATGTATTCTGCATATAAGTTAAACAAACGGGATGACAATATACAGCCTTTTTGTATTCCTTTCCCGGTGTTGAACCAGTCAGTTGTTCTATGTCTGCTTCTAACTGTTGCTTCTGCACCCACATACAGGCTTCTCAGGAGACAGATAAGGTGGTCTGGTATTTCCATCTCTTTCAGAATTTTCCACAGTTTCTTCTGATCCACACATTCAAAGGCTTTAGCATAGTTAATGAAGCAGAAGTAGATGCTTTTCTGAAACTCCCTTGCTTTTTCTATGATTCAGTGGATGTTGCCAATTTGATCTCTGGTTCCTCTGCTTTTTCTAAATCCAGCCTGAACATTTGGAAGTTCTCAGTTCATGTACTGCTGGAACCTAACCTGTAGGATTTTGACCATAACCTAGTTTTCCTTAGCATTACCTTAAATTTTGAAAGTGTAAATTTAGCATGAAGCAGTAGATAACAGACCAAAAGTTCAGCAGGCACTGATAATAAGTACCTATTCAAAGTAGAACTTTACCAAGTAAAGTAATTGAATTTTAAAAAGATCTTTCATATCCCTCTTATACATCTGCTGTCAGTGGTGGTATTGTTTTTAGATTCAGGTACACAGACTTGGGTTAATTGTACTCCTCTCTCCATGTCATAATTGCATCTTAGGCCACATTTCTTCCATTTATTTAATCATCTAGCTCACTTCCATTTCCCACAGGATAGTAATAAAACAATTCAATTAGCAAATGGAAAAAAACATGATGAGATATTTTACCAAAGAGGTTATAGAGATGGCAAATAAACTCATGAAACAATGTCCAACATCACCAGCCACTAAGAAAACACAAATTAAGAACACAATGAGTTATCACTACGTATCTCCTTTTATGGCACTTCACATTTTTGTGCTTCACGGTTGTTGCATTTTTTTTTTTTTAACAAATTGAAGAAAACTGTCAAGCAAGTCTATTGGCACCATTCTCCCAACAGCATTGTTTTTAATTAACACGTGTACATTTTTTCGAGACATAATGCTGTGCTGTGCTCACTTGCTCAGTCATGTCTGACTCTTTGTGACTCCGTGGACTGTAGCCCACCAGGCACCTCTGTCTAGGGGGATTCTCTAGGCAAGAATACTGGAGTGGGTTACCATGCCTTCCTCCATGGCATCTTTTCAACCCAGTGATCCAACCCAGGTCTCCCGCATTACAGGTGGATTCTTTACCATCTGAGCCCCCAGGGAAGCCTAGGCATACAGCTATTATATACTTACTAGGCTATAGTATAGTGTAAACATAACTTTTTATGTGAGCTGAAAAATAATAAAATTTATATCACTTGTTTTATTGTGATATTTGCTTTACTGCAGTGATCTGGAACTGAACCTGAATTATTTCCTGTACAGGTGTACAGATATGCCTGTAGTTATTTAAATGACTTATTTTTTTAATAGTGACAATACCCAATTCTGCTGAAGATATGGATAAACTGGGTCTTTAATATATCTCCTGCAGAAATATTAAGTGGTAGTGTTACTCTGGAAAAAAGGTTTGATAGTTTCTTTTAAAACTAAAACTTTAATGTGCATATAATAGAGCAATCACACTCCTAGACATTTATTTCAGAAAAATAAGAACATCTGTCTACATAAAACACACACACATTTGTTCAAAGCAGCTTTATCTGCAATGGTTAAAAATTAGAAACCACTGAAATATCATACAATACATGAATGGTTTTAAAAAAAAAGGTGGTTTAGACATGCAGTGAAGTACTACTTAGCTATAAAAATGAACGAACTATTGATACATGTAATAGCTTGAGTATATCTACTCAAGCTACACTGAGTAAAAAAAAAATCAATATCAAAATACAATTCTATTTACATATCATTCTCCAAATACCAAAATTAATAGAGAAGAAGAACTGATTAGTGGTTGTCAGGGATTAGTGATGGTGAAGCAGGCAGGGCAACTACAAAGGAGTAACACTAGGCAGATCTTTGTGGTAAGGTGGTGAACACATAAATGTACATGTGATAAAATGACATAGAACTATACACACACTTTGTACCAAATTCATATTTTATATATTGTACTATAAGCATTTAAGATGTAACCTGGGAAATCCCGTGAATACAGGAGCCTGGCAGGTTACAGCCCATGGGGTCAACAAGAGCCCAACATGACTGAGGGTCTAAATATGGAGGAAACTGTTCTTTCTGTACTATCTTTACCATGTCCTGTCAATCTACGATATTTTAAACTAAAAACAAACTAAAAACAAAAAGCTTTCCTTTTTCCATTGCAGTTGCTCAGCTCCTTGTTGAATATCAATTAAGCATATATATGTGAGGGTTTATTTCTTAACTCTCTAGTGTATTTAATTGGTTTATTTGTCTATCCCTATCAGTGCTAATACCACACTATACAGGATGAAGTTACTTTACAGCTGGACAGGGGGAACTCCCTGTTTATGTTCAGGGAAGCTGGGCATCTAGCTTCAACTATTATGTCAGTGGTTCAGAGTGCTAACCAGATGCGGATTTTGTGCTAAACAATTCACTAATAATCAGTGATGTACTGTTTAAAGTCTTAAATACCCTTCCTGACATCCACTTTGGTGGCTTTCAACTGGCAAAAGACAGTTGACTTGGATATGTTACTGGAGCATATAAAAATATATCACTAGAAATTTCAGTCTTGAGCTCTAATAAGCCAAGATTCTTCAAACAATCTTGATGGTTTAATCTTGAGAAAAATTGCATTTTTGTGTAAGAACATGGAGAATCTTCATCTAGAACTCTCAAATTCAATGTTTGTCAACATTCTTTTTTTCTTGCTGTATCATATACTTTCTCCTTATTTAAAGCCTGACATTAAAATGTTCTTCGGTGACCTATGAGTCATTCAAATATCTAAAGTTGAGTAACCTTTAAAACACTCTTCATATTGCTGTAGCTTTATGATAAGTGCTGAAATCATATAGTGTAGTATCTCCAAAATTTTATGCTTCTTTTTCAAAATTGCTTTGGTATTCTACATTCTATATATGTCCAAGTGCATTTTAGAACTGATTATCTATTATGTTTTAAAATACCTGCAGGAAATTTTGTAGATATACTTTGGGAGAATCTTAATATTGTCTTCCAATGCATTAACATGATGTATCTATTTATACAGCTCTTTGTTTTCCTCAAAAAGACTTGATTACTTAAATGTAGTGATCTTACTGAAATTTTATTAGATTTATTCTAAGATGTTTTATATCATTTTGATATTGCTATATATCCTGAAATGTTTAAAAAATTTATTTTCCAATTGTTTCTTGCTAATATATACTGATAATTGCTCAGTTGTGTCCCACACTTTGGACCTCATGGACTATAGCCTCTGTCCATGGAATTAATCACTCAAGAACACTTGAGTGGGTAGCCTTTCCCTTCTCCAGGGGATCTTCCCAACTCAGGGATGGAAACTGGGTCTCTCACATTGCAGGCAGATTCTTTACTGCCTGAGCCACCAGGTAAGCTAATATATAGAAATTTAATCAACTTTTATTGATATTCAATCTTGCTTTTATTTTATAATTTCCTTCTTTTATTTACTGAGTTTTTAATTTTCTCTTTTTATAGCTTCTTGAACTGACAGCTAAGACCATTAATTTTATATCTTTACTCGTTCCTAATATAAATGTTTAAAGTTGTACAGTTCAGTTCAATTCAGCTGCTCAGTTGTGTTGGACTCTTTGTGACCCCATGAATCGCAGCACGCCAGGCCTCACTGTCCATCACCAACTCTCAGAGTTCACTCAGATTCACGTCTATCGAGTCCGTGATGCCATACAGCCATCTCATCCTTTGTCGTCCCCTTCTCCTCCTGCCCCCAATCCCTCCCAGCATCAGAGTCTTTTCCAATGAGTCAACTCTTCGCATGAGGTGGCCAAAGTACTGGAGTTTCAGTTTTAGCATCATTCCTTCCAAAGAAATCCCAGAACTTATCTCCTTCAGAATGAACTGGTTGGATCTCCTTGCAGTCCAAGGGACTCTCAAGAGTCTTCTTTGACACCACAGTTCAAAAGCATCAATTCTCTGGTGCTCAGACTTCTTCACAGTCCAACTCTCACATCCATACATGACCCCTGGAAAAACCATAGCCTTGACTAGATGGACATTAGTCGGCAAAGTAATGTTTCTGCTTTTGAATATGCTATTTAGGTTGGTCATAACTTTCCTTCCAAGGAGTAAGTGTCTTTTAATTTCATGGCTGCAGTCACCATCTGCAGTGATTTTGGAGCCCCAAAAAATAAAGTCTGACACTGTTTCCACCATTTCCCCATCTATCTCCCATGAAGTGATGGGACCGGATGCCATGACCTTCGTTGTACAATTTCCTCTAAGTATTGCTTTACTGCATTTTACAAACTTTAATGAATGTTTCCTTACAATTTAGTTCAGTTCTAGAATCCTTGTTCTAGAGACTACAATATTCATCTTTAATTGATCACAATCTACTTTCAATATTATTACACTACTTCAAAAAATGTGTAAGAGATTTCTTATACCCTAATTCCATTTTCCCACCTCTGATCTTTAGAGATTTGTTTTGTAACTTGACTTTTCTAAATGTAAAAACAGGATAATAAATTGTTTGGAATTCCCTAGTTGCTCAGACAATTATAAATTATACTTTTAAATTATTTGTTTTTATTTCTGCTTTACTTAGTTAAGACTCATCTAAAGATACACACACATACACACACACATGATTCAACTATCTACCAAATATGCACTATTTCTGGTATGCATTCCTCTGCAGCTCTTGTGATCTGGTATTGATACAAACAAGGGTTCTTGAACTTCCCCAATCAACAGAAATTGACTAGCAGCCAGACAAGAAATTCAGGAAAGGCTTTCTTTATTGGGGCCCCTGTTGTATTAGGGGTGAGCAAGAATAAGTAACAGGTTCCCTTGCTTGCTCTCCAGGAGAGAGGGGAGCTGAGCTGGTTCTTAAAATGAGGTGAAGGTAAGAGTGTATCTGAGGGTCTAGCCAGAAGGGTGGCTTAGGTGGTTTGCTCACCCCTTTGCTGTGTGCTCAATCCTTGCATCAGGAAGATCCCCTGTAGGAGAGCACGGCAACTCCACTATTCTTGCCTGGAGAATCCAATGGACTGAGGAGACTGGCGGGCTACAGTCCATATTGTTGGAAAGAGTCGTACACAGCTCAAGTAACTTAGCACATCTGCTGTGTGAAGGGGCTTGCACAGTATCCAGCTTTTGCTCTCAGCATCCTGTTTTGCTTCTGGCTTTTCATAATTGGCATTGTTTTCTTCTTATTTTTGTCTTCTTGTACCTTTTGGCTTGTAATTTGCCCCAGTTGCACAAACACATAGTTACTTTTAGTACCCCATAGTTTCTTTGTTATTTGTAGTTCAAGGATATGTCTATTCAAGTTCAAGCACTGCAGCACTGCAGCAAAGGGTCCCAAGTCACAGCCTGTCTCAGTATCAATTCCATTCAAATTTAAGAGCATTTTTAAAAAGCATTTCTTGAAGTTCAGGTATGCCAGGGATGAATTATCTTAATTTTAGTATCCTATTCTGAAAATAAATTGTCAGCTTTGTCTCAGAATAGCTTTGTTATCTTTATTTTTGAAAGATATCTTGCTGGATGTAGATTTCCAGGTTGAAAGTTGTCTTTCCCCTCTTCAGTATTTTAAAAATGCCAATTCCACTGTTTACTGCCTTCCACTATTCTGGTGAGAAGTTAGCCATTATTGGTTAACATGATTTCCTTCTCTTCAATGTTTTATCTTCACTGGCTGCTCTTATAATTTGCTCTTTATCTTTCCTCTTATAGTAGTTTAACTACAAATTACCTGGGCATGGTTTAGTTGTAGGATTTGTCATTTAGCATGCTTTCATTTTGCTAAGCTTCTTTATTCTGTAGGTTGCTGCTCTCTTTCATTTGGAAAGATTTTAGTCATTATTTCTTTAAATTTTATTTCTCTCTTTTGAGCCTCCAGTTACATTTTTAGACATTTTGGTGTTATTTCACAAATCTTGTATACATTATTTGTCTTTACTATTTGTAGTTTTTCCTTTTTTTCTCTTTGTACTTTGGTTTGAATTTTTTTCTACCTGCATTCAACATCATGGTACTTTCCTATGATGTGTCTAGTTTGTTTTTAACCTACTTACATAAATCTTTCATTTCTGAAATTATATTTTAAATTTCTAGAATTTTACTACATAGTTCCCATGACTCTAGGGGCTTCCCTGATGGCTCAGTGGTAAAGAATCCGCCTGACAATGTAGGGGACGCAGGAGACATGATTTCCATCCCTGAGTCAGGAAGATTTTATGAAGTAGGAAATGGAGACCAGTTCCAATATTCTTGCCTGGATAATCCCATGGACAGTAGAGCCTGATGGGCTATAGTCCATGGGGACACAAAAGGTCGGACATGACTGAGCACCTAGGAATGCATCCATGGCTCTTATGAAACTTAATATTTTTATAAAACTGTTCTCATTGATACTTTATTATATTCATTATAGTTAACTTAAAGTCTTAAGATCCTTGTTTGATACTTCCAACATTGAGGCTTCTCTGAGGTTAATTATATTTTTTCCTCCTCTGTCAATGGGCTATATGGACTCTTGATTTTTAATGTGTCTCATAATCTCATTGATTGAAAGTCAGGAATTTTGTGGAAAGGGGCTTCCCTGGTTGCCCAGATTGTAAAGCATCTGCTTGCAATGGAGGAGACCCAGTTTCAATCCCTGGGTTGGGAAGACACCCTGGAGAAGGAAATGGCAACCCACTCCAGTACTCTTGCCTGGAAAATTCCATGAATGGCATGCTGGAGACTAAAATAAATAATATTTATCTTCACAAACAGGCAAACTCACTTTACTCTCAGGTTGCTAGTGTCAGGCCTTAGTCAGATAATCTATGATTGACTTGTTTCTAAGCTTTGTTAAGTCTATAATTATTTTAAACTTACTACTGCCTTCAGATGTATTGACAAAAGGATCAGCACCTTCTTTTCAGTAACTCCCCTCCCCTGATTTCTACATTTTGGTGAGTTACCAGAAATATGCCTCTTCTTTATAGCCAAGGCTCAGAGAATTTAATTGACCTGCTAGGATCACATCGTCAATAGTTAATAAATCAGTAAATTTGAACTTTCCTATTTTCACAACCAGCAAACACCCAGTACTTCAAATAAATAAAGAAAATTGTACAGTTTGGAGGAGTACCTGAGGTTCCAAGACCTATACATAAAACAAGTGGTTTAATTCTCAGACTGATCAGAAAGCATATGAGGAAAACAGTGATCTCAAAATGTAAGAAAATTACATGATATGTGAGACTGAGGAGCAGATCATATAGGTTATTAAAACAGTGAAATTTAAATAATTATAAACTATATTTATCTTGAGTTTTCTTTTCTTTGTCATAATATCCTCACTATTACATTAGACCCAGATTGCTGATTTGGGATTACTTTCCACTTCAGATTTAGGCAGATGCTGATCAGGAGGTAGAATATGTCATTATCATCTTTCTAAATCCCCTTCAACTTCAGCTTTTTACTACCCTCATGATTTCCACTTTTACCTTCATTAGAATATTCATTAATAATTTTATTTCTTTTGTGACTGGTTGGTTCAATTTCTAGTCGTGACTTGGTGTGAACTCTTTCCCCCAGTTTTTTTCCATTTTCTACCTTTCTTTAATCTTATCTAATTCAACTAGTGCAATTAAGATCCTCAACATCTTGAACACAGAATACAAATATTCATATCAGGGAATTCATTGCAAATTTTTTATGAACTTTACAAAAATCCTTGACGTAAAATTAATTTAGTCCTTTGAGTAAGTGACAGAAATGGACTCAAGTTCACACATAAAAAGCAAACTCTTCTTTAAAAATCATAATTATATTTTATTGATGATTGATGTATACATGCATTATTTATTGATTTAAAATATTAGAAAAAAAAACAAATTTATATGATTTTTAATCCTTCAGTATATTTTCCCTATATGAAACTAATCATATTTCAAGCTTAACTGTTTTAGAAAATTATAATTAAAAATATACTGTACTTTTGTTAGGCACAATGCATCTAGTGACATAATTTACTTTTCAACACTATTTAAAATTCAGTTCTGCTAAAACATTCAACTCATTAGATTCATTTGAAATATTTTAGAAAATTCTGAAGTCCAGGACTAGTTAAATTATAATTATTGAGGGTGAGGATCAGGCCCTGGTAAATTTTTGAAAACACAGATTATTAAAGTATGCAAACTGAGTTGAGACCACTGCCTCGGTTTAAGCAAGGGCATAACATAGGCACAATGTCTATAAAAAATCAAACTTACACATTTATAAAACTAATAATATTTTTGCATATATGTTTATTTGCTTGGTATATTAGTGTTAAAATCAGTGTTACATGAGATTGGTCAGATTAAACTAACTTTCAAGTTGGAAAGGATCTGACAAATTTACACTAATAAGAGCTTAATTGTTTACCCCTGGTAATATATTTTACTGAAGACAATTTTAATCCAAGAGAATGACACCCTGGGTGAAATTTAAAGAAGCAGGGTGAGCCCAGTTGAACATACTTGATGGATCAGGACACTTAAATGGTTTTCTGTCATATCACCAAGTCATATTATAGAACTGTTACCTTTCACTATATTTATAATGCATATTGTAATATTTGTGGTATCTCAGTCTAACTAAATTATGTATCATTATTACTAACATTTAGAACTGAAGAAACAGAGGCTCAAAGAGATGAAATCCAGTATCCAAGATTTCATAGCAGGAAATGACCAGGTAACTGGACTCCAAAGGCTGATTTGAGAACCACTATAATAGACTGGTCTACTATATACCATCTACAATTCAGTATAATTTTCCAAGATACATAATTAAAATTATTCCATACTGAGCAAGAGTTGTAGATAAAATATGTGTGATGCAGTGATAATTGCACAGTAATAATTGATAAATATCTTATGATTGGCTTATAATGATATACATCATCACTAGAAAATGATTAAATAAAAAGGAAGCATCACATATAAGAAAGAATTTAGCATGACAAAACGATTTTTTGTGAGATCTATATTTTGTTTTTTGTTTGTTTTTGTCTTCCCCCTCAGAAAACTCTTCACAGCTTACTTTTTATACATAGACTGCACAATGTATTGTAAACTTGTAGATCTGGCTCCTATCTTAGGTTGTATGCAATAGCTACATTTTATTGAAATAATGTGAATAAAAGAATATGCTTTCTCACTTAGCTAATATAACTTTCACAGCTCTTTATAAAAATATGCCATTTATTTTTGCATTGATGTCTAAGACTTAAAATTGCCCAAATCCATAGCATTTATAAGAGTATAAACATTTATATTTCTCAAAAGTCACATGATTTTCTTTATCTGAAATCTTTTTTTCTTGTTTGCTATCGAATATTCTTATTTAGAAAGATCACTAATGTCATATGTAACATGTCATCAAGCACTCAGTCGGATGTTTATAATATCATGCAGTATAACTGCAGCAAATTAATTGATATAGGAAGTGTGAGGGTCAGCTCATTCCGTTTCCTTTTGATATTTATCAACACAGTTATTGTCAAAGCTACTCTGTCACTATCTAACTTTAACCTTTCTCATTACCACTTCTCTGCAAGCTATGAATTCCAACCTGTGTTACATATATCTAGTTTGTAATGAGAAAACAAAAAATTAATTGTACTTTTTATTAATTCATTTTACTTATTTCCTATGAAGGGTTTCCCTGGTGGTTCAGGTGGTAAAGCATTTGACTGCAATATGGGAGACCTGGGTTTGATCCCTGGATCAGGAAGATCCCCTGGAGAAGGAAATGGCAACACACTCCAGTACCCTTGCCTAGAAAATCCAAAGGACAGAGGAGCCTGGTAAGCTACAGTCCACAGGGTCGCAAAGAGTCAGACATGACTGAGTGACTTCAATGTATTTCCTATGAAACCATTTTATTTATTTATTTTTTAAAATTTTATTGAGTATAGTTAATTTACAATGTTGAGTTACTTTCTGCTGTACAGAAAGGTGAATCAATTACACATATACAAATATCTACTTTTTAGATTCTAAATAGGTAATTACAGAATATTGAGTAGAGTTCCCTGTGCTGTCAGTAAGTCCTTATTAGTTATCCATTTTATATATAATGCTGTGTGAAACCATTTATTTTAAACATCATAGACATGCTACTTTCCTATCATTTGAATTATATGCATACTTTCAAAATATATCTCTCTGTTGTACCTTTGTTTTTGCTGTTCAGTCACTAAGTCACATCCAACTGTTTGACACCCCATGGAATGTTGTACCTACTCTGATCCAACTCCATGTCAAGTCACACTCCTTACTCATATTCCAACCTTCTGCAAGATTTATTGTCTGATTCAAATATTTCATTTTATCTCATGGTTCAGTCATTGCGGTAGGAGAGCTGGCTTAAAACTCAACATTCAAAAAATGAAGATCATGGCATCCAATACCATCAATGCAAGGCAAATAGAAGGGGAAACAATGGAAACAGTGACAGACTTGATTTTCTTGGGCTCCAAAATCATTGCAGATGGTGAATGAAGCCATGAAATTAAAAGATGTTTGCTCATTGGAAGAGAAGCTATGACCAACCTAGATAGCATATTAAAAAGCACAGACATTACTTTACCAAAAAAGGTTCATATAGTCAAAGCTATGGTTTTTCTAGTAGTCAGTATGGATGTAAGAGTTGGACCATAAAGAAAGCTGAGCACTGAAGAATTGATGCTTTTGAACTGTAGTGTTGGAGAAGACTCTTGTGAGTCCGTTGGACTGCAAGGAGATCCAACCAGTCAATCCTAAAGGAAATCAATCCTGAATATTCATTGGAAGGACTGATGCTGAAGCTGAAACTCCAATACTTTAGCCACCTAATGTGAAGAGCTGAATCATTAGAAAAAGCCCTGATGCTGGGAAAGATTGAAGGCGGGAGGAAAGGGGGACAACAGCATCACTGACTCAATGGATGCTAGTTTGAGCAAGCTCCAGGAGATGGTGAAGGATACGGAAGCCTGGTGTGCTGCAGTCCATTGAGTTTCAAAGAGTCAGACATGACTGAGTGACTGAACAACAGTGTAGTAATAATCTGAAGAATCATATATTTGCTTCTTTCCATGAAGGTAGATGAGAGCATGTACTTCCTTTTCTGCGGGCCTCCAGCAAGCTGCGAGTAAAAACAGCTGTAGTTATCAGCTTTTCCAGTCTTTTATATCAATCTCTGGAAGGCTCATCACTGATGAGGGAAGAGACGAGAGAGGTTTTTTAGGAATAAGAATTAAGAGAGACTATGGAAAGGGAAGAGATTTCCTGGTGGCTCAGACAGTAAAGAATCCTCCTGCAGTGCGGGAGACCTTCCCTGGGTTGGGAAGGTCCCTTGGAGGAGGGCATGGCAACCCAGTCCACTATTCTAGCCTGGAAAATCCCCATGGACAGAGCAACCCAGTCCACTATTCTAGCCTGGAAAATCCCCATGGACAGAGGAGCCTGGCAGGCTACAGTCCATGGTGTTGCAAAGAGTTGGACATGACTGAGGACTAAGAACACACATGGAAAGGGAAAACACTGTAGATCTTTCTAACAGAAGCTATTGGTCCTGTGGCTGGCAGCAGCCTGAGGAACAGGAAAACTTCAGAGAAGAATGTCCACATTATGCTCGAACGAATCAGATACTGAGGTTTTCTGCAAATACCTCAAAGATGACACAAAAATAGCAGAGCCTCTGAACCTAAAGAGATCCTAGAGAGTGGGATAATGGGTATGTCAGTGGATACCATTGAGGGCGGCTGAGTAATAATTGCTATCTCAATGTAAGATGCTAGAGTAACTATATAATATTGATAAAGTGTAAGAAGGGATCAAGTCATATGACTGAGGTTGACCTGTACCTGACAGCATGGACAGGTGTCAGAATTTAGAATTAGTTGATATAAAACATAAAGATACACATCAGTTCTGCATAACTGAACCTATGATTCATATCCTTTATAATATGTTAATGTTTCATTATTCCAATTTAATTATAAGTTCCTATAAGTAGTGTTCTCACTTCTTGCAGCCCTCTTAACACCTACCAAAAATACTTTACATATGATAGGTTGTCAAATACTCACTGGTTTTTCTCTTTATTTATCTATGACTTTAGGATGAAACTGAAAATTTCTGACTTACAAATGAAGTGTTTAGAATTTCTGAGGTTAAAAAAAAATGATGAACACTATTATGCTGTTAATCCAAAGGTCAAAACTCTAGAAATATGTCCTAGCACATAATATTTAATGAGCTCAGTGTCATTCTGTTTCTCAAATATTTATATCTTAGTATTGCTGAGCAAAATTTTAAAAAATTAAAATTTTAAGTTAAATATTGAATGCTTACATGGAAGATTGAGTGAAATAATTTTAGAAGGCTTAGTAGCTTCACAGATGGACATGAAAGCATTTGGAAAAATCACTTATCTTCCCAAGAATAACATCTTCACCATAGAAATATGTTTAAAATTTTTTCATAGAATAATAATTTCTGCATAATAAAATATAATATGCTTTACTTATTTGTACAAATATTGTATTGATATATCTGTGGTATAGATATATAAAACTATGCACAATAATAATGCTCCTGCAAAGCATGCATAAATAGAACTTGTTCATATTCAAATAGCATGGTTGCTATTTGAAAACAGAATCTTGATGAAACTTTCAATACATAAGAATTTCTTTGTATTGCCTGTAAACATATACTAATTAGAATACTTTAAAACATTCAAAATAACTATTTTATATAGAGTTTAATTCAATAAGGCTACTCCTAAATAATAACAAATCAGTAATCATCATACAAACACTCTCTCGAAAGCACCACATGAGCACAGTGTTACCAGCCATGGCATATTATTTGGGAGTCCAACTCACAATTAGTGGCCAGGATGAGCATCCTTATTCCCCATGACTCTCATTCTCTAATCAGAGATACCAGAGTGATTGGAAAACAAGGGCAAGGCAAGAGAGACTATACCATAAAAAGCAGCCTGTACTAGGTAGTCTCTTTGTTCCAGGGAACCTGAGCAGTGTGGCCTAGGAAAACTCCTTTTTCCACCGTAAGCAGCACTAGTACAGACGAGTGAAGTCCTAGAAGTACCAGATAAACTAAGCAGACTAAAATAGAACAGTTTTCCTATATTTGAAATTTTTAAATATCTTTACTAAAAATCAAAATAATGCAATGGATTTCCTTAAAGAAATCTGAATGTGAAGTTAATTAATGAAAGACTTTATTATAAGATGAGAATGAGCAGTAAGGTCATGACAGATGGTTTTCTATAAGTACTTGTCATGTTCTGTAGTATCTGTAAGGGTGTTCCATTATGAGTTATTATATCAGAGTCAGTTCTTAGTTCATTCTGCTCACTACCTAAGCTGACGTAGGTTAAAATGATCTGCTTGAGTTTAAAGACTATTAAATGTGTGATGACTTGAAAACTTCCCTGGTGGTTCAGTGCCTAAGATTCGGAGCTCCCAATGCAGGGGGCCCAGGTTCCAACTAACGATCCTGCATGCCTCAACAAAGATTAAAGATCTTACCTGTAACAAATAAGGACTGGTGCATCCAAGTAAATAAAAATAAAAAATAAATATTTTTTTAAAGAGAGTGATGACTTGGAAATTTAGGACAGAAAAAATTTAATATATGAAATTAAGTGCTCTGAAATCACTGGAGAGCTTCAAGAAGAATTCAGGTCTTTTAAACTCAAGGATATGATATTGTGCTGTCATTCAGCTTTCAGAAAGATGCTGCTACAGTCATCATGCCCCCTTCAAAAGGGCCTCTTATCCTCAGAAAGACAATGGGTCTATGAATGGTAACTAGGGCCAATGGAACTATTTCCAAACACCCAGGGTCTATGACCTTGCCTTCTAGGAGATGAGAAGAAATATGGTCTCCACTTTTTACTTTCTTAACATTAAGTATATATAATCGAAGGAATCCAAATTACTTCCAGAATTGTATCTCCAAGGGACTCTGGGAAACATTTTTAGCTTCCCCCCTTCTAAAATTAGGAAGAGCAGTAAAGAAGTTGAGTGAATCAATATGTAACACCCAGTATGCTCTGGTGCTTTAGTCACTACATCGTGTCCGACTCTTGTGACCCCATGAACTGTAGCCTGCCAGGCTCCTCTGTCCATGGGATTCTCCAGGCAAGAATACTGGAGTGGGTTGCCATTTCCTTCTCCAGGGGATTTTTCAACTCAGGAATCGAACCCAGGTCTCCTGCACTGCAGGCAGATTCTTTACCAACTGAGCTATGAGGGAAGCCCCAGTATAAACACCCATATAAATGTTAATTATTTACACTTATAAGCCTCTTCCTTCCACCCAATGTCAGTATTCTTCTTGATCATGTCTCTTGAGCAAGTCATTATTTTGAAGCACAGAACCATCGGCATTCATCTCCTACTACTCCCGAACTTGGACAGAGAACTGTACTCCTACTTGTTTGCTTCCTGTTCCTCAGACATACCAACCTTGCCTATACTTTGAGAGTTATTATATTTCTCTGTCCTTCTGTCTGGAAAACCCTTCCCTTGAGTTTTCTCATTATTCAGGGACGCGCTCATGTATTATATCAAAAATTCTTCCTTCAAAACACTATATGAAATTTTAACCCTCTTTAATTCTCATTTTGTTCTCTCAAACAGTTTTCTTTTCCTCATAAGATTTATAATTACCACAAAAAGTATCTATGACATACACTAATGTTCACTTTTCTTTCTCTCAGACTCTATGAGAAATATTTTATGTTTTAATTCCATCAGTTAACTATAAAACTTTTCATAATACACAAACTTACGCTGCTGTTCCCCAGAGATACCTTTTGATCTCTCTTGATATGTAGACTTTGATTTGGGGGCACTCCTAGAGCCACGCTTCCATTGTAGCTGTCCTTAATTGGTTTACCTATGAGCCTTTCATTTCTCCTGTTTTTTTCCCCATCATTCAACTCTGCCTTCTCTTATTCACCATCAGAATTCTTAACAACTTAAAAAATTGGGTGTTGTATACAGGTACTATTATTAAATGATTCATTAAAAATTGGCTGGAAAAGAGAGAAGCCTAATGTAAACTATGGACTTTAGGAGGTTATGATGTGTCACTGTACATTCATTAATTCTAACAAATGTACTACTCTGATGTAGATGTTGATAATGAGGCAAGCTATGATTGTGTAAGGGGAGGGAGTGTAAGGGAAATCTCTGTAACTTTCTCTCAATTTTGCTGTGAGCCTAAAACTCCTATTTTAAAAAGAAAGTCTTAAAGAAACAAACTAAATCAATACATCTAGCCCAGATAAATTCATGAGGCCAAATTGATCCCAAACTAATATGTAAATTATAGTTATTTTTTTCACGGGGGGTGGCAAGGAGGGAAACTGCTAAACCTAAGTGAAAATGCAAATAACTATGAAAAAGCACTCTACCAAATTCTAATTATCAGCATGGATGGTAAAATTCTGATTATCCCCTTAGAGAGCAACAATGGAGTAGTTAAAGTGATTGATTTACAACAGGTATTATCCCTCAATATGTGTAGTATTGTTTCTTTATATGATATTTCATTGTATTTAGCATTTCTGTTTCTTTAAGCTGAAACCAATGTCTAACCTAATCCTCTTTTGCTTTGCATTAACATGTTTAACCTCCATGTGTTTAAGAACTATTAAAAGATTTTACATCAACCAAAATCAGGTGTATCATGTGAAACGCCCGGGCTGGATGAAATACAAGGAATCAAGATTGCTTGGAGAAATATCAATAACCTCAGATATGCAGATAACACCATCCTTATGGCAGAAAATGAAGAGGAAATAAAGAACCTCTTGATGAAAGTGAAAGGGGCGAGTGAAAAAGCTGGCTTAAAACTCAACATTCAGAAAACTAAGATCATGGAACCCAGTCCCATCACTTCATGGCAAATACATGGGGAAACAATGGAAACTGTGACAAATTTTATTTTGGGGGGGGGGGGCTCCAAAATCACTGCAGGTGGTGACTGTAGCCATGAAATTAAAAGACGCTTGCTCTTTGGAAGAAAAAGACCAACCTAGACAGCATATTAAAAAGCAGAGACACAACTTTGCCAACAAAAGTCTGTTTTATCAAAGCTATAGTTTTTCCAGTAGTCATGTATGGATGTGAGAGTTGGATTATAAAGAAAGCTGAGTGCTAAAGAATTGATGCTTTTGAACTGTGTTGTTGGAGAAGACTCTTGAGAGTCCCTTGGACTGCAAGGAGATCCAACCAGTCCATCCTAAAGGAAGTTAGTCCTGAATATTCATTGGAAGGACTGATGCTGAAGCTAAATCACTATACTTCGACCACTTGATGGAAAGAACTGACTCACTGGAAAAGACCCTGATGCTAGGGAAGATTGAAGGCAGGAGGAGAAGGGGATGACAGAGAACGAGATGGTGGATGGCATCACCAACTCGATGAATATGAGTTTGAGCAACTCCAGGAGTTGGTGATTCAGAAGGAAACCTGGAGTGCTGTAGTTCATTGTGTTGCAAAGAGTCGGACACTGAGCGACTGAACTGAACTGAATGAAAATCTTGTGAGCACTGGTGATCACCCAAGCGATGCATTCCTACTATATTTGCCCTGATTGAATTTCAGGAAGTACCTGGATAATAATATAAGAATGACAAGTGATGCCCAACTCTTCAAAAGTTGGCTGTGTCCTTCACATATATTGTACAACAGATCGATCCTTGACAGACTTTAGTGTGTGTCTGTTTCCTTAGAAAATCATTACCATTGCTCTCTATCCCTCTATTTCTTAACCACATCCAAGCAGTACAAATGTCTTTCATAAGTCTTAAATCAGATTTAGAATTCTGACTTATTCCAGAGGAAATGTATAATGTTTATCACATCTTTTTAATGCTTCTATTCAATCTTGTGCTGCATTCATCCATAAATCTAAACATTCCTTTTTGAAAAGTCCAAATTCTGGGCTTTTAAACATTACTGTTTATTATCTCAGCAAACTGATAAGCTCTCTACTAAAATCCTCAGTGTGTTACAGCAGCAAATTCTTTTGAATGTGTAGTATATGCCAGCCCCTGCCTTGGGGTCTAGGCATAGACAGATGAATTGGGCATGGCTTTAACCTCAAGGAGCCTAACGATAATACGTTTGTTTGTAAAGTTCTTTCACATAAATTATTTTTATTTAGTCTTCATTTTTTTTAATTTTTACTAATAATTACATTATGGTTTATTGAATTATAGCCTACAGTGGATTTAAAGTGCTGGTTTATAAGATTTTTGATGATATGTAATGCAATTATTTGTACTGTATGTGTTTAAAAATCATACTCTATGTACATATATAATCTAGAGGAGACTATCACAATTTCACCATTCTATCTATCATTCTGTGTCACCATGAAATGAAGGCAATTGGTGGTGAAATTTTGATAACAGTGGTGAAATTCCATGATCTTAAAGAGGGACTTGCTACTTCAGGCTTAGCCAAAATAAACAATGGTCTTGAGATGCTGGGGTTTCTATATAAGAAAGATTCCAAAGGCTTGGTATTACTAAATGTCAGGCATATAAAAATGGAGGTTGAGTACACTTCATGGATTTTTTTTTTAAGTACCATGATTTATAACAAAACAGTGCTTAAAATCATTAAACTCCTTTTCTTTTCCTTTGTAAAAATTGCATGGAGCCTGCTGAGATATTGTTATTGTTCAAAAAACTGTTTCATAAATGTTAGAATCAGACAACTAAAACTAGTGTCATCACATATATAAGAAAATACGTTACCATAAAAATACCCTTAGGCTTTTTTTGACTCCACAATATGGGCTTCTAAAATTAAAGCATGGTTCAAGGTAATATAAACTCAGCCACCCTCAAAAGGCCTTGTCTTTATTAAGTCCCCTTCTCTTCATGACAAAATTATCTTCTCCTTCCTGCCTTTTAGAAAACAGTCTCCTCCTAGAAAGTTTCTTAAAATGCTAGCTTTCCTATCCCCGTTGGCTCTAAAAGCCTGCCTAGTACTGAAATACAGTTAAGGCTTACACTAATATCAGATATCAGATTTTACACCTTCAAAATTCACTATGTCTGTCAATAATTTCAGGCTGACATCTAAGAGGTTTCTTTACTGGGAGTGAGAAATAGCAAATATCTAATATGAAATTGCCCCCTAGTGGAGTTGAAAAGCTCTCATGATGATTACCTTTAAGAATATGGGTCAATTTAGCATAGGAAATTTATTTTGGTTCTCCCACATTGACATGTAGGGTTGTATAGCAAATATAAAAATACAACTTTCCCTTTCTTAAAAGAAGAACAATCAAACTGTACTTCTCAATCAGGAAAATCTGCCAAGGCATTAACCAGGTACTTAACCTCCAGCCCCTCTTATATTTCTTTATCCCACACAACTATTTTGTAAAAATCATGTTCAGTCTGACATGCAACACACTATAGAGGAATAATAGTATCTCTGATTCACTTTAATGAAGAAAAATTTAGGGAAATAGAAGAAATATAAGTTGACTAGTTCATGGAACTAGTCTTGGAACTATAACTATAGTTATAAACTGACTAGTTCATGGAACTATAACTACAACAATACTCTGAAGGATTCTCTAAATATGGACTTAAATGATGGTGACAGAACACTCTTCTGAAAACTACTGAACTATTTTTTATGGAAAACTGTAGAAAGTGTACTATGACAATGTAACAAATAACATAAAATAAAATATTGTATTCAATGTAAAAAAAGAAAATACAGTATGCCCAAATTGAAGATTCTATCCATCTTTATTAACACACAATCAATAATACTCTTTTCACAGAATTAACCCAGTATGAGACATTTTTCCCTGAATAAAATGAGTGACATAACTTTTAAGATAACAAATATATAATCTCTTCTCCAAATACCTTAATTAATTATACTTACCAAAGAAAATTCTACCTAATTTAAACAATAAGACTGTAAGAATGACTAGAAAGGGAATCTATTTTCTTACTGAACTAATTACTAATCTCTTAAAATATTGTTTTCCATATAATAAGCAATTTTATAATATTTCAAAAGGAAGAATGTATACATAATTTCCACTCCTTTCAGTTCAGATGAAAACATAACTCATGGAATACTTACTAACAAAGAAGTAAAGACCAATAAGATAGTATGGCATCTCAATTCTAGTAAATATTAGACATTGTCGCAAGGACCTTGTAATCAATAATTAATAAAATCGATGGCCCATTCTCAATCTGACCATATACCACTTTGTTTTCCTTCCCTCTTTTACTTTTAATTCTCTTTATTCTACTTATTTTTCATTCCTTTTTCCTACCAAATGGCTATTAGAAGCCTTAGGTATATTTTTTTACACTTTTTTTCAGACATTGAATATTTCATATCAATCTGAAATCATAAACAGTAATAACATTGGATTTACATCAGTTTTGTGATCAGTTTGTAAAACTAATGTTTTACAACAGTTTGTGAAACAATTAGTATTGTTTCATTATTTTATCTGTGTACTTCAGTGATAGTACCTATGAAGTATTTAAAATTATAATGTTATAGTCATACCAAGGGGCTTCCCTGATAGCTCAGTTGGTAAAGAATCCACGTGCAACATAGGAAACACCGATTTGGTTCCTGGGTTGGGAAGATCCACTGGAGAAGGGATAGACTACCCATTCCAGTATTCTTGGGCTTCCCTTGTGGCTCAGAAGGTAAAGAATCTGCCTGCAACGCAGGAGACCGGAGTTTGATCCCTGAGTTGGAAAGATCCCCTGGAGAAGGGAAAGGATACCCACTCCAGCCTAGAGAATTCTATGGACTGTATATTCCATGGGGTCGCAAAGAGTCAGGCACAACTGAACAACTTTCACTTTTGCTTTCAGTCTTACTAAAACATTTATAAAATATAAAATTAAAAGACTAGGACTAAAATTTTAGGTTTAGAGAAGATAGTATGTTTCTGCTAGTTCGGATGCCTTGAGTATTGCTGGCACTACTGACCTGATCCATAAAGAGATAGAAGCTAGACACAAAGGAGGTAATAAAGCATATTTATATATAATATAATTTAGATAGAAATACATAAAACAATTTTATGTAAGACATATATTTATTATACATAGAGAGGATCTTTTTCTATGAAGAAAGAATAAAAAACTAAAATTATTTTTAAGTTCTTAAGAAGAGGAATGGAGACACATGGGAAAGCCATGTGAAGTGATTTTTCTTTGTATTTTTAGACTCTTCTGTGTACTGAACATAATTTAGCGCAAAAGAAGACAGCCTAACGAAAGTGAACAGAGCTGAAGATTTGACTCAATTTTACCTGCTTATAGTAACAAGCACATAGGTATTTGGAATAAGGAGTAAAATATACATTCTCTAGCAAGAGTGATTAAATGGGGGTGGTGTTAGGCTCAAAATAGGAAAAAAGTTAAATGTACATTTTCATATAACTGAATTTGATAGTACTAGGAATTTCTTTCCTCATGTCTTGTTCCCAATATTTTATTTTTATCCACTTCTCATAGTGTGCTTCAGACAAAGTCTATTTAAAATTTCATTTTATAGACCAGAAATCAGGAGATGAATTTTGTAAACTATATGAAATACAGAACACAATTTTAAATATGAATAATAATAGATAATAACTTTATAAATGGGTTTCCCTGGTGGCTCAGATGATAAAGCATCTGCCCACAGTGCGGGAGACCCGGGTTTGATCCCTGGGTTGGGAAGATGCCCTGGAGAAGGAAATGGCAACCCACTCCAGTATTCTTGCCTGGAAAATTACATGGACAGAGGACCCTGGTAGGCTACAGTCCATGGGGTTGCAAAGAGTCGGACACAACTGAGTGACTTCACTTTCTTTCTTTAGAAATGAGAAAATAAGAAATTTTGTAAAAAGTATTAAGTTCAATTTAATGATTATAATCAATTGAATTATAATAATTTGTTTAGAAACAGATTCCTACCAATAAAGAGATGCATATATCAGAGTAGAGAGAATTCAAAATTGTGAAACCTTTTTTTTTTTTTTTTTTGCACCTGGCCACCACAATAGCTTATAAAAGCAGTGTACTGCTTACCATGATTAATGCCTTCAAAACCAAATCCTTTATTAAAATTTTAAAAATCTATAAAGGTAAGGGAAAATAGTATATTGTAAAAGTACTTGGCAGACTAATGTTAGATATCCCTATTTCTCTATTCCTGTATTACTACTTTTATCCACAGGTTGATTGGATTTTGTTTCTCTATTTATTGATGTTGGTACCAAATTTGCAATGTTTTAGGGCATGGCAACCCACTCCAAGTTTCTTGCAGGGAGAGCCCCATGGACAGAGGAGCCTGGTGGGCTATAGTCTATAGGGTCACAAATGTCAAACATAACTGAAGTGATTTAGCACACACGTGCATGAATGTCAAATGTAGCAAAAATAACAATATTGTAACCACAAATAATAGACTAAGGAAATGGAAATATTCTTTTGAGGCAAATTAGAGGCCACTGCTGAGTTTTCAATATGCCAGCAAATTTGGAAAACTCAGCAGTGGCCACAGGACTGGAAAAGGTCAGTTTCCAATCCAATCCCAAAGAAAGGCAATGCCAAAGAATGTTCAAGCTACCACACAATTGCACTCATCTCACACACTAGTAAAATTCTCCAAGCCAGGCTTCAGCAGTACATGAACCATGAACTTCCAGATGTTCAACCTGGTTTTAGAAAAGGCAGAGGAACCAGAGATCAAATTGCCAACATTCACTGGATCATGGAAAAAGCAAGAGAATTCCAGAAAAACATCTATTTCTGCTTTATTGACTATGCCAAAGCCTTTGACTGTGTGGATCACAATAAACTGTGGAAAATTCTGAAAGAGATGGGAATACCAGACCATCTGACCTGCCTCTTGAGAAACCTATATGCAGGTCAGGAGGCAACAGTTAGAACTGGACATGGAACAACAGACTGATTCCAAATAGGAAAAGGAGTACATCAAGGCTGTATACTGTCACTCTGCTTATTTAACTTATATGCAGAGTACATCATGAAAAGAGCTGGGCTGGAAGAAGCACAAGCTGGAATCAAGATTGCCAGGAGAAATATCAATAACCTCAGATATGCAGATGACACCACCCTTATGGCAGAAAGTGAAGAGGAACTCAAAAGCCTCTTGATGAAAGTGAAAGAGGAGAGTGAAAAAGTTGGCTTAAAGCTCAACATTCAGAAAACGAATATCATGGCATCTGGTCCCAGGGGAAACAGTGGAAACAGTGTCAGACTTTATTTTGGGGGGCTCCAAAATCACTGCAGATAGTGATTGCAGCTATGAAATTAAAAGATGCTTACTCCTTGGAAGGAAGTTATGACCAGCCTAGATAGCATATTCAAAAGCAGAGATATTACTTTGCCAACAAAGTTTCGTCTAGTCAGGGCTATGGTTTTTCCATGGGTCATGTATGGATGTGAGAGTTGGACTGTGAAGAAAGCTGAGCACTGAAGAATTGATGCTTTTGAACTGTGGTGTTGGAGAAGACTCTTGAGAGTCCCTTGGACTGCAAGGAGATCCAACCAGTCCATTCTAAAGGAGATCAGCCTTGGGATTTCTTTGGAAGGACTGATGCTGAAGCTGAAACTCCAGCACTTTGGCCACCTCATGCGAAGAGTTGACTCATTGGAAAAGACTCTGATGCTGGGAGGGAAGGGGTCAAGAGAAGAGGATGACAGAGGAGGAGAAGGGGATGACAGAGGATGAGATGGGGGGATGACAGAGGATGAGATGGGTGGATGGCATCACCGACTCGATGCACATGAGTTTGGGTGAACTCCGGGAATTGGTAATGGACAGGGAGTTCTGGCATTGTGTAATTCATGGGGTTGCAAAGAGTTGGACACGACTGAGAGAGTGAACTGAAATGAATTGAATTAGAGGCCGTGTATTTGGAAAGTGTATACTCTGAAGCAAGACCTCCTTATTTAGCTCAGTCATTTATTAGCTCTGTGACACTGAAAAATACTAATCACTCAGTGTCTCAGTTTCCTTGTCTGTAAATGAGGATGTGATCTACATTTCCTTATTTCAGCCCTGTCATTAGAATTCACTAAGTTAGTGATCCAGAGCACCTAAAGTAGTACTTAGCACAGGGTAAATACTCAGAATATGTTATGTCTTACTATGTAATTTTATCATTCATCATTTCCAGTCTCTGATGGTTGTTATAAAATGCCTCTAAAATTACAATAAGCATAAGAATTTTAAAGAAAAATTATTTAAAAAAAAAACTATGATAACATCTTGTTAAACACAAATTAGAAGATATTGTATTATACAGGCTGACACAGCCAAAGAGCAGTACATTTCAATTCCAAATTAGCATACCTGAAATTCCTGTTTACTCAAACTGCTTAGAAACTTGGCACTCTCTTGAAAGGTTCTCAGTTCTTACTGAACCTGTCAGACTGTGATTTCATATTAGCAAGAAATCAACTTACTTCTTTTCCTTCCAACTTTATGCATCTTCCAATTGATGTTAGTGAGCCTCATTAGAGCTCTCCACTTCAATATAATCTTTTATAAAAACATTTATAACATAATGCTGAATAAGCAAGAAAGACTATCATTAACATTACAAAAAATTCAACATACTTTTGAGAATTCAATAGAGATTACAGGGAAGAATGCACAGCTGTGATGAACATACTGAAAGTAGAAATGTCTACATACCATCAAAACATCCAAATTGAAAGTGAGCATTTTAGTCAGATTTCCAGATGCTTGTTCCACATGGCAGTGAGCTTGGGTATCTCCATATAATATCCTGTGCTCTCCTCATGCCAACCGGTATCAAACTGGATGACAATTATTTGGAGCAAGCCTACTATCAGCTACATGAACATGAGATTACATATTGTAGGCTCAGCATTATTACCAGAATAGGTACTTTAAAAAAATTCAATGTAATGAATGAATGTCTTCAATTATTTAAATATCTGATCACCTACAATAATTTGATACAAATATAAAATATCTGATCACATCTAAATATGTGACTACCTAAATATAACTTTCAACTCTATTTTTATCTCATTCTACTCAATATTGTTTTTTTAGAGGTCTGACTCATGAAAAGTCAAGCAATAAAACAGCATCACTATGAACAAAACTAGTGGAGGTGATGGAGTTCCAGTTGAGCTATTTCAAATCCTAAAAGACGATGCTGTGAAAGTGCTGTACTCAATATGCCAGCAAATTGGGAAAACTCAGCAGTGGCCACAGGACTGGAAAAGGTCAGTTTATATTTCAATCCCAAAGAAAGGCAATGCCAAAGAATGCTCAAGCTACCACACAATTGCACTCTTCTCACACACTAGCAAAGTAATGCTCAAAATTCTCCAAACCAGGTTTCAACAGTATGTGAACTGTGAAATTCCAAACGTTCAAGCTGGTTTTAGAAAAGGCAGAGGAACCAGAGATCAAATTGCCAACATTTGCTGGATCATCAAAAAAGCACGAGAGTTATAGAAAACCACCTACTTCTGCTTTACTGACTATGCCTTTGACTGTGTGGATCACAACAAACTGTGGAAAATCCTTAAAGAAATGGGAATATTAGACCACCTGACTTTCCTCCTGAGAAATCTGTATGCAAGACAAGAAGCAACAGTTAGAACTGGACATGGAACATCAGACTAGTTCCAAATGGGAAAAGGAGTAGGTCAAGGCTATATATTGTCCCCAGCTTATTTAACTTTTATGCTGAGTACATCATGAGAAATGCTGGGCTGGGTGAAACACAACTGGAATCAAGATTTCCCAGAGAGGAGGCGGTCCTAAGATGGCAGAGGAATAGGACAGGGAGACCACTTTCTCCCCCACAAATTCATCAAAAAAGAACATTTAAACGCTGAGTAAATTCCACAAAACAACCTCTGAATGCTGGCAGAGAACATCGGGTGCCCAGAGAAGCAGCCCATTGTCTTTGAAAGGAGGTAGGAAAAGATATAAAAGACACAAAAAAGAGGCAAAAGAGGTAGGGATGGAGCTGTGTCCTGGGAAGGGAGTCTTAAAAAGAGAGAAGTTTCCAAACACCAGGAAACACTCTCACTGCCGAGTCTGTGGCGAGCCTTGGAAGCACAGAGGGCAACATAACAGGGAGGAAATAAATAAATAATTAAAACCCACAGATTACGAGCCCAAGGGTAACTCCCTCAGTGGAGAAGCAGCACAGATGCTTGCACCCGCCACCAGTAAGTGGGGGCTGGGCAGGGAGGCGGGGGCTGCATTGCTTAGTGTAAGGATCTGGCCTGAATGCCCCAAGCCCAATCTGAGCGAACTAACTTGGGCTAGCAAACCAAACTGTGGGGTAACTACCACGCGAAAAGCCAGCCCTAACCTAAGACACCACCAGGCCCAGGCACAGAACAAAGAACTGAACAGAGCTAGTCGGCTGCAGACCATCCCCCTCCAGTGACAGGCAGCCAGAGCCAGAAGGGGGCAATTGCAGCCCTAGAGAGACATTATCTACAAAACTGTAAGCAGGCTTCTTTGCCAACTAAGACTTCTTGGGATTCTGGACAGTAAACTTCTGCCTGAGAAGGTGTGCTGGTTTCATACCCAGAAAATGAGTGGCAGGGACAGGGGAGGCGATAAGTCACAGCTACTGCGCTTGCCAAACACCCCATCATCTGAGCTGCTCGGACCTGGGAAGGGCACAAAACGCAGGCCCAACCGAGTCTGCACCTCTGAGGACTACCTGAGTGCCTGAACCTGAGTGGCTTAGACCTAGGAGGTGCATGCAGCCCAGGGCAGGCCTCTGATGGTTCCTGGAGGAGCAACCTAGAGCCTGAGCAGAGTGGGCAGGGAGGGTACATGCACCATGAGTGGGGGCAGGCCCAGTATGGCTGAGACACTGTGAGCACACGCCAGTGCTATTTGTTTGCAGTGTCCCTCCCTCCCCACAGCGTGACTGAACAAGTGAGCCTAAAAAAAGTGTCCAACACCGCCCCCTGTGTGTCAGGGTGGAAATCAGACACTGAAGAGACCAGCAAACAGAAGCTAAAACAGAGGGAACTGCCTTGGAAGTGACAGGTGCAATAGATTAAAACCCTGTCATTAGTACCGACTACTTAGGAAGGGGCCTATAGATCTTGAGAAATAGAAGCTGGACCAAAGAACTATCCGAAAATGAACTGACCCCACAATACCCACAACACCAGAGAAAGTCCTAGATACATTTTTACTATTTTTATGATCATTCTTTTTTTAAATTTTTTTAAATTTTTAAGTCCTCTATTACTCCTCTAATTTTCACTTTTATAACCTACTATTACCCGGCAAAAAAAAAAGACCCTATTTTTTTAAATCAAATTTCATATATATAATATATATATATATTTATTTATTTGTTTATTTATAATTTTTGTGACTTTGATTTTTTTTTTCTCTTTTTTTTTTCTTCTTTTCTTTAATAGTGTGTTTTTGAAATTCCAAACTCTACTCTAGATTTTTAATCTTTGCTTTTTGGTATTTGTTATCAATTTTGTACCTTTAAGAACCCAATTTTCAGTACCCATTTTTACTTGGGAGTGAGATTACTGGCTTGACTGCTCCCTCCCCCTTTAGACTCTCCTTTTTCTCCACCAGGTCACCTGTATCTCTTCACTAACCCCTCTCTTCTCTACCCAACTCTGTGAATCTCTGTGGGTTCCAAACGGTGGAGAACACTTAGGGAACTGATTACTGGCTGGATCTGTCTCTCTCCTTTTCATTCCCTCCTTTTATCCTTCTGGCCACCTCTGTTTCCTTCCTCCTTCTTCTCTTCTCTGTATAACTCCATGAACATCTCTGAGTGGTCCAGTTGTGGAGTACATATAAGGAGTGATTACTGGCTAGCTTGCTCTCTCCTCTATTGATACCACCTCATCTCATTTGGGTCACCTCTAACTTCCTCCTCCCTCTTTTTTTCTCCATGTAACTCTGTGAACCTCTCTGGGTGTCCCTCACTGTGGAGAAACTTTGCATCTTTAACCTAGATGTTTTATCAATGGTGCTGTATAGAAGGAGAAGTTTTGAGACTATGAAAAATAAGACTGAAAACCAGAAGCAGGAGGCTTAAGTCCAAACCCTGAGAACACCAGAGGGCTCCTGACTCCAGGGAACATCAATCGATAGGAGCTCATCAAACACCTCCATACCTACACTGAAACCAAGCACCACCCAAGGGCCAACAAGTTCCAGAGCAAGGCATACCATGCAAATTCTCCAGCAACACAAGAACACAGCCCTGAGCTCCAATATACAGGCTGCCCAAAGTTACCCCAAAACCACTGACATCTCATAACTCATTACTGGACACTTCATTGCACTCCAGAGAGAAGAATTCCAGCTCCACTCACCAGAACACTGACACATGCTTCCCTAAAGAAGAAACCTTGACAAGCCACTGATACAACCCCACCCGCAGCAAGGAAACTCCACAATAAAGAGAACTCCACAAACTGCCAGAATACAGAAAGGACACCCCAAACTCAGCAATATAAACAAGATGAAGAGACAGAGGAATACCCAGCAGGTAAAGGAACAGGATAAAAGCCCACCAAACCAAACAAAAGAAGAAGAGATAGGAAATCTACCTGATAAAGAATTCTGAATAATGATAGTGAAAATGATCCAAAATCTTGAAATCAAAATGGAATCACAGATAAATAGCCTGGAGACAAAGATTGAGAATATGCAAGAAAGGTTTAACAAGGACCTAGAAGAAATAAAAAAGAGTCAGTATATAATGAGTAATGCAATAAGTGAGATCAAAAACACTCTGAAGGCAACAAATAGTAGAATAACAGAGGCAGAAGATAGAATTAGTGAAGTAGAAGATAGAATGGTAGAAATAAATGAATCAGAGAGGAAAAAAAGAGAAACAAATTAAGAGAAATGAGGACAATCTCAGAGACCTCCAGGACAGTGTTAAATGCCCCAACATTCGAATCATAGGAGTCCCAGAAGAAGAAAACAAAAGAAAGACCATGAGAAAATACTTGAGGAAATAATAGTTGAAAACTTCCCTAAAATGGCGAAGGAAACCAAGTCCAAGAAACTCAGAGAGTCCCAAACAGGATAAACCCAAGGCGAAACACCCCAAGACACATATTAATCAAATTAACCAAGATCAAACACAAAGAACAAATATTAAAAGCAGCAAGGAAAAAAACAGCAAAAAACACACAAGGGGACTCCCATAAGGATAACAGCTGATATTTCAATAGAAATGCTTCAAGCCAGGAGGGAATGGCAAGACATACTTAAAGTGATGAAAGAAAATAACCTACAATCCAGATTACTGTATCCACCAAGTATCTTATTCAAATATGAAGGAGAAATCAAAAGCTTTACAGACAAGAAAAAGCTGAGAGAACTCAGCACCACCAAACCAGCTCTCCAACAAATTCTAAAGGATATTCTGTAGACAGGAAACACAAAAAGGGTGTATAAACTCGAACCCCAAACAATAAAGTAAATGGCAACGGGATCATACTTATCAATAATTACCTTAAACTTAAATGGGTTGAATGCCCCAACCAAAAGACAAGGACTAGCTGAATGGATACAAAAACAAGACCCCTATATATGTTGTCTACAAGAGACCCACCTCAAAACAGGGGACACATACAGACTGAAAGTAAAGGGCTGGAAAAAGATATTCCATGCAAATAGAAACCAAAAGAAAGAGGAGTAGCAATACTCATATCAGATAAAATAGACTTTAAAACAAAGGCTGTGAAAAAGAGACAAACAAAGACAACATAATGATCAAAGGATCAATCCAAGAAGAAGATATAGCAATTATAAATATATATGCATCCAACATAGGAGCACCGCAATATGTAAGACAAATGCTAACAAGTATGAAAGGGGAAATTAACAATAACACAATAATAGTGGGAGACTTTAACAGTCCACTCACACCTATGGATAGATCAACTAAACAGAAAATTAACAAGGAAACACAAACTTTTAATGATACAATAGACCAGTTAGACCTAGTTGATATCTATAGGACATTTCACCCCAAAACAATGAATTTCACATTTTTTGCAAGCACACACAGAACCTTCTCCAGGATCAATCACATCCTGGGCCGTAAATCTAGCCTTGGTAAATTCAAAAGAAAATTAAAATCATTCCAAGCATCTTGTCTGACCACAATGCAGTAAAAATAGATCTCAATTACAGCAGAAAAACTATTACAAATTCCAGAATATGGAGGCTGAATAACACTCTGCTGAATAACCAACAAATCACAGAAGAAATCAAAAAAGAAATCAAAATGTGCATAGAAATGAATGAAAATGAAAACACAACAACCCAAAACCTGTCGGACACTGTAAAAGCAGTGCTAAGGGGAAAGTTCATAGAAATACAGGCATACCTCAAGAAACAAGAAAAAAGTCAAATAAATAACCTAACTCTACACCTAAAGCAACTAGAAAAGGAAGAAATGGAGAACCCCAGCGTTAGTAGAAGGAAAGAAATCTTAAAAATTAGGGCAAAAATAAATGCAAAAGGAACAAAAGAGACCTAGCAAGAATCAACAAAGCCAAAAGCTGGCTCTTTGAAAGGATAAATAAAATTGACAAACCATTAGCCAGACTCATCAAGAAACAAAGGGCAAAAAATCAATCAATAAAATTAGAAATGAAAATGGAGAGATCACAACAGACAACACAGAAATACAAAGGATCATAAGAGACTACTATCAGCAGTTGTATGCCAGTAAAATGGACAATGTGGAAGAAATGGAAAAATTCTTAGAAAAGTACAACTTTCCAATACTGAACCAGGAAGAAATAGGAAATCTTAACAGACCCATCACAAGCACAGAAATTGAAACTGTAATCAGAAATCTTCCAGCAAACAATAGCCCAGGTCCAGACGGCTTCACAGCTGAATTCTACCAAAAATTTAGAGAAGAGCTAACACCTATCCTACTCAAACTCTTCCAGAAATTGCAGAGGAAGGTAAACTTCCAAACTCATTCTATGAGGCCACCATCACCCTAATACCCAAACCTGACAAAGATGCCACAAATAAAGAAAACTACAGGCCAATATCACTGATGAACATAGATGCAAAAATCCTTAACAAAATTCTAGCAATTAGAATCCAACAACACATTAAAAAGATCATACACCTTGACCAAGTGGGCTTTATCCCAGGGATGCAAGGTTCTTCGATATCTGCAAATCAATCAATGTAATTCACCACATTAACAAACTGAAAAATAAAAACCATATGATTATCTCAATAGATGCAGAGAAGGTCTTTGACAAAATTCAACATCCATTTATGATAAAAACTCTTCAGAAAGCAGGAATAGAAGGAACATACCTCAACATAATAAAAGCTATATATGACAAACACAGAGCAAACATTATCCTCAATGGTGAAAAATTGAAAGCATTTCCCCTAAAGTCAGGAACAAGACAAGGGTGCCCACTTTCACCGCTACTATTCAACATAATTCTGGAAGTTTAGCCCACAGCAATAAGAGCAGAAAAAGAAATAAAAGGAATCCAAATTGGAAAAGAAGAACTAAAACTCTCACTGTTTGCAGATGACATGATCCTCTACATAGAAAACCCTAAAGACTCCACCAGAAAATTACTAGAGCTAATCACTGAATATAGTAAAATTGCAGGATATAAAATCAACACACAGAAATCCCTTGCATTCCTATACACTAATAATGAGAAAATAGAAGAGAAATTAAGGAAACAATTCCATTCACCATTGCAACAAAAAGAATAAAATACTTAGGAATATATCTACCCAAAGAAACAAAAGACCTATATATAGAAAACTAAAAAACACTGGTGAAAAAAAATCAAAGAGGACACTAATAGATGGAGAAATATACCATGTTCATGGATCGGAAGAATCAATACAGTGAAAATGAGTATACTGTCCAAAGCAATTTATATATTCAATGCAATCCCTATCAAGCTACCAACGGTATTTTTCACAGAGCTAGAACAAATAATTTCAAAATTTGTATGGAAATACAAAAAACCTCGAATAGCCAAAGCAATCTTGAAAAAGAAGAATGGAACTAGAGGAATCGACCTACCTGACTTCAGGCTCTACTACAAAGTCACAGTCATCAAGACAGTATGGTACTGGCACAAAGTCAGAAATATAGATCAATGGAACGAAATAGAAAGCCCAGCGATAAATCCACACACCAAGACGCTTACTCCTTGGAAGAAAAGTTGGACTGTGAAGAAGGCTGAGTGCCGAAGAATTGATGCTTTTGAAGTGTGGTGTTGGAGAAGACTCTTAAGAGTCCCTTGGACTGCAAGGAGATTCACCCAGTCCATTCTGAAGGAGATCAGCCCTGGGATTTCTTTGGAAGGAATGATGCTGAAGCTGAAACTCCAGTACTTTGGCCACCTCATGCGAAGAGTTGACTCATTGGAAAAGATTCTGATGCTGGGAGGGATTGGGGTCAGGAGGAGAAGGGGACGACAGAGGATGAGATGGCTGGATGGCATCACTGACTCGATGGATGTGAGTCTGAGTGAACTCTGGGAGTTGGGGATGGACAGGGAGGCCTGGCATGCTGCGATTCATGGGGTCACAAAGAGTTGGACATGACTGAGCGACTGAACTGAACTGAACTGATGGACATCTTATCTTGGACAATGGAGGCAAGAATATACAATGGAGTAAAGACAATCTCTTTAACAAGTGGTACTGGGAAAACTGGTCAATCACTTGTAAAAGAATGAAACTAGATCACTTTCTAACAGCATACACAAAAATAAACTCAAAATGGATTAAAGATCTAAACATAAGACCAGAAACTATAAAACTCCTACAGGAAAACATAGGCAAAACACTCTCTGACGTACATCACAGCAAGATCCTCTATGACCCACCTCCCAGAATACTGGAAATAAAAGCAGAAATAAACAAATGGGGCCTAATTAAAATTAAAAGCTTCTGCACAACAAAGGAAACTATAAGCAAAGTGAATAGACAGCCTTCGGAATGGGAGAAAATAATAGCAAATGAAGCAACTGACAACCAATCTCAAAAATATACAAGCAACTCCTGCAGCAACATTCCAGAAAAATAAACGACCCAATCAAAAAATGGACAAAGAACTAAATAGACATTTCTCCAAAGAAGACATACAGATGGCTAACAAACACATGAAAAGATGCTCAACATCACTCATTATCAGAGAAATGCAAATCAAAACCATAGTGAGGTACCATTTCACGCCAGTCAGATTGCCTGCAATCCAAAAGTCTACAAGCAATAAATGCTGGAGAGGGTGTGGAGAAAGGGGAACCCTCTTACACTTTTGGTAGGAATGCTAACTAATACAGCCACTATGGAGAACAGTGTGGAGATTCCTTAAAAAACTGGAAATAGAACTGGCTTATGACCCAGCAATCCCACTGCTGGGCATACACACCGAGGAAACCAGAATTGAAAGAGACATGTGTACCCCAATGTTCATCACAGCACTGTTTATAATAGCCAGGACATGGAAGCAACCCAGCAGATGAATGGATAAGAAAGCAGTGGTACATATACACAATGGAGTATTACTCAGCCATTAAAAAGAATACATTTGAATCAGTTCTAATGAGGTGAATGAAACTAGAGCCGATTATACAGAGTGAAGTAACCCAGAAAGAAAAACACCAATACACTATATTAACACATATATATGGAATTTAGAAAGATGGTAATGATAAACCCTGTATGCAAGACAGCAAAAGAGACACAGATGTATAGAACAGTCTTTTGGACTCTGTGGAAGAGGGAGAGGGTGGGATGATTTGGGATAATGGCATTGAAACATGTAAAATATCATATATGAAATGAGTTGCCAGTCCAGGTTTAATGCATGATACTGGATGCTTGGGGCTCATACACTGATACGACCCAGAGGGATGGTACAGGGAGGGAGGAGGGAGGGAGGTTCCGGATGGGGAACATGTGTATACCTGTGGCAGATACATGTTGATGTATGGCAAAACCAATATAATATTGTAAACTAATTAACCTCCAATTAAAATAAATAAATTTATATTAAAAAAATGATTTCCCAGAGAAATATCAATTACCTCAGATACACAGAAGACATCAACCTTATGGCAGAAAGCGAAGAAGAAATAAAGAGCCTCTTGATGAAAGTCAAAGTGGAGAGTATAAAAGTTGGCTTAAATCTCAACGATCAGAAAACTAAGATCATGCCATCCAGTCCCATCACTTCATGGCAAATATATGGGGAAACAAAGGAAACACTGACAGATTTTATTTTGTGGGGCTCCAAAATCACAGCAGATGGTGATTGCAGCCATGAAATTTAAAGGCTCTTGCTCCTTGAAAGAAAAGCTATGACCAAACTAGACAGCATATTAAAAAGCAGAGACTACTTGGCTAACAAAGGTCTGTCTAATCAAAGCTATGGTTTTTCCAGTAGTTATGTATGCATATGAGTTTTGGACTATAAAGAAAGCTGAGTGCCAAAGAATTGATGCTTTTGAACTGTGGTGTTGGAGAAGACTCTTGAGAGTCCCTTGAACTTCAAGGACAGCAAACCAGTAAATCCTAAAGGAAATCAATCCTGAATATTCATTGGAAGGACTGATGCTGAAGCTGAAATTCCAATACTTTGGCCACCTAGTGTGAGGAACCAACTCATTGGAAAAGACCCTGATTCTGGGAAAGATTAAAGGCAGGAGGGGAAGGGGATGACAGAGGATGAGATGATTAGATGGCATCACCAACATAATAGACATGAGTTTCAGTAGGCTCCAGAATTTGGTGATGGACAGGGATGTCTGGCATGCTACAGTCCATGGGTTGACAAAGAGTCAGATACAACTGAGCAACTGAACTACTGTTCAGAGAGTTCATTAATCACTGGTATAGTGTTTATATTAATTTAATAAAATAGAATATTGGCTGAAATAAACTATAAAAATACATTCTCATTATCTCAATCTGTTTGTGTTTGTGTATATAAGAACATTTGTACAAAATATTTGCATACCATGGAGGCAGAAGGCAAAATAGTTGATTTACATTGTTTTGTTGCTTCATGCCAGAAAATAGTAACTACAAAAATATTTGCACAAAATATATACTGTTATGTATATGTGCTGTTTGGGTGAAATTTAAACTTCGTCCATGAATTTCAGGAATAATAATTAAAATCTAAACAACTACAACTTTAAAAGAAGAAATTCTCCCAAGAAAACTGATATAAATATGCCTATCAATCTGCAGTGTGATGTGTTTCTAATTTTTCACACAGTCTTATTAAAAACTGCGTGAGTACATAATATAATTTAGAAGGGTTTTCTTTCATATGCTTGTCATCTCCAAAGGAGTTAATATTTGTTCTGGAGATCAGTGAGTGCTAGAGATAAAATTAAAGCAAATGCATAGATCACCTTTTTCATCTAAGCAATCCCGTTAAGCCTCATTGACTGAAGGCCAGTGTATATGTCAGGATGTGAGGAATAAAATAAGAAAATACAAAGTCTGAAAAAAAAATAGTCTTGAAATTTAATCTCCTGTTTTCTAAATTGTATTTTATTTACTAATTTGCTATTCCACATAACTATGTATTCTTTAGCCTTCTATCAAAACTAATTTAGAAAAGTACAAATTTATTAGCATGTGTTTAAGCAGCGGTTCCACCATAAAGTATAAATAAAAAGAATTGTCAATTGAGATATTACAGAGCACTGTGAAAGTGAGAGTAAAAGTGAAAATTGCTCAGTCGTGCCCGACTCTTTGCTACCCCATGGACTATACAGTCCATGGAATTCTCTGGGCCAAAATGCTAGAGTGGGTAGCCTTTCTCTTCTCCAGGGGATCTTCCCAACCCAGGGACTGAACCCAGGTCTCACACATTGCAGGCGGATTCTTTACCAACTGAGCCAAAAGGCAAGGCCACATAGCACTGTAAATATTAGCAAATTTACTAAAGGAATATTCTATTTTCATTTTCATTTGAAATGAATTTAGGTAGTTAAAGTAGAGTCTCTGAATTATACTCTTGATTTTGTTTTTTGTCACAATTTATATGATAGTCAAATAGGATAGAAGTTCAGTGAAATATGTTTTTATTCTTGTTTACTAAATTTCCTACGTACACAGTAGCGAAATTTAAAATTATATACTGTAACATTACTGTGATGAAGAAATGTTGGCTATTTGCATATCACTTCAGTTCAATCACTCAGTCGTGTCTGACTCTTTGCATCCTCATGAATTGCAGCACACCAGGCTTCCCCGTCCATCACAAACTCCTGGAGTTTGCTCAAACTCATGTCCATCGAGTTGGTGATGCCATCCAGCCATCTCATCCTCTGTCATCTCCTTCTCCTCCCGTCCCCAATCCCTCCCATCATCAGAGTCTTTTCCAATGAGATAGGCTACCCACTACAGTATTCTTGCCTGGAGAATCCCCATGGACAGAGGAGCCTAACAGGCTACAGTCCAAGGGGTCACAAAGGAGACAGACATATAGGATTCAAAAAAACACATGAAGCATATCACTTTTGTGTGGATATGGTTCTATAACATAATATAAATTCTTATTTACTTTTTTAAAAGATTTTTTCTTAATTTAATAAAAATGAGTTTAAAAATCATGAATTTGAAAACTTTCTTCCACCTAATTGTATAGATGATACCACCCTTATGGCAGAAAGTGAAGAGGAATTAAAAAGCCTCTTGATGAAAGTGAAAGAGAGAGTAAAAAGTTGGCTTAAAGCTCAACATTCAGAAAACGAAGATCACAGCATTCTGTCCCATCACTTCTTGGGAAATAGATAGGGAAACAGTGGAAACAGTGTCAGACTTTATTTGGGGGGGGGGGGTGCTCCAAATCATTGCAGATGGTGATTGCAGCCATGAAATTAAAAGACACTTACTCCTTGGAAGAAAAGTTATGACCAACCTAGATAGTATATTCAAAAGCAGAAACATTACTTTGCCGACTAATGTCCGTCTAGTCAAGGCTACGGTTTTTCCTGAGGTCGTGTATGGATGTGAGAGTTGGACTGTGAAGAAGGCTGAGCGCTGAAGAATTGATGCTTTTGAAGTGTGGTATTGGAGAAGACTCTTGAGAGTCCCTTGGACTGCAAGAAGATCCAACCAGTCCATTCTGAAGGAGATTAGCCCTGGGATTTCTTTGGAAGGACTGATGCTGAAGCTGAAACTCTAGTACTTTGGCCACCTCATACAAAGAGTTGACTCATTGGAAAAGACTGTGATGCTGGGAGGCATTGGGGGCAGGAGGAGAAGGGGACGACCGAGGATGAGATGGCTGGATGGCATCACGGACTCGAGAGACGTGAGTCTGAGTGAGCTCCGGGAGTTGGTGATGGACAGGGAGGCCTGGCATGCTGTGATTCACGGGGTCACAAAGAGTCAGACACGACTGAGTGACTGAACTGAACTGAAATGAACCATATAGAACTAGATTTTTAAAGAGCTATGTTCTAGTCACTTTAAATCCTTCAAATAAGAAAGCAATTTATAGCAGAATTTTAAAACACGATATGGCATAATAGTCTATATCTTGCAAAAGACAGCAATAGATGTTACATACAAGTCTCTTTTTATCAATATTTTTTTCAGTGACCAATATAGTGAAGAGACATTGACAGGCGGCTGCGACCGGCGTGCTAAGTGCACCAAGAGGCGATACCCCACGTCCAAGGTCAGGGGCAGAAGCCCGGAGGATCCCATGCACGAAGGGTGGTGGTCAAGAGGAGTTACCCCACGTCCAAGGTCAGGGGCAGCAGCCGAGAGTGCCAGGCGGCAACAGAGCAGGAACAGCCAAGCGGAGCTACCCCTCATCTGAGGCCAGGGGTGGTGGCCAGGAAAAGCAACCCCACACCCGAAGCCAGGGGTGGCAGCCGGGAGGAGCCACACAATGTCCAAGGAGTTGTGGCTGCGTTGGTGCAGGAAGGCCTAGAGGAGCCATCCCATGTTGAAGGTCAGGAAGGGTGGTGGTGAGGAGATACCCCTCTCATCCAAGGTAAGGAGCAGCCATGAAGAGATACCCCACGCCCAAGGTAAGAGAAACCCAAGTAAGATGGTAGGTGTTGCAAGAGGGCATCAGAAGGCAGACGCACTGAAACCATACTCACAGAAAACTAGTCATTCTAATCACACTAGGACCACAGCCTTGTCTAACTCAGTGAAACCAAGCCATGCCCGTGGGAAAACCCAAGATGGGCAGGTCATGGTGGAGAGGTCTGACACAATGTGGTCCACTGGAGAAGGGAATGGCAAACCACTTCAGTATTATTGCCTTGAGAACCCCATGAACAGTATGAAAAGGCAAAATAATAGGATACTGAATGAGGAACTCCCCAGGTCAGTAGGTGTCCAATATGCTCCTGGAGATCAGTGGAGAAATAACTCCAGAAAGAATGATGGGATGGAGCCAAAGCAAAACAATAGCCAGCTGCAGATGTGCCTGGAGATAGAAGCAAGGTCCAATGCTGTAAAGAGCAACATTGCATAGGAACCTGGAATGTCAGGTCCATGAATCAAGGCAAATTGGAAGTGGTCAACCAAGGGATGGCCAGGGTGAACGTCTACATTCTAGGAATCAGCGAACTAAAATGGACTGGAATGGATGAATTTAACTCAGATGACTATTATATCTACTACTGCGGGCAGGAATCCCTCAGAACAAATGGAGTACCCATCATGGTCAACAAAAGAGTCCAGAGTGCAGTACTTGGATGCAATCTCAGAAACGACAAAATGATCTCTGTTCGTATCCAAGGCAAACCATTCAATATCACAGTTATCCAAGTCTATGCCCCAACCAGTAACGCTAAAGAAGATGAAGTTGAACGGTTTTAAGAAGACTTACAAGACCTTTTAGAACTAACACCCAAAAAAGATGTCACTTTCATTATAGGGGACTACAATGCAAAACTAGGAACTCAAGGAGCACCTACAGTAATAGGCAAATTTGGCCTTGGAATGCGGAATGAAGCAGGGCAAAGACTGATAGAGTTTTGCCAAGAAAATGCATTGGTCATGGCAAACACCCTCTTCCAACAACACAAGAGAGAAGACTCTACACATGGACATCACCAGATGGTTGACACCGAAATCAGATTGATTATATTCTTTGCAGCCAAAGATGAAGATGCTCTATAATGTCAACAAAAACAAGACAAGGAGCTGACTGTGGCACAGATCATGAACTCCTTATTGCCAAATTCAGAGTTAAATGGAAGAAAGACGGGAAAACCACTAGAGCATTCAGGTATGACCTAAATCAAATCTCTTATGATTATACAGTGGAAGTCAGAAATAGATTTAGGGGCCTAGATCTGATAGATAGAGTGCCTGATGAACTATGGAATGGGTTCATGACATTGTACAGTAGACAGGGATCAAGACCATCCCCATGGAAAAGAAATGCAAAAAGGCAAAATGGCTGTCTGGGGAGGCCTTACAAATAGCTATGAAAAGAAGAGAAACGAAAAGAAAAGGAGAAAAGGAAAGATAAGCATCTGAATGCAGAATTCCAAAGAATAGCAAGAAGAGATAAGAAAGCCTTTTTCAGCGATCAATGCAAAGAAATAGAGGAAAACAACAGAATGGGAAAGACTAGAGATGTCTTCAAGAAAATTAGAGATACCAAGGGAACATATCATGAAAAGATGGGCTTGATAAAGGACAGAAATGGTAAGGACATAACAGAAGCAGAAGATATTAAGAAGAGGTGGCAAGAATACACGGAAGAACTATACAAAAAAGATCTTCATGACCCAGATAATCATGACGATGTGATCACTAATCTAGAGCCAGACATCTTGGAAAGTGAAGTCAAGTGGGCCTTAGGAAGCATCACTATGAACAAAGCTAGTGGAGGTGATGGAATTCCAGTTGAGCTGTTTCAAATCCTGAAAGATGATGCTGTGAAAGTGCTGCACTCAATAAGCCAGCAAATTTGGAAACTCAGCAGTGGCCACAGGACTGGAAAAGGTCAGTTTTCACTCCAATTCCAAACAAAGGAAATGCAAAAGAATACTCAAACTACCACACAATTGCACTCATCTCACATGCTAGTAAACAAATGCTCAAAATTCTCCAAGTCAGGCTTCAGCAATACGTGAACCGTGAACTCCCTGATGTTCAAGCTGGTTTTAGAAAAGGCAGAGGAACCAGAGATCAAATTGCCAACATCTGCTGGATCATGGAAAAAACAAGAGAGTTCCAGAAAAACATCTATTTCTGCTTTATTGACTATGCCAAAGCCTTTGACTGTGTGGATCACAATAAACTGTGGAAAATTATGAGAGAGATGGGAATACCAGAACACCTGACCTGCCTCTTGAGAAATCTGTATGCAGGTCAGGAAGCAACAGTTAGAACTGGACATGGAACAACAGACTGGTCCAAATAGGAAAAGGAGTACGTCAAGGCTATATATTGTCATCCTGCATATTTAACTTCTATGCAGAGTACATCATGAGAAATGCTGGTCTGGAAGAAACACAAGCTGGAATCAAGATTGCTAGGAGAAATATCAATAACCTCAGATATGCAGATGACACCACCCTTATGGCAGAAAGTGAAGAGGAGCTAAAAGCCTCTTGATGAAAGTGAAAGAGGAGAGTGAAAAAGTTGGCTTAAAGCTCAACACTCAGAAAACGAACATCATGGCATCTGGTCCCATCACTTCATGGGAAATAGATGGGGAAACAGTGGAAACAGTGTCAGACTTTATTTTGGGGGGCTCCAAAATCACTGCAGATGGTGACTGCAGCCATGAAATTAAAAGATGTTTACTCCTTGGAAGAAAAGTTATGACCAACCTAGATAGTATATTCAAAAGCACAGCCCTTACTTTGCTGACTAAGTTCCATCTAGTCAAGGCTATGGTTTTTCCTGTGGTCATGTACGCATGTGAGAGTTGGACTGTGAAGAAGGCTGAGCACCAAAGAATTGATGCTTTTGAAGTGTGGTGTTGGAAAAGACTCTTGAGAGTCCTTTGGACTGCAAGGAGATCCAACCAGTCCATTCTGAAGGAGATCAACCCTGGGATTTCTTTGTAAGGACTGATGCTAAAGCTGAAACTCCATTACTTTGGCCACCTCATGAGAAGAGTTGATTCATTGGAAAAGACTCCGATGGTGGGAAGGATTGGGGGCAGGAGGAGAAGGGGATGACAGAGGATGAGATGGCTGGATGGCATCACTGACTCGATGGGTGTGAGTCTGAGTGAACTCCCGGAGTTGGACTGGACAGGGAGGCCTGGTGCGCTGCGATTCATGGGGTCACAAAGAGTCGGACACGACTGAGCAACTGAACTGAACTTAACTGAACTGAACTGAAATTTCAGAAATATGCACGCATGTGTTCTAAGTGGCTTTAGTCACTTCTACGTCTTTGTTGCCCTATGGATTATAGCTCACCAGGCTCCACTGTCCTTGGGATTCTACAGGAAAGAGTACTACAGTAGGTTGCTATGCCCTCCTCCCAGAGATCTTCCTGATGCAGGGTCATATGCACATCTCTCACTTCTCCTGCATTGACAGGTGAGTTCTTTACCACTAATACACCTGGGAAGCCCAAAGTCACATATGCAGGGAGTCTATAAAGGCTGAGAACCAATCACTTAAGTAAACTAGCATGAATATTAAAAACTAAAATTATATACTCAACTCTAACTATAATAAATAGCTAAGGAATAAGCATGAAGATATAAAGTATAGCATCAAAACACAAAGTGGGGGAGAGATGAGTAAAAAAAAAAAAATTGTGGATCATTGAAAATGTGTTTGAACTGAAATGACCACCAGTTTAAAACAAGTTGACATAATTATGAGGCAACATATATAAAACTCATGGTAACCACATATCAAAAAATTGCAATAGATACACAGAAACTAAGAACAAAAGAACACAAGCATACTACTAAACAATATCATCAACCCACAATGGAAGAAACAAAAAGAAGAAATTAATGCAGAAGAACTAGAAAAACAAACTGGAAAACAAGTAATGTTAATGGACTAAATGCTCCAGTCAAAAGATAAAACATGAGTAACTGGATGAAAATATAAGACTCATCTATAATGCTGCCTGAGGGCTTCCCATCTGGCTCAGTGATAAATAATCTGCTTGCAATGCAGGAGACGGAGGTTCAATTCCTATGTCAGGAAGATCCCTGATAAAAGGAAATGGCAATCCACTCCAGTATTATTGCCTTGGAAATCCCATGGACAGAGGAGTCTGGTGGGCTACAGTCCATAGGGTCACAAAAGAGTCAGACACGAACAAGAAAACAAAACAAATATGCTACATACAAGAGAGTCACTTCAAATCCACAGACATACACAGACTGAAAGTGAGAGGATAAGAAAAAAAATATTGCACACAAACATAAATGACGAAGTGGGCAGTAACATTAACATCAGACAAAATAGACATCAGAACAAAGGTTATAACAAAGGAAGGCACCATATAATGATAATAAAGGAACAGGATACACATCTGTCGATGTATATGTAACCAATCCATGAGCACTTAAATATCTACACATAGATATATCGATATATATAGTATTAATAGACAAAGGGATAAGTTGGCAATGAATAGTAGGGCAGTCAAAGAGAAATAAAATAGAGACTTAAAAAAAAAAGAAAAGATCAATGGCATTAAGAGTTGTTTATTTGAAAAGATAAACAAAACTGATAAATCTTCAGCCATGCCCACCAAGAAGAAAAGAGAGGGGACCCAAAAACAAAATAAGAAATTAATAGGTTGAACTTAAAAAAATCTCCAGCAACAGAAGTCCTAGAAAGAACATCTTCACAGGGGAAACTATCAGACATAAAGATAATACCTATTCTTCTCAAACTATTCCAAGAAATTGAAGAGGAGGAAAAAAATCACAAATTCATTCTACAAGGTTACCTTTACCCAGACACCAAAATCAAAGGCATTACAGAAAATGAAAGTTACAGGGTTATACCACTAATGAATATTGTTGAAAAAATTAAGAAAACACTAGAAAACCAAATTCTGGACTTCCCAGGTGGAAGAATGGTAGAGCATCTGCCTTCCAACACAGAAGATGTAAGAGACATAGGTTTGATCCCTGGAGTAGTAAATGACAACCTACGGTATTCTTGCCTGGAGAATCCCATGGACAGAGAAGCCCGGTGGCTACAGTCCATGGGATTGCAAACAATTGGACATGACTGAGTGACTGAGCAGAGCAGAACAGAGCAGAGCAGAGCACATGATCCAAATACAACAATATATAAAAAGGATCATACAACATAATCAAGTTGGAACTATTCCAGGGATGCAAGGAGAGTTCAACACTAGCAAATCAATTAATGTGATATACCACAGTAACAAGAGAAAAGGTATAAATTATATAATCCTCTCAATAGAAGTTGAAAAAGACGTGTCAAAATTCAACATCAGTACATTAAAAAAAACTTTAATTAAAGTGAATATACGTGTAACATATCTTAACAAGATAAAGAATATTTATGACAAATGAACAGCTAATATCATACTCAATGGTCAAATACTAAAAGCCTTTCCTCTAAATTTAGGAACAAGACAAGATACTCAGAAGGGTCATCACTTCTATTTGACATAGTATTGTAAGTCCTAGCCACAGAAATCAGACAAGAAAAAGAAAGAAAAGGCATCCTACTTAGAAAGGAAGCAGTGAAACTGTCATTATTTGCAGTTGATATGATATTATATATAGAAATCCTAACATCTCCACAATATAATACAGCTTTACATATTAAGAACATTAACCATGTTCAAATAGGTTAAATTAAAAATTATCAGTTATAAAGTAATTATAACTTAGAATAGTGTAAGAGAAGAAAATTTATAGTTAAATTACACCTAGGACCCAACTTAAAAATTGGAGAGATCACATTGGCCAACTTGGGAAAGGTGTCTATAACTAATTCTTTTTAGTTTGACACATTTATCAAATGAATAAGGTGGACTAGACATTCACTAATTCTGCTATTAGAACCCTGTCTCTCTCGTAAGGTCCATGTTTATGTAGGAGCCCAGGACACTGAGAACAGAACAAATGCTCTTCATTTCAAAACTTTGACTTTTATATTGTATCCATGCTTAAATACTACTCCGACATTCATTTAATACTCAGAATCTAACAATTTGAAAGGAAGGATAGAGTCCATGATTTATCTCTACTTGTGGAAAACTAACATCATGGCATCTGGTCCCATCACTTCATGGAAAATAGATGAGGAAACAGTGGAAACAGTGTCAGATTTTATTTTTGGGGCCTCCAAAATTACTGCAGATGGTGATTGCAGCCATGAAATTAAAAGACGCTTACTCCTTGGAAGAAAAGTTATGACCAACCTAGATAGTATATTCAAAAGCAGAGATATTACTTTGCCAACAAAGGTCCATCTAGTCAAGACTATTATTTTTCCAGTAGTCATGTATGGATGTGAGAGTTGGACTGGGAAGAAAGCTGAGCACTGAAGAATTGATGCTTTTGAACTGTGGTGTTGGAGAAGACTCTTGAGAGTCCCTTGGACTGCAAGGAGATCCAACCAGTCCATTCTGAAGGAGATCAGTCCTGGGATTTCTTCGGAAGGAATGATGCTAAAGCTGAAACTCCAGTACTTTGGCCACCTCATATGAAGAGTTGACTCATTGGAAAAGACCCTGATGTTGGGAGGAATTGGGGGCAGGAGGAGAAGGGGATGACAGAGGATGAGATGGCTGGATGGCATCACTGACTCAATGGAAAAGAGTTTGAGTGAACTCCGGGAGTTGGTGATGGACAGGGAGGCGTGGTGTGCTGCGATTCATGGGGTCTCAAAGAGTCAGACACGACTGAGCAACTGAACTGAACTGAACTGAATTGTTGTTGGTCAGTTGCTAAGTCCTGTCCAATTCTTGTGATCCCATGAACTGCAGCATGCCAGGCCTCCTTGTTTTTCATCATCTTCTGGTGTTGGCTCAAACTCATGCTCACTGAGTCGGTGATGCCATTCAACCATCTAATCCTCTGTCGACCCCTCTCCTGTTGCCCTCAATTTTTTCCAGCATCAGAGTCTTTTCCAATGAGTCAGCATCAGGTGGCCAACATATCGGAGCTTAAGCATCAGTCCTTCCAATGAAAATGCAGGGTTGATCTCCTTTAAGATTGACTGTTTTGATCTCCTTGCTGTCCAAGGGACTTGCAAGAGTCTTCAGCACTAGGGTTCAAAAGCAGTATTTCTTTGGTGCTCAGCCTTCTCTATGGTCCAAATCTCACATCCAAACATGACTACTGGAAAAACCATAGCTTTGACTATACAGACCTTTGTCAGCAAAGTGCTGTCTCTGGTTTTTAATACACTGTCTCGTTGGGTCATAGCTTTTCTTCCAAGGAGAGTCTTAATTTGTGGCTACAGTCACCATCTGCAGTGATTTTGAAGCCCAAGAAAATTTAATCTGTCACTGTTTCCACGTTTTCCCCATCTATTTGCCATGAAGTGATGGGACCAGATGCCATGATCTTTGTTTCTGAATGTTGAATTTTAAGTCAGCTTTTTCACTCTCCTCTTTCACCTTCAACAAGAGGCTCTTTAGTTCCTCTTCACTTTCTGCCATTAAAGTGATATCATCTGCACGTATGACATTGTTGATATTTCTCTCAACAATCTTGACTCCAGCTTGCAAGTCATCCAACCCAGCACTTAACATGATGTACTCTGCATATATGTTAAATAATCAGGGTGAAAATATACAGCTGTGATGTACTCCTTTCCCAATCTGAACCAGTCCAATATTCCATGTCTACTTATCTTTTTGCCTAATTCAGCATTATTCACACAAAGACTATAATTTCATTTTTGTATTCCTTTTTTTAAGCTCTATATTCCTCCTAAAATGCCTTCTTCCAATATCAACATGTATTCATCTACAACATCCTTTAAAAACAGGTTAAGAATGTTGACTTAAAAAGGTTTGTTATCCTATATTATTGTGAATAATTCATAGAAACTGTATATTATTTACAATTTTAAAAATTATATGCAAACACCATTCTAATTAATCTGCACTAGAGAAAAATCACTACATTTCAATGGGCAGCCAATGATGACAATGTATCCTAATAAGAACACTGAAATGTTGTAGCAATATAAAGGTTTCACTGTACCCATGGACTTCCCTGGTGGCTCAGATGGTAAAGCGTCTGTCTACAATGCGGGAGACTCGGGTTCGATCCCTGGGTCGGAAGACACCCTGGAGAAGGAAATGGCAATCCACTCCAGTACTATTGTCTGGAAAATCCCATGGACAGAGGAGGCTGGTACGCTACAGTCCATGGGGTCGCAAAGAGTCGGACACGACTGTGCGACTAATCACACATAGTATAATTATAGTTCCTTTAGACACTCCAGTGTGTCATAATTAGATATTATTGACTAAATTTGCTATTTATAATTTGAGTTAGGCATTAATGCAATCACCAATTTTCAGTTCAGTTCAGTTCAGTTGCTCAGTCGTGTCCGACTCTTTGCAACCCTATGAATTGCAGCACGCCAGGCCTCCCTGTTCATCACCATCTCCCTGAGTTCACTCAGACTTACATCCATCGAGTCCGTGTTGCCATCTAGCCATCTCATCCTCTGTTGTCTTCTCCCCCTCCTGCCCCCAATCCCTCCCAGCATCAGAGTCTTTTCCAATGAGTCAACTCTTCGCATGAGGTGGCTAAAGTACTGGAGTTTCACCTTCAGCATCATTCCGTCCAAAGAAATCCCAGGATTGATCTCCTTCAGAATGGACTGGTTGGATCTCCTTGCAGTCAAACGGACTCTCAAGAGTGTTTTCCAACACCACACTTCAAAAGCATCAATTCTTCAGCGCTCAGCCTTCTTCACAGTCCAACTCTCACATCCATACATGACCACTGGAAAAACCATAGCCTCGACTAGACGGACCTTAGTTGGCAAAGTAATGTCTCTGCTTTTGAATATACTATCTAGGTTGGTCATAACTTTTCTTCCAAGGAGTAAGCATCTTTTAATTTCATGGCTGCAGTCACCATCTGCAGTGATTTTGGAGCCCCCCAAAATAAAGTCTGACACTGTTTCCACTGTTTCCCATCTATTTCCCATGAAGTGATGGGACCAGATGCCATGATGTTCGTTTTCTGAATGTTGAGCTTTAAGCCAACTTGTTCACTCTCCTCTTTCACTTTCATCAAGAGGCTCTTTAGCTCCTCTTCACTTTCTGCCATAAGGGTGGTGTCATCTGAATATCTGAGGTTATTGATATTTCTCCTGGCAATCTTGATTCCAGTGTGTGTTTCTTCCAGTCCAGCGTTTCTCACGATGTACTCTGCATATAAGTTAAATAAGCAGGGTGACAATATACAGTCTCGACATACTCCTTTTCCCATTTGGAACCAGTCTGTTGTTCCACGTCCAGTTCTAACTGTTGCTTCCTGACCTGCATGCTATTGATTTCCTCTATTTCTTTGCATTGATCGCTGAAGAAGGCTTTCCTATCTCTTCTTGCTATTCTTTGGAACTCTGCATCAGATGCTTATAACTTTTCTTTTCTCCTTTGCTTTTTGCTTCTCTTCTTTTCACAGCTCTTTGTAAGGCCTTCCCAGACAGCCATTTTGCTTTTTTGCATTTCTTTTCCATGGGGATGGTCTTGATCCCTGTCTCCTGTACAGTGTCATGAACCTTATTCCATAGTTCATCAGGCACCCTATCTATCAGATCTAGGCCCTTAAATCTATTTCTCACTTCCACTGTATAATCATAAGGGATTTGATTTAGGTCGTACCTAAATGGTCTAGCGGTTTTCCCTATTTTTTTCAATTTAAGTCTGAATTTGGCAATGAGAAGTTCATGATCTGAGCCACAGTCAGCTCCTGATCTTGTTTTTGCTGACTCTATAGAGCTTCTCCATCTTTGGCTGCAAAGAATATAATCAATCTGATTTCGGTGTTGACCATCTGGTGATGTCCATGTGTAGAGTCTTCTCTTGTGTTGTTGGAAGAGGGTGTTAGCTATGACCAGTGCATTTTCTTGGCAAAACTCTTATTAGTCTTTGCCCTGCTTCTTTCTGCATTCCAAGGCCAAATTTGCCTGTTACTCCAGGTGTTTCTTGACTTCCTACTTTCGCATTCTAGTCCCCTATAATCAAAAGGACATCTTTTTTGGGTGTTAGTTCTAAAAGTTCTTGTAGGTCTTCATAGAACCATTCAACTTCTGCTTCTTCAGCATTACTGGTTGGGGCATAGACTTGGGTTACGGTGATATTGTATGGCTTGCCTTGGAAATGAACAGAGATCATTGTCATTTTTGAGATTGCATCCAAGTACTGCATTCCGGACTCTTTTGTTGACCATGATGGCTACTCCATTTCTTCTGAGGGATTCCTGCTCACAGTAGTAGATATAATGGTCATCTGAGTTAAATTTACCCATTCCAGTCCATTTTAGTTCACTGATTCCTAGAATGTCGATGTTCACTCTTGCCATCACTTGGTTGACCACTTCCAATTTGCCTTGATTCATGGACCTGACATTCCAGGTTCCTATGCAATATTGCTCTTTACAGCATCTGACTTTGTTTCTATCACCAGTCACATCCACAGCTGGGGATTGTTTTTGCTTTGGCTCCATTCCGTCATTCTTTCTGGAGTTATTTCTCCACTGATCTCCAGGAGCATATTGGACACCTATTGACCTGGGGAGTTCCTCATTCAGTATCCTATTATTTTGCCTTTTCATACTGTTCATAGGGTTCTCAAGGCAATAATACTGAAGTGGTTTGCCATTCCCTTCTCCAGTGGACCACATTTTGTCCGACCTCTCCACCATGATCCGCTCATCTTGGGTTTCCCCATGGGCATGACTTGGTTTCACTGAGTTAGACAAGGCTGTGGTCCTAGTGTGATTAGATTGACTAGTTTTCTGTGAGTATGGTTTCAGTATGTCTGCCCTCTGATGCCCTCTTGCAACACCTACCATCTTACTTGGGTTTCTCTTACCTTGGGTGTGGGGTATCTCTTCACAGCTGCTCCAGCAAAGTGCAGCTGCTGCTCCTTACCTTGGACAAAGGGTATCTCCTCACCGCCTCCCTTCCTGACCTTCAATGTGGGATAGCTCCTCTAGGCCCTCCTGCGCCAGCGCACCCACCGCTCCTTGGAAGTGGGTTGATCTTCCTGGCCGCTGCCCCTGGCCTCAGGGCTGGGGTGGCTCCTCCCGGCTGCCATCCCTGGCCTCCGACATGGGCTGGCTCCTCTCGGCCCCCGACCCTGGCCTCCTACACGGGGTGGCTCCTCCAGACCGTTGCCCCTGATCTTGGACATGGGGTGGCTCCTCCTAGCCGTACCCCCTTGACCTCAACTTGGGGTGGCTCCTCTCGGTCATTCCTGCGCCGTTGCAGCCTGGCACTCTCAGCCGCTGCCCCTGACCTCGGATGTGGGGTAGCTCCTCTTGGCCACTTGCGCTGAGTGCGCCGGCCATCGCAGCAGCTTGCGCTGAAGAAAATCACCAATTTTACTATACACTTAAGAACACCTGTTTCAGTATAACATCTTTGGAAAATAAAGACAAAATATAATTTAGCTGTATGGTTTATATTGGAGTCTCATTTTTAAGCTTTTCATTCCATTAAACTAACTGAATTAAGAGGTTTTTTAGCTATTTAAGGATAAATATTGTCATGATTCCATTCTTCACATTATGAAAATATATGCAAAATTTTATGCATCTATGGGCATATATAGTGTAACAACAACAACAACCGAAAAAAAAAAAAAAAACCAGAAGAAATCCACTAAAAGATCCAAGGTAAAGCAACAGCAGCAGGGACTAACGGAAAGAGGACTTAAAGGGGAAAATAAGTAGAAGTAAAGAAGGCAAAAAGAGAAAGAATAAAAGAATGAAAAGACAAAGGAGGAAAGGAAGAAAGAGTGGTCTATGTTTCATATTCCTTTATTATAGGTACTTTCATGATAGTTATTCTATTTAATTGTGCAAAATTAACATGATAGCCTTATTTCTATCTTTAAGAAACTACGAACAACTTAAGAGGCCAATCATGATAACAATTCTAATTCATTGTAGAGTTGAGATTTTTTTTTTTTTTCTCTCCAATGGAAAGTTTAGTAAGTACTCCCTTTTCCTCAGTGTATCTCTTAACAAGAATAAGAATCAAAATGCCAAGAAAAAATGTAGACTAAATTATCTAACAATTTCAAACAAATGCCCTGCCCTGATCTGTAGGTAAAAATTGGACCAATATGTTAATTAAACTCAATCATAACAAGAGAAGTTTACAGTTTTAGTACAGACACATGGATTAGAATCATAGTCTGTTTGGTCATAGTGCCTTAAATCTCTTTTTCTACCTCTCATTAGGTCTTTTCTGATCCCCATCTCTGCTAGCTCTAAGGTACTTTTATAATAGTTGTAGGGATAAGGAGCTGGGCTCAGGATATTCACATTCTTTCCTTAGTCTCTTGTAGATAAGGGGAAAATTGTATTCCAGAATAGTAAGTGGTGAACAGTCATGATGTAGAAATATATGTATTTCTTTACTTAATATTGTCAAAACCTCAGTGATTATCTGAATGATCCCTGAGCATCCAGTGAACAGAAGATCCCAGGCAATATTTTAAAAAACCCTTCATCATCATACTGGTTTGTTCTAATCAATCATTTACACAAAAATGATTTAAACGGTGCATATTTTGTGCTTAAGCTGTGTGAGGTATTTAAAGAAAATTAAGATATGAAATTTGTCTTCAAGTAGATAGAAACCATGTTCTACAGTAATTCAAAAGAGATAATCTGAAAGTGACATGTGTTAAGAAAAATATGCCAAAGTAGTAGGCTATCATTGCCCATGTTATTCAGATATACAGTGAATTCAGTAGCTACTGTGGCTTCAGGTTACGGGACTATGAGTTCTAACAAAGAAGAATCAACACATATTTAACCTTAAACTGTCGGTAGCAGGAAAAGCACTATGCATAAAAAGGAGCATATAACTTGGAAGAATTTGAACAATGAAGGATAGAAAGATAAATCTGAGATGTTATACTGTAGTCGTTTACTTGTGCTGACAGAAATAGGCAACACAGGAGAAAAGGGACCTTGCCTTTTGTTGGTCATCAACTGCAAGCAAAGAAGGTAACAAAGATAAATAGACAATGTGAACTAAATGGCAGGTAATTTTCACAAAAGAATGGAAAAATAGTCATTTTTGTCCTACTATTTGGTGGGAAAAGGAGAAGCATATCTCCACAAATAGCTGCAAACCAAGATAAAATGTGTACCATATATCAAAAAAGGTGAAAATTGCCAAGAAAAAGTAAAAGAGAGCAATACAAGAGCAATGATCTGAATGAACTCTAGCTATATATATTTATTTTGCTCTCTAAAATAATGGCTTAACCTAGGAAAACATAAAAGTGCAGTGAGAGTTCAACAACACAATTCAAGATTATTAAGGCACAGCACATTTCAAAGATAAAACAAATCAAATGTTACTTTGCTTATTTATGTAATTTCTTCCAAAAAGACAGGTCAAAAAGAATATGTTTCTGAAATAAGACACTCAGTTCTTATTAAGAATAGAAATGTCTATAATATATTGTAAATTTCCATACTTAAAAATATAATGGTTGGGCATTTTGGCAGAAGGAAAAAGAGTTTTCTTTGATTCATCTTGTGGCATGCTAAGTTGCTTTAGTCCTGTCTGACTCTTTGCGACCCTATGGACTGTGGCCCATTATAGGTTCCTCTGTCCATAGGATTGTCCAGGCAAGAATACTGGTGTGCGTTGCCATGCTCTTCTCCAGGGGATCCTCTCAACCCAGGGATAAAATCTATGTCTCTTATTTCTCCTGCATTGGCATGAGGGTTCTTTACCACTCATAACAATTAAGTGTAAATAGAATATATCCTTTTTAATGACTGAGCAAGAGAAGCCCTGGATATATGAGCTTACAGTGTGCAAACACAAACACCACACACACACACACACACACACAGGAGGCAGAATAAGTAGTATAAATATCTTCTGATCATCTGAGTTTTAATAGCAAACCCTGTCTTTCTCTTGCTTTAGAACAAAGGTTTGAAAAGAAAGCTTTACTATTTCATTTTAATCAAGACACAGCAATATTCTTTGTTTTCACTCACTCTAAAAATCAAAAACATTTCTCTGAAATCTTACAAGTAGCGACAGCAGAGATTTTATTTAAAAGATGGCCCATAAAAGATAAGAATAGAAATCATAGCTATCTACAGAGATTAACTTAGAAACATATAAACTTTGACAGGAACTAATATTTCCATGTAATTTAGTTTCCAATGACTTTTTTCAAAACCCAGGATGCCCTGACTATCCCCCACCACAGGTGTTCTACTCTAAAAACAATGAATGTTAGTACAGAAAAATAACACTTTACCTCAGGTATACTGAAAGTATCATGCACACATCACAAAACTCAGTATGTGAACTCATAGTCAAACAGTCAATTACATGTCAGTCACAACCATGAAATCTTGAATAGAACAGAAACCAGTGGGTCATAGACTGGTAGAAAATAGAATTGAAGTTTTGTTTTTTTTTTTTTTTTTTGCCATGATAGCAAGTCCAGGTTGGCCTTGGTTTAAAATAAAACTAGTGAAATAGTATTTTTTTACATTTATGTAAAAATTGTTTATTGGCTTATACAAAAGACATGGAAATGAGTCTTTTGTGAAATGATTTGTTATTTGATTAATTCTATCTTTTCATCTAATGTTCAGGACTGGATTAGATTTGCTTAGCTCATATAACTGTCTGTCTCTCCCCATTAATTTTTCATCTTACCATACAAATAGTAGCACATTAATCAACAAAACTCTAGTTACTTCGCTGTGAGCCATTTCATGATTCAGTGAGTTAAATCGCAACTTGAAATATTTCCCCAGTTGAGAAAATTTATCAGAGTTACTTAGCCACTATTCACTATCTCTTGTTGTCAACTCTAAAAAAATAAATTTTTGATTTATTTTATTTTCTAAGTATGGGACATAAGCTCCATATTAAACTGTACATTTAAATGGCTCTTCTTGTTTAAATAATTTTATGAATACCCAATGGAATAATCATTGTTGCTGGCATGGAACATTCTTTTAATATTAACCTAATAATAGAAAACTATGCTTTCTTCCATCTTATAAAGAGTTGTATATCAAAAGTCATTTTTCCACTTAAGCATTTCAGAATATTAAAAAATAGTTTATTTTTACTCCTTTATTTTCTGAGTTCAACTGGACACAATCCTATTCTAGACTGTAAAATTCTAATATGCAATAGATAGAAACAGTAGGATAAAATTACATACTTGGCTGCCCTGTATCTTTTTAAAATTGTTGCCTGAAAGTAAAAAATGAGCAGTTTTTTACCAAGATATTAAAACTTGGTACAACAATGCTTGCATTGAACTTGTATGCAAGAAAGAGTTTGTTTATTAGAAAGTCAAAATTAAGGTTATAATAATTTTCTGTGAAAAGGGGTAAGGGTGCAGATACTATTCTGTGGAGTCATTTTCAAGAATGAAACAACTACTTCTATGCACTGCCCATCTTTCAATGCTACAATAAATTCCCTAGCAGATGTTTGGGATATATTGTTATTTCAAGTTTGGTCTTCTGAAGATACTGTTATATAAGCTAAGGATTAAAATGAATTAGCTTAGAAGAAAAACAAAGTGATGGGGTGATGGGGAAAAAGGACAAATTAAATTTAAAGCCATTCTCATTTCATTTTTTTTCTGAATAAGAGTAATTCATCAATTGAATCAACATAGGATATAAAACAAAACCAAAAAAAACAATAAATAGTAAATGTGAATTTCTTTGTAAAAGAATGAAGCAAGTGTAGTGAACAATTTCATTATACTTACATGGAGATACATCCTTTATAGTCCTCCAACTAAAATTTCGATGATAAAATCGAATGCAAGTCACATAAACTTTATTCAACAGAGTAAAAGCATTTTTTATATTTTTTCTAACCTTAGATACACATACTGCATTGCTTACTGCTCATGTATATTACCAAACAATGCAGAGATGCTGTATGTAGTAGATAACCCTTCATCTTGGCAGTGGTCTATGGTGAACAGCTGAACATTAAGCACTGCTGACACACCCCCAATCTGTCTAGAATGCAGCTGCAGCTGGAACTGGCACTGGGGTGGTACTAAAAGTTGTTTTACTCAAGATCTTGAGTGCTTTTAAAGTGACAATTAATAATCTGTGAATCACATAAAATTGAAAATTCATGTTTTCTTCTTGATCCTCTATGACCTAGATCATTTCTTATGATAACCAGTGTTTAAACACAACACTTAGGTGCTAAACTATTTAAATGGATTCACTCAGTTACCAGTGAATTGTTATTAGGCTATTTGAGTACATTCACATGTTTCAGATTGAAAAAAAAAAAAGAAAACTTTACCATCAATTTGGTTTACTAATAGACTCAATTCAAGATAAAATCAGTAGTCTTGAATAACAGTTCAGTTCAGTTCAGTCAGTCAGTTATGTCCGACTCATTGCAACCCCATGGACTGCAGCACTCCAGGCATCCCTGTCCATCACCAACACCCAGAGCTTACTCATACTGATGTCCACTGAGTCAGTGATGCCATCCAACCATCTCATCCACTCGCATCCTCTCCTCCTCCCGCTTTCAATCTTTTCCAGCCTCAGGGTAGTTTCAAATGAGTCAGTCCTTTGCATCAGGTGGCCAAAGTATTGGAGTTTCAGCTTCAGCATCAGTCCTTCCAACGAATATTCAGGACTGGTTTCCTTTAGGATGGACTGGTCGGATCACCCTGTAGTCCAAGGGACTCTCTCGAGTCTTCTCCAACACCGCAGTTCAAAAGCATCAATTCTTCGGCATTCAACTTTCTTTATATTCCAACTCTTGTCACATCCATATGTGAATACTGGAAAAACCATAGCTTTGACTAGACGGACCTTTGTAGACAAAGCAATGACTTGAATATAGAACCATTGAAAATGTTCAAATATAGGTTGAGTAACTACCTGACAAAAATATTAATTACTGTATATGACTTTAATGTTAATATTTAAATTTGATTTTAAGATTTTTCTCAGTATTCAGATTATTTAAGAGTAATCTTTCTTCCTATTTATATGACTATGTGTGTGTGTGTGTGTGTGTGTGTGTGTACTTGTATAAGTATACATACATACATATATATATATAGGGTATGCATTTTATAAATAGTGGAATTGAAATATCAGTCTTGCATTTCTGCTTTTGAAATGAGTATTGCTTTCAGAAGCTATCTACAAAATGATGTCAAAGGGAAAATATCTTTCTTTTAAGAAACTTTTTGAAATTTTACGTACTGTTATTGGTTAAATTGGGCTGGAAAATTACAGGCTGATATCACTGATGAAATAGACACAACAAAAATTCTCAACAAAATACTAGAATATTGAATCAAATAATATATTAAAAGCATCATAAACCATTATCTAGTCAAATTTATCCCAGGGATGCAAGGGTTTTTCAATATTTGCAAATTAACCAATGAAATACATGACATTAACAGATTAAAGAATAAAAGCCATAGGATCAGTTCAATAGACACAAAGAAATCTTTTGATTAAGTTCAGCATCAATTGCTGGGCTGGATGAAGCACAAGCTGGAATCAAGATTGCTGGGAGAAGTATCAATAACCTCAGATATGCAGATGACACCACCCTCACGGCAGAAAGTGAAGAAGAACTAAAGAGCCTCCTGATGAAAGTCAAAGAGGAGAGTGAAAAAGCTGGCTTAAAACTTAACATTCAGAAAACTAAGATCACGGCATCTGGTTCCATCACTTCATGGCAAATAGATGGGGAAACAATGGAAACAATGACAGACTTTATTTTTTTGAGCTCCAAAATCACTGCACATGGTGACTGCAGCCATGAAATTAAAAGACACTTGCTCCTTGGAAGAAAAGCTATGACCAACCTAGATAGCATATTTAAAAGCAGAGGCATTACTTTGCCAACAAAGGTCTGTCTAGTCAAAACTATGGCTTTTCTAGTAGCCATGTATGGATGTGAGATTTGGAGTATACAGAAAGCTGAGCACTGAAGAATTGATGCTTTTGAACTGTGGTGTTGGAAAAGACTCTTGAGAGTCAGTTGGACTGCAAGGAGATCAAACCAGTCAATCATAAAGGAAATCAGTCCTGAATATTCACTGGAAAAACTGATGCTAAAGCTAAAACTCCAATACTTTGGCCACCTGATACAAAGAACTGACTCAATGGAAAAGACCCTAAGGCTGGGAAAGACTGAAGGTGGGAGGAGAAGGGGATGGCAGAGGATGAGATGGTTGGATGGCATCACTGACTCAATGGACATGAGTTTGAGTAAGCTCTGGGAGTTGGTGATGGACAAGGAGGCCTACCATGCTATGGTCCATGGAGTCACAAAGAGTCAGACACAACTGAGCTACTGAACTGAACTGAATATCAATCATGATAGAAGCTCTCCAGAAGGTGAGCATACAGGGAACATACTTCAACATAATAAGGCCATATAACGACCGTCTCATAGCTAATATCATACTCAGCTGTGAAAAGCTAAAAGCATTTCCTCTAAAATCAGGAATAAGACAAGAATGGCCACCTTAGCCACTTTCAATCAACATAGCTTTAAAAGTCCTATCCTCAGCAATCAGAGAAGAAAAAGAAATAAAAAGAATTCAAATGGGAAAAGGAGTACAACTGTCCCTATTTGTAGATGACTTGATACTACAGATATAAAATTCTAAAGATACCATGAGAAAACTACTAGAGCTCATCAATGAGTGTGGTAAAGTTGCAGGATAAAAAGTTAATATACAGAAAGATGTTGCATTCATGTATACTAGCAATAAAATATCAGAAACAGAAATTAAGAAAACAATTGTATTTACCATCACATCAAAAGAATAAAATACCTGAAATAAAACTACATAGAGGCAAAAGACCTGTACTCAGAAAACTATAATATGCTGATGAAAGAAACTGAAGATGACACAAATAGATCTAAAGATATATCATGTTCTTGGATTGGAAGAATAAATATTGTAAAAATGACCATACTACCCAAGGCAATCTACAGATTCAAAGCAATACATATGAAGTTACTAATGGCATTTTCCACAGAACTAAGAGAGTTTTACAATTTGTATGGAAACACAAAAGACTCTGAATAGATCAAACGATCTCAAGAAAGAAGAATGGAGCTGGAGGAATCAGACTCCCTGACTTCAAACTATACTATAAACTACAATAATAAAAACAATATTGTACTGGCACAAAAACAGACACATGGATCAATGGAACAGGATAGAAAGCCCAGAAATAAACCCATGGACTTATGGCCAATTAATCTATGTCAAAGGAGACAAAAATATACAATGGAAAAACAGTTTCTTCAATAAATGGTGCTGGAAAAACTGGACAGCTACATGTAAAAGAATGAAATTAAAACATTCTCTAACACCATATATAAAAATAAACTCAAAATGGATTAAAGACCTAAATTTAAGACCAGATACTATAAAACTCTTAGAGGAAAATATAGGCAGAACACTCTGACATAAAATCCAGCAATATTATTTGGCTCCATCTCCTAAAGTAATGGAAATAAAGCAAAAATAAACAATGAGACCTAATTAAACTTAAAACTTTGGCACAACAAAGGAAACCATAAACAAAATGAAAAGGCAACATACAAAACAGAAGAAAATATTTGTAAGTGATGTTACCAATGAGGGGTTAATTTCCAAAATATACAAACAGTTCATACAGCTCAATATCAATAAACAAAAACCCAAGTTAAAAAAATTTTTTGCAGAAGACCTAAACAGACATTTCTCCAAAGACATACAGATGGCTAATAGGCACATAAAAAGATGCTCAAGATGGTTAATTATTAGAGAAATTCAAATCAAACTATTAACAAGGTATCATCTCACATCTGTCAGAATGGCTATCATCAAGGTCTACAAATAATAAATACTGGAGAGGGAGTGGAGCAAAGATAATTCTCTTGTGCTGTTAATTGGAATGTAAACTGTTGCAGTCACTATGGGGAACAAGATGGAGGTCCCTTAAAAAAAAAAAAAATTGAGTCACCATACAATCCAGCAATCCTACTCCTGGACATATATCCAGAAAAGATGAAAACTCTAATTTGGAAAGATACATGAACCCCAATGTTCATGGCACTTATGTTCATTGCCATTTCCTCCTCCAGGGGAACTTCCTGACCCAGGGATCAAACCTGTGTCTCCTGTGGGAGACAGAGGATCCTGGCAATCTACAGTCTACCAGGTTGCAGAGTCAGACATGATTGAAGTGATTTAGCACAATTTTGTAGCTTGTATGAGACAATTCCTGGGATTATAGTGCATTTACCTTATAGACAGAGAAGCTTTTTATCTGGTCACTTTAGAAATTCACTAAGTTATGCCAGAGTCACTGGATAATGTAATTTTTTCCTGTAGGGGTAAATGGGTCGAAAAAGTTGTTTATTATAGTAAAAAAATATGCCACCAGTTAGACAGAGACCATGTATCAGTAGTTTCCCTTCTACAGAATAATTATGAAAAACTAAATATCAAGGAGTGCATGGATGAACAGAAAGTAAAGGGAAAGAATAATTTGACTTACTTCATGATTTCTATTCTCTTTGATCAACTGAGGGCCATAGTTTGGTGTTTGAAGTTCAAATGAGTCTTTTCAAAGATACACCAGAATTGATAGTAAAAAAATTTGAACACATTTTGAAAAGCTAAAATTAGTATTACACATGACAATTAAGTAAAAAGTATAACAAAATAAATTTAGAATATTTTATTTTAAGATTTGCTTATAATCAAACTACTCATTAACTATTAACTATAATATATTACCTTAGGTTTTCCTTCCTTCATTAAGGAGATTTTCCCATGTCAGGAATAATATTTTGTAGCTTATGGTCTTTTAATGATATATCTTAAAAATTGAAAGTGCATCAATATCTAAAGAGGATAGTTATAGTCACAAAGGTATGAGAATTAAAAATTAAATTTCTAATTAACATGAAAGGTGAATTTAGAAAGAAGATACAGTAAAACTTTGATTAACAGAAACCCAGAGCCATGGCTTCAATTAATAAAGATTTTCCTTAACTTTTAAATGAGAACCAAATTATAAGAAATGACCTCATACTAAAAATTTGGTTAAAAAATAATTTAAAGTTTGGAGCAACTATATTGCTGTTCAGTCTTCTACATCATGTATTGTCTAAGAGTAAGTGACACAGAGAAGTTTGTGGAAGAGTAAGTGATATAGAGATCTTAATCCCATGAACTGTAAGGTCCTTAGTCCTTACTGAGGATAAATTTGTTAGAATGTCTCAAATCCAATGTTTAATACTCAATTTATGGTCAGGCAGCGATGCCTACTTCACCTTTGTTAATGCTAATTAATCAAAATAAGAGAAGAGCACTATTTGTGCATAAGTGTTACAATAACAGACACAATAATTCTTATGATTATTGGAATAATAAATTAATGCAAAATTATCTAGACATTTTCATCAATTACACATTCAAATGTTAAAATAATATTTTAAGTTTTAATGATCTTTTCACATAGAGATAGGTCATTCTCCTTTGTTAAATCTACTTCTATAGGAGATTTGATTTCTACCTAGGGGATAGAGAGGCTATGACATAGTTGATACAATCACTTTGATCAAAAAGTCAGGAAAATGATGCTGCATGGAAACCATGCATATCCTAAATTTATGGAAACAAAATACTCTCAAAATACTCATTTCAAGAATCAGGCATATGCTAAGAGATCAAGAGAGTTAGAAGTTTATAAGGAGCCATCTGAGGTGCCATGAAACAACCAGCAGTGGAAGTCTTTATAGAGTAGATGACTGGTGGTTCTATATGAAGGATCTCTCTTTCACCAGTTTCCTGAACTTTTCACTCTTTCCAAGTGTTCTCCCAGGATGCCCCTCCTGATATTTCTCCCAAATGAGATATATTCGTCTCCCTCTACCAACATTTTATATGGCTCTTCAGAGTACATATCTTTTCAGAGATAAGCCTTTCATGAAATATACTTTTCCTCTCATTTCCCACTCTTACCCATTTCTACATCTTGAAGGGAGTAACAAGGTTAAAGAGTCAAGTTTTATTTTGTTTTTCGCTTTTTCCTCTGAAATTTCTGCAAATGGAGATGTGTCTTATTTGTGCTTTAGTATAATGTATCTATGATACCAGTTCCTTAGTAAATAAAGGAGGTGAAAATAGTTTTCTACTAATATCCTGTTGTATCAATTCATGGCATGATAAGTGGTATTTATTTATTCAACATAATTATTAAACACTACTTATATGCTAGTTTCTGATAATAGAATTGTGAAAAAATAAAGGTGATATCTAATTTCATGTAATTTACAGCATAGTTCAGAGATAGTACTTATGTCGCACTCATGAGGCCAAACTCCACTCACAACAGCTTACAGGCAGTGCTAACTGACATGTCTCAGCACAGTTTCTAAATTATCACTACCAATCTATTAAAATCGCCATCAGATAGGACATGTTTTTTCATTGTCATTTTTTTCATCGGCTAAGGCACTTCAGTCACGTCCGACTCTGAAACCCTATGGACTATAGCTCACCAGATTCCTTTATCCATGGGATTCTCTAGGCAAGAATACTGGAGTAGGTGGCTATGTCCTTCTCCAGGGGATCTTTCTGACCCAGGGATTGAGCCCATGTCTCTTATGTCTCCCACATTGGCAGGCAGATTCTTTACCACTAATGCCAGCTGGAAAGCCCCATAATTTTTTAATAGCCAACTGTAAACTGAAAGAAGGAAGCAAGCTACCATTATATGCCACAGAACCCATAGCACCATTTGATCAATAAATATTTCTTTATTTGTATAATAAGTATTTCTTCAATTAAATATGTTATTAATCATTTTTTTACTTTAAAATAACATTAAATATGGATTAAATATGGACAGGGAGCCTGGCATGCTACAGTCCACGGGGTCACAAAAAGTTGGACATGACTGAGTGACTGAACTGAACTGAATATTACATATATATTAGGTGTCCATTGAATTACAGAAGAAGATGAGCTTATAGAGCTTCCTAAGTAAATTTGGAAAAGCTGAAGGAGGAATTTCTGCTATAAATTCATAGGAATTATAAATGCATTTATTAACTCATTTTATTGGACACCTGCTCTGATCTTAGAATTGTTTTAGACTTTTTGAAATAATCAATGAACAATATAGACAGAACCTTGCCTTTACGGGGCTTACCTTTTGACAGGAGGGATAAACACACAGTAAACATAATAAATAAGTGAAATACATAGGACATAATAACCTGGTTTTAAAAAAAGAGAGAGAGAATAAATATTGGAGAATAGAGTAAGAAGCAAGGGCAACATGTTAGATTAAATAGGTTGGTCACTGTATTATCAAAGATTAAACTGAAGGCAATACTTGAAGAAAGTAAGGAAGGTTTCCAAGTGGTAAAAGGAAGAAGTAGTAGAAAAAGACTATTCTAAGCAACTGGGCAGCCTTTGGCTCTGCTCTCACACTTACACTGTTCTTCTGAAAGTCATCACTGCTGTTACTAAAACCAGAGATCACTCCTGCTTCCCAATCACTTCTATCAGCAGCTTTTGACATGGGTGATATGTCTCCACTTTTTGCATGACCATCATCTTTTAGCTTACAAGGAACTATCTTTGTGGACTTTTTCCCACTTCCCTGGCTGTCTTCTTTTCTGGTTTGCCCTAAAATTCCCGACTTCTAAGTACCAGAGGGCTTTCAATGTTTAATTCTTGTATTTTATTAATATTACAGATTCAGTTCTCTGAATAAAAGATACTGACATAAAGTCTGGCATATAAAATATTTATTAGAGATCAACATCTGTGGAAAGAAGAGAAAAATAAGATTGCACAGTAGGAAAAGTGGAGTTGCAGGGCAGAGTTATGGCAGCCTCAGGGGAATCCAATGGAAGCAGAGTCAGAGTTACTCTGAATTGAGCTGAAATGGTACAGACCATCAGTCACTGGGTGGAGAAGGCCCAAACAGGTCAGCTGAGGCAAAATCTGAAATAGCTTTCAGATGGAGGCTGTGTACTGAGAGCACTCTTAAACTCTTACAGGGGAATCTGGGCAATTCATCTCCATATCTAACATTGACTTCTTCTCTACCTACATGCAATCCCTTTTTTGGCTCATATATTCTTATGACTATAAACAAAATACATAAAGTGTTTCATATTCATGGCCAATGCCAAAATGATACAAACATCAAATAAAATATACTCAAAACTAGAGAAGGGAGATCAAGATGGCAAAGTAGGAGGAAGCTGAGCTCACCTCACCCTTGAACACAACAAAAATACATTTACAAGTGGAGTAATTCTCACTGAAAACAATCTGGTGACTGGCAGAAAGGCTCTTCTAGAGCCACGACTATAAAGAAAGACTATACAGAGTCAGGTAGGAAGAGAAAAGCAATTGGTTTGGGCCCCATGTCACTGGCAGAGGACACAGAAGAGGAGGGGATATTATGAGCTCAAAAATCCTCCATGAGGAGTGGAGGTCTGAGCCACATTGGACACCCCAGTCCTGGGATCTGAAAACAATAGGACAACTCTCCTCAGCTGGTTTGGAAAAAAAGTGAGACTTAACAGAGCCCTCGAGGAAATCTAAGCTCTGATCCTAAAGAGCGCAAACACACATATTTACTCCCAGTAACAACAGTGAGAGAGCAGATTGAAAATATGCCTGAGCTCCTGCCCATGGCCTGTGACCACCACAGGGCACACCCTAGCCCTCACCAGTCACCTCTCTTGCTCAGGTGCTATTCTCCACTAGTGTAGAGGCTGCATGAAATGTTCCCTTGGTATCTCTAATTTTCTTGAAGAGATCTCTAGTATTTCCCATTCTGTTGTTTTCCTCTATTTCTTTGCATTGATCACTGAAGAAGGCTTTCTTATCTCTTCTTGCTATTCTCTGGAACTCTACATTCAGATGCTTATATCTTTCCTTTTCTCCTTTGCTTTTTGCTTCTCTTCTTTTCACAGCTCTTTGTAAGGCCTCCCCAGACAGCCATTTTTCCTTTTTGCACTTCTTTTCCATGGGGATGGTCTTGATCCCTGTCTCCTGTACAATGTCATGAACCTCTGTCCATAGTTCATCAGGCACTCTATCAGATCTAGTCCCTTAAATCTATTTCTCACTTGATTTAGGTCATACCTGAATGGTCTAGTGGTTCTTCCTACTTTCTTTAATTTAAGTCTGAATTTGGCAATAAGGAGCTCATGATCTGAGCCACAATCAGCTCCTGGTCTTGTTTTTGCTGACAGTATAGAGCTTCTTCATCTTTGGCTCCAAAGAATATAATCAATCTCATTTTGTGTTGACCATCTGGTGATGTCCATGTGTAGAGTCTTCTCTTGTGTTGTTGGAAGAAGGTGTTTGTTATGACAAGTGCGTTCTCTTGGCAAAATTCTATTAGCCTTTGCCCTGCTTCATTGCGTATTCCAAGGCCAAATTTGCCTGTTACTTCAGGTGTTTCTTGACTTCCTACTTTTGCATTCCAGTCCCCTATAACGAAAAGGACATCTTTTTGGGGTGTTAGTTCTAAAAGGTCTTGTAGGTCTTCTTAGAACTGTTCAACTTCAGCTTCTTCAGCGTTACTGGTTGGGGCCTGCCTCTTGAGAAACCTATATGCAGGTCAGGAAGCACAGTTAAAACTGGACATGGAACAACAGACTGGTTCCAAATAGGAAAAGGAGTACATCAAGGCTGTATATTGTATCTCTGCTTATTTTACTTATATGCACAGTACATCATGAGAAACACTGGGCTGGAGGAAGCACAAGCTGGAATCAAGATTTCTGGGAGAAATATCAATAACCTCAGATATGCAGCTGACACTACCCTTATGGCAGAAAGTGAAGAGGAACTAAAAAGCCTCTTGATGAAAGTGAAAGAGGAGAGTGAAAAAGTTGGCTTAAAGCTCAACATTCAGAAAACGAAGATCACAGCATCTGGTCCCATCACTACATGGGAAATAGATGGGGAAACAGTGAAAACAGTGTCAGACTTTATTTTGGGGGGCTCCAAAACCACTTCAGATGGCGATTGCACCATGAAATTAAAAGACACTTCCTCCTTGGAAGGAAAGTAATGACCAGCCTAGATAGCATGTTGAAAAGCAGAGACATTACTTTGCCAACAAAGGTTCATCTAGTCAAGGCTATGGTTTTTCCAGTGGTCATGTATGGATGTGAGTTGGACTGTGAAGAAATCTGAGCACTGAAGAATTCATGCTTTTGAACTGTGGTGTTGGAGAAGATTCTTGTGAGTCCCTTAGACTGCAAGGAGATCCAACCAGTCTATTCTCAAGGAGATAAGTCCTGGGATTTCTTTGGAAGGAATGATGCTAAAGCTGAAGCTCCAGTACTTTAGCCACCTCATGTGAAGAGTTGACTCACTAGAAAAGACCTTGTTGCTGGGCGGGATTGGGGGCAGGAGGAGAAGGGGACGACAGAGGATGAGATGACTGGATGGCATCACTGACTCAATGGACGTGAGTCCGAGTGAACTCCAGGAGATGGTGCTGGACAGGGAGGCCCTGCATGCTGCTATTCATGGGATCACAAAGAGTTGAACACGAATGAGGGACTGAACTGAACTGAACTGAACAGAGAGGCTGCAGTTGTCAAGGAGAGTGTGCAAACTTAGAGGGAGTGGAACTAACTCAGACTTTGCCTGAAGGGCTTCTGTTCCAGCACCCTGGACCCCAAAAATTCACTCAATAGGTTAATGACCACTGAACCCAGGAGAAGCCTCAGCTCATATCTGATTCTGGCTCTAGCTCCTTTATCTCCAGCCCTAACTTCCACCTAGGTGGTAGCTGCAGACACCTAAGGGAAAATGACACTGTTTTCCCTTCAGATCTAGCTCTCCCACCCTGGGCACAGGCAGACTGCGTAGGGATGTGCTCATATGACTACACTCTTTCGTGACTAAGATAGGTAACTGCCTCACCCAAGTTCATAGACATAGAGAAAGTTAAACAAAATAAGACAGAGAAACATGTTTCAAATGAAAGAAAAAGAAAAACAATTTAAAAAAAAAAGCTAATGAATAGAGATAAATAACTTACCAGGTAAAGACTTCAGAGAAATGGTATAAGAATGCTAACTGAACTTGAGGGAAAAAATGGATAGCCATAGTGAGAATTTTAACAAGGAACTATAACATATAGAAAAGAACCAGTAAGAACTAAATAATACAATAACAGACATTTTTTAAAAATACAACTGAATAATACACAATAGCAGACATTTTAAAAAGATACACTAAAGTGAATCAATAGCAGACTAGGTGATACAGAAGAAAGTTGAGTAATCTAGAAAATAGAATAATAAAAATATCAATCAGAAGAGCAAAAAGAAAACAATTTTTTTTTAAAAAATGAGGATAGTTTAGTGAAACACTGGAACATCAAGGATTCTAACATTATAGAGGTTCCAGGAGAAGAGAGAGAAAGTGGTAGAAAATGTATTTAATTATCATGGTTGAAAGTTTCTTAAAGCTAAAGAATGAAACATATTTGTAGGTACAGGAAGCATATATGTACCAAACATGATGAACCCAAACGAATCCATACCAGGACATGTTATAATTAAAATGGAAAAGTTAAAGAGACAATCCTAAAAACAGCAAGGGAAAAACACAGAGTCACATACAGACAGCACCACGAATTTTCTGCAAAAATGTTGCAGGCCAGAAGAGAGTGGCATGACATACATAAAGCGTTGAAAGGGAAAAACGTACAAGCTAGGATACATTACCCAGCAAGGTTATTATTCAGAACTGAAGGAGAGAAAAGGACTTCTCAAACAGGCAAAAATTAAAAGAATTTATCAATACTAAACCAAGAAGTTGTAGCACACATATACAATGGAATATTAGCCATGAAAAGGAAATATTTGAATCAGTCTTAGTAAAATGGATGTTTCAAGAGCCTCTTATATAGAGTGAAGTAAGAAAGAGAAAAACAAACATCAGTTAGAATCAGACATGGAACAATGGATTGGTTCAAAACTGGGAAAGGAGTATGTCAAGGCTGAATATTGTCACCTGCTTATTTAACTTATATGCAGAGTACCTTGTGTGAAATGCCAGGCTGGATGAATCACAGCTGGAATAAGGATTGCCAGGAGACATATTAACAACTTCAGATATGCAGATGACACCACCCTGATGGCAAAAAGCGAAGAGGAATGAAAGAGCTTTTTGATGAAGGTGAAAGAGAGTGAAAAGGTGGCTTAAAACTCAATATTCCAAAAATGAAGATCATGGCATCCAGTCCCATCACCACATAGCAAATAGATGGGGAAACAATGGAAACAGTGACAGACTTCATTTCCTGGGGCTCAAAAAACAGTGTGGACAGGGACTTCAGCCATGAAATTATAAGACCCATGCTCCTTGACAGAAAACCTATGACAAACCAAGACAGTATATTAAAAAGCAAAGACATCACTTTGTTGACAAAGGTCCTTCTAATCAAAGCTATGGTTTTTCCAGTAGGCATGTACAGACGTGAGAGTTGGATCATTAAGAAGGCTGAGCACTGAAGAATTGATGCTTTCAAATTGTGGTGCTGGTGAGAGTCCCTTGGACAGCAAGGTGATTAAACCAGTCAATCCAAAAAGAAACCAACCCTGAATATTCATTGGAAGGACTGATGCTGAAGCTCCAATACTTTAGTCACCTGATGCGAAGAGCCAACTCATTGGATAAGACTCTGATGCTGGGAAAGATTGAGGGCAAGAGGATAAGGGGGGCAACAGAATGAGAGAGTTGGATGTCATCACCAAATCAATGGACATGAATTTGAGGATACTCTAGAAGATACTGGAGGACAGAGGAACCTGTATTGCTATATCCCATGAAGTCACAAAGAGTTGGACATGACTTAGTAACTGAACAACAGCAACCATGCACATTTATGGAATCTAGAAAAATGGCACTGATGAACCTGTTTGCAGGGTAGGAATAGACACACAGACATAGAAAACAGACTTGTAGGCACAGAGTGGTAAGGAGAGGGTGGAATGAATTGAGAGAGTAGCACTAAAACATATACATTACCATATATAAACTAGATAGGTAGTGGGAAGTTGCTGTATAACACAGGTAGCTCAACCCAGCGCTTTGTAACAACCTAGAGGTGTGGGATGGAGAGGAGGAGGGAGGAAGTTTCAAGAGGGAGGGGACATATGTACAGTGTTTATGGCACACCAACACAACATTGTAATTAAAAATAAAAATAATTAAAATGTTCTAAATAAAACTCCAAAAAGTGGTAAAGGGTATTTCTTAAGTGAAAAAGAAAAGGCTATAAGGAGAAATAATAACTTATAGGAAAGAAAAAAATCACACTAGTAATGATAAAAATATAGTCAAGACTGTGGAGGATCAGTCACTCAAACAAGCTAAAATGAAGATTAAAACACAAAAGTTGTAAAATCAACTATAACTACAATAAATACTTAAGGGACATGCAAGAGATGTAAAATATGATCTCAAAAATGCAAATGATGGGGAAAAGGAGTTAAAAAGGGTATATTCTTTAGCCAGTCTCACTCATTAAGAAAAAAATAGAAGACACAAGTAAAGTAAGAAATGAAAGAAAAGTCATCACCAACAGCCAGGCTCCCTCTCTCACTCCCTCTTTGACTCTGGCTCTATCTATAGACAGACACTATGTGAAGATATCTGAATATTAACATTGTTGTCATTATTGATTTCACTCTCCTTGCATTACTTTATAGAATAGGTCTCTTTCAGCAGAATAAAATGAATCATTTATCCATTTACTGTCATGTTAAGCACACTTGTGAAAAAAGGCATAAGACAATGGGCATTCCATAGTGTGATGTACATTTGACTACATTAAAATATTTTTGTCTGCTTGAGGTGGTATTATTGATTTAAAATTTTATTTTCTTTTGCATTAGTTTTATCATTTTGTATCATTTTCCAACACTGTATCACCTCCCAGGCATTTAGCTAGCCACTACTAATGCATCATCTCATGCCTGGAGATATTTCCCAAAAGTGTATTTCCTTACAATGATTTGATCCTTCTTGTTACATCTGGGCATGCACAATCAATGTCCCATAAAGGTGAGTTTCAATATGAGGGTCTTCATCATTTGCATAATGTCCAAACAAAAGAAGTACTTTTTTAGTATAGATTTCATATTATGCATATTATGTATAAAAAAAGAAGCAAGTTTTTGTTTCATTTTTTTGTTTTGCTTTAGTATAATCACATTAAATGGTATCAGTGGTTGATGCTTCATGATTGGGTATATCATGAGTATTATCATATATGATAAAGTTTTTCATAAGCTCTTGAAAAATACAGGTCAATTTAAAATGACTATTTTAATATAAATACTAAAATAGAATCATTTTTCAAATGTCTGCTTTAATTTTTTACATTAAGCTGTGTGTGGCTATCTTGCCCCACCCTCCTTGGACCAGTGAACTAGTTGGGCATGTTTTTCCTACAGCAATGGAAAAAGCACAAGAAGGCACATCTCCTAAAGTGCGTATTTTAAGCATGAACCAATAAAGTCTTACACTCTCCTATTCATACTACTAAGACTAAGTAATGAAGAATTACACTCTTCCACGGGGAGAATGAATTGAATATCCTTAACACAATCTAATCAGGGGGAAGGGCAATTATATAGTTTAATTGAGCCAGGATTGTAGCTTGGTGAAAAAGGAAAACATGAAGAGGATTGAGATAATGGATATTTGTGCTGTTCTGCACTGAGTCTCTCAGTTGTGTCCAACTCTTTGCAGCCACATGGACTGCAAAGGCTCCTCTGTCCATGGAGATTCTCCAGAAAGAATTTTGGAGTGGGTTGCCATGCCCTTCTCCATGGGATCTTTCCAACCCAGAGATCAAACCCAGGTCTCCCACATTGCAGGTAGATTCTTTACCATCTGAGCCACCAGGGAAGCCCAAGAATATTGGACTAGGTACTCTATCCCTTCTCCAGGGGACCTTCCCAACCCAGGAATCCAACCAGGGCCTCCTGCACTGCAGGTAGATTCTTTACCAGCTGAGCTACCAGGGAAGCCAAAAGGATATTTAGAAGGTAATATAAATAGGATATAGGGATGGACTATGATGAGGTGGGGGAGGGTTTGTTGAAGAGCTGCCATGCATTATTTCTGGGAAGTACGAATTCAATAACTTGATGCTTAGTGTGGCTATTCATAGAGATGGTAGACATTGAAAGATATGAGGGTGGTTTCCTGGGTGGGGCTGGGGAGTTATAAATAACTGCCATCATTTTTACTGTTGCTATTGTCATCATTATTATTATCAGTGGTTTGGTAAATTGAAGAGAGCACAGCCTTCAGCACTTATTCCTATGCTTGGGCATAAGTCTACTTAAGGGCCCTAAAATTACTCAGGTATATCCAAGATTGGGAGAAGGCGAAGGCACTCCACTCCTTTCCAGGTACTCTTGCCTGGAAAATCCCATGGACGGAGGAGCCTGGTAGGCTGCAGTCCATGGGGTTGCGAAGCGTCAGACACGACTGTGTGACTTCCCTTTCACTTTTTACTTTCATGCATTGGAGAAGGAAATGGCAACCCACTCCAGTGTTCTTGCCTGGAGAATCCCAGGGACGGAGGAGCCTCGGGGGCTGCCGTCTATGGGGTCCCACAGAATCGGACATGACTGAAGTGACTTAGCAGCAGCAGCAGCATCCAAGGTTACCAGCACCTTTTCTTCTACAGAACAGCTCCTATAATATCATCCATCCAGACTTCCCTCCCATCAATTGCAGCCATAAGGCAGATATTATGGCATCTCCCATACCAACTCCGGGTTGTGAGATGCTCTACCCTCTACTGGCCTCAGCACCCTGGACCCCTACTTGTCCAGGAGACAGGATTAAAAAAATTCTTATATAAATTTCCATTTGATATTTTTTCAATGTGCCAAAATGCTTTCCATTTTGATAAAAATCTGAAACATTAGTTTCGATTCCATCTTAGTAATTTTTTTTAATGTAGAATACTTTTATTCTGACAATCATGACAATAAGTTCTACCTAGAAGTCAAAATAAAGTTTGAAAATTGGATTAAGAAAATAAAGCTTACTTCAACTTAAAATGTTTTTACTACTGAAGGGGTGGTTAAATTACATTTTGACCTATTAATGAGCAGCGCCACTTAGCTCAGTACCAGCATAAATGCATCTAGATGAAACACATACACATACACAATTATTTAACATTTTCAGCACAGCTGCTTTATGTGAGTATTTATTAATTGTCTGTAAAATCAGCAAAATATGTTCAGTAAGTGCCAGCTTGGCATATACTGTACATAATCACACATTGTGCCACACAGTTATGTCATTTTATAATCATGCTAATAATTAGCAGACAACTAAAATTTCAACAAACTATAAATGTTATATTTAATTACTTTATCATCTTTGTGTGTTGCCATGGAGATCAAACTGCTACCTCAATCCATAAATTCAGTTCTTTTATAATTTCCATCTTTATCAATGTGAATGTGGAATGAACTAACAAAATTGGGAAGCACATGCAAACAAGTTAGTATTTCCTAGACATGTTTTCTATTCACACAGCTTGTACACAATGCTGCGAAATTTTATCAGGTTCTCTCAAACATCTTCAAAGCATTCCTGAGCTCTGAAATTAAAGGGAGAGAAATAAAATAAATCTTTATAAGATACAATTTCCACCTTCTGTCAGGAACTAACGATTAGAAAACTCTTTATAGGTTAAACCAACCATTACATTTTATAGTTCTGTATATTTCCAAACATAAAGAATAAAGCTCTTTTACTATAAACTATCCTCATACAGTAAGCACTAGTATCATCCACAGCAGCAGTCTATGTAACAATTCATCATATATCTAGTTTTGTTTTTCTACAGTATCTTTTTTATAGGTCTGCAAATTTCCCTAAGAATATTCCTGCATCTAAAATTACTTATAACTTAAAACTGTCTTGTAATAAACACTGAGTGTGTGCCAATCCTTCGCATAAAGCAACCAGCATCCATTTTACACCATTTTGAGTATAAGAAACTTGGGTCATTAACATGAATTACTCTTCTTGTAGGTAATAGGTATTGAAAGAATCCAAAGATATACTCAGGGCCTTGACTTCACTGAAAGATTCTAGTTATATTGAAAACTTTAAAAGTATATTATAATTTAATCAAATCTTAGGACTTTATATATACAATTCTAACATGTCAGTGTTCTTAATGGGTGGCAGACATCACCAAGCCTCTTGACCTTATCTGTCTAGCTCATAGTAAGAGTTGCTCAGTCATGTCCAACTCTTTGCAACCCTGTGGACTGTAGCCCACCATGTTCCTCTGTCCATGGAATTCTCCAAGCAAGAATACTGGAGTGGATTGCAATTTCCTTCTCCAACCCAGTTCATAACTGGGGGGATATTCATACTAAAATGCCCCAGTCCATTGTTGGCTTACTTATGAATAGGGCAAGCCCAAGAGACTAGAGATATCCAAACTTTGGATTGGGTTAGATACACGTACATGCTATTCATTAATTCATTCATATATGTTCATTTATCTAATTGCTAAATAAAACATGAATTTTGAAGATACTTGATAAAATAACAAATTTTTAAAGACTGACCAATACTTTTTCAGATATTTCTCCAATATATAACTGAATGTTCAGAAATTAATAATAAAGTGGTACAAAATTCAAAAAACATTGGCAAAAGGGTATAAGTGAATTCAAGAAACCATAGTTGGAAGTAGAATGTTATTAATGCCACAATATAATAAATAAACAATTTCAAAAGAGAGAAAATTCAAATTCTCTCAAGTTCCTGGGGAGACAAAATTTTTCTTCATAAAATTCAGAGCTTTATATGATAAAATGTAATCAAATATCAAAACATGAGGCTGGATCATGCAAGGCAACATTAAATCTTGCCTGGGTTATTGATAAAGTCTCTCATCTGATTTTACTGCTTCAAGTTAGTCCTTTTCCAAGCCAAACTCTATACAGATGTGGGAGACACTTTTCTAGAGCATAAATTATACATAAGAGCACTTCATTACTTAAACTTTTTCTATTGTTCCAAGTTTTCCTTAGAATTAACACTAAAATCATTGATATGAAATACAAGTCAATTCAAAATGGTTCCTTTGCTTAACTTTCTCATTTTCTATCCTGCCATTTTTCCCTTTAAATTCTATACACATCAGGTATATGGAATTTTTGCTTAGTTTGCAAATACATCATATTTAATTTAGTTTCCAGGTCTTTACATAATCTCTTCTTTCTAAAAATGTATTTTACTCCCTCTTTCCCTGGACAAATTCTAGTCAAGTCTCCCTCTTCTGACTATATGACACATAGGGAAGAATGTTCCCTAGTATAAGGCACCTCTACTACATCCTCATTTAGTACCTGTGCTTTGTGCTTAATCGCTCACTCATGTCTGACTCTTTGCAACCCCATGGACTGTAGCCCACCAGGCTCTTCTGTCCCTAAGGATTTTCTAGACAAGAATACTGGAGTGGGTTGCCATACCCTCCCCCAGGACATCTTCCCAACCCAGGGATCAAATCCAGGTCACCCACATTGCAAGTGGATTCTTTACTGTCTGAGGTACCAGGGAAGCCCATCTGTGCTTTACCCATAAGAATACATGGAATACTGAATTTTCTTTCCCTTTTTATTTCTTTATTTTCTTTATAAAACTAAAACATCTTTGAAGGCTTGCAATTCTCAGCTCTGGTATAAAATTTATCACTTTTTAAGATAATAAGCAAATATTACTTATTATTCAATAAATATTAAAATAAATAGAAATTCACAACTCTTTTCCTAATAAAGACAGTCAAGTTTAAAATTTTAAACTTGAAAGTAAAGGAAATTCTTAATGCAAATATCATCCTCCAGCATTTATGAATCATACGCAGCCTCAATTTTCTGACCCATTAATAAGGCTAAAATATGGAGGGAAATATAGTTAGTGAAGATTATAATTAATTTGGTACCTAACCAATATATAACTAAGTAAGCAATTGTTTATAAAAAAATAGACCTAGTATTAAATATTAAGATTCAAGACACTTATAATATTCTTCCTTACATTATTCATATTTTGTATTAGGTTAGGAAAAGATAAGCAAATTATCAAGAAAATAAGATATAAAAATTTCTGTGGCATAAAACAATATTGGTTGTTTATTTTACTAATAAAAATATGAGTTTAAAAATTGTGAAATACCATTAAAAGCCATCTTTATATACATATGGTAACACTTACTAAATTTGTTATTCACATTTTGTACCAAATAAATTACTTCACATCCTAACTTCTCCCCTGCCAACCTTCTCCCCTCTTCAGGTAAATCTTTTTCATTGTTTGCTAACCAACAAACTGCCCAAGTGTCCCTGGAGGCTCCTCTGTAGTGTGTGAGACAGCTAGCTCTCTCAACCAGCCCTGGAACTTTGATATTGATGTGTCTCTTTAAGGGCTGCAGTGAAGATAAATTACTAGTTGTCATTTTGTAAAAGTGCCTTTTAGCTCTTCAGACTGTAGTAAATGAATAAAATGACTTAAAATAGTAATAAATTGGGGTTTATCATTAATGTCATTCCTGCAGTGGCATGTCAGTATCAAAGGGCACACTTGCAAAGAAAACCACTAATACTAAACTTCAAGCTGAGATACAGATAATATTCATGCCTCTTACCTAACATCTGAGGGGGGAAAAAATCAAGCATCATGAAGGGAATAACAAGTGATCAGCAGGAAAATTAAGAACCGAAAGGGAACACGTAAGAGATGTGGGAAAAGGCAAATTCTACATTTAAATTCAGAATTAGGCCAGAGAATCCTTTTCTAGTACAGTTGACAATTCAGGTGCTTAGGTCAGAATAAAAGATCTCAATATAAATTCAAATGGTGCAAATTTATACCTGTTGAAAAGCTAGCTCTCAATAAGCACTGCTATAATCATTAGTTCAGGTAAGTGTGGAATTCTACCACAGGTCTTTCTAGCTAAAAGCTTGGTAATCTCCTTGGAAAGATGCAACCCTGGATGAATGAAAGTAGGAAAGTTTAAGTGCAACATGGTGACTTTTGTTGAATCACTAGTGACTAAGATCCATGGCTGTATATCTGATTTTTGAGCAGAGGAGCTGAAAATAGAAATAGAAGAAGCTGCCTTCCCTAAAAATTCTGTCAGAGGCATAAGAAAACACTCCTTTGGGTCTAATGTTAAGCAAATGTAGTTAAAGGGAATTATTCTCATTTTAGTGGGTGCACTGAGTAAACCTTTTATGTCAAGAGTACCAAAGTAGAGTAAAAATTTGGTATGCACTCGAGAGGTACAGCATCCTCTATAGAGAAACTTAGGATACTGAGTTTCTCTTTATAGCATGAGACAACAATCTTGATGCAGATAAGTAGCATTATGTATATCTAGCAATAAAGTGGGTTTAATGTATTATGAAAGTGCCTGGCACATAGTAAGGCTCAATAAATATCATCATTATATTTTTTCTGCTATCTATATATACTCTCATCAGTCATCTTAACTTTCAGCCATATATTTAGAATTGATTTTGAAGGTGGAAGTAACAGTATTTGCCTGGATTGGCTACGGAGATTGGTAAAAACAGGAAAAAGAAAAAAAAAAAAAAAAGACAAAGATGACTCTAAGATCCCTTGCCTGACCAAGGAAGGATAGAATAGCAATTTAATGAAATGACCCAAAAAAAAAAAAAAAAAAGGTGGAAATGAGAGCAAAATTTCTGATTAGAAGATGTTATTCAATCAAGTATTTTAAATTCAACCTGAATCTGGAGTACAAAACAGCAGTCAGTGCTCTATATATATTTAAAACACATTAAGTAGGAGAATGAATGATACCTCTAGAGAATGGTATGTTGATAAAAAAAAATTTTAAGTTCCCAAAGTCTAAGTGTTTGGACCCTCAAATGTTTTGAGATCTGAGACGTAAGGAAATTAGCAAAAATGGACAATGGTCACATTAGAGGAAGTGGTGAACTAGAAGCAGAGTAGGAGAAGGTGTTCCAGATCTGATGAGCATTGCTTGTGGACTGAGATAATTACTCACAATCAGTCACAGAAGTTAACTAGATGAATAATCATTGGTGACACTGATAAACAAGTCACATATCCTGTCCCTTGGTACAAACTAGGAAAAAAATGTTAGTTTTGCTGGGTGGATAAAAATCCACAAAAGAGGCATGGTTCGGTGAGTAAAGCACAAGTTAGAGTTCAACCTCCATATGCTAAATACCCCTGAGTACCAAGAACATAACAAACTAGAAGCTACAGCCATATTGAATGGTTTCAGTGATGAGGTGGGTCTGAGAAAATAACTGTCAGATTGAACACACAAATGATGAAATAAATTACAAATAAAATTATTAAAGACTTATTCAAAGGAATTTTGCTTTAAGAAGGAGAGAAATAGGGCAGTAGCTAGAGGGAATAGCCCCATTCATGGATTGCAGCCTTGTCATAGTGAAGGGGCTTGTGCAACTAAATGAAGCTAGGAGCCATGTCAGGCAGGGTCACTGAAGATGGATGGGTCAAAGTGGAGAGTTCTGACAGAACGTGGGCCACTGAAGGCAGGAATGGAAAACCACTCCAGTATCATTTCCTTGAGAACTCCATGAACAGTATGAAAAGACAAAATGATATGACACCAGACGATGAGCCTCCCAGGTTGGAAGGTGTCCAATATACTACTGGGGAAGACCAGAGGGCAATTACTAGTAGCCCCTCAAAGAATGAAGCGGCTGGGCCAAAGTGAAATCAACGCTCAGTTGTGGATGTGTCTGTCTGGTGGTGAAAGTAAAGTCCGATGCTGCAACAAACATAGGAACTGCATAGGAACCTGGAATGTTAGGTTCGTGAATCAAGGTAAATTGGACGTGGTCAAGCAGCAGATGGTAAGAGTGAACACTGACATCAGGAATCAGTGAACTAAAATGTACAGGAATGGGCAAATTTAATTCAGAAGAAAATTATATCTACTACCATGGGCAAGAATCCCTTAGAAATAGGGAAGCAACCCTCATAGTCAACAAAAGAGTCCAAAATGCAGTACTTGGGTGCAGTCTCAAAAATGACAGAATGATCTGCTTTCAAGGCAAACCTTCAATATCACAGTACTCCAAGTCTATTCCCCAGCACCTGTCAAAGAAGCTGATATTGATCAGTTCTATGAAGACCCACAAAAACTTCTAGAACTAATGCCAAAAAAAAAAGTCCTTTTCATTGTAGGAGAATGAAATACAAAAGTAAGTCAAGAGATACCTGGGGTAACAGGAAAGTTTGGCCTTGGAGTACAAAATGAAGTAGGGCAAAGGCTAACAAAGTTTTGTCACGAAAAACTGAGATCTCTTCAAGGAAGTTGGAGGTATCAAGGGAACATTTCATACAAGGATGGGCACAATTAAGGATAGAAACAGTAAAGACCTAACAGAAGCAGAAGAGATTAAGAAGAAGTGGCAAGAAAATCTAGAAGAAGTATGCAAAAAAGATCTTAATGACCTAGATAACCATGATGGAGTGATCACTCACTTAGAGTCAGACATCCTGGAATGTGAAGCCAAGTGGGTCTTAGGAAGCATTAATATGAACAAAGCTAGTGAAGGGGACAGAATTTCAGCTGAGCTATTTCAAATCTTAAAAGATGATCCTGTTAAAATGCTGCACTCAATATGCCAGAAAATTTGACAAACTCACCAACTGCCACAGGACTGAAAAAGGTCAGTTTTCATTCCAATCCTAAAGAAGGACAACACCAAAGAATGTTCAAACTACCGCACAATTGCATTCATTTCACACATTAGCAAAGTAATGCTCAAAAACCTTCAAGTTAGGCTTCAGTAGTATGTGAACAGAGAATTTCCAGATGTATGTGCTATATTTAGAAAAAGGCAGAGGAACCAGAGACCAAATTGCTGACGTCTGTTGGATTATAGGAAAAGAAAAGGAATTGCAGAAAAACATCTACTTCTGCTTCATTGACTATGCTAAAGCCTCTGACTGTGTGGATCACAACAAACTGTGGAAAATTCTTCAAGAGATGGGAATACCAGACCACCTTATCTGCCTCCTGAGAAGCCTGTATGCAAGTCAGGAAACAACAGGATCACACATTGAACAGACTGGTTCAAGATTTGGAAAGGAGAATGTCAAGGCTGTATACTATCACCTTGCTTATTTAATTTATATGCAGAGTACACCATGCAAAAATGCCAGGGTGGATGGATGAATCACAAGCTGAAATAAAGATTGCCAGAAGAAATATCAAAAACATCAGATACGCAGATGGTACAACTCTAACAGCAGAAAGCAAAGAGGAACTAAGGATCCTCTTGATACAGGTGAAAGAAGAGAGTGAGAAAGTTTCTTAAAATGCAACATTCAAAAAACTAAGATCATAGTATCCAATCCCATCACTTCATGGAAAGTAGAAGGGGAAAATGCGGAAGCAGTGACAGAATTTATTTTCTTAGGCTCCAAAATCACTGCCAATGGTGACAGCAGCCATAAAATTAAAAGACATTTGCTCCTTTGAAGAAAAGCTATGAACAACCTAGACAGTGTATTAAAAAGCAGAGGCTATGCTTTGCCTACAAAGATCCATCTAGTCAAAGCTGTGGTTTTCTCAGTAGTTATGTATTGGATGTGAGAGCTGGACAATAAAGGAGGCTGAACACTGAAGAACTGATGCTTATGAACTGTGGTGCTGGAGAAGACTCTTGAGAGTCCCTTGGACAGCAAGGAGATCAAACCAATCTATCCTAAAGGAAATCAACCCTGAATATTCATTGGAAGAACTGATGCTGAAGCTGAAGCTCCAATACTTTGGCCACCTGATGCAAAGACCTGGCTCATTGGAAAAGACCCCAATTATGGGAAAATTTGAAGGCAAAAAGAGAAGGGGGCAGCAGAGGATAAGATGATTAGATAGCATCACCAACTTGATGGACATGAATCTGAACAAACTGTGTATAGCAAAAACACTCCCTCCTCAGAAAGTGAAGGACAGGGAAGCCTGGTGTGCTACAGTCCATGGGGTTGCAAAGAGTCAGACATGACTTAGCAACTGAACAACAAAAACAAATAGAGGGAATAGTGTATTTTATTTTTCAATTTTTAGCAGATGATGTGAGTGTCCTGTCCATGTATCTAAACTTCCATTTTTCTTGTACACACTGAAGGCATTTTATTATGACCACATCATCTGCCCAAGGACTTTTACTCTCTGCCGGAGCATGCTGAGTCAGGCAGAATGGTGTGGAGAATATTAGCTTAGGGGACATTATTACCAATCAGTATGGATGGAAATTACAAAATAAATACCCTTGCATCCTAAATTCTTATTTTATGGCTAATGTTCAAATTCAGGGATCTTCTTAGAGCGTATAAAAAATAATGTCATAATTTGCAGTAGTCAAATCGATGCAGCCTGTGGCAATTGGAATATAGCTGTTATCCTAGTAAATGATTTTTTCTTCATTCAGACATGCATAGAATATCAGAAACTTTTACTTTCACTTGGCAAGAAGAAGAGTGTATCATTCTTCCTTGGGCATGTATCAAATTTTTACTCTACAACCATTTAGCTTATAAGGATTTGGCACTTCACCATTCAACTGAATATTTTTATACCATCACCAATAGAATTTGGAGACTGGGAGTTAGCAAGCACTTTGGGTGCCTTTGGCATACTCATGAATGGAAGATGAACCCCAGCATAGCACAGGTACATTCCATCACAGTGATGTTTCTCTGTGTACAGAGTAGTATGAGACAGGTTGAAAATTCTTCTCCAAAAAAAGAACGTCCCTAGATGACACAAAGCTGAATAATTCAATCTACATTGCTATGCCTTTTTTTATTAATACAGATATATTTTGGGGGATATTAATGTATACTGTTAATGACCATTAAAATAACTAATAGTATAAATTAAAAATAAATACCCTGACAATTTAAAAGAACGTTTGTTTTTCTACTTAAGTAAAATAGATTCTGTAAAATGAAATTCCCTCAAAGCATGTACATATAGCTAGGGAAAAACATATGCTAAAAGGTTAGTTTATATGTTCCACTAATAACAAAGGAGCGTTGGTGGTTTTTTTTCCATAATATAAAGTGTTAAGGATTTAAAATATTAAAAGTAAATTTTTATGTTATTAAACAAAATTTAGATTTTTATTGCTAATGAAAACATCAACATGTTTATGCAGAGAAGTTAAACTCTTCTAGTTTTTAAATCACTGTTATTAGACTGATTTTAGAAGTAGTTTATAAAGTACCAATAATGTAGCATAAGGAGTATCAATGAATGGAAAACCACTTTCAGATATGAATATTAAATAAAACATTTCTGAGAACTGTAAATCTTAAAGTTTTTTCTTGATACTGAATATAAATATTTTTCTTTATTTGTTATATTTAGTGAATTTCCATCTGATTCTTCTGTGTTGCTATGGGAGCTTGAATTACTGTTATTTCTTCAAAGAACTAAAAAGTATAATTATCCATTGGGCTACACATAAATATGTCAGTAAAATACTTGAAGTAGATTTGTTCTCAGTGTTTAATTTTTGCACAATTTATTGTTCCTGGGCTTTCCTGGTTGCCCAGTTCAGTTCAGAACGGTCACTCAGTTATGTCCAATTCTTTGTGACCCCATGGACTGCAGCAGGCCAGCCTTCCCTGTCCATCACCGACTCCTGGAGTTTACCCAAACTCATGTCCATTTACTTGGTGATGCCATCCAACCATCTCATCCTCTGTTGTCCAGTTCTCCTCCTGCCTTCGATCTTTCCAAGATTCAGGGTCTTTTCCAATGAGTTAGCTCTTCACGTGAGGTGGCCAAAGTAGTGGAGTTTCAGCATCAAAATCAGTCCTTCCAATGAACACCCAGGACTGATTTCCTTTAGGATGGACTGGTTGGATCTCCTTGTAGTCCAAGGGACTCTCAAGAGTCTTCTCCAATACCACAGTTCAAAAGCATCAATTCTTCAGCTTTCAGCTTTTTTATAGTCCAAATCTCACATTGATACATGAATACTGGAAAAACCATAGCCTTGACTAGATGGACCTTTGTTGGCAAAGCAATGTCTCTGCTTTTTAATATGCTGTCTAGATTGCTCATAGCTTTTCTTGCAAAGAGCAAGCATCTTTTAAATTCATAACTGAAATCACCATCTGCAGTGATTTTGGAGCCCCCAAAAATAAAGTCTGACACTGTTTTCACTGTTTCTCCATCTATTTCCCATGAAGTGATGGGACGGAATCCCATGATCTTAGTTTTCTGAATGTTGAGCTTTAAGCCAACTTTTTCACTGTCTTCTTTCACTTTCATCAAGAGGCTCTTTAGTTCCTCTTCACTTTCTGCCATAAGGGTGGTGTTATCTGCTTATCTAAGGTTATGGATATTTCTCCCAGCAATATGCATTCCAGCTTGTGCTTCTTCAAGCCCAGCATTTCTCATGATGAAATTTGCATATAAGTTAAATAAGCAGGGTGACAATATACAGCCTTGACGTACTCCTTTTCCTATTTGGAACCAGTCTGTTGTTCCATGTCCAGTTCTAACTGTGGCTTCTTGACCTGCATACAGATTTCTCAAGAGGCAGGTCAGGTGGTCAGATACTCCCATCTCTTTCAGAATTTTCCACAATTTGTTGTGATCCATGCAGTCAAAAGCTTTGGCATAATCAATAAAGCAGAAATAGATGTTTTTCTGGAACTCTCTTGCTTTTTTGATGATCCAATGCATGTTGCCAATATGATCTCTGGTTCCTCTGCCTTTTCTAAAGCCAGCTTGAACATCTGGAAGTTCACAGTTCATGTATTGTTGAAGCCTGGCTTGGAGAATTTTGAACATTACTTTGCTAGCATGAGATGAGAGCAATTGTGCAGTACTTTGGGCATTCTTTGTCATTGCCTTTCTTTGGGATTGGGATGAAGACTGACATTTCCCAGTCCTGTTTCCACTGCTGAGTTTTCCAAATTTGCTGACATATTGAGTGCAGTGCTTTCACAGCATCATTTTAGGATTTGAAATAGCTCAGCTGGAATTCCATCATCTACACTAGCTTTGTTTGTACTGATGCTTCCTTTTTTTTTTATACTATATTTCATTTATTAAAACACTGGATTTATGACTTTAAACTTCAGAATACACACAAAATGCATCTAATTACAGTGTAACCTCTATTACTGTAGGTAAAAAAAGTCAGACAAAAAATGCTTTTAAACACTTCTTGAAAATAGTACTGATTACTAATATATAATAATTATTAACTGAAAGTGCAGAGAGATACTAAGTAATGAATATTACTTTAAATGATGCGCTGTTATGAGTCATAGGAACTGTAAAATAAAAATTTCTCATATTCTTAAAAATATACATATGTATACACACACATATATACATATATATATAATTAATATTATTAATTTTAGGAACACAAATATTTTAAAAGCTTACCTGTTTTTTTTTCTTTTTAAATTTTAAAATCTTTAATTCTTACATGCGTTCCCAAACATGACCCCCCCTCCCACCTCCCTCCCCACACCATCTCTCCGGGTCATCCCCATGCCCCAGCCCCAAGCATGCTGCACCCTACGTCAGACATGGACTGATGCTTCCTAAGGCCCACTTGACTTCACATTCCAGGTTTTCTGGCTCTAGGTGAGTGATCACACCATTGTGATCATCTGGGTAATGAAGATCTTTTTTGGTCAGTTCTTCTGTGTATTCTTGCCACTTCTTAATATCTTCTGCTTCTGTTAGGTCCATACCATTTCTGTCCTTTATTGTGCCCATCTTTGCATGCCATGTTCCCTTGGTATCTCTAATTTTCTTGAAGGGATCTCTAAAATTTGCCTCCCAAGGCAGAATATACAGAAGACATGGGTTAAATCCCTGGGTCAGGAAAATCCCCTGGAGGAGGGCATGGCAACCCACTCCAGTATTCTTGCCTGAGAAATCCCATGGACAGAGGAGCATTGAAGGCTACAGTCCATAGGTCAATAAGAGTTGGACAGGACTTAGTGCCTAAACAACAAACTGTACTCTACTTGTCAGAAAGATTATTTAATAAAGTTTTAAATCATAAGTAACATATGTCAATTATATAAATATGTAACAAATCTTATAATGGGTTAAAAAAGGATATCTAACAGTATTCATATAATATAAATAAGCATAATGGCCTAGTAAAATATGCATATCTATTACTATATAAATGTAAACTAGTTTTACAACATATGGTGCAAAAATTTGTGAATTAGTACCATACATGCCTGCTAAGTGCTTCAGTCATGTCCAACTCTGTGATCTTATGGCCTGTAGCTCATCAGGCTCATCTATCCATGGAATTTTCCAGGCAGGAATACTGCAATGGGTTGCCATGCCTTCCTCCAGGGGATCTTCCTGATCCAGGTATCGAACCCATGTCTCTCGTGTCTCTTGTTTCTCCTGCACTGCAGGCAGATTCCTTACTGCCAAGCCACTGCGAAGCTGGCTTGGATGTGAGTAGAGAGGAAATCCTGTCTCACTAACTGCGTTTGCTTCAGTTAAGTTTTTGCTATCCTCATACTAGCTGAAATCTTAGTCTGGCTGGTTATGACTAATTAAATTTTGGCTATGAAGAGAACAGTAAAACCACTTGAGGCCTCTTCAAGCACAGGATAGCATGATTCAAAAATGTGGTGGTCCTTATAGGATCAGCACTAAATAATACACCACTATAGGACTATACCACAATTTGTTTTATTCATTCACTAGTTGAAGAAAATCTTGGTTGCTTTCAGTTTGGGGCCTGTATGAATAAAGATGTTATAAACATTCTTATGCGGATTTTTATGTGGACATAAATTTCAAATCAGCTGGGTAACACTTAGAGGAGACTGCTAGATCTTTTGGTAATCTATCAAACTGTCTTCCAAACTGTCTGTAGTATTTTTGCACTCTCAGTAGCAGCGAATGCTCTACATCCTCACCAACAACAGTTGTTATTTTGGGTGATTTTAGATGTTCTCATATGAGTGCTGGGGCTACCCTGGTGCTTCCGTCAGTAAAGAATCCACCTAGAGTGCAGGAGATCCAGGTTCAATTCCTGGTTCAGGAAGATCCCCTGGAGAGGGAAATGGCAACCCATTCTAGTAGTCTTGCCTGGGAAATGCCATGGACAGAGAAGCCTGGTAGGCTACAGTCTATGGGGTCATAAGAATCAGACATGAATTAGCAACTAAACCACCACCACCATCATAGGAGTACTATGGTAGCTTACTGTTGTTTTAATTTGCAATGATGAGGTGCTTTTTCATACACATATTCATCATCCATGTATCTTCTCTAGTGAGATGTCTATTCAGATCTTTTATTCATTTTAAATTGTGAATTATTTGTTTTTTTTATTGTTTAGTTTTAAGAGTTCTTTATTTTGGACCCAAGTTCTTTATTATTTGTTTTCAAGCATTTTTTCTCAGTCTGAGCTTGAACTTTCATTTCCTTAATAGTGTTTTTCACAGAGGAGAAATTCTATATTTTAATCAAGTCCAAGATTTGAGATGACAGATCAGCAACCAGAAGTCACAGGCTATTTATTTTCAGGTTAATTTTATATTCTGCTAAGATAATGAATAGTTTTAACTTGTGTTAAGTTTACCATTCTTCCCCTTTTGTTTTTTAGTTTTACAATCAGATTATCTGAAAACAGTCTTACTACCTTTCTAATTTTATTTTTCTAATTGACTTCTCTTATATGATTATATTGGCTAATAAATTCAAAACAATGTTAAGTAGTAGAGGAGACAGTGGACATCTTTGCTTTGTTCATACATACTTTAACTCTCTATTAACAATTCTTAAACTAGGTACAGTTTCCAATTGATAGCATTTATTTCTCTACTGATAAAAATACAGTAACTGACACTATTATTATTATCCTGCTATTTTCATTATTATTATTCTCTCAGATATACAAAAAAATACTTATACTATCTGGAAAACTATATTACTGTTCCGTGTAAGGCACCTCTCATTTTATTTATTAAAAAAAAAAAAAACATTCTTTGTTCTTAATTGATTCCTCCAAAAGCAAATATTCTACTGTACTGAATGTGTGTTCTTGAATTTTATACATCCATTTAAAAATATGCCAGGATTTGCTGTGAGAATATTTTAAATGCACATAAATTTTATTGTGTTAAGACCACATTCTGTTTCTTACTCTATTCATTAAGCACTGTGTTCTTAAAAGTTATTGGTACTGCTGAGTTTATACCTAGCTTGCTGTTTCTAATATTTTTAGAGATCCATAGCACACATCCACTATATTTTATTTATACAATCTGCTCTGGTAGCATGAAGATCACTTTCAACTCCCCACTTCATTATATTTGGCTTTCTATGGCCCTGTTTGTGATATATACAGCTAGTTATAAAATAAATGTATACACAGCATAAATACAAATAATCTGACAACATACTGAAGCGTTACACACTCGAATGGCCAAAGCAGTGTATAAACTCCCACAAACTCTGCAAGAAGAATTCAGTTTTGCAAAACTGACACTACATAACTATTTAATTCTTGCTAACCCAATGACTGTAAACAGGTATTGTCTTTTTAAGCATTTTCATTTTTCTAATTACTTATGAGTTTAAATATTCATTAATATACTTGCTAGTCATTTGTGTTTTCCTTTCTGGGAATTATGCTTGTATCTTTGCTCAATTTTTTTCTTGGATTTCTTGTCCTTCATTTATTGATTTTTCAAGATCTCCTTCTTTATTCTATTAACTCACTGCTGATTTAATATAGTGACAGTGTCTCTTTCAGCTTTTGGTTACCCATTATCTCCATCCATAGTGTTTATGTTAAACCAAAATACTTAATTTGGGTCAGAAGAAATCTATCTATTTTTCATCTTATTGTTGTTACTTCTTAATTAATTAATTCTTATATAACACATTTTGTTGTTCAGTCGCCAAGTCATGTCCAACTCTTCACAACCCAGTGGACTGCAGCATGCCAGGTGTCCCTGTCCTTCACCATCTCCCAGAGTTTTCCCAAGTTCATGTCTATTTCATCGGTGATGCCATCCAACCATCTCATCCTCTGTAAGTAGGTAAATAAATCAAGATAATGTGCTTAAAAATTTTACTCCCCCTATTACATTTGGTTGATGTGGATCTTTTAAAAAGTTCTCTCAGTGAAGCTCAGCAAGGTAGGTTTGTTTTTCGATGATATATCTCACAGTATATCCTCAATGTTTTCAAACTATCCTCTTATAACTGTTATTTGTGTGCAGCATCTGGGTAAGTGTCTCAAAAGTCATCATTTCTTATTTCAAGAATAACTAATCTAGCTTTTATTATAGACATTATTTTTAAATTTTTAATTTCATATATATATATATGCACATATATATAATTATATACAAATACACAAATACTCAAAAGAAACGGGGTAGCCATTATTGTCCAAAAAAGGGTCCAAAATGCAGTACGTGGATGCAATCTCAAAAATGACAGAATGATGTCTGTTCATTTCCAAGGCAAACCATTCAATATCACAGTAACCCAACTCTATGCCCCAACCAATAATGCCAAAGAAGCTGAAGTTGAACGGTTCTATGAAGACCTACAAGACCTTCTAGAACAAACACCCCCAAAAGCTGTCCTTTTCATTATATGGAACTGGAACACAAAAGTAGGAATTCAAGAGATACCTGGAGTAACATGCAAGTTTGGCCTTGGAGTACAAAACAAAGGAGATCAAAAGCTAACAGCGTTTTGCCAAGAGAACTCACTGATCATAGTAAGCTGATCACACTCTTCCAGCAACACAAGAGAAGACCCTACACATGGACATCACCAGATGGTCAATAGCAAAATCAGATTGACTATGTTCTTTGCAGAAAAGATGGAGAAGCTCTATACAGTCAGCAAAAACAAGACCAGGAGCCAACTGTGTCTCTGATCATAAACTCCTTATTGCCAAATTCAGACTTAAATTGAAGAAAGTAGAGAAATCCACTAGACAATTCAGGTATGACCTAGATCACATCTGTTACAATTATACATGGAAGTGAGAAATAGATTCAAGGGATTAGATCTGATTCACAGAGTGCCTGAAGAACTATTGACAGAGGTTAATGACATTGTATAGGAGGCAGTAATCAAGACCAGCCCCAAGAAAAAGAAATGCAAAAATGCAAAATGGTTGTCTGAGGAGGCCTTACAAATAGCTGTGAAAAGAGAAGCGAAAGGCAAAGGAGAAAAGAAAAGATATACCCATTTGAATGCAGAGTTCCAAAGAATAGCAAGGAGAGATAAGAAAGCCTTCCACAGTGATCAATGCGAAGAATTAGAGAAAAACAATAAAATGGAAAAGACTAGAGATCTCTTAAAAAAAAAAAAAAGATAGCGATACCAAGGGAACATCTCATGCAAAGATGGACACAATAAAGGACAGAAATGGTATGGACGTAACGGAAGCAGAAGATATTAAGAACAGGTGGCAAGAATACACAGAAGAACTATATACAAAGGATCTTCATGACCCAGATAACCATGATGGTGCGATCACTCACCTAGACCCAAACATCCTGAAATATGAAGTTAAGTGGACCTTTGGAAGCACCACTATGAACAAAGAAAGTGGAGGTGATGGAGTTCCAGTTGAGCTATTTCAGATCCTAAAAGTTGATGCTGTGAAAGTGCTGCACTCAATATGCCAGCAAACTTGGAAAACTCAGCAGTGGCCACAGGACTGGAAAAGGTCAGTTTTCATTCCAACCCCAAAGATAAGAAATGCCAAAGAACGCTCAAAAGAATGTTCAAACTACCGCACAATTGCACTCATCTCACACACTAGCAAAGTAATGCTCAAAATTCTCCAAGGCAGGATTCAACAGTATGTGAAACGTGAACTTCCAGCTGTTCAAGTTGGATTTTAAAAAGGAGAGGAACCAGAGATCAAATTGCCAACATCCGTTGGATCATTGAAAAAGCAAGAGACTTCCAGAAAAACATCTACTTCTGCTTTACTGACTACCCCAAAGCTTTTGACTGTGTGGATCACAACAAACTGTGGAATATTCTTCAAGAGATGGAATAACAGACCACCTGACCTACCTCTTGAGAAATCTGTATGCAGGTCAAGAAGCCACAGTTAGAACTGGACATGGAACAGCAGACTGGTTCCAAATAAGGAACAGAGTATGTTAAGGCTGTATACTGTCACCCTGCTTGTTTAACTTAAATGCAGAGTACATCATGAGAAAGGTCAGGCTGGATGAAGCATAGGCTGGAATCAAGGTTGTCGAGAGTAATACCAATAACCTCAAATATGCAGAGGACACCACCTTTATGGTGAAAGTGAAGGAATAAAAGGCCTCTTGATTAAAAGAGAGTGAAAAAGTTGGCTTAAAGCTCAACATTCAGAAAACTAATATCATGGCATCTGGTCCCAATCACTTTATGGCAAATACATGGGGAAACAATAAACAGTGAGAGACTTATCTTTGGGGCTCCCAAATCACTGCAGATAGTGACTGCAGTCATGAAATTAAAAGACACTTGCTTTTTTGAAGAAAAGCTATGACCAACCTAGACAGCATATTAAAAAGCAGAGATATTACTTTGCTAACAAAGGTTCATCTAGTCAAAGCTATGGTTTTTCCAGTATTCATGTATGTATGTGATATTTGGAGTATAAAGAAAGCTGAGAACCAAAGAACTGATGTTTTTGAGCTGTGGTGTTGAAGACTCTTGACAGTCCCTTGGACTGCAAGGATATCCAACCAGTCCATCTAAAGGAAATCATATACATATATATATGGTGTCCAGTTTTTTTTATTCACTTCTACCTGACAACTTGACTAGACCACAACTCTCAGATTAATTTGTAAAACAGTATTCTAAATATTTATTTGAAGATTTTTGGATGAGATTAACATTGTTTTCAGTTTCTTTGAGAAATAATTGACATATATCATGGTATAAATTTTAAGACACACAGCATGATGATCTAATTTTACTTTTATTGTGAAATAAAGGAGATCAGCCCTGGGATTTCTTTGGAAGGAATGATGCTAAAGCTGAAACTCCAGTACTTTGGCCACCTCATGCGAAGAGTTGACTCATCGGAAAAAGCTCTGATGCTGGGAGGGATTGTGGGCAGGAGGAGAAGGGGACAACCGAGGATGAGATGGCTGGATGGTATCACTGACTCGATGGACGTGAGTCTGAGTGAACTTCAGGAATGGGTGATCGACAGACGGGCCTGGTGTGCTGTGATTCATGGGGTCGCAAAGAGTTGGACACGACTGAGCGACTGAACTGAACTGAATTGCTACAATAGATTCAGTTATTATCCACCATCTCACAGATACAATAAAAAGAAAAGGAAAACTATTTGAGGGGGTAAGAATACTTACGGTTTACTCTCAACATCTTGTCTACATATCATACAACAGTGTTAATGATAATCATCATATTATATTTTAAATCTTTTGTTTGTCTTATAGATGGAACTGTGTAACTTTTGACCATCTTCCCCCAATTTCCCCTTCCCTACCCTCTCTTCACCTCTGGTAACTGCAAGTTTGATCTCTTTTTCTATGAGTCTGTTTGTTTTTATTATTATTTTTTTGAATTACAAATACTAGTGAGATTTGTCTTTCTCTGTCTGACATTTCACTTAGCATAATGTATTCAAGGTCCATCCGTGTTGTCAAAAGTGGTGAGATTTCTTCATTTTTTATGGCTGATGGGATTAACATTTAAATTAGTAGACTGAGTATAGCAAATCATCTTTCATAATGTGGGCCTTATCCATTCAGTTGAAGTCCTTAAGTAAAAAACACTGACTTTCCCCAAAATAGGGGAATCCTACCAGCCAAATGCCTACGGACCAGAACTGCAACTCTTTTGGGTCTCCAGTTTGCTGTGCAGTCCTAAACATTTTGCATGTATCAGCCTCCACAATAATCTGAGCCAATTCCTTAAAATAATCTCAAAAAAACCTTTTATTTTTCTCTCTCCATTATTCTCTTTTTCTTGCTCCCTCATTCTGTGTGTGTATATTAAAATATGTGATAAACAACAATGACAGACTCAAAATGAATAGGAACCAGTTGAATAATGAATGAGTAAATAAACAAATATAACTATATTTATACTTTATTGTTGTTAAGGGAGAGGATCTTGAAATACAACAAATAAGAAACTATTATAATTTGACAGCTAAATAGGATATGCTGACCATCCTATGAGTTTAGGGAACACTTAGTGGAGGAAGTGTTATTTTAAAAGCTTCATGAAAGAGGAAACAAGATTGCTGAGTATGCTAATAAAACAAAGGAATTATTTTATCTTATTATTTCACATATTAGTATTTACCTCTCTGTTGGTTTTCCAGCAGTTTGCCTTATGATGAGTTCTTTTTTGCTAACATAAGTATTTCTGAAGTTATAAACTCTTTAAGATAGTTTGACAAGGAGAAAAAAAAAAATCCTTCTTCTAACTATAGAATTCCAGACTTGTTTCATTTTAACCATTCTTTTTTCCTTGCCTTCAGAAGAAAAACCAAAGAACATTATCTGCTATGAGACTTTTCTATCAGAAGTAAACTTACACGTCCTAGTGGAAAAACACAGTCAATGCCATTAACTCCCTTTAGACACAGCTTAGATAGCAGGATAGTGTTATTCACTCAGTAGTGTCCAACTCTTTGCAACCCCATGGACTGTAGCCTGCCAGGCTCCTCTACCCATGGAATTCTCCAGGCAAGAATACTGGAGTGGGGTACCATTCCCTTCTCAGGGGGATCTTCCTGACTCAGGAATTGAATCCAGATCTCCTGCATTGCAGACAGAGTCTTATTGTCTGAGCTACAGGGAAAGTAATGAATTCACATGGTTTGAATAAATGCTAAGGATACAATAGATACCAATTTAAACTGGTCTGGGTCAGTTAGTTTTAGAAGAAAACAAAATAACCCTTATAGATATTGTGCTCTTTATCCTCCTTTATGAGTGTTATTTCTGCAGAGATGTTCACTTCCTGATGTTGGTGTTACTTTAGCAATAGTTGGATTAAAAAGATTCTTGGTTGAGAGATCCTAAACTGCCTATCAGAGAGATGGCTGGACTGATGATTTCAAAGAATACATAAACCATGAAATGATATGATACTTCAGATATCTGGAACTGTGATTTGGTGGAAAGAACAAAAAATTTTAAGTCATACTATATTGATTCTGTGTCTGGTCTGTCATTTATACTAGTTGTAAAAATCTAACCTCCATGAGCCTCTCACTCATTGGTAAAACATGGATAAACAATGGAGAAAACAAATATGAAGCACACACTATAAAAAATTAATAATTTCAGTATTTATAGGATATTGAAATATATTTTTAAGATATTAAAACACAATAACTTCACTAATCCAACACATAAAACCTCTCAATCTTTCACAGCAACAACGGCAACGACATTAACTTTAAGGATGATTTCAATAGTGTAGTCCCATGTCCTTCCTTCTTTGATAATAGCTCAATTTTGAAACTAACAATGGTTTCTTTATTATTAACATTACTACTTTAGGCTCTTATTATTGAAATAATGTATTCCATGTTATATGAGGATCAAAATAAATAATTTAAATATATGTTTATATTTTATAAAATAGTATATAAATAAACTAATCTATAAACATCTCTTGTCTTTGTTGTTTTTTAAGATCTTGTAGCTAGAGTCTAAGATTGGGTTGCTGATTTAGTCAACTCCTTTAATGTCCAGTGGCATATCTGCTTGCCAACATAGCACATATCCTGATTGACAGCACTGAATAGTCATTGGCATGCCACTTTGCGGCTTTAAAAGAAATGCGTGTTTCTGATTAAACTGATAAAAACTCAACTGAATAATGAGTGTGGAATCACCATACCACTGGGTGTTCAGTCATATCTGACTCTCTGTAACCCCATGGACTGTAACCTGCCAGGCTCCTCTGTCCATGGAATTTTCCAGACAAGAATGCTGGAGCAGGTTCCCATTTGCTCCTCCAGGGAACCATACATGACACCATACCATTACATGATATCAAAATGACTTTCTCTAGCAATATAGAAAATTTTCCCACATACGCTTTTACAAAACTTGGTAAATTTCTTGTATATGCAGCTAAAATTTCACTCATTGCATTTTATTTTTAATTTTCAAAGGAAATAGAGCATACCAGTTGTTATTTAAATGATCACAGAGTAGAAGGAGTATATTAGGCTGCTTTCAGTGACAGAACGTTCAAAAAACCTTTATAAAGAAATTTTTTGAACTGGCAAAAAATGAATTATTAAATGGCAGAAGCAAAGCAAGAATTAGGACACATTGTGTCACCATAACAATTATAATGCTAGCATTTAACTTATTCTCAGAACAGGCACTATTTTCCTTCATAGGTAGAGAAACTGAGACACAGAGAGGCTGAGAAACTTGCCAAGGGCCAACTCAACAGTAACTGCTGGAGCTAGGATTCAAATCCAGGAAATCTGGATTCTGACCTGTTAAGATCTATGCAGCCTCATATGAGCACTACAAAATGTACACCAAAAAAAAAAATGTGAAAACACCTCCCAAGCTGCCTGGCACATAATAATGTTCAGTGAATATTAATCTACATTTACCCTTAAGGCTCACACAAATTAAAGCTTCTTTCAATAACATAATCTTCCACAATAAAGATTTTTAAGACCAGGACTCCTTGGAAGCTTCTGAAAATAATTAAGAAAAACTCACAGTTGGAACCTAGAGAAGGAAATGGCAACCCACTCCGGTATTCTTGCCTGGAGAATTCCAGGGACAGAGGAGCCTGGCGGGCTGCTGTCTATGGGGTCACACAAGTCGGACATGACTGAAGTGATTTAGCATGCATGCATGCGTTGGAGAAGCAAATGTCAACCTACTCCAGTATTCTTGCCTGGAGAATCCCAGGGACAGGGGAACCTGATGGGCTGCCATTTATGGGGTTGCACAGAGTCGGACACTACTGAAGTGACTTATCAGCAGCAGCAGTAGCACAGGTGGAAACAGAGTGGATGAGGACTTCTACTTTCTGGACCAACATGTAAACAGCTCAGAAGTCATCACTCAGGACTGTAAGAAAGAAAAAAGATAAACTGAAATTGACCGGTCTTCATAGATGCATCAGAGAAATGAGGAATCTATTGAAAATAGATAATCATGATGATGTGATCACTAATCAAGAGCCAGACATCTTGTAATGTGAAGTCAAGTGGGCCTTAGAAAGCATCACTACGAACAGGGCTAGTGGAGGTGATGGAATTCCAGTTGAGCTGTTTCAAATCCTGAAAGATGATGCTGTGAAAGTGCTGCACTCAATATGCCAGCAAATTTGGAAAACTCAGCAGTAGCCACAGGACTGGAAAAGGTCAGTTTTCATTCCAATTCCAAAGAAAGGCAATGTCAAAGAATGCTCAAACTACCGCACAATTGCACTCATCTCACATGCTAATAAAGTAATGCTCAAAATTCTCCAAACCAGGCTTCAGCAATACATGAACCGTGAACTCCCTGATGTTCAAGCTGGTTTTAGAAAAGGCAGAGGAACCAGAGATCAAATTGCCAACATCCGCTGGATCATGGAAAAAGCAAGAGAGTTCCAGTAAAACATCTATTTCTGCTTTCTTGACTATGCCAAAGCCTTTGACTGTGTGGATTACAATAAACTGTGGAACATTCTGAAAGAGTTGGGAATACCAGACCACCTGATCTGCCTCTTGAGAAATATGTATGCAGGTCAAGAAGCAACAGTTAGAACTGGACATGGAACAACAGACTGGTTCCAAATAGGAAAAGGAGTGTGTCAAGGCTGTATATTGTCACCCTGCTTATTTAACTTCTAGTACATCATGAGAAACGCTGGGTTGGAAGAAGCACAAGCTGGAGTCAAGATTGCCAGGAGAAATATCAATAACCTCAGATATGCAGATGACACCACCCTTATGGCAGAAAGTGAAGAGGAACTAAAAAGCCTCTTGATGAAAGTGAAAGAGGAGAGTGAAAAAGTTCACTTAAAACTCAACATACAGAAAACGAACATCATGGCATCTGGTCCCATCACTTCATGGGAAATAGATGGGAAACAGTGGAAACAGTGTCAGACTTTATTTTGGGGGGCTCCAAAATCACTGCAGATGGTGACTGCAGCCATGAAATTAAAAGATGCTTACTCCTTGGAAGAAAAGTTATGAGCAACCTAGATAGTATATTCAAAAGCACAGCCATTACTTTGCCGACTAAGGTCCGTCTAGTCAAGGCTATGGTTTTTCCTGTGGTCATGTATGGATGTGAGAGTTGGACTGTGAAGAAGGCTGAGTGCCAAAGAATTAATGCTCTTTGAAGTGTGATGTTGGAGAAGACTCCTGAGAGTCCCTTGGACTGCAAGGAGATCCTACCAGTCCATTCTGAAGGAAATCAGCCCTGGGATTTCTTTGGAAGGAATGATGCTAAAGCTGAAGCTCCAGTACTTTGGCCACCTCATGCAAAGAGTTGACTCATTGGAAAAGACTCCGATGCTGGGAGGGATTGTGGGCAGGAGGAGAAGGGGACAACCGAGGATGAGATGGCTGGATGGTATCACGGGCTCGATGGACGTGAGTCTGAGTGAACTCCGGGAGATGGTGATGGACAGGGAGGCCTGGCGTGCTGTGATTCATGGGGTCCCAAAGAGTCGGACACAACTGAGCGACTGAACTAAACTGAACTGAACTGATTGAAAATAGATTGAATCTATTTTTAGATTGAAAATAGATTGAATCTATTTTTAGATTGAACTAAATTGATTCAATAGATTTGAATTCTATTTCTCAGAATCTATTGCCCAGAATCTGGACACACAAATAAACAAAAACAGAATTACAGCTTACCAGGAGTAAAACCCAGGGGTAGTCCCAGCACCTAGGGTCAGCTACCAGAGCTGGAGACATCGGTAAAACAACTTTAGATTGTAATTGGTGAATTGTTGCAGGCTCAGTGTAGATGCAGAGAAGGCAATGGCACCCCACTCCAGTACTCTTGCCTGGAAAATCTCATGGATGGAAGAGCCTGGTTGGCTGCAGTCCATGGGGTCGCTAAGAGACGGGCATGACTGAGCGATTTCAGTTTCGCTTCTCATTCTCATGCATTGGAGAAGGAAATGGCAACCCACTCCAGTATTCTTGCCTGGAGAATCCCAGGGACAGAGGAGCCTAGTGGGCTGCCGTCTATAGGGTCGCACAGAGTCGGACATGACTGAAGTGATTTAGCAGCAGCCGCAACGTAGATGTGATTGGGAGTCAAAAACTCTGCAGAGCTCAAGTATTAGCCCCTCCACACACCTTCTTGTGAGTTTTACCTACAGAAAGCCTATTTCTTCCACTGTAAACATTGGAGAGAAATCCCTTTGTATTTTATACAGAAGGAGGGAAAAAGTAACCTTTTGAAGTACACAGAGAGCTCCCCCTTCTTCCTTCAAAGAAATGTATTTTACCAGAGACTAAACCAACTGGGGTTTTTAGCCAAAGATTAACCAACCTGGGAAAGAAAAATACCCAATTCAGGTTCATTTAAAGACTGATAACCAATCATAGGACTACTGAACACTTCTTCCCCTTCTACAGCTTACTGTTGTATCAGCAGGGCTCTGGAGTAATAACAAGGGATTGAAGCTGAAAGAACGGTAAGTTTCAGATCTTTTTAAAGAATCTAGGCTCCTCTGTCCATGGGATTTTTCCAGGCAAGAATACTGGAACAGGTTGCCATTTTCTTCTTCAGGAGATCTTTCCAACCCAGGTCTCCCACATTGTAGGCAGACGGTTAACTGTTTGAGCCACCACGGAAGTCTAGAGAACCTCTAGAAAAGCTCAAAAACAACAGATGAATCAGAAACAAAAACATTAGAAGAAATTGTAGGCTCTGACAATACAATCACAGCAACCAATAAACATGGTCTAACTCCTAGCAAGATAAAAATAATCCTCACACTAAAATCCTTTTACCTGATATATGGTTACAGAGATTGAGTAGATATTAATCTAACTGTATTAATAATCACCATAATGAAAGTAATCTAAATATGCTCATTAAAAGACACAGACTGTCAAATTGAATTAAGAAAAACAAGACCCACATATAAATTGTCTATAAGATAGATCTGTTTGAGCTCAATATTCTTGATTTTCAAGAAAAAAATTATTTATTAATCCCTCTTGATACTGACTTTTTCCTGTATAAGTTGCTTCACTGTTTTTATATCTAGTGTTTCTCTTAAAATATGTTGCTTGGCAAATAAAAGAAACTCAGCTCAAACTAACCTCAGCAGAAAAAAGTGAACATTTCAGAATCATGGACTTTATTTATCTAAAATCTCAGGTCTTGGCTGAACCCATAGCTCAAACTATATTCCAAGAAACTGGTTACTCTGTTTCTCCACTACATTTCTTGTATATGTTTTATTCTCAAATAGTTTTGGAGAGAACTGTTTGAAATGCCCAGGTTCAAAGCCAAACAAAAACAATGCGATTTTTTCCCTGTCATTTTGTTCCATTGTTCTAATGGCTTTGATGGTTTTCCTTAAACCCACCATAGAGGCCTGAACAATACAATATGCTGTGTGGATTAGGTCTTTGTGGATGGCGTAAATGCCACTGGAAACACATGAGACAAAAGGGAAGAATGAGTGATCCCCTGGAGGGAACACAGGTATAGTTACCAAGACAACAATGTTTGGAAAATAGATGTCTGCAAACATCTATTGGACTAAAACAGCAGATATTTTTTTTTTATATTGTATTCAACTTGTTCATTGTTCCCTACTATATTGTTTCTAATATACTATTGTAAAACTGAACTAATTTAAATTAAACTATAGTGAGCTGTTTTGGGACCTGGTACCCTTTACCAAAGTGCTTATACTTGAGTTCAGTTCAGTCGCTCAGTCATGCCCAACTCTTTGCGACCCCATGAACTGCAGCACGCCAGGCCTTCCTATCACCAACTCCTGGAGTTCACTCAGACTCACATCCATCAAGTCGGTGATGCCATCCAGCCATCTTATCCTCTGTCGTCCCCTTCTCCTCCTGCCCCCAGTCCCTCCCAGCATCACAGTCTTTTCCAATGAGTCAACTTGTCGCATGAGGTGGCCAAAGTACTGGAGTTTCAGCTTTAATATCATTCCTTCCAAAGAAAACCCAGGGCTGATCTCCTTCAGAATGGACTGATTGGATCTCCTTGCAGTCCAAGGGATTCTCAAGAGTCTTCTCCAACACCACAGTTCAAAAGCATCAATTCTTTGTCGCTCAGCTTTCTTCACAGTGCAACTCTCACATCCATACATGACCACTGGAAAAACCATGACTAGATGGACCTTTGTTGGCAAAGTAATATCTCTGCTTTTCAATATGCTATTAGGCTGGTCATAACTTTCCTTCCAAGGAGTAAGCATCTTTTAATTTCATGGCTGCAGTCACCATCTGCAGTGATTTTGGAGCGCCCAAAAATAAAGTCTGACACTGTTTCCACTGTTTCTCCATTCATTTCCCATGAAGTGATGGGACCAGATGCCATGATCTTCATTTTCTGAATGTTGAGCTTTACGCCAAATTTTTCACTCTCCTCTTTCACTTTCATCAAGAGGCTTTTTAGTTCCTCTTCACTTTCTGCCATAAAGGTGGTGTCATCTGTATATCTGAGGTTATTTATATTTCTCCCAGCAATCTTGACTCCAGCTTGTGCTTCTTCCAGCTGAGCGTTTCTTATGATGTACTCTGCATAGAAGTTAAATAAGCAGGGTGACAATATACAGCCTTGACGTATTCCTTTTCCTATTCTGAACCAGTCTGTTGTTCCATGTCCAGTTCTAACTTTTGCGTCTTGACCTGCATACAGGTTTCTCAAGAGGCAGGTCAGGTGGTCTGGTATTCCCATCTCTTTCAGAATTTTCCCCAGTTTATTGTTATCCACACAGTCAAAAACTTTGGCATAGCAAGGAGAGATAAGAAAGCCTCCCTCAGCAATCAATGCAAAGAAATAGAGGAAAACAACAGAATGGGAAAGACTAGAGATCTCTTCAAGAAAATTAGAGATACCAAGAGAACATTTCATGCAAAGATGGGCTCGATAAAGGACAGAAATGGTATGGACCTAACAGAAGCAGAAGATATTAAGAAGAGGTGGCAAGAATACACAGAAGAACTGTACAAAAAAGATCTTCATGACCAAGATAATCACGATGGTGTGATCACTCACCTATAGCCAGACATCCTAGAATGTGAAGTCAAGTGGGCCTTAGAAAGCAGCACTATGAACAAAGCTAGTGGAGGTGATGGAATTCCAGCTGAGTTATTTCAAATTCTGAAAGATGATGCTGTGAAAGTGCTGCACTCAATATGCCAGCAAATTGGGAAAACTCAGCAGTGGCCACAGGACTGGAAAAGGTCAGTTTTCATTCCAATCCCAAAGAAAGGCAATGCCAAAGAATGCTCATACTACCACAAAATTACACTCATCTCACATGCTAGTAAAGTAATGCTCAGAATTCTCCAAGCCAGGCTTCAGCAGTACATGAACCATGAATGTCCAGATGTTCAAGCTGGTTTTAGAAAAGGCAGAGGAACCAGAAATCAAATTGCCAACATCTGCTGGATCATGGAAAAAGCAAGAGAGTTCCAGAAAAACATCTATTTCTGCTTATACTTACACCTGGACAAAAGTCTCCCCTAGCAATAGAATACAAAGAAACTAGGAGACTATAACTGCATGTCTGTGTAGTCAGGTATGCGCAACAAGATACAAAAAGGCCACAAACCAACTGCCACTTCTGAGTTTCCAGGAGCAAAAACAGGGATGATACTGCCATGATCCCTGCATTCAGCCCTACTTATGGGTAAGCAAACCACTTGACTACCCATCTAACCTGACTCACTGATATGCCCCTACTTTTACCCCATTTAAGGAACCAGCCTGCCCTCCTCAGAGAGCAACCAAGGTCACCTGTTACTTGTTTTAACTCCCTCCCATAGCAGCATGAGTCCCAATAAAGCCTTGCCTGAATTTCTCATATGGCCTCATCAATTTATATTGATTAAAGAGTCCAAGGACCCAGATCATATTAACATTGCATTGAAATGTTATGAATTGAAATGAACTGAAGAAGTGAATATTAGAGATTTCTCCCAACTGCATGAGACTGCAGGATAGAAAAGACTGCAAGAATAAACTGGCCTTTCATTCTGTTCCTCAGTGCAAAGTCAGCATAGTTTAAGCAAGAACAAATGGTAATTATCTAAAGCATGAAAGTGTTTTTTCCTCGAATATCTGATTTTAAAGTTGAAAAATGAATAGGAATTTTTGTTTATTAGTTTTTGAGCTTTTTTTGTTACAATGCTGCCACATTCTGCTATGAAAGTTCTGTATGATAATAATAAATCTTTAACAAAGAAAATACATGAAAGAACAATTATAAGCTTCTTAGAAGCATCTGGACATTTTTAGCATGAGATTCACATGAGCTTTACCCTCTTCTCCATTCAGGCCTGTCCTTTTCATATTGAGAGATCACAGTAGACAGTTTTATTGCACTTCAGGATTGACTAATTAAGCCATATTACAGAAATCAAGAAAACAGGAAGAGAGAGAGGACAGAAAAGGATGAAGGACAAAATACATATCTGGTCTTCTGCATTTTTTCTAATCAAACTAGTTACATTCATGCAAGGCCTTCCCTTCTTCCTGAAATGAGGCATAAGCAAACTTTACATACTGGACATCAAGAAGACATTTGTAACAGTAAGCATACCAAAGGGGCACTCTAAGTCAGAAGCAGAGCCAAATGTATTAAACAATAAACTATCTTGCCTAAAGACTGAATTTCCTAAACATTTTAAGTCTTAGAAAAATTGGTATTTTACTTTCAAGCAGTCATGCCACCAAAGCTGAAAAACTAAAGAAATCCATAACATTTGAAACATTGTAGGAAGAAAGTTATTGGCAAAGTCAGAAATTAATGTTCATTATACTCTCATTGTCATTTATAACTTTTTCACTTATGATCAAGTAGCCTGACTTTATTAATAATGTTCTCAAATATTATTAAAAGGATGTATTTCACAGCTTTGTATTTCTTATGAAATTCTCAGCTATGGTTAACTTCAGTATGTAATGTCAGTTTTCAGGAACATAACCAGGGTCAAGTAACAATAATATTTCATAATGTTTTGATTTTATAGATATTTTTATATGTTTTTTTCTTTCTAGTTTCCAAACAAGTCCCATATTTAACTAGAACATATTTTAAAAATTTACATTTTGATAATCAGAAATTATACAACCAGTGAGTAGGCACCTAAACTTAACCTATGTTTCACAAAGGCCCTAAACAGTTGCAATGTAGATTAAAATTTATAGATTTCAGGACTTGCTGTGTGGGTGGTCACAGGATACCACCATTATTTGTTCTGTAGAGGCTACTTCATGGTGCCTGCATTTGCTCTGCTGGTACTTCCTCTTCCTTCTAACCATCCTGACCTCTAACTTTACATTTCAGTTGGAAAGCAAACCATATTAGGATAGCTGTCTAGTCCATGCAGGTTGCTAAAACAAAAATATCATAAACAAGGTGGCTTAAACATAAAATAAACATTTATTTCTCACAGTCTGGGAGCTAAGAAGTCTAAGGTCAAGCCACCAGCAGATTCTGTGTCTGGTGAGGGCCTGCCTCTTTATTCATAGAAGGCTGTCTCTTCTCTATGTCCTCACACAGCAGAAAAGATAAGCAGAAAAGGGAGCGCCATCTGTTTTATAAGGATGTTAATCCCATTTATGAAGGTTCCACCCTCCTGACTTAATCAGCCCCACCCCTCCCCTGCCCCTAATATCATCACATTAACAGAATTTCAAAAGAGAAAAAAGAGAGAGAGAGTTAGGATTCAACATATGAACTGAGTGAGTGAAGTAGCTCAGTCATGTCCGACTATTTGCGACCCTGTGGATTATAGCCTACCAGGCTCCTCCCTCCATGGGATTCTCCAGGCAAAAATATATGGATTGGGAAGGTTCAAAAACATACAACCCATAACAATAGCCAATGACTATCTTATCTGCGTGTCAAACTCAAGGCCTTATGTGCAGAAGAGATGGAGCCATGCTATAATTACATGCTTTAGGGAGCTGATGCCATCAAGAGAGCATTCAAGGAAGAACAGAGGTACAGATAATCTCATTAAATCCTACTAAAATCTTGCACAATAAAATGCAAAGTCCATGAGTAAGCTTTATCAGAACAAAGCTACTAATATAATCTCTCACAATATAGAGCATTTAATAGAATTTGGGGGAAAATAAGTATCATAGAACAAATAATATGTAGTAGAATATCAAGATTTTGTTTTAAACATATATTCATAGTCAAAGTTTTAAATTTAAATATGAAGTAATCTCTGCATACCTATATATAAAAGAAACTCCTGAAACAGAAACTAAGAGTAACAAATTAAATGAAAAAACCTCAGTATTTGACAAATGTTTTGATCACAGAAATTAGTTTTCAGAATACCTATTAAAATCTCAGTTGATATTATTGTTTCATGGCATAAAGTTTGAGATATTCCAAATTTTTAAAAGTATAAGTGTGCCTTCACTAATAATTCTGCCTACCAGTTTTGCAAAATGTTTCTTCAAAGGGATACCTAAAGTTTTCATGGAAAACAACACTGTTCACATAAAGAAATATGGTTCAACCATTGACTTATTGTATAACTTTAGACAAATCATCATACTTCAATGGACTTAATTCATCTACCTGTTAAGTGGAAGTTTGGGGATTTCCAAATAAATAGTATCTAGCTAATCAGAGACAGTCTTCCCTCTACCATTTCTCTTTTAAAAGACAAAACAAAACTGAAAGGTGTTGTAAAATTGCAATTTTGTTATCATATTTTTATAGAAAACAAACTTTCCACCTTACAAAATAAGAGTATTCAACTGAAAATTTTCTGGATTTTTTCCCTATCCAAAACAATAGAAACAAAACACAGAAAGAACCTGCTGATTCTAAAAAAAAAAATATTTAATTCTACCGTTTAGTCTAATGTATAATCAAGTGGTAAATTATGCTTTCTTTTACCTTTAGAATTTTTCTGAATTATGTCATTTACCACTGGAAATATAATAAATTTCCTCAACATAAGATATCATCAAATACAAAAACACCATTATTTTAAGGACCATTAATAAAGAAAAAAACTAGTTAAACTATATTTTATCATTGACTGAAAGATGTACCCTACTTCTGAGATGCTAAAATGTGGGGGGAAATTGTCCTCCTTAGAATCAGTGGGATATATATTTTTGAAAGAAGCAAAATTAAAATAATTTTCTTTCAATTTTGTAACACATTCTTCTAACACACCTTTTGTAAAGCTACTTTTTCAAAGAGTCATTACAATGCCCTTAAAAGCAGTCCTTTAAGTAAGAAGGTAAAAAAATTATTATTTCCATAATAACTAACATTGTGCGTCACTTCACTTACAAGTGGGACTTTCAGCATTCTTGCCTGGAGAATCCCATGAACAGAGGAGCCTGGCGGGCTACAGTCCATGGGGTTCCAAAGAGTCACACATGACTGAGTGACTGAACTTAACAGTTAAACAGGCTTGGATGGCTGAGGAAGACACACAAGAATCAAAATGGCAGTGCTTACATACCTGAAGTTATTTACCTAAAAAGGGAGGAACATAGCAACAATGTCAAGTCAGGATATGCATCACAGCAAAGTTTATCTCAGGAGAAGGCTGCAAAGGCCAGGTGAGTGCTACCGCCCTCTCTCTCTGAAAGGCTGATATGCACACACTTCTTTTGCTCATATCAGGAACCACAGATGTGTGCAGAGAACACCTCAGGACCAGCACACGTGAAACAGAGACTCTGCTGGGATTTCTTGAGGTGTCTCACAGAGACCCTGGGCAAATTATGAATTTCCTGCTACCGAATACAATGCTGATAAGCTGGTACAAACTGCCTCAAAACTCCTAGAATCCATAGTTTCAAGTCAACACTATTATCAGTACATTCATGTCATTCCTGTGTGTGTGTGCGTGTGTGTGTGTGTGTCTGTGTGTGTGTGTGTTGAATGAATTAGTAAGCCTTTATTTCCAGCTTTTTCTTAAGATTTGAAATTATCCTAATTGTTTCTACATAGAAAACAAACTTGGCTATATTTTATTCTGGTAACAGAGGTGACAAACTAGCCACCAATATTGGTGTCTCTGCTTCTGCAGAGTACTTGCTGGGAAGTGCTGCCCAACCTATGGCAACACGTCCAACACTCACCAAAGGCATATGAAAGAGATTTATGCTGTTTCTTGGCTCTGGCGATTGAGAAGTAGGCATGGCTTCCCCCCTATTTTTCCCCATGTACTTTCTTGGTTCAGATGGCCCAAGAACCTAGGGATGGTCAAACCATAAGATGGAAATTGATGCTGATCAGGAGTAGCCTCAATTGTTGTTACATGTGTGAGAAGTGCATCACTATTGTGGTGAGTCACTGATACGCTGGGATTTATTACTACAGCTAGTGTTTTCTTTGCCAAAACTATTCTTACTAGAGAAGGGTACTCATAAAAAGGAGACTACCAATTACTCACTGGTGATTAGAGTTTACTTCATATAGTTGCAGAATTATAACACAGTAATTTTTCATCTAATAGCTGGTATTTAAATTTCAATTCAGCAATTTATTTTTATATGATTTATAGGACACGTGTCAAATATGCTTCTCCTGTTATATTTTACTTAATGGGTAACATAATATTTTATTATTCCTATTTGCTTGTGCATATGTCCTACATTTAATGTGTTCAAGATATTTTACAAAATAAACTGGAAGAAAAACCTCATATTTCTAAATTCATGCTTTGTACACTGTCTACCAAGAAACATTTAAAAATGGATTTTTCACCTCTTCCAAAGAATGTTTTCGCACAACGTTTCTCCCCTTCCTAAACATAAATATTCGCTCTTTGTGATGCACAATTTAGAAATGTTAATAATCTGTATCATGCTGCTGCTGCTGCTAAGTCGCTTCAGTCGTGTCGGACTCTGTGCGACCCCATAGACGGCAGCCCACCATTTAATCAATGTTTTATCTAAAAGGAATGTATAATGTGCATAATGTAACTGTTTTTGATACCCCAAACAAGCATTTTAATAGAATAATATAAATATAAAATATAAAAATAATATACTTTAAAGATCCATTCGTCGTATTACTTTAAGAAAGTATACCTGTTTTCTTCATTTCATTTATATCTGCTCCACTTCTTCCCTAAAGGCATTCAGTAATGAGATTCAGTTAAAAGTAGTAGCAAAATTATTTCTGCTAAAGAAGAATAGCAATCAAAATTTTGTACATGCATTCTAGTTTCAAAGACTATCTGTCAAAAAAAATTGCAGTGCTTATAAATCTAGTCATTACCGAATTTTGAATGACAATGCATCAGCTATATGAAACACTAGTGCTTTGTTCTGTTTTGATTGTTTTGTTTTGGGTCATTTTGCTTTTGAATCAGTGCCTGCTAAATTGACTTCATCTTAAGGATCTTCTTTCTTTCCTAGAGACAGTGAATCTAGATACAAACAACCTAGCATTTGCTGCTTAGTGAAATTCTCTTTGTGAACAAAAATCCACAAATATGAATAACCTAGGACTATGTAATATCTTAAATCAATTACAGAGTTACATTTAAAAGAAAATAAAATTAGGAATGTTTAAAACCAGATTGGAGACTCAGTGATAATTATAAAGATTTCTATAAGAATTAATCCTTATAGAAAAGAACTGCTGAGTAGAAACTTCTGAAGTGATTGTTCTTATTTCTTCCATTGTGGAAATGGTTTAATTTACCTTCAAAGTTAGTAGGGTGAATTAGTGTGATTATTTCTTTCAGGGAAAAAAACAAACAAAACCAGAATTTATAAATGTATGTTTACTGGCATTACCATTTGTGAACTGCTTCAGAAGTAGATCAAAACAAATCTCCCTTCTCAATGAGTTATTTTTTAATTAACTATGCAGTTTATATTAATTTATAATCAATGTGCCTGTTTTACTTTTATATGTGGTGCAAAGTAAAGCTTGAAAGAAGACCTCTTTAATGAGCACAAACAGAATAGGGAGTGCCAGCAATTAAACACCAAATGCTCACATGGTGGGCACCATCCCTGGTTCTAAACATCAATGACCAGATTTAGATGTTTCCATTTTGGTGTTTGGAGTCAGAAGAAACAATAGTCTGGAAGAATATGGAGTCATTGAAAGAGGTGCAGTTACGATGAGAAGGCTTGAATGCTAAACTAGATGCTCAATAAACTTAACAATACCACTAGAATAGAAGAATATTGTACCTGAAAATTTACTAGTTACCACTTTTAAGTTTGAAATATTCAGGTATCTTTTTTTGCTTTAGTTACAATATCCCTTAATTTCCTAGAAGGCTTCAACAACTCATTTCAGGAAACAAAACTATAATTCTAAAAAGTAAGGAGGAAATGTTGCCTTTTGTGAAAACAATAAAGTAATAAATATGATGTATTTTTAACAATGCTTGGATCCTAGGTAAAACAATGTATTCAGATAAATAAAATTTGAAGAAAAATTATGCCTAAATATTGAGTGAAATATAAATAAATTCATTAAGAACTAAACTACACATATAAAAATATGCTAATGCAAAGGCAATTTGACTAATACTATATTATAGGTTGCAGAATTTTTACTAGCAATAACACCAGGACAACAGTAAGCCTTTTGTGATTTAACATTGCTATTACCACTAAGCCTATAATTTAAAACTTCTATGAGAAAACAAAAATGTTATTTTACTGGTTTCCTACTTAGATATGAAGATGTAAAAGACTTGAGAAACTATCTGTGTTAGTTGCTCAATCCTGTCCAACTCTTTGCGACCCCATGGACTGTATAGCCCGCCAGGGACCTCTATCCATGGAATTCTCCAGGCAAGGGTACTGGAGTGGGTTGATATGCCCTCCTGCAGGGGATCTGACTCAGGAATTGAACCTGAGTCTCCTGTGTCTCCTGCATTACAGATGGGTTTTTTTTACCACTGGGGAAGCCCATAAATAAATACATACATACATATAATATATTTAGATATATTCACATATGTAACATATATATACTGTTGCTGCTGTTGCTGTTAAGTCGCTTCAGTCATGTCCAACTCTGTGTGACCCCATAGACGGCAGCCCACCAGGCTCCCCCATCCCTGGGATTCTCCAAGCAAGAACACTGGAATGGGTTGCCATTTCCTTCTCCAATACATATACTAGTCAATATCAAATTAAGAAATAGTAAGCATTATAATATTAGAGTTTCATATTTCATTTCCCCAACTCTCCAATTCTCTATTACTACTACTCATAGGAATCCCTGAGTCATTCACTATAGTGGTTACTCTATCCACACTCCTAATAAAATTCACTTGCTTATCAAAAGGCCATCTCTGAAACCTTTCTAATTTTACCAATAGGTTGCTACATTATCCTTCAACAATATTTTTTTGCTCTTTATCCAATTCATAGAGTATGTCTTATTTTTTAAATAAGATAGCAGACAGGAATTTTGTAAAACCTTAATGATGATTATATTTTTCAAATAGAGCAAAGTATGTTCTCAGTCTCAGGATATGGGTAGGAGGTATATGAGTAATGGCTGTGCAGAGCTCAGAGTGGGCCCAGTTGATTATAGGCTGCTTGGCTTATAGGAACCAATATTAAAAGGATGTTAATAAATTAACAAATACATATTAAGACCTTAAGGGCTAACTTCTTGATACCTTTTAATCTATTATATTCTAGTAACTATTAAAGAAACTCAGCATTAAAGTAAATTCAACTGTAATTACAATACAAACCATAAATCCACAAATTATGATATTGTTTTTCTTTTGCATCACACAAATGAATCAAAGCAAAAACCTAAAATGGTGTGCAAAATGTCAAAAAATGTCATAAATCAAGTCATCTAAGCCATCTAAGCACTCCTATTGTAGAGATTAATATATTTTCCCAAAGAACTCTCACCCTTCTCTGTTTGGAGTCCATAAAATATTGTGTATCTATGATGGTTAGAGTCCTAGGATCAGAAGGCAGAAAGATCTTTGAGAAATATTTACTTTTGAAACAATCAAGCAGGGTAATACTGGAAGCATCATTTAATGAACTTTTAAAGGAATGGTATTTTATAAAAAATATTTAAACATACATTTAGTATTTTCTCTGTGAAAGTGAAAGTGAAGTCGCTCAGTTGTGTCCAACTCTTGGCGACCCCATGGACCATAGCCCACCTGGCTCCTCCGCCCATGGGATTCTCCAGGCAAGAATACTAACAAACCAGAATTTTTAACTGAAAACAATAAATTCATTTTTCATTATATTTTCATCAAATTTGTATTCCTTTTCTTCTTCCTTTTAACTTTTAATTTAGATACATTTTTCCATCCATATTCATCTGTACTATGCTCTAGAAAATACTTCTTTTTCTTCCTCATTCAACTACACTATCCCACCCTACAACCCCAATTTTATAACCTTTGGGACAAAATAAAGCTATTGTTTCCTCCTTAAATCTTGGTTAACTAGAAACTTTCCAGGTGTTGTAGTGCTTCTTCTTGCCTTAATGGCCTTTTCACAAAAGATTGATATTCTGTTTATCCTGACAGTTTTCAAATAGCCTTCCTCAGAATTATGTTATGGAGGTTTTTAATTGTTTACAATTTATTCTTCACCTCCTTTCTGCTCTCACACGTTTTGTATGCATTCATCCCTGGTGGCTCAGACTGTAAACAATCAACCTGCAATGCAGGATACCCAGGTTCAAGTTCTCAGTTAGGAAGATACCAGAGAATGAAATGGGTATCCACACCAGTTTTCTCGCCTGGAGAAATCTACCGACAGAAGACCCTGGCAGGCTACAGTGCATGGGATTCAGGAAAGACTGGATACAACAGAGCAATTAACACTTCCACTTTCAGAGTAACACTATACATCACTTCTACCTTCTTGAAATTATTTTTATAAATACCTCATTTGTCCTCAGTTCAGTTCAGTTCAGTTCCTCAGTCGTGTCTGATTCTTTATGACCCCATGAACCATAGCACGCCAGGAATCCCTGTGCATAACCAACTCCCAGAGGTCACCCAAACACTTGTCCATCGAGTCAGTGATGCCATCCAGCCATCTCACTTCTGTCGTCCCCTTCTCCTTTTGCCCCCAATCCCTCCCAGCACCAGGGTCTTTTCCAATGAGTCAACTCTTCGCATCAGGTGGCCAAAGTGTTGGAGTTTCAGCCTTAGCATTTGTCCTTCCAATGAACACCCAGGACTGGTCTCCTTTAGGATGGACTGGTTGGATCTCTTTGCAGTCCAAGGGACTCTCAAGAGTCTTCTCCAACACCACAGTTCAAAAGGATCAACTCTTTGGTGCTCAGTTTTCTTCACAGTCCAACTCTCACATCTACACATGACCGCAGGAAAAACCATAGCCTTGACTAGACAGACCTTTGTTGGCAAAGTAATGTCTCTGCTTTTGAATATGCTATCTAGGTTGGTCATAACTTTCCTTCCAAGGAGTAAGTGTCTTTTAATTTCATGGCTGCAGTCACCATCTGCAGCGACACTGGAGCCCCAAAACATAAAGTCTGACACTGTTTCCACTGTTTCCCAATCTATTTCCCATGAAGGGATGGGACCAGATGTCATGATCTTAGTTTTCTGAATGTTGAGCTTTAAGCCAACTTTTTCACTCTCCTCTTTCACTTTCATCAACAGGCTTTTTAGGTCTTCGTTGCCTTCTGTCATAAGGGTGGTGGCATCTGGATATCTGAGGTTACTGATATTTCTCCCGGCGATCTTGATTCCAGCTTGTGCTTCCACCAGCCCAGCATTTCTCATGATGTACTCTGCATAGAAGTTAAAGAAGCAGGGTGACAGTATACAGTCTTGATGTACTCCTTTACTGATTTGGAATCAGTCTGTTGTTTCATGTCCAGTTCTAACAGTTGCTTCTTGACCTGCATACAGATTTCTCAGGAGGCAGGTCAGGTGGCCTGTATTCCCATCTCTTTCAGAATTTTCCACAGTTTGTTGTGATCCCCACAACCAAAGGCTTTAGCATAGTCAATAAAGTAAAAATAGTTGTTTTTTCTGGAACTCTCTTGCTTTTTTGATTATTCAGTGGCAGTTGCCAAATTGATTACATCAAAATTCTCTAACTTATATTAGATTTTTGTCTTATTAGAGATGTAAAGTTGCAAATTATTTTCTAAATTAATATATATTTTTGTTCTCTTATCTTCTCTGACTGAAATGGATTCAATTGCTCCTTCCTGTTTATATTTGTAAAATTTAATGTTGGTAAAAACATTTGATAAATATTCAGATTAAAATGGTATTACTTCACTGCTATACATTCATCTAGCTAGAAAATCAATTCTGCAATAATAGGGACATTGATTTGTCTTTGTCACTGAAGACAGTCTATAAAACCTTTGGTATTTTCCAAGCAATAGAAGTATCTTTGTTATCAATGGTGAGAAATTGCTGTCTTGTGCTAATGAGATGACTCATTAAAATGAACTCCTTATTGCCAAATTCAGACTTAAATTGAAAAAAGTAGGGAAAACCACTAGGCCATGCAGGTATAATAAATTCCTTATGATTATACAGTGGAAGTGAGAAATAGATTTAGGGGACTAGACCTGATAGAGTGCCTGATGAACTACGGACAAAGATCATGGCATCCAGTCCCATCACTTCATGGGAAATAGTGGAAAACAGTGTCAGACTTTATGTTTTGGGGCTCCAAAATCACTGCAGATGGTGATTGCAGCCATGAAATTAAAAGACGCTTACTTCTTGGGAGGAAAGCTATGATCAACCTAGATAGCATATTCAAAAGCAGAGACATTGCTTTGCCAATAAAGGTCCGTATAGTCAAGGCTATGGTTTTTCCAGTAGTCATGTATGGATGTGACAGTTGGACTGTGAAGAAAGCTGAGCACCGAAGAATTGATGCTTTTGAAGTGTGGTGTTGGAAAAGACTCTTGAGAGTCCCTTGGACTGCAAGGAGATCCAACCAGTCCATTCTGAAGGAGATCAACCCTGGGATTTCTTTGGAAGGAATGATGCTGAAGCTGAAACTCCAGTACTTTGGCCACCTCATGCGAAGAGTTGACTCATTGGAAAAGACTGTGATGCTGGGAGGGACTGGGGGCAGGAGGAGAAGGGGATGACAGAGGATGAGATGGCTGGATGGCATCATGGACTCGATGGACGTGAGTCTGAGTGAACTCCGGGAGTTGGTGAAAGACAGGGAGGCCTGGCGTGCTGCAGTTCATGGGGTTGCAGAGAGTTGGACACAACTGAGCAACTGAACTGAACTGAACTGATTTACAAAGAATATTCCAGGATGAGCACATAGGCTGCAGCTTGAGGCCATGGGAAGGATTGTTATCTGAGACCTGTTTGTAAGGGGAATGTTTATGGCAAAAGAAGTTTCCTGAGCTTAGGGTTTAGGAATAATTGTTAATAGGTAGAAGCCTTTTAAGGAGATAGTGATCTTAAGATGCTAGGGGCAAACAGGATTTAGAAAGATAAGAAATAAACTGAGGAATGTAGCATGAGTTACAATGTAATCACAAGTTAAGTATAGGACACATAAGAGGAAGTAGATAATAGATAGTAAAGCCGATTCTGAGAGAATCTCTGAAGCAGGAACTATTTGTAGGGCAACAATGATTTCTGGAGAAAATAAATCTGGGTGGGGGAAACTAAAATTGTCAAACCTCTGACCTCATGCTTTTGTCAAAGTATAAAAGAAAATCTGAAGCTTGAAATAAACATATAGTACTTTGAGTCAGAGGCTAATACCGCTCATCCCTTCAGGCTGATTCCCTGGCTTCTGGAGCTGGACTCTGGCACTAGATAGCATATTCAAAAGCAGAGATATTACTTTGCCAACAAAGGTCCGTCTAGTGAAGGCTATGGTTTTCCAGTGGTCATGTATGGATGCGAAATTTGGACTGGATATGAAAGAAAGCTGAACACTGAAGAATTGATGCTTTTGAACTGTGGTGTTGGAGAAGACTCTTGAGAGTCCCTTGGACTGCAAGGAGATTCAATCAGTCCATTCTAAAGGAGATCAGTCCTGGGTGTTCATTGGAAGGACTGATGCTAAAGCTGAAACTCCGTTACTGTGGCCACCTCATGCGAAGAGTTGACTCATTGGAAAAGACCCTGATGCCGGGAGGGATTGGGGGCAGGAGGAGAAGGGGATGACAGAGGATGAGATGGCTGGATGGCATCACTGACTCAATGCACATGAGTTTGGGTGAACTCCGGGAGTTGGTGATGGACAGGGAGGCCTGGTGTGCTGCAATTTCATGGAGTCACAATGAGTCGGACCCGACTGAGCAACTGAATGGAACTGAGATTGTTTGTACTAAAGAGATGATTCAGTTTGGGGACTGGCCATTCCTCAACCCATGTAATATCAACCTGACCTCTAGGAAGAAGAGGGGCTCTAGAGGTGAAAGGTTGTTGCTGAACCAGGAAAAGAGACTGGGATTCTTGGCCTCTGGAGGAGAAGAATTCAATCTGGGGCCAGAGATGAGGCTTGATTGCTCAGAGCTTTTGTGTAACAAAGCTTTATTAAAGTATAAAGGAGACAAAAAAATCTTCTGACATAGGCATCAGAAGGGAACAGAAAGAGTACCTCCTTGCTAGTGTTATCAGGAGAGTTATATACTCCCCCAATGAATCAGAAGAATGTCTGGAAGTTGTAAAGACCTCACCAGACCTACTCTCATAATTTACATTTTAAGATAACAGGATTAGCCAGAGGGTTTAATCCAGAGACTGTCCTCAGGCAGGATACATTATTGTTATATAATCCTAAGGAATGTAGAGGGAAAAAAGTTTGTCCTTTCTTCCTCCTTGAGAATTCCAGACCCCTCTCTCCTTTGGGACCCCCTAGACTTCTTATCAACCTGCCTAGGAAATGACTCTCTCAGAGATTGAAGTCAGCCACATAGCCAGCGATCTGATCAATCATTCCTATGTAATAAAACTTCTAGGCTTTGAAGGTCAGGTGAGCTTTCTTACTTGGCAATACTCTGAATACTGTCACAAATTGATGTGCCAAAATAGAGATGTGTCCTGAATCCACAGGGAGAGGACATAGAAGCTTTATGTCTGGAACCATCTCACCCTATCTGTCTCTTCTTTTGGCTGGCTCTGATTTGTATCTTTTGGCTATAATAAAACTTTAATCCTATGTTTAATGTTTTAAAGAGTTCTGTGAGCTGTTCCGGTAAATTATCAAACCCTGAAGGAGTAAAGAGGAACCCTGAATTTGTAGCCAAATAATCAGAGGTGCAAGTGGCCTGGGATACCCCTGAACTCACAGCTGATGTCTGAAGTAAGTAAGAATACTATACTTAACCTTGAAAGTTTGGCCTAACTCCATAGTTGGCTACAGAAATTACTGTACCAAATTAAATGGATTTCTGCATATATATACCATTCTTAACAGTATGAAAAAGTATTGTTAATTACTTAGATCAGAGTTTTTCAACCTCAGCATATTGACATTTTGAACTAGATGATTCTAATTTTCTGGTGGGTTATCCTATGCCTTATAAGCATACTACTAAATGCTGCACGTTTAGAGAATCAGTGGTTTACATATATGTTCCTTAAAGACAGAAGAATGGAAATTCACATGTATGCAAATGATTTTGTATGTAACACTAGCAGGATTCAATAAATGAATAAATATATATAATGATTATACTCTTGTCTCAGATAAGCATATATTTCCAGAGAAATTTTCAATACTCTTGCTGTTCTTGTATCTTTTCTTGTAAATGAGACAGCACTTCCACTATGCCTAGAACACAGATTCTATGGGATCTTTCACAAAGATTACTTATGCAGTAAATATTTTGTATTGGTGCTGTATACTCTAAAGCTATATACTGAAATATTTCATCAGATGTTCCAAAAGTCATTTTATGTTCCGCATTTCCATAGGAAAGAAAAGACAACACAAATAACATCATATTTCATAACTTTATATAGTTTCTGACCCAGTAATGGAGCTTATCATTCTTTTCAGTGCCAAACATACCACCTAATTTTTTCTATTGGCAAACAGAAGCAGTTTGTAATCAAAGTGCATATAATCAAAGAAATAAAACAATTTAAGTATATCTCAAAATTCATGTAAATATAATATTCTTAACATTTATTAAGAGCATAGTTATTAACAATTTATTTAAATCTTAAGAGCATATAATGGTTCAAAATTAGTAATCTGAAATTTTATTTCTTAATGACTTCTTGATTGATACTAATTGGATATCTCAAAATTCATGTAAATATAATATTGCTTAACATTTATTAAGAGCATATTTATTAACAATTATTTAAATCTTAAGAGCATATAATGGTTCAAAATTAGTCAGTAATCTGAAATTTTATTATTTTCTTAATGACTTCTTGACTGTTACTAATTGGTAATCTGGACATATTCAAAAGAAGTTGAAGTAACTTGATACACATCCTCTAAGATTAAAACTTACTGATTGAATAAATCATATAAAAATGGGAAGAAAGGGTATTTCGAGGATTTTCAAGAGAAAAGAGAAGAGAAGAAACAGCCACCTGGATAAACTTGTAAAGATTAAAAATAATAATAAATCCAAATATTCAAGGGAAGAAAAAAAGTGACAGAAAATGGGTTAACAATTTATATATATATACACATGCACACATAAGAATTTAAAAATTAAGTAAATTAATAGTGAATGGTGGAAGCCAGGTTTCTCATTGTTGGCATTGGAGTTTACAGGTACAGAAGGGGAGGGCCTAGAATGATCCATGTGTTAATGAATTAGAATTGAAGACAGCATGCTTAGTTTAATATATATATATAATATTATAATATATAATAATATTTTATATTATAATAATATTATATCTATATAATATATATATATATAATTATATAGAGGAATATTATAGACAGTTAGATATACACTGATTGTTGGGGGAAATGGGGACAGTGGCAGATTTTGATTTCTTAGGCTCCAAAACCACTGCAAATGGTGACTGCAGCCATGAAATTAAAATATGCCTGCTCCTTGGAAGAAAAACTGTGACAAAACTAGACAGGTATTAAAAAATAGAGACATCACTTTGCCAACAAAGGTCCATACAGTCAAAGCTATGGTTTTTCCAGTAGTCATGTATGGATATGAGACTTGGATCATAAAGAAGGTTGCATGAACTGCAGTACTGGAGAAGACTCTTGGGAGTCCCTTGGACAGCAAGGAGACCAAATCAGTCAATCCTAAAGGAAATCAACTCTGGATACTCATTGGAAGGACTGATTCTGGAGCTGAAGCTCCAATACTTTGGCCACCTGATGCAAAGAGCCTTGTCACTGGCAAAGACCCAGATGCTGGGAAAGACTTAGGGCAGGAGGAAAAGAGGTCAACAGAGGAGAAGATGGTTGGATGGCATCACCAATGCCATGGACATGAGTTTGAGCATACTCTGGGAGATGATGAAGGACAGGGAAACCTGGCATGCTGTAGTTCATGGGTTTACAGAGCTGGACATAGCAACTGATCAACAACAACAGATAAGTACCAACATATTTTTTTTCCACTGTCAGTCAAGAAAACCTCAAAGCAACCACATCTCAGTTGCAACAAGGATACCTGCATCCATATCTTGGTTTCTAATTCCATTCTCCAATTTAAAAAACAAGCCTTCTTGGAGAAATGCAAGATTCTGGAATGTGTGCAGGAAATAGATGAGTCTAGAGCATGTTGTAGTACCAGAAAGTAGGTAAATGCTAAATAAAGAAATAAACCACACAACAAAAACACACAACAATGGGTATATGCCTGCCAAAGGGATATGAGGGAGTAAACTGAAAAAGCCCCCAGTGGCCAAAAGTGGAACAACTGGCACAAGAAAAGAAATGATATATTGGATTCTATCTTGCAATAAAATAAATATCCTTGAGTCCATACTGATATAAATTAATTATTGAATAAATAAATAAATCAGGAAGAAAAAAGTCTCCCATGAGGAAACACTACAAATAATGTACATAGAGACTCCACTCTCAAGGAGAGAGAGCACATAAATCTCTCTGAAAAACTATCAATACCTGTTCCTCACCCTTTATTCCAAATATATTAAAGTTTGCTTTAGGTACTGACATGTGTCACACATCATCCTTATTCTCCACTCCCAAAATTTGACACAGAAATAATGATATAAAGATGGTAGTACTGTGGCCCTGTTTGGTCTTATAAAGCAGCTTCATTAGTATAATCATGTGCAAACTTTCCAACAGTTCTGTATACTAAGCAATCTGTTTACCATACTGCAGAAAAGTAATTGACATTTTTAAAGTGCTCAGAGTATTTAACATAGCCATAATGCAGGACTTGTTATTCTGACTCTCTATTCAGTACCATTTCTACCCTAGATAAAATTTATCTCTGATATGCGTAGGCCAAAACATCTATTAGTACTGACAAATAGTAATAATCTCAGAAAAATACACCCCAAGAATAAATGAATATATAAGTATACACTCCTCTATCTATGTAAGCTAAAACTGAGTTAGAATCCCATGCACATGTTTAATGCTTTCAGGTTTATTTGCTCAGTCATGTCTGACTCTTTGCAACCCCTTGGACTCTAGCCCATTAGGCTCCTCTGTCCATGGGATTCTCCAGGCAAGAATACTGGAGTGGGTTGCCATTTCCTTCTCCAGGTCAACACTTACAATTTTTCTTAAATATACATGGAGATATACAGATAAGCATAAATTACAATTACATGCAAACACACATTGTTTGCATATACCTGTGTGTATATACATAGATACACATACATGTAAAATCTTTATATTCAAATAGATCATATTTTGAATCAAATCTATCTATATAAATATATACATATATATTTCTTTAGCCACTTAACTGTCTTAAAATATTTCATTTTCATGTTTTTTGTTAAAAATTTTTCATTTGTTATTTTAACCTTTGAAATGTTATCCCCTCCCATTTTGTAGAAAATAGAACAGCTTCTTTCAGAAAGTCTATAAAGCTATTCATATTATGGGTATACAACCACTCAAGTTTTTAGCCCAGTGTTCTCTACATTCATAGGGGAAACAAAGAATAAATAATTTTAAAATGATAGGTACAGAATATGCTATCAGTCAGAAAGGCAAACATAAGAATTAGTAGTTTCTAAAAGTCTAGTAGCCTATAAATATTTAGCTTACTGCAACCAATTTTCCACTAGAGTGAATATGGACCTCAAAAGTGCAATATCATTGGTAAAAAATTTAGCTTGAATTTTAGCTTGGTTGAGTTTACCAACCTCATCATATCCTAGGTTAGTGAAGCAACCAAAGCTGATTTTTTTTTCCATGTTTAGTGCTTGAACAAAAAAAGAAAAGGAAAGAAAGGACAACTCAATGTCAGAGATCAATTTATAAATAGATATTCTACAAAATGCTGTAATACAGCTTTGCAAGCAAAACAATTGACAGCAAAAAATCTGATGTTCTTACTTAAAATAAGCTTTGTATGTGTGACTATCAATGTAAAATGTATTTTGCCAAATATATTCAAAAGATCTATAAATTGTGTTTTGTGTTTATCCAGGAAGTTCAAGTCACAGTGCTTTCATTTTTTCCTTTTCTCTGAGACACTAAACTCACTCATCAAGAGCCTTGGCATCAGCGTCTTGATGGCATTATTTGCTGCAATATCCCGACTTGTCTTTGAGAATTTTCTCTTATTTATACTGTAACTTCCATACAATTTTTCATAAAGGGGAAAAATCAACAAGGTAAAAAAAATAATCACAAGTCTGGCAGCCTCTATTCAAAAGAGACTGTTACAAACATAACAGGGTATCTTTCTCATTGATTGTTTGAACAATAGCTGGACAGATTCTCAGGGTTCAATTTTCTCTTTCCCCCAAGTCCTTCAATCTGTGTCAATGCTTTGAAAACTTTATGTTCTGAACCATTGTACTCTGAGTCACACTTTCCAAGGTGGGGTGTGGTGGAGTGTGGGAGGTCTTCATAAAAAAGAAATGTTGACTATAATGTATTCTCCTTTTTTACCATCTTAAAAAATATAAATAGATTATAGGAAACTTTACTGATAAGAAACAAAACTTTAAAAGCTGACCAGAAAATAAAAATAAAGAAAATTAAATAAAGAAAATTTTTTAAAAATGAGTTCAAAATACACAAAATTCACTTTTTTTCCCCTCTACATCTTTTACATTCTTTCCTACGCCAAGTGATTATAATTTTGAATACCATTTTATAGAATGTGTCTTGATAGCTTGAAAGCATTAATGAAACAAAAATAAAAATAGTTTGAAGTAGAACAAAGTCAACTGAAATAACACAATTCCATTACTTTAGGTTAAAATAAAGAAACTTAAGAAACTAGCTTAAACATGAAACCACCATGAACAAACAGTAAAATGTTAAATTCAAAACTCACGTATTAATAAATGTTTTCATATGGAACTCATGTTCACCTTTACAATCAGCCTCTGCTTTTACCTGGAAACCTAACCACACAAAGTGTAGAAATCAATCCTTCCCTTTTTCAGTTGTGCATTATTTTGTTGATGAGAAATTAAAAGCTATCTGAATAGCATGCTGCTCCTAAGTTGCTTCAGTCATGCCCAACTCTGTGCGACCCCATAGACGGCAGCCCACCAGGCTCCTCCATCCCTGGGATTCTCCAGGCAAGAGCACTGGAGTGGGATGCCATATCCTTCTCCAATGCATGAAAGTGAAGAGTGAAAGTGAAGTCGCTCAGTCGTGTCCGACCCTTAGCGACACCATGGACTGCAGCCTATCAGGCTTCTCCACCCATGGGATTTTCCAGGCAAGAGTACTGGAGTGGGTCACCATTGCCTTCTCCTCTGAATAGCATAATCATTTCTAATTAGCACATTCAGTTCAAGTGTGCATGGTATAGCTTAATAGCAACAAAAGGATAATGTAAATGAAATATTTTCTTTACTTTGAAGAGAAAAGATAAATATCCCTCTCAGGGTTAAGAGCACTAGCAAAGGAAGAACCCCAAAGCTTAAGCTTTGAGTTAGATTTGAGGACAAGAAAACAACAACCTCCTGGTGTCCTTGAGAGAGCACCCACACTGGTGTTGACTCTTATCATAGAGGAAAGATGAAAACTCTTGGGAAAAGTTTCCAAAGACACTTTCTACACTTCTGCATAATCATCTGCATAGAACAACAGTGCTAAGTTTCCGACCTGGTGAACCAGCATACAGCCAAAGAAAACCTCAAAATTAATTCTTTCCTCAAAAGAAACGCATAGTCTCATAGCGGAATACTTAGTTGGCTGAATACAATAGAAGTTCTTCAATACCCCCATCTTCTGCCAAAGTGTCTGCTAGAAACTTAGGAACAGTTACTGAAGGAGTTTCCTGAACCATTTCCTGAGTGCTTGTTGCAGGGAAGAACCAGTTCTGACTCCATGATGGATCTTTCTCTTTCAAACATTTGTTTTTCATTGCTTTTGTTATTCTAATCATATATAATGACCGCCTCAGGTAACACTGAGTTACACATTCCCCTGCCTAATAGCCTGCCTCAGGAAACCCTATCCCTTTGCATGAAGAGACTAACACATCCCCTCCCTGAGAGCAGCCATTCCAGGAGATACATGCAAGATAATGGTCTTTACTGCCTCAACTTCTCCAGTCTCTGTCCTTAAAAAGAACCAGGCATCCAGATGCCAATAAGATGGTTATTTTGAGACATTAGTCTACCATCTTATCGGTCAGCCAGTTTTCTGAATAAATCGTAGTCCTTGTCTCAACATCTCACCTCTCAGTAAATGGGCCTGTCAAGCAGTGAGCAGATTGAGTTTGGTCTCACTGACAAACATCAAACCAACTTCTTTATCGTCTGTCCTATGGGTTTAGCATGTGGCTTGGAAATGTCAGGTGAGTAGCCATATGTGGCCTGTGAATAATATCAAAAATGCCCACAAAGATGAAAAAAGACCCTGTACAGGAGAGTTAAGATAACATCACTCTCTCTCTGTGCTCGAGTTCTCTCTCAAACAATATTTCTGGGCCTTCTGTTTCCTGTGTATGACTTAAGCACAAATTGCAATTTCCTTTTGTTAACTAATTCTCAAGTCCGCTCCTGGTAGGATACATATGTCTGAGAATCACCAGGTCAATCTCAGGTGGTGTCTCAGAGTAGCAGCACTAGCAGTATTCTTGGTGAAATGGGAATCTGAGTTCTTGTTCATGTAGCCAAAGAAAGGGATCCATGAACACACAAACACTCATAGTAGCAAGAGAATATGATTTATTAAAGAGAAGGAAACTATAAAGCCCTCAGCATAGACACTGAGAGGGGGTAAAAAGCCCCCAAAGGCAGGGCATAATAGCAGTTTTTATATCCTTAATCTGTACATTTTTGGTTGGCTCTTGTCCTTAAAATAATCATTTTTAACCAATCAGTTTAAAGGTCAAGATACTTAACATCTTTATGGCTCCTCTTGATCCTTGAATTAAGTCAACACCATTTTTCATAACCCCTGGCCATTTTACAATGTACCAGTCATATAGGCTTAAGATTAATGAGCTATTAATGGCAACCCACTCCAGCACTCTTGCCTGGAGAATCCCATGGATGGAGGAGCCTGGTGGGCTAAAGCGCATGGGGTCGAAAGAGTCGGACACGACTGAGCGACTTCACTTTTACTTAATGAGCTCGCAGGAGGAGCTATCCCTGTCTATCTGAGGTCAGGGGTGGCAGCCGAGACAAACTACCCCACGTCAGAGGTCAGGGGCAGCAGCCGAGAGGAGCAACCCTAGTTCAAGATGTGGTGGCTGCGCAGGTGCAAGAGGGCCGAAAGGAGCTACTACTCCACGTTCGAGGTCAGGAGGGACGACATCGACCAAGGTAAGGAGCAGCGGCTGCGCTTTGCTGGAGCAGCTGTGAAGAGATACCACACGTCCAAGAGAAACCCAAATAAGAAGGCAGGTATTGTGAGAGGGCATCAGAGCGCAGACACAATGAAACCATAATCACAGAAAACTAGCCAATCTGATCACATGGACCATAGCCTTGTCTAACGCAATGAAACTCAGCCATGCCATGTGGGGCCACCAAAGACGGATGGGTCATGGTGGAGAGGTCAGACAGAATGTGGTCCACTGGAGAAGGGAATGGCAAACCACTTCAGTATTATTGCCTTGAGAACCCCATGAACAGTATGAAAAGGCAAAATGATAGGATACTGAAAGAGGAACTCCCTGGGTTGGTAGGTGCCCAATATGCTACTGGAGATCAGTGGAGAAATAACTCCAGAAAGAATGAAGGGATGGAGCCAAAGCAAAAACAATACCCAGTTGTGGATGTGACTGGTGATAGAAGCAAGATCCTATGCTGGAGAGATCAATGTTGCATAGGAACCTGGAATGTTAGGTCCATGAATCAAGGCAAATTGGAAGTGGTCAAACAGGAGATGGCAAGAGTGAACATTGACATTCTAGGGATCAGCGAACTAAAATGGATGGGAATGGGTGAATTTTACTCAGATGACCATTATATCTACTACTGCAGGCAGGAATCCCTCAGAAGAAATGGAGTAGCCATCATGGTCAACAAAAGAGTCTGAAATGCAGTACTTTGAAGCAATCTCAAAAACGACAGAATGATCTCTGTTCATTTCCAAAGCAAACCATTCAACATCACGGTAATCCAAGCCTATGTCCCAACCAGTAATGCTGAAGAAGCTGAAGTTGAACAGCTTCTATGAAGCTTCTTCTTCTTCTATGAAGACCTACAAGACCTTTTAGAACTAACACCCAAAAAAGATGTCCTTTTCATTATAGGGGACTGGAATGCAAAAGTAGGAAGTCAACAAGCACCTGGAGTAACAGGCAAATTTGGCCTTGGAGTACTTAATGAAGTAGGGCAAAGGCTAATAGAGTTTTGTCAAGAGAATGCACTGGTCATAGCAAACACCCTCTTCCAAAAACACAAGAGAAGACTCTACACATGGACATCACCAGATGGTCAATACCAATATCAGACTGATTATATTCTTTGCAGCCAAAGATGGAGAAGCTCTATAGAGTCAGCAAAAACAAGATCAGGAGCTGACTGTGGCTCAGATCATGAACCCCTTATTGCCAAATTCAGACTTAAATTAAAGAAAGTAGGGATAACCACTAGACTATTCAGGTATGACCTAAATAAAATACCTTATGATTACACAGTGGAAGTGAGTAATAGATTTAAGGGACTAGATCTGAGAGAGTGCCTGATGAACTATAGACAGAGGTCTGTGACACTGTACAGGACCAGGGATCAAGACTATCACCATGGGAAAAAAAAGGCAAAAAAGCAAGTTGGATGTCTGAGGAGGCCTTACAAAGACCTGGGAAAAGAAGAGAAGTGAAAAGCAAAGCAGAAAAGAAATGATATAAGCAACTGAATGCACAGTTTCAAAGAACAGAAAGGAGAGATTAAAAAAAAAAAAAAGAAGCCTTCCTCAGCGATCAATGCAAAGAAACAGAGGAAAACGACAGAATGGAAAAGACTAGAGATCTCTTCAAGAAAATTAGAGATACCAAGGGAACATTTCATGCAAAGATGGGCTCAATAAAGGACAGAAATGGTATGGACCTAACAGAAGCAGAAGATATTAAGAAGAGGTGGCAAGAATACACAGAAGAACTGTACAAAAAAATCTTCAAGACCCAGATAATCATGATGGTGTAATCACTCACCTAGAGCCAGACATCCTGGAATGTGAAGTCAAGTGGGCCTTAGGAAGCATCACTACCAACAAAGCTAGTGGAGGTGATGGCATTCCAGTTGAGCTATTTCAAATCCTGAAAGATGATGCTGTGAAAGTGCTGCACTCAGTATGTCAACAAATTTGGAAAACTCAGCAGTGGTCACAGGACTGGAAACGGACAGTTTTCATTCCAGTCCCAAAGAAAGGCAATGCCAAAGAATGCTCAAACTACCACACAATTGCACTCATGTCACACGTGAGTAAAGTAATCCTCAAAATTCTCCAAGTCAGGCTTGAGCAATACGTGAACCATGAAATTCCAGATGTTCAAGATGGTTTTAGAAAAGGCAGAGGAACCAGAGATCAAATTGCCAACATCTGCTGGATCATGGAAAAAGCAAGAGAGTTCCAGAAAAACATCTATTTCTGCTTTATTGACTATGCCAAAGCCTTTGACTGTGCAGGTCACAATAAACTGTGGAAAATTCTGAAAGACAGGGGAATAGCAGACCACCTGAACCACCTCTTGAGAAATCTATATGCAGGTCATGAAGCAACAGTTAGAACTGGAAATGGAACAATAGACTGGTTACAAATAGGAAAAAGGTGTACATCAAGGCTGTATATTGTCACCCTGCTTATTTAACATACATGCAGAGTACATCATGAGAAATGCTGGGCTGGAGGAAGCACAAGCTGGAATCAAGATTGCCGGGAGAAATATCAGTTACCTCAGATATGCAGATGACATCACCCTTATGGCAGAAAGTGAAGAAGAACTAAAGAGCCTCTTGATGAAAGTGAAAGAGGAGAGTGAAAATGTTGGCTTAAAATTCAACATTAAAAAAACGAAGATCATGGCATCTGGTCTTATCACTCATGGCAAATAGTTGGGGAAACAGTGGAAACAGTGGCAGACTATTTTTTGGGGCTCCAAAATCATTGCAGATGGTGACTGTAGCCATGAAATTAAAAGACGTTTACTCCTTGGAAGGAAAGTTATGACCAACCTAGATAGCATATTCAAAAGCAGAGACATTACTTTGTCAACAAAGGTCTGTCTAGTCAAGGCTATGGTTTTTCCAGTGGTCATGTATCGATGTGAGATCTGGATTGTGAAGAAAGCTGAGAGCTGAAGAACTGATGCTTTTGAACTGTGGTGTTGAGGAAGACTCTTGAGAGTCCCTTGGACTGCAAAGAGATCCAACCAGTCCATCCTAAAGGAGATCAGTCCTGGGTGTTCATTGGAAGGACAGATGCTGAAGCTAAAACTCTGTTACTTTGGCCACCTCATGCGAAGAGTTGACTCATTGGAAAAGACCCTGGTGCTGGGAGGGACTGGGGGCGGGAGGAGAAGGGGACGACAGAGGATGAGATGGCTGGATGGCATCACCGACTCGATGGACAAGTTTGGGTAAACTCTAGGAGTTGATGATGGACAGGGAGGCCTGGTGTGCTGTCATTCATGGGGTGACAAAGAGTTGGACGTGGCTAAGCGACTGAACTGAACTGAAGATTAATGATCACCAGCTGTTTTTCCCTCAGGCATATGGAACAGAAGTTAATTATTCCCCTTTTCTGGATCTGAGTGCTGATAATTTATCAAGCCAAGGACATATTTCAGGAATTTTGGACAAAGGGTATCAGTTTAGTTCAGTCACTCAGTCGTGTCTGACTCTTTGTGACCCCATTAACCGCAGCATGCCAGGGCCCCTGTCCATCACCAGCTCCCAGAGTCCATGCAAACCCATGTCCATTGAGTCAGTGATGCCATCCAATCATCTCATTCTCTGTCATCCCCTTGTCCTCCTGCCCTCAATGGTTCCCAGCATCAGGGTCTTTTCAAATGAGTCAGCTCTTCACATCAGGTTGCCAAAGTATCAGAGTTTCAGCTTCAACATTAGTCACACCAACGAACACCCAGCACTGATTTCCTTTAGGATGGACTGGTTGGACCTCCTTGCAGTCCAAGGGACTCTCAAGAGTCTTCTCCAACACCATAGTTCAAAAGGATCAACTCTTTGGTGCTCAGTTTTCTTCACAGTCCAACTCTCACATCCATACATGACCACTGGAAAAATCATAGCCTTGACTAGACAGACCTTTGTTGACAAAGTAATGTCTCTGATTTAAATATGCTGTTTAGATTGGTCATAACTTTCCTTCTAAAGAGTAAGCATCTTTTAATTTCATGGCTGCAGTCACCATCTGCAGTGATTTTGGAGCCCCCAAAAATAAAGTCTGACACTGTTTCCACTGTTTCCGCATCTATTTCCCATGAAGTGATGGGACCAGATGCCATGATCTTCGTTTTCTGAATGTTGAGCTTTAAGCCAACTTTTTCACTCTCCTCTTTCACTTTCATCAAGAGGCTCTTTAGTTCTTCACTTTCTGCCATAAGGATGGTGTCATCTGCATATCTGAGGTGATTGATATTTTTCCAGGCAATCTTGATTCCAACTTGTGCTTCCTCCAGCCCTGTGTGTATCATGATGTACTCTGCATCTAAGTTAAATAAGCAGGGTGACAATAAACAGCCTTGACGTACTCCTTTTCCTATTTGGAACCAGTCTGTTCCATGTCCAGTTCTAACTGTTGCTTCCTCACCTGCATACAGGTTTCTCAAGAGGCAGGTCAGGTGCCGGGGTCCAGCCCCAGTGGATCCCAGGGAATTTGAAGCGGGGACAGTGTTGGCGAGGAAAGACTTATTTTTTTATTAATATAAGATTAGATTAGGAAGAAATAGTGTAGTAAGACAATTAAGTGGAGAGAAGAGGCTGATTAACTTGGGTTACGTGGAAGACCAATAAAGTTCCAGACAAGGAGCTTGCACCGTCTATGTTAGGCCGCCCGCGCCTGTTTGAATATCGGAGAGTGCCCCGCCTTGGGCTCTCTCTCTTATGGATCTTAGAAGCTGGGACAAATAAGTAGACATGATGAGCCAGATGGGAATTCAGCCGGAAAAAGGAAAGAACAACATGAGGAAGCCCAACATCAGTGCAAGACTCCAAAAACTATTTTTCAAAATCAGCTTATATACCCCAAGTTGTACATAAAGAAATAGAGTTATGCAGGGGCAGCAGTCCTGACCCTCATTGAGACAAGTCTTTCGTTTTGCATACCCTCTGGTATACAAAAGGTCTCAGGTGGTTTATGGTATCTTCTGGCCAAGAGGCTTGTTAACATTTTTATGGCTCTCTTCCTGGATAATTGTCCAGAAAACTCCTTTTCCCTAGAAGTGTTTTTTCTTTATTCTGCATCACCCTCAAAGTACAAAAAAGTTACATTCCTATAGAACAAAGGTGCAGTGGGTTATAACAAAGAAAGTACTTAACTCAAAGATCTAGTGTTGCTAATACCAGGTCTACTACCTGTTTTTCCATATACCAACTATACCTAAAAATAAAAGATATGAAAATTTGGCAGCAAGTATTGGCTCAACAAATGAAACCTTTAATTGGTCCTATTCTAATGATTTTGACTCCTCAGAAGCCTCGACATTCCTAGGATGTTTTAAGCTTCCTGTGCCTCCCGCAGTCGGGAGGCCTCAAACAATCACATGCGCAGCTGTAAGAGTCCTGCAGGCAGGCTAAAAAGCCATAAGAGGAGTTTTTGGATTGAAACACTCTTATTATGCCCAGGAGATTTATTATCTAAAAGCTCTAATTTTTTCCAGAAAAAGGTGGTGGGGGGACAGTCCCTGTTAATGACAGAAGAGTAGGTGGAAAGCATAATGTAGTAAAGCAGGCAGATTCTGGTCTTGGGGGGTGGATGCTCAGGAATTTCCAGGGGGAATCCCTGAAGCCCAACAAGTCCTTGCGTTTTGTCAGGCTTCCTTCTGCATGACCTTGTCATGGGTGGGATTCCTCACGCTGGCTCCCGACAGTCAGGTGTTCTGGTATTCCCATCTCTTGGAGAATTTCCCACAGTTTATTGTAATCCACACAGACAAAGGCTTTGGCATAGTCAATAAAGCAGAAATAGATGTTATTCTGGAATTCTCTTGCCTTTTCAATGATCCATTGGATGTTTGCAGTTTAATCTCTGGTTCCTCTGCCTTTTCTAAAACCAGCTTGAACATTTGGAATTTCATGGTTATCCTATTTATGAAGCTTAGCTAAAGAATTGTGTGGTAGTTCGAGTGTTCTTTGGCATTGCTTTTTTTGGGGGATTGACAAAGGGTATAGATTTAGGCTAATGGAGCAAGTTGTTTACTGAAAACAATACCAAAATCTCAGACTTCTTCACCAACTGCCTAGCAATTTCGTCCTCACTGGTAATGGTAAATACTTATTCAATTTTTTTTTTCCATTCTATAAAAATTCTTTGTACTTGATAGTCTTTGTGGTTCTCACAGCAACCCTTCAAGATAAGAAGTCTTTGTCGTTAATAAAACAAATAAGCCATACCACGCTTTTGTTCATTTACTGGACTTCTTACTTACTGATAAGTGAGCTTATCACTTTAGCTCTCTAAAGTTCTCTCATGGTTATCATTATTAACTTTTTAGTATATATATATATATATATGCATTCAGGGCCTCCCTGATCTTTTTTCCTACCTAGTCATCTCCCTATCTCTCTTTTTATGAATTGGTTGTGGTGGTAGTTTAGTCACAAGGTTGTATTTCTTTGAGATCCCATGTAATATAACTCACCAGGTTCCTCTCTCCATGGATTTGCCAAGCAAGAAAATTGGAGTGAGTTTCCATTTCTTTCTCGATAATATCTTTGTGACCCAGGGATCAAGCCTACATCTCCTGTATTGAAGGCAGATTCTTTACCACTTAGCCACTAGGGAAGCCCTTTCTATGAATTATGTTCATCTAAATATCCCATTGAATTGTTAGATCAAAAAATAATATAATTTTTAATCAGATACAGAGAGCACAAAGGACAGAATATTTAGACCATATATCTCTATGTATTTTATAACAGTAAATTTCTTTTTCTTTCCAAGCTACTGGAAAGGTGAGTCATGTAGGTTTGCAACTTGCTTTTACACTTATTTGATCATACGTGTTTCTCTAAGGTGGTACACACAGATTACCCTTATTTAAAGAAGACAAACATACCTACTGTTTATAATGGAGATATACTACAACTGATACAAACATTCTTCCACAGAGATATATTTTGAGATTTCAAGCAATGCTACAATGAACATATTCATATTATTCACTGTATTTTTCCAGGGATATATTCCTAAGTGCTGGTAAACTCCACAAAAATGCTCCAACAATCCAGATGCTCATCAACGGTACGTAAGAGAGCTCATTTTTTCCATGCTTTTGGAAATACTACCCCTTAACTTTTAAAATTTGTCCTTACTAGGTAAATTTTCCTATTTGGACTTAATTTGCATTTCTTTCATTATCAGTGCTGTTGACTATTTTTCATGTGTCTTCAGTTCAGTTCAGTTCAGTCGCTCAGTTGTGTCCAATTCTTTGCCACCCCATGAATCGCAGCACTCCAGGCCTCCCTGTCCATCCCCAACTCCCGGAGTTCACTCAGACTCACGTTCATTGAGTGAGTGATGCCATCCAGCCATCTCATCCTCTGTCGTCCCCTTTTCCTCCTGCCCCCAATCCCTCCCAGCATTAGAGTCTTTTCCAATGAGTCAACTCTTCGCATGAGGTGGCCAAAGTACTGGAGTTTCAGCTTTAGCATCATTCCATCCAAAGAAATCCCAGGGCTGATCTCCTTCAGAATGGACTGGTTGGATCTCCTAGCAGTCCAAGGGACTCTTAAGAGTCTTTTCCAACACCACACTTCAAAAGCATCAGTTCTTTGGCATTCCGCCTCCTTCACAGTCCAACTGTCACATCCATACATGACTACTGGAAAAACCATAGCCTTGACTAGACGGACCTTAGTCGGCAAAGTAATGTCTCTGCTTTTGAATATACTATCTAGGTTGGTCATAACTTTTCTTCCAAGGAGTAAGCGTCTTTTAATTTCATGGTTGCAATCATCATCAGCAGTGATTTTGGAGCCCCCCAAAATAAAGTCTGACACTGTTTCCACTGTTTCCCCATCTCTTTCCCATGAAGTGATGGGACCGGATGCTGTGTCTTAAGCATTTGTAATTCTGTAATTTCCTAAACTCCCTAGAAATATCTGGTGCTTACTTTTGGTTTCTTGGCTCACTATGTACTATTTCGTTTTATATTTTATATTTATTATACATCCCTTATTTTTTATTTACTTGACCTATCCATTACTGTATTAAGATTTTTATGGATTCTTTTTATCATTTCAAATAAACATTTATTTCAAATCACCAATGTCCTCTGGTATGTTATGGAAAAGAGGAAATGACAGGTAAAGACTTTTAAAATTCTAGCAACTCCATTACATTGGCTAATGTGGCAGCTGTTTAGGAAAAAAACAGATTAACAACTTATTAACATGGCTAGTTCAATCTTTTAAAGCATGCTTAAATAACACAGATGAAGCATGAGGCATTTTTATTTTTTTAACAGCCAACATAGCTGCTAATTTGCTTTCAAATTGCATTTTCAACTTCTTTTGGATTTATTTTTTTTTTAAATGCATGTCAACAGACCAGAATTAAAAAGGTGACAAACTGTGAAGAATTAAAAGTTCTAATTTAACAGATGAGCAATTGCAAATAACAAAATCTCACACAAACACAATTCTAATGAAAGCTGACATGCTGGAGATTCTTTTTTTGTTTTCTTCCTTTTCATCAGGTAGCAACAAATTAGTTTAAGAAGCCATACTAGAATGCTGCCATTGGGATAACCAGCTCATAGCCCATGCTGTTAGCTTTGGTTCTTGTTTGTTTCCAGAAACTATACATGACACTTCTTTTGTACTAAGTACATTTTCTTCACTCAGATGTATCACAAGTTGTTCAAGACCAGACTAGTTCTCATGTGTTATTGCTCTCGGATGCTATTCTTGTGGTTCCCACTTGTGGAAATATATTTCTATCCACGTTCAGAATTATACAGGACCTCATGGGCACACAGTGAGGAAGTATAAAGATTTTTTATGGGACAAGAATAATATTTTGTGACTTATCAAAAGAACATAGATACTGTTTTGCCTTGCAAACTCAGAGAAAGCATTAATTTAAATTGGGAAAGGGATTAAATGTGATTAAAGAATGGGAAAAAATTGAATGTGATTAAGGTAATTTCTATCATAACAATGTACAGAAATGTTCTTTTTCAATTTGTTCAGGCTTCTAATATGTGTTTGCTGATTAATTAGACAGATATGTATCCTTCTGTTCCTTGTACATACATAAAGCAATAAAAGCAAAAAGTTCATAATATTGATCAAATTTGTATGCACAGCTCCCACTTACACGTTTGTAAAAATGCGCCTTTGAGTGTTCCCCATCCATCCCAGCACACTAATTTTGAACTTTCAAGCATGCGTTTCTAGCTTCCATTGTTTACAATTTAAAACATTTCTGTATTATTTTAAAGAGGTAACAGGAATTAATACAATGAGAAAATAAATCTTCAAAGAATATTTTTTTCTTTTCATTTAAATGAAATTGTAGTTTAAGGTTTTCATTATTTTCCTTTAACATACACTTAATTCCTCTATATTTAAATATTTATATATAGTTGACCTTGCAGAATATTCTTATTACCATTTTGCAAACAGAATGGTATTCTAATTAAGTATTTGTAAGAATATTTCATTTGATATGGCTCGGTGGATAAAGAATCCACCTGCAGCACAGCGGAAACAAGAGACCGGTTGGATCCCTAGGTTGGAAAGTTCCCCTGAAGAAGGACATGACAATTAACTCCAGTATTCTTGCCTGGAAAATGGCATGGAGAGGAGCCTCACAGGCTATAGTCCAAAGGCTTACAAAGAGTCAGGCATGACTGAGCACAAGCATGGACAGAGGGATTATAAAAATTATATTAATTTTTCATTAAAATAAGTTATATATATATATATTAGTTATATATATATATTAGATTTATATATATCAGTTCAGTTCAGTTGCTCAGTCGTGTCCGACTCTTTGTGACACCATGAATCGCAGCACGCCAGGCCTCCCTGTCCATCACCAACCCCCAGAGTTCACTCAGACTCATGTCCATCGAGTCCGTGATGCCATCCAGCCATCTCATCCTCTGTCGTCCCCTTTTCCTCCTGCCCCCAATCCCTCCCAGCATCAGAGTCTTTTCCAATGAGTCAACTCTTTGTATGAGGTGGCCAAAGTACTGGAGTTTCAGCTTTAGCATCATTCCTTCCAAAGAAATCTCAGGACTGATCTCCTTCAGAATGGACTGGTTGGATCTCCTTGCAGTCTAAGGGACTCTCAAGAGTCTTCTCCAACATCACAGTTCAAATGCATCAATTTTTCAGCACTCCTCCTTCTTCACAATCCAACTCTGACATCCATACATGACCACAGGAAAAACCATAGCTTTGACTAGACGGACCTTAGTTGGCAAAGTAATGTTTCTGCTTTTCAAAATGCTATCTAGGTTGACCACAACTTTTCTCCCAAGGAATAAGCGTCTTTTAATTTCATGGCTGCAGTCACCATTCACAGTGATTTTGGAGTCCAAAAAAATTAAGTCTGACACCGTTTCTACTGTTTCCTCATCTATTTCCCATGAAGTGATGGGACCGGATGCTATGATCTTTGTTTTCTGAATGTTGAGCTTTAAGCCAACTTTTTCACTCTCCTCTTTCACTTTCATCAAGAGGCTTTTCAGTTCCTCTTCACTTTCTGCCATAAGGGTGGTGTCATCTGCATATCTTAGGTTATTGATATTTCTCCCAGCAATGTTGATTCCAGCTTGTGTTTCTTCCAGTCCAGCGTTTCTCATGATGTACTCTGCATAGTAGTTAAATAAGCAGGGTGACAATATACAGCCTTGATGTACTCCTTTTCCTATTTGGAACCAGTCTGTTGTTTCATGTCCAGTTCTAACTGTTGCTTCCTGACCTGCATACAGATTTCTCAAGAGGCAGGTTAGGTGGTCTGGTATTCCAGTCTCTTGAAGTGTTTTCCACAGTTTATTGTGATCCACACAGTCAAAAGCTTTGGCATAGTCAATAAAGCAGAAACAGATGTTTTTCTGGAACACTCCTGCTTTTTCCATGATCCAGCGGATGTTGGCAATTTGATCTCTGGTTCCTCTGCCTTTTCTAAAACTAGCTTGAACATCAGGGAGTTCACGGTTCACATATTGCTGAAGCCTGGCTTGGAGAATTTTGAGGATTACTTTACTAGCATGTGAGATGAGGGCAATTGTGTGGCAGTTTGAGCATTCTTTGGCATTGCCTTTCTTTTGGACTGGAATGAAAACTGACCTTTTCCAGTCCTGTGGCCACTGCTGAGTTTTCCAAATTTGCTGGCATATTGAGTGCAGCACTTTCACAGCATCATCTTTCAGGATTTGAAACAGCTCAACTGGAATGCCATCACCTCCACTAGCTTTGTTGGTAGTGATGCTTTCTAAGGCCCACTTGACTTCACATTACAGGATGTCTGGCTCTAGATAAGTGATCACACCATCGTGATTATCTGGGTCGTGAAGATCTTTTTTGTACAGTTCTTCTGTGTATTCTTGCCACCTGTTCTTAATATCTTCTGCTTCTGTTAGGTACATACCATTTCTGTCCTTTATCGAGCCCATCTTTGCATGAAATGTTCTTTAGTATCTCTAATTTTCTTGAAGAGATCTCTAGTCTTTCCAATTCTGTTCTCTTCCTCCATTTCTTTGCATTGATCAGTGAAGAAGGCTTTCTTATCTCTTCTTGCTATTCTTTGTAACTCTGCATTCAGATGCTTATATCTATATATATACAACTTTACATATATATATAACTTATAAAATATCTATATATATACAACTTTTTATATATATATATATATATATATATACACAACTTATAAAATATTTATCAGCTGATTGTGGACTTTTGTACACAATAAATGTGAAGTGTGAGCAAGTAAATTGAAGCAAAAATCTCCAGGGCAAATGAAATCTGGAACCCAAGCATGATAGCATCTTCGTTTCCAAATCTCATGGACAGAGGAGCCTAGCAGGCTTCAGTTCATGGGGTTGCAAAAGAGTCAGACATGACTTAGCTCAACAAACAAAAAAGAGTCAGACATGACTTAGCTCAACAAACAATATACTCCAATAGACTTATAAGTAATGCATTCCTATCTGAATGGGGAAAGTCTAATTTTACTGGAAGTCTCATTTAGTGGAAGACATAGAACTATTTATCTCTCTACACAAAGTAAATGTCCTAGTCAAGTAAAATTGTATTGTCTTTAGAGTCAAAATACAATTATGAAATGTTGTATTACCTAACTTTGTAAATATTTTTGCTGTTAGCTAAAATTTAGTGTCTTTAAATAATAAAGACTAGAAACATATTGTCAAATGAGATTTGCTTTATCAATCTCATCCTGTTTCCAAAGCCATCCAACTTGCACTTACAGGTCTTTCATTCATATTTAGAAAAGGTATCAAGTTCTACTTGAAGATAATTTTTTAAATTAAAAAGAAAATAGTTCTTGAATAGTTCTAGGTTTAAGAATGATGACTGATCATCTCTATTTTCTTCAACCACCATTACCCCAAGGAAGATGAAGGCTTCTATATGAATCCTTCTTCCAGGTTTCTTATCCTCTTGCCTATGAATCAATTCATCAACAACTCTTCTCTGAGCACTTTCTGCATGCAAAAATCCTATCACATCCTGGAGTTACAGCCCTCATGGAGCCAATTTTCAATTAGGACAGACATTTTTAAGAATCATACTATATATTTATAATTAAAAATTAACAGAAATATTCTGAGAAGAAAAATAATTTGATGAGAAATAAGAACACAATGATGTAAGACATGCAGCAAAGACTTTTCTGAGAAAATAACACTTAAAATTTTCACTTAGGCTGGGTGTGGGGGAGCGAATATTCCAGGCAAAGAGAACATCACTTGCAAATGTTCTATTGTTTAATTTCACCAGTATGGAGAGGGAAGAGTACCAGTAGAAGAAGTTCCATAATTAGGGGCTGAGTCATCTAGGGCTTCAAAGACTGAGGTGAGTATTTTTAGATTTTAAGTCAGAATTTTATGAAAGTTTTACACAGGGGAATGAAATAATCTGATTTATTTTTTAAATCATTGATTAAGTTATAATGGGGATGTAAGGTTGGAAGGTAGGCATGAGCAAGGAGGAGTGGCCTAGTCAAAAAAAGATTCAAGTTGATCTCTAAACATTACCCCAGACAGTCCCCAATGCAGCCCAGGAGAGCTCACAGATATGCTACAAAATAACCACAAAGATTTTCCCAACTCTAGCACATGGTAAGTGCATACAAAGCAACCACAGGAGCTTCTCCAACTCTGGCACATGTGCCCTTGATGCACAGTTGTGTCCTCACATAACCTTTGGCAGTCAGGAGCCTATTAAGGATTCATAAATATTCTATACATACATGAAGTAAAGTGAAAGTAAGTCGCTCAGTCCTGTCCAACTCTTTACAACCCCATGGTGTACAGTCCATGGAATTCTCCAGGCCAGAATACTGCAGTGGGTAGCCTTTCCCTTCTCCAGGGGATCTTCCCAACCCAGGGACTGAACCCAGGTCTCCCACATTGCAGATGGATTCTTTACCAGCTTAGCCACAAGGAAATTTGATTATAACAATTGAATTATGGGAAAAACACGTGCAATAGAGCCTGTTGTTATGTAAGCTGCAACTGTCAGTCAAAACTGTCAGTTTGGACTACAGTCCAAGGGGTTACATGACTGAGCATGCATATGTGAGGGTGGAGGGAGATGGGTTGGTAGCAATAAACTCGTAGAACTAAAAAACAGAATACTGTCAGTCCATGCCAGCCTAGATGAATACGTAAAAGCCTTGTCTTGTATACCCTGGTACCTCATCATTCTGGCACCAGTTCTCTCTTGGCTTGGCCCACCTCTCCCTTGAGGTATCCTTTCTGATTTTTCTGTTTCTTTCTTAATAAACTTGTTTTTTACCATGGGTAAGACCTCAGATTCTTTTTTGTATCCTTACCAGGACCTGAGGCCCATGAAAAAGGGTTCTCTTCAACCTTCTCCCTACCCAGTGATAGCGACATGGAGTGTGAGGAAGAAGAGGGTACAAATGGAAATGCTATTTAAGAGGTGCTCGGGGATATCTAAGAGAGGAAATAGTGTCAGGAATTAAGACGATAGCAACAGAAGATAGATAGAGACCTAAACGCTCCTTAGTTGGCACACTTGATATGTCTTGGTACTTGTTAGATGTGAAGAAGAACAGAGAAAGAAGCTGTTATTCAGAAAGCTCAGTTAAGGAATCCAGTTAGAAATGTTGAGCTTTACATTTTACTTTTCTTGACAATTGACATTTCCTCATGAATTCTTCCATTACTGCTTCATTGTTTTAGTATGCATACATTTCTGGAATGTCTGTTTCATCTTCCCAGATGGCATAACAAAAGTTACTAGAGGATTTTGAATTCTGCATTTCTAAGGATGCATCAATATATATGTCTGAATAGCTATTAGTCACATAAATATCTTTACATGTCTGTAGTTACAACTGTTCCCTATTATTTCATATTTTGAAATTATTATTGAAAAAAAATTATAGGTGAGTACAAAAATATTTGCTGAAGAAAGGGTATAAAAGTGTGCTAAGCTTTTGATCATGATGGATCTTTAGAATCAGTGTATGAGTTTCTGACTCCTGGGACTACCCACAGTGCATCTGAATGGATAGAGAGATCTTATGGAACCATATGATGGGACAGCTATTGAAGAAAGTTAAAGGCAAAGATGGCTCCCATAGTAGAGACAAATATCAAGTAAATCTTAATAGCTTTCTTGGCATTAAAAGTGAGCTTCTGCTAGAACTGCGTGGATGTATATTCACACTGAACAGACATATATTATTATTTCCAAGAAAGTTAAGTGTCCATCCCCATAGTTCTGCATCAGTTCTCTCCTCTTCTTCAGCAACTGGACTATCTCTGCCATGTTCCCTTTTGGCTGCTCACACTTGCTTTATTATCAGTCTCTCCCCAAGAAGTCATAGTCTTGTTCTCTAAAACCAAGGCCCTTTTTAATTCTGCTTGTTTCTCCCTTCTGTATATTTCTCTGTTAATTAATTGAGGCATAACCTGACCTGGATATCTGTCTTAATATGGTAATGCTATGTGTTTTTGATAACTCATGAAGGAAACGTAATTCAGTTTCTTTGCTTTTAGCAGGCAAGTCCCTACATGAATTGTTGAATATGCAACTTAATGGTACCATAAAAAGATCTATGAAATAGAATATCTACCTGATTTTCTTAGTTATTAATGAAGTAAAGCCAACCATAACACTACTTCCTGTCAGCAAGAAGAAGAAAAAGTTATAATAAGAACATTCATCTCTGTATTTATTATAAAGTAATAATTTAGAGGCAGTTACATTCTCTTATGAGTGCCACTAGAGAGATATTGAACTTTAAAAATTAGCAGCCTGCTATAATAAATATTCAATTTCAATGTAAATGATCCCTCTATAGCCTGCCATTTTAGAAATTTAGGAAGTCCAAAAGTCATGACACAAGAAGTAGTGCTAACAGTGATTTAAATCAATCAGCAACCATCGATGTGGTAGGACATCCATGGAAACTAAGCTCTGGTATCACTACCAGAACTGACAGGTCAGGTGCAACCTCTTATTGCAAACATGAATCATGGTAAAATATAGCATTATAAATTTTGTGAAATTTAATTTCTGAATTTAAAACTTAATATGATATATTATTAAAAATAATATTTTAATGTAACTCATGGACTAATAATGCATATTAGGATTTGCATGAAGAACCTACTATGTAGGAAGTCATGATCTTAGCTATCTTCAAGTAAAGGCACATGTTTTGTGTCTCTGTTTTCAATTACATATCTGTACATTTTAATAATTTAGATCCACCATACAGTATGAATTGTTATAAAACTAAAGTACATTAAATATATAATATTAAATGAACTCAATCTTCAGTCATGTTAATTCAGATGAGTAGGATTCCTGTATGAATAGCTGTATCTTTTATAGAAAAGTATATTTATATTCCACAGTATGTTTACACGTTTGAAAGACATCTGATCTTAGGAAAAGCGTTATACACACACACACGCACACACACATACAATGTGTTAAGAAAACTTCTAGGAAATATGGATGACTGAGCTGATGTGGAAAAATATCCACACTTAAATACAAATAAAGCTATAAAGCCACGTATAATATTGTGTTTATAATGGCTGTTTAAAAATAGGAATATAATATCCTTAGTCAATGCAGAGATCATTCAAACCCAGAGTGCTGACCAGCAACTTAAGGCCTGTGATTTATGTGGGGTTTAGAGCAAGACACTAAGGGTAGGAGTAAGCACTGGAGAGGTTACCTCCCATGATGAAATGGAAAAAATGACTCGATAAGTTGTGTGGAGAAAGCAAGGAAGGAAAATAGCATTTTTCTGGCCCTGTACTAGAACATGTATTTACTCATAAGTGGGTTATCATTTATAGTACCCATGCTTTACAAATAACACAAGTTGGTAAGTGAGAAATCTTTCTCTTTTTTCCTTCTTGTTTTCTCTCTTCTCTCCTAACTCCCCTCTCTTCTCTCTCTTCCTATATGTATATATACATATATACATATAGTATACATATATACATTATATCAACAGATATATATCATGCATATGTACACATGTGTGTAAATTCATATATATTACAATATATGCAAATATACATACATATAGACCCCCCACATATATATAACAACATTTAATGAACTGACAGATAGGCTTTGCCAATCAACAGTTAAGTGTGTGTGTGTGCTCAGTCATATCCAACTCTTTGTGGCCCCATAGACTGTGGCCCTGCAGGCTCCTCTATCCATTTCCCTTCTCTGAAATTTCCTAGGCAAGAATATTGGAGCAACTTGCCATTTTCTACTCCAGGAGATCTTCCCAGCTCAGGGATCGAACCCACATCTCTTGAGTCTCTTGCACAGGCAGATGGATTCTTTACCACTAAGCCACTTGGGAAGCCCACAACAGTTAGTACCATCATGAAAAGAAAGTCATGGAGATATATTGTGCCTCCTAAGGGAAGAACAAACCACCACTCAAGAAGTAGACTTGACATACAAAAAAAATCTTCCTGAATCTTTTCAGTCCAATAGATCCGACTACTAATACTATAGAGTAAATACAGAGACTAGAACATATTAATCATATCATTTATCAATTAAGAGATATAATCTAGACTATAAAAAATAATGCAGATCATATGATTTAGTTACTTCAAACAAATTATAAGAGAATGAAGAGATGAAATGAAAACCTACAGATTAGAGGAGATAACTAACATACAAATTAATCACAATATGTGGACTCCATTTAGTTGTGTATTAGTCTCTTAGTCATGTCCTACTCTTTGCGACCCCATATACTCTAGCCCACCAGGTTTCTTTGTCCATAGAATTGTCCAGGCAAGAATACTGGAGTAGGTTGCCATTTTTTTCGTCAGGGGATCTTCCTCACTCAGAGATCAAACCCAGGTCTCTGCATTGCAGGCAGATTCTTTACCACCTAAGCCACCAGGGAAGCCCTACATTTCGTTGTTTAAATTCTTAGGCAAACAAAACAACTAAACATATATAACATTTATAAGATAATTGGATATCTTCTCATTTACTAGATATTTGATAATAGTAAGAAATTGTTTTATTTCCTATTTTTAAAAGGTATTTATTTTAAAAAGTAAATACTAAAATGTTTATTAATATGTCATGGAATTTTCTTTAAAATAATATGAGAAGAAAGCAAATGAGTAGGAATATATATGAGAAAACACCAGCCATGTGATGACTGCTGTAACTGGGTGATAGACATTAAGTTCATTATATTATTAAACCTATATTTGTATGTTTAAAATATAGTTCATAATAAAAAATTAAGAATAAAATAAAATACATTTGGAGTGGTAAAATTTATTTGAATTAGGATTATAGTATATACTACAATAAAAAATAAATAGTGATTTAAGACATTATAAGGAGAAGGCAATGGCAACCTACTCCAAGTACTCTTGCCTGGAATATTCCATGGACAGAGGAGCCTGGTTGGCTGCAGTCCATGGGGTCGCAAAGAGTCAGATGACTGAGCGACTTCACTTCCGCTTTTCACTTTCATGCATTGGAGAAGGAAATGGCAACCCACTCCAGTGTTCTTGCCTGGAGAATCCCAGGGACAGGGGAGCCTGGTGGGCTGCCGTCTATGGGGTCCCACAGAGTCAGACATGACTGAAGTGACTTAGCAGCAGCAGCAATACATAATATAAACACTTTTTTCAAATAAAAATAAAATGTGTTAAGGACGGATGCTGAAGATGAAGCTCCAATACTTAGTCCACCTGATGCAAAGAGCTGACTCACTGGGAAAAACCCTGATGCTGGAAAAGATAGAAGGCAGAAAGAGAGGGAGGACAACAGAGGATGAGCTGGTTGGATAGCATCACCAATTCAATGGACATGAGTTTGAGAAAGCTCTGGGAGATGGTGAGGGACAAGGAAGCCTGGTATGCTGCAGTCCATCGGGGTCACAAAGAGTCAGACACGACTGAGACTGAACAACAAGCATTTTAGAAGATTAAATTGATCAATTAATCTCTTCAAAGGCAGAAATTAAATCCTACACACTATAGGTCTCACAATTCTTGCTATATAATAGTCATTCAATAAATTGTCTTAATAATACAATTTTGTTTTTTCATATCAGCATATGAAAGGAACTTAAATACTACATGAGTGAGACTTCATGAAAAATCCAAGATATATTTTCTACTTAATGATTTAGGTATACAGGTACACTGATAAATATGAGAATTCATTCAGCCAGAAAAAAAAGTAACATTTATGTAAAAATGAATTTTAAATACTTTTCATTAAAACAGTCTTTAAGAAAAATCAGTTAATATGAATTTCAGAGTTGATACATGACCCATCATTTTGAAAAAATTTAATAAAACTACAGTAGGCTAAAAGAAATTCGTTAACCCTATCTAAAAAGTCTTAGGCTGCCTATAAGTCAATTTTCCATCTCTTGTGGAATCATTCATAAACCACCAACCAAAATAACAAGTGAATGAAACATAATGAAAACATAAGCAATGAGCTTAATGCATTTTTTAAAAAGTAAATCATGTCAAGCAAACTTAATTACTTTCTCAATTGAAATACATAATTCATGTATGAAGTGAATGTAGTAGATGTGATGGATTTATATTTCACTGAGTGGATGTAATAACTGAGAATTATGATTTAAAAATAGATTTTAATTGTCTTACATGAGCTGGCATTTCTTATAGAAAATAGGAACAACATTTAAATCTGTTGATTGAATGGATAAGGTCTACAAATTAGTAGACTCACTAGAAAAGACCCTGATACTGGGAAAGACTGAAGGCAGGAGGAGAAGGGGACGACAGAGGATAAGATGGTTGGACGGCATCACCAAGTCAATGGACATGAGTTTGAGTAAACTCCGGGAGTTGGTGATGGACAAGGAAGCCTGCGTGCTGCAGTCCATGGGCTCACAAAATCAGACATGACTGACTGAACTGAACTGAACTGATAACTCATACATTCCTGTCTTATGAACCTTTGGTAAAATACAACACACTGAGCTCTGCCATACCTTTTGAGTTCTCTAAGAAACTGAGACCAGGTTATCAAGAAACAGGGTTCATTCCAGATGAAAAAATGAATTTAAGCTAGGTAGGTCATTTTTACCCTTCTTTCTGCACTGACTCTTTTTAATCATGTAATTTGAAAATATCTTTTTTTTCTCACCTTTCCTATAACTTTGAAAGAAAGCTCTAATAAAATCAATGTCATTAAATAGTGGTAGCTGAAAGTGCTATGCCTCATAGGTTTGATGATACTTACATTTTAAAAAACTTAATAAAAACCATCTAAAGTGGAAAAAAAATAGAAAACTATCTCTATACACTATCATATATGAAAAATCCTAAGGAATAAACACACATACTCACAAATCAGAACTAGTATATTATTTTAGCAAGATTACAGGATAAAAGATCAATATATAAAAGTCAGCTGTTTATCTATACACTAGCAATAAACAATCCAAAAGTGAAATTAATTAAAAATTTTCATTTATAATACTATGAAAACTAAAAGCAGGAACAAATTAACAAAAAGATTGCAAGAGTTACAAACTGAGAATTATAAGGCATGGTTGAAAAATAGGAAATAACCTGAAAACAATAGAAAATACTCCATATTAATGAATTGTAAGAATTTACACTGTTAAGATGGCAATACTACAGATTCAACACAACCTCATGAAAATTGGAGTTGGCATTTTTACAAAATTTGACAAGCAGATCCTAACATTCATACGAAAATGCAAGGGACCCAGAACAGCCAAAACAACCTTGAAAAAGAAAAATAAATTTTGTTGAGTCAGTTCAGTTCAGTTCAGTCACTCAGTCATGTCTGACTCTTTGTGACACAATGAACCACAGCACGCCAGGCCTCCCTATCCATCACCTACTCCCAGAGTCCACCCGAATCCATGTTCATTGAGTCGGTGATGCCATCCAACCATCTCATCCTCTGTCGTCCCCTTCTTCTCCTGCCCTCAATCTTTCCCAGCATCAGGGTCTTTTCAAACGAATCAGCTCTTCGCATCAGGTGGCCAAAGTATCGGAGTTTCAGCCTCCACCTCAGTCCTTCCAATGAACACCCAGGACTGATCTCCTTTAGGATGGGCTGGTGGGATCTCCATGCAGTCCAAGGGACTCTCAAGAGTCTTCTCCAACACCACAGTTCGAAAGCATCAACTCTTCGGCACTCAGTTTTCTTTATAGTCCAACTCACATCCATACATGACCACAGGAAAAACCATAGCCTTGACTAGATGGACCTTTGTTGGCAAAGTAATGTCTCCGCTTTTAAATATGCCGCCTAGGTTGGTCATAACTTTCCTTTCAAGGAGTAAGTGTCTTTTAATTTCATGGCTGCAATCACCATCTGCAGTGATTTTGGAGCACAGAAAAATAAAGTCAGTCACTGTTTCCCCATCTATTTGCCATGAGGTGATGGAACCAGATGCCATGATCTTAGGTTTCTGAATGTTGAGCTTTAAGCCAACTTTTCACTCTCATCTTTCCCTTTCATTAAGAGACTCTTTAGTTCTTCACTTTCTGCCATAAGGGTGGTATCATCTGCATATCTGAGGTTATTGATATTTCTCCCAGCAATCTTGATTCCAGCTTATGCTTCCTCCAGAACAGAGTTTCTCAGGATGTACTCTGCATAGAAGTTAAATAAGCAGGGTGACCATATACACCCTTGATGTACTCCTTTTCCTATTTGAAACCAGTCTGTTGTTCCATGTCCAGTTCTAACTGTTGCTTCCTGACTTGCATATAGGTTTCTCAAGAGGCAGGTCAGGTGGTCTGATACTCCCATCTCTTTCAGAATTTTCCACAGTTTATTGTGATCCACACAGTCAAAGGCTTTGGCATAGTCAATAAAGCAGAAATAGATGTTTTTCTGGAACTCTTTTGCTTTTTTGATGATCCAGCGGATGTTGGCAATTTGATGTCTGGTTCCTCTGACTTTTCTAAAACCACTTCTTAATTTCAAAACTTACTACAATACTACAGTATCAAGGCACAGATTAGTGGGATGGAACTGAGAATATGGAACAAAACCTTTACATTTATTTTGACAAGAGTGCCAATGCAAGTAAATACAACTAAATGGGGAAAGAATAGTTTGTTTGTTTGTTTTTCAACAAATGCTATCTAGACAACTGAGCATCCACATGTAAAATTAAGGGATGACTTGCTAATAGTTTTCATGTGTTCATAAGGGAAGATTATTTTTGGACCCAAAGTACTATAAGTTCTTGAAATCAAACTCACTAGTAAGCCAAAAGAGTGGATACTCAGGGGTTTATGTACCCCTCTATACATGGAAAAGACATTTTGATACCTCACAACCAGCCCTTCTACTTTCTGCTCTTTCTACAACACTTCTGAATAAGCCTAGAGGAGGATATGGCAATCCATACCATTATTCTTGCCTGGAGAATCCCATGCACAGAGGAGCCTGGCAATCTGTGGTCCATAGTGTCACAAAGAGTCAAACATGAGTGAAACGACTTAGCACTCACACACATACCAGATCAGTATTCATTTCTATGGCTAATACCCTTAATTTCTCTACTGTGAGTTAATGTTCACTTTATATTTGTTCACCCTGCCTTGTACATAGTAAGAATAAGTAGGTCAGAGATATAGGTATTGGTTTATTTACTCACTCATTCATCCATTCCATCCATTCATTCACTTAGTCAGTAAACAATTATTGTATAACTTCTCAATATCCTACATTACGATTTAGGAATAATAAATGTTTTAAGACCATAAGAATGTAAATTCCATGAGATCAGGAATTTTATCTCATCCCGTCAATCCCCTATGTCTGGAACAGCACCTAAGTAGGCACTCATTGAATATTTGTTAAATGAATAAAACAGCTAATGCACTTTGAGCATTAGTGTCTATATCTCTGTTCTAAGTACTTTTATCTTTTTAACTTTCATAGCAACCCTTGGATAAAGGTATCATTGTAATCCAAACTCCACATTTGAAGAAACTACAGTACAGAGAACTTAAATGCCTTGGACAGTAACACAGAACTGGCAAGTCTATGTTCTAACCAAGACAATCTGACCCACAGGCATTCAGAGATGATGTAGACTACTTAGGTGTTCACAGTGTAACTGGTCACACAAAGTATAACCACACCCAATGCAACCACATAAAGTCAGATGGGTATGAAGTCAATTCCTACTTACTTCCCAATTTCAAAACTGCAATACACAAATACGGGCTTCCCAGGTGGTGCTAGTGGTAAAGAATCTGCCTGCCAACACAGGAGAAATAAGAGATGCAGGTTCAATCCCTGGGTCGGGAAGATCCTCTGGAGGAGGGCATGGCAACCCACTCCAGTATCCCTGCCTGGAGAATCCTCATAAACAGAAGAGCCTGGCAGACTACAGTCCATAGGGTCTCAAAGAGTCAGACGCAACTGAAGTGACTTAGCACAGCATAGCATACAAAATCTGCAGTAGAAGTGAAAAGAGAAAAAGAGTTATTGCCACAAAAAGTAAGATAAAAATGTAAATTAATTAGCCATTGGTTCCTGTGAATTTGGCTCATTTGCTTTATTAAAAACAAGGCTATTTAGTTAGATAGAATTTTCTTTTTCTCTACTTTAAAAAAAAAGCCTCTTTTTTTGTCTAACCAAAAAATTAAAGCCCATCTTATACTTATTTTTTTAAGTGCTATCTTTTTACAATATAACATTGTAAAACAATATAAACTCAAGTTTATGAAGGACAGATATAGCAAAACAAAAAAAAAGTTTGCTTCAGATTTGTTAATGTTTAGCTAAAGAAATAAAATTTCTAGTCATTACAGTTAAAATATGTTAATATTTGCACTTAAAATAATTATTATATTTCACTTAAATATCTTGTTTTAAAAATAGAATTGAGGTATCTGCTGAGAAATATTAGGGGCACATCTTGTTTTCAATTTTGCTTGTATTTATAACCTTGTATGTACATTCTTAAGTACTGACTTCAATGACTTCATTCTGATTACTATAAAATTAAGATTCATAAAATCTTAAGACTAGAAGGGATCGTGAGAGGTTGTCTACATAGCCACTCTCAGGCAGCATCCTACTTAACTGTCCCTGACAAATGTGCATCTATTCTACTTTTAAAGCCATATTGCAAGAAGTTCATATAAATTAATTATACACATAGTTCTAGAGAATAGAGAGCTCAGAATGGCACTCCTGATTTAACCAATCAAATTATTATTGATTGCATCAGCACTTCCATGGTTCCAACTGCTTTTTGCTTATAAATCAGTAGCAATTTAAGGACTAAAAATTTTCATTTACTTCTGAGGATATAAGAGATCACTCCTCACTAGCATTTTTACTAACCATATTAAGTGAGAAGTCAAAACAACTGCACCATTAGGGAAGGCAAACTGGCAGTAAGTAAACTAGAATATCTAATTTCAAATGATATCTTAAATTGGAAATCAGTAAAAGTCATGGTAAATATATATATATATATATATATATATAATGCATTATACTAAATGAATGCAAATACTGATAAAGATTTTTCCTACTTTAACTTTATATGATCTTTCCCTGTAGCCTTGCTTCTATTGCACACATCATTCATTAGATTATGAAAACCATTAATGTCAAGAAGCAGAACAAAATGAATTCACTGAGGGGCTGCTATTAGCATATCAAGTAGCTATTTCTCACTAAATATTCCTGACAGCTCTCATTACATATGATGGATGAACTTTATAAGTAGTAGTAGTTTCTGAGGAAAATAAAATCTCTAGGCGTATTATCACGTGTTGCTGAATAACTAGCAATCATCTTTCCACAGTTTATATTTTCCCCTTTTTACTGGGAAAGTGTTATAAAATTCACAGGTAGGTTAAATGCCTGAGTCAAAATTCATTTAGAAATAGCAAGTCTAATTTATGACCTGAATATTTTAAGTGCCTTTAGTTAAGATACATTGGAGCTAGTCATCCAAAAACTCTACAAACATAGTAAATGACAGCAACTGAAAAAGAAAAAAAAAAAAAAAAACAGTTGGAAATCAGAATTTTGGAAGCCATTGCTATAAAGGGACTTAAAACAAGCAGGGAAATTCAGAACATAGGCTAAAAGGCAAAAATATGATATTACTCCTTATGTTTTCACTAGAGCTTAGGGAAAACACTGCAAACCTTTATCATGATATGAGTATGAAGGAATAATAATAATTACAATAATATTGTTTGCTGTCCCAACTCAAGTGAGAAGGGAGCATTATAAGTCCAAGGGTATAACTGTGTGACCCCCAGGCACTATATTATCTACATCAGATTTCACAAAATGCAGCATAAATTGAGTCCAGCTTGCAGAAGTATTCTGTTTAGTCTATACAATGTATTTTTAAAATTCAAATTTTCAGCATTTAAAATTCAAGGGATTTTTGATAACTGTCAAAATTTGGGGTTACTTTTTAAAAATTTGGCAACAGTTGGTGGGAGCATCAGCATTTATTCACCCTTTTGCCAAATATTTCGCCTCTCTATAGTAGTCCTTGAAGGATAAGAAGAGCATTTGTTGTCTTTTATCATTAGGATAATATTATTGTTTTTCTGATGTCAGAGAAATAGTTCTCTATGAAATGTGGAAAAACAAACAATAAACTGAGAGGAGTCTGTAAGTCACTGACTTAGGTTAGCTAGTCTGGACCTATTTAACTTTATGAAAATGTTTAATGTAATAATTTAACATTAGGAAACTAATGCTCCAATAACAATATAAAGTTGATTTTTACCTTGATATTATCCATATACTTTAGTATATGTTATACATTATATATATTCAGTTCACTTCAGTCGCTCAGCCATGTCCAAACTTTACAAGCCCATGAATCACAGCACGCCAGGCCTCCCTGTCCATCAGCAACTCCCGGAGTTACCCAAACCACGTCCATCGAGTTGGTGACACCATACAGCCATCTCATTCTCTGTCGTCCCCTTCTTCTCCTGCCCTCAATCTTTGCCAGCAGGGAAATTCAGAGTCTTTTCAAATTTGTCAGCTCTTTGCATAAGGTGGCCAAAGTATTGGCGTTTCAGATTCAACATCAGTCTTTCCAATGAACACCCAGGACTGATCTCCTTTAGGATAGACTGGTTGGATCTCCATGCAGTCCAAAGGACTCTGAAGAGTCTTCTCCAACACCACAGTTCAAAAGCATCAACTCTTCGGTTCTCAGCTTTCTTTATAGTCCAATTTTCACATCATACATGACCCTGGTAAAGCCATAGCCTTGACTAGACGGACCTTTGTTGGCAAAGTAATGTCTCTGCTTTTGCATATGCTGTCTAGGTTGGTCATAACTTTCCTTCCAAGGAGTAAGCGTCTTTCAACTTCATGGCTGCAATCACCATCTGTAGTGATTTTGGAGCCCCCCCAAATAAAGTCAGCCACTGTTTCCACTGTTTCCCCATCTATTTGCCATGAGGAGATGAGACTGGATGCCATGATCTTAGTTTTCTGAATGCTGAGCTTTAAGCCAACTTTTTCACTCTCCTCTTTCACTTTCATCAAGAGGCTCTTTAGTTCTTCTTTGCTTTCTGCCGTAAGGGTGGTGTCATCTGCATATCTGAGATTATTGATATTTCTCCCGGCAATCTTGATTCCAGCTTGATTCCAGCTCCAATCTTGATTCCAGCCCAGCGTTTCTCAGGATGTACTCTGCATAGAAGTTAAGTAAGCAGGGTGACAATATACAGCTTTGACATACTCCTTTCCCTATTTGGAACCAGTCTGTTGTTTCCTGTCCAATTCTAACTGTTGTCCCCGACCTGCATATAGGTTTCTCAAGAGGCAGATCAGATGGTTTGATATTCCCATCTCTTTCACAATTTTCCACAGTTTATTGTGATCCACACAGTCAAAGGCTTTGGCATAGTCAATAAAGAAATAGATTTTTTCTAGAACTTTCTTGCATTTTCAATGATCCAGTGGATAAGTGTGTATATGTGGGGGTGTGTGTACGTGTGTATTACATATATATTCACTATAGTGTGTTTTGAGACTGGCAAAAAATGTAATTGTATATACATTTGTAAGTTACATAGAAAACAAAATGTTTCAGTTAATCAAACACACATTTCAAATATTTGGGTTAGTCCTAACCTAACCTGTCTCTTGAAAAACCTATATGCAGGTGAGTTAGCAACATTTAGGACTGGACATGGAACAACAGACTGGTTCCAAATAGGAAAAAGAGTATGTCAAAGCTGTATGTTGTCACCCTGCTTATTTAACTTCTATGAAGAGTACATCCTGAGAAACGCTCAGCTGGAAGAAGCACAAGCTGGAATCAAGATTGCCTGGAGAAATATCAAGAACCTCAGATGTGCATATGACACCACCCTTATGGCAGAGAGTGAAGAGGAACTAAAAAGCCTCTTGATGAAAGTGAAAGAGGAGAGCGAAAAAGTTGGCTTAAAGCTCAACATTCAGAAAACGAAGATAATGGCATCCGGTCCCATCACTTCATGGGAAATAGATGGGGAAGCAGTGGAAACAGTGTCAGACTTTATTTTGGGGGGCTCCAAAATCACTGCAGATGGTGATTGCAGCCATGAAATTAAAAGATGCTAACTCCTTGGAAGGAAAGTACCAACCTAGATAGCATGTTGAAAAGCAGAGACGTTACATTGCCAACAAAGGTCCATTTAGTCAAAGCTATGGTTTTTCCTATGGTCATGTATGGATGTGAGAGTTGGACTGTGAAGAAAGCTGAGCACCGAATAATTGATGCCTTTGAACTGTGGTGTTGGAGAAGACTTTTGAGAGTCCCTTGGACTGCAAGGAGATCCAACCAGTCCATTCTACAGGAGATCAGTCTTAGGTGTTCTTTGGAAGGAATGATGCTAAAGCTGAAACTCCAGTACTTTGGCCACCTCATGCAAAGAGTTGACTCAATGGAAAAAACTCATGCTGGGAGGGACTGGGGGCAGGAGGAGAAGGGGACGACAGAAGATGAGATGGCTGGATGGCGTCACCAACTTGATGGACGTGAGTTTGGGTGAACTGCAGGAGGTGGTGATGGACAGGGAGGCCTGGTGTGCTGCAATTCATGGGGTCGCAAAGAATCAGACACAACTGAGCAACTGAACTGAGCTGAACTGAATGTAGACTAACTAAATAAACTAACACATCTATATTGTTGAAAGCCTTTCTACAACCAAAGCAGTGGCCCTAACTCTCCTAACTATGTAGTTTTTAAAGCACCCACTTATTTATAAAGAGGCTTACTTTTTAAATCAAAGATACTTAAGTACTGGTAAATTATTATTTTTATTACTTTAGTAATGTATTTATTGGAAAGGAATATTTAAACAGGCATTTTTTTATTTTTTTGTCATTAAAATAGTGTTTAAGAATTACCACCAGAGAAACACTGGGCTGGATGAAGCACAAGCTGGAATAAAGACTGCTAGGAGAAATATCAATAACCTCAGATATGCAGATGACACCACCCTTACGGCAGAAAGCAAAGAAGAACTAAAGAGCCTCTTGATGAAAGCGAAAGAGGAGAGTGAAAAAGTTGGCTTAAAGCTCAACATTCAGAAAACTAAGATCATGGCGTCCGGTCCCATCACCTCATGTCAAATAGATGGGGAAACAGTGAGTACAGTGGCCAAGTTTATTTTTCTGGGCTCCAGACTCACTGCAGATGGTGATTTCAGCCATGAAATTAAAAGACGCTTACTCCTTGGAAGGAAAGTTATGACCAACCTAGACAGCATATTAAAAAGTAGACAATACTTTGTCAAAAAAGGTCCATCTATTCAAGGTTATGGTTTTTCTAGTAGTCATGTATGGATGTGAGAGTTGGACTACAAAAAAAGCTGCAGAAGAATTGATGCATTTGAAGTGTGGTGTTGGAGAAGACTCTTGAGAGTGCCTTGGACTGCAAGGAGATCCAACCAGTCTATCCTAAAGGAGATCAGTCCTGGATGTTCATTGGAAGGAATGATGTTGAAGCTGAAATCCAATACTTTGTCCACCTGATGCGAAGAGCTGACTCATTGGAAAAGACCCTGATGCTGGGAGGGATTGGGGACGGGAGGAGAAGGGGACAACAGAGGATGAGATGGTTGTATGGCATCACGGGCTGTATGGACATGTTTTGGGTAAACTCTGGGAGTTACTGATGGACAGGGAGGCCTGGCATGCTGCAATTCATGGAGTCACAAGGAGTAAGACACAACTGAACGACTGAACTGAACTGAAACTATATTTTAAAAAATGAATGGATTTTAATTTAGCAACTCATAAAGCTATGTTTAGACTTTGTTAAAATAAACTTACAAGAAAAGAAAAATAAAATTGGCTAATAAAAAATCCGTTTTTTTCCATCCTCTTGTCCTGTTTTATTTTTCCCTTTAGAGAAATATATTTTGAATGTCATACAAAAATAGAACTCTATATAAGCATCCATGTCATATAATGTAGTAACAACACTGGCACATAAAAATCTCAAATCTTCTTTTGTATTATTTACAAAAACAGCTGGATGAGAAAAATTCAGGTTCAAGTTCAGGAGGAAAAGTAAACTTTGATGATATATAATATCAAATTGCACATGAACAGATCTTACCATGAACAAGAGGAGTGCTAAAGTTTTTAGATTTATCAAGGGAAAGTAAAACAATGGGGTTTACAATGGAGAATGCAAAAACAAAATGGAATTATTTCAACTGATAATATTTTCATATCCCAGTGTAAATATTATTTACCACTGCTATCAGTGCACAACTAGAATACTTCTGGCTATTTAGAGCTTCACTTAAATAGGATATAGATAGCAACTTCATGTTAATGAATGTGCAGTGGATATTAGTCTTCATCCCACCAACTCAGTTATGGAAGAAGCACCCATATAAATCTAAGTTCTGGTCTAGCTAGGCTGGTGAAAAATTTGGAGAGACCTAGATTGGATACAAAAGTAGAAGAAATTATCAGATTTGCAATCCTTGTCTTCTATCTCATATCTGAAATTCAGCAACACCTGATTTGGTGACACTTTAGAAGTACGAATTTCTTTCCAGAACCTGGAAAACCAGGGTTTTCCACAGTGTAGCCTCCCCCTGTATAGTGACTGTTAATTCCAAGACACATGAACGTTAGTCAGTATCTCTCTATGTAGAAAGACATCCTACAAGAAATGGAGTATCAATATCAGAAATCTTAATTATGAACAATGGACATATATGTCCACAAGGAAAGTATTTACTAGGGGATCCCAGGTCCCATTCAGGAATATACTTCCTGAGAATCTCCAGAAAAGAATAGTATTTTTCCAAAAGAATTAGGTTATAGAATTCATTTCCTCCCTGGTTTCTCTCTAGTTCAATTACACTGAATTTATTTGGCTACACAAAATAAAGGGAGGGAAGGAGTAATCAGTAAGCAAATCATTTTATGGTCTGGGGATGGAGAGAAGTAAATAAGTCATGAATATGCCATTTAAAAACTCATAATTTATTTCACAGATTCAAGTAGAAACAATTAACTGCAATAAAGGCAAAAATATGCTGGAAAAAGTTGCAAAAGTGCTCTTGGAAAATAGAAGGAAAAAACAACACCATTTTGGGGAGTATGAGACAACACAGCATCACATATAACCAATAAAAACGTTGCACTGTCTTTTCTCTCCCTTGTCATTTCCCCAGGGATGTTTACCATGGAACAGCGTACCTTCACATCAGCCCTTTCTGAAGCAGGTGGAAATTAAATGTAGACTTAAGAACAAATACCTGATGAAAGTACAATTTATCTTATTTCATAGAGAGTCTTACAATCATGTGCAAATAAACTACTTATTATCCAACATTAACTTTCTTTATTGTAGATTATTCCTCATCAGAGATCACAACTTTTTTCTACCATAGATGGTAGACAGATAGATAAATAAAGATAGATATTTAAAATGAGATTCTTAAACTCCACTAAGACTTGTGTAGTTCTGAGAATTAAGTGCTGGAAATTTTACTTTTAATATTGGAAGGAGATTTAAAATACATTATCAATAGCTATCTCTGGGTAGGGATTTGTACATAGTTTTCTTCAGTTTGTTATGTTACATTTTGAATTAATATAAGATCATAAGAAGTTGCAAAAATGATAGAGTCTATTTACCTTTACTTCACTTTCCCCAATGAACATTTTACACAGCCAGGGTACATTCTCAAAATATGAAATTAACACAGACACACAATATTGAACTATAGAATTTATTCAAATTTCAACAGTTTCTACATACATGGAATTTGTAGGTAACCTTTTCTTCAATTTTTTGGCTTTTAATGGTTTTTTTTTAGTGTGCACATGTACACTGCCATATGTAAAATAGAAAGCACATGGGAACTTGCTATATGACTCAGTAAACTATAACCTATGCTCTGTAACAACCTAGAGGGGTGGGAAAGGGTGGGAGGTCAGAGGGAGGTTCAAGAGGGAGAGGACATATGCATACCTATGGATAATTCATGTTGATGCATGACAAAAATCAGACCAATACTGTAAAGCAATTATCCTTCAATTAAAAGTAAACAAAATTTTCAAAAAAGAAAAAAGAAGATAGATATAATGGAAATAATTTTTATTTTCCCATTTTCTTTGTAGAAATGCCTCAACTGAGGTTTCCAAAGTAATGTCATATGTTATATACAATCAGGTTTTAGGAACAGCCATATCCATCTTGATCACTTTTACATCCTTCCATATCATTAAGATAATTTAACAATAATTTCAGGATTTCCAGAGTGTTAACCATTCCACTGAAACATTGTACTTATACACAGAGTAATTTCCAACTGGTAAATATGTAAGAAATTAGGATTAATGTTATTATTTATGTTTGTGAAACAAATATCCACACTATTTTAAAAAGTTTTTGTCATCTTCTTTCAAGGAAAAAAAATCTGATCATCTTCTTTCAAGGAAACTATGACTTATATGAACAACAAACTGAGCCAGGGTTATTTACTATTTGACATTTTGAAGAATTGCTTTTTACTTTGTGGTTTTCTTCTCACACTTTATTTTTTCAGAAATTTTCTCATGAAATGAAATGTTGCATTATTCATTCAACAAGTGTTGAATGAATGACATGTGAATGACAGCAGAGGAGTTAAAAACATGATTAAGGTGTTATTCTTGATGTCAAAGAGATAAAACGTGCACATAGATTACTGTAATGCAAGATAGAAAGTGTTAAGGAGCATAAGAAAAAATGTAGAGAGAGTTTAGAGAAGGGGCAGTTCCTTCCAGTTGGAGAATAAGCCTTGTGGTAGGTTGTAGCGCACTCAAAGTTTAGAGCACAAGCTCTTATGCTGGATATAAATGCTGTGTTCCTTATTTGCCTTAGCGTAAACTTAGCTTTCTCTCTGGGTCTCATTTTTCTAATCTGTAAAGTAGAGATAATACTAATATTACCACTTGAGGTTCTGAGTAAGTGAAAGAAAATACTATATGGAAAGCACTTAAAAATACTTTTACCAAATCTAACGTTACGCATAACACTGGTTGGTTGAGAAAAAAGGGGGCATTGAGATTGTCTGTTACCATAGCATTTATGTGAGAGTTTTGAGAAAGCACTATGCTTCTATTGTCTTGACAAAATCCTTTATAAATTTCTTCACTCCCTTTTTCCAAAATGCACAGCATATAAAAAAGAAATTAAAGTTTACCTTAGGGATTCCTGGGTGGTCCAGTGGTTAAGAATCCACCTTGCAATGAAAAGGACACCAGTTTAATCCCTGGTCTGGGAAGATCCCACATGCCACAGAGCAACTAAGCCTATGTGTACATATCCTGGCTGGGATGCCAGTCATGTGTTACAGGCATGACCACATCCTCTGCTGCTCTGCCATGTGCATCTATGGGGGCAGCAGTCACACTAGGGACTGGGCTCTCCTGAGCTGAGTAAAGAAGGACGACCCTGAACAGTACACGTACATTTGCTGTTCCTTCCTTTCCCGTGAGAGTTTGAACAGTGCTTATTGAGTGGAAGGAAAAAAGAATCAGTCATGAGGATATAGTCCAGTGATTAATTCATGATGGGTGTATTCAAACAACCTGAATTCAAGTAGGCATGTTTCAGTTTCATCACAGATCCCATTAAGTTCTGCTCCCAGAGTCTTGTCCCTAGCGTGGTTTCAGAAAGTTACCTTCAGAAAGTTTTCAAAAAGAAAAAAAAAAAAAAGGTATTATCAAGGGTGTGTGTTTGGTGTAAGACAAGGGGAGTCTCTAAATGTTGCATGAAACAAAAAGTTTTCAAAAAATGGTCATTTGCAATAAGGTACTGGATTTTCTTTGCCTTAATGGAGTTAAAAGGCAACTTAATGGACTCTTTCCACCTGAGCAATTTCAAATTTTCTCAAAACTCTCTAACAATTTTAGAAGCACATGCTTCAGAATCCATTGCAAGTTTATTGAGCAATTTAATAATAAAAAGGAAACAAGGAAAATAAATCAAGGGGAAGATTTTAGCCTAAAAACATTATCTCAATAGCATTATATCTGCTATATAACCACTCATATGTGGTGGCTTGTTAGTAGCTGTGGTCATAAATCTTAGCGTCCAGGATATTCAGAGAGGATGATATACTGCTGGTAGCTATCTATACACAAATATATGATCTTTTAATCTATGAACTGTAATCACTCCTTGGAACTGATGCCTTGAAAGCATCTTCTGGAGACAATTCAGTTATGCATAACTTCCACTGTGCCTTAGGCAGTCATTTCACACTGTATCTGAAACACTGTTACAGCACTAATGGTTCACACAGCTTTCAGGGACCAAACTCTAACTACTTTTCCACCTTTTACACAGTCACACATTCACCACTAACACCACTAATGGCCACTGACATCTAAGCCCTCCTCCTCATTCTCAACACCAAACCTGAGCCCTGATAGGAAAAATAAACCACATTCAGCGTTGGATTCCAAGGCCCACCCTCATACTGTGTCCCATACTAGCTTGTCAACTTCATGCAGCTGGTAATTGGGCTCCTTCCTTGCCCTCAGGTGCTAATTTTCTTTCTTATCCTTCTAGACTTTTCCAGTTTCTACCAGTGGGCTTCAGTTTTATTTCTTATACCAGTGGAAATTTAGTAATTGGTGTGGTTGTCATTTATAGAAATAGTGGAGCTGTAACATTTCGCACCAAGCACACCTCCATAAAAATCCAGCGAGTACTGACCATGTGAATGGCAACTCACTCCAGAATTCTTGCCTAGAGGAACATGGCAGGTTATAGTCCATGGTGTGGCAAAGAGTTGGATGCAACTAAGTGACTAACACTTTTCACTTTCACTTTTCACTGGTCATGTGAATTTAAGCAAATTTCAAAATATATCAGACTATTTCCTCACAGAGAGGCTATTACAATTAAATTCATCTATGTAATCTGCTTTTATCTACCAAACCTGATTCTAAAAAGGACCACATGAAGCCAAAAAAACTATTAGTTCCCTCTCTCTACCTCTTTCTCATGACAATAACTTGTTCTAGGTGACTGGACGGCTAAGGCACCACTGCTGCTGCTGCTAAATCGCTTCAGTTCAGTTCAGTTCAGTTCAGTTCAGTCGCTCAGTCGTGTCCAACTCTTTGCGACCCCATGAATCACAGCATGTCAGACCTCCCTGTCCATCATCAACTCCCAGAGTTCACTCAAACTCACGTCCATCCAGTCGATGATGACATCCAGCCATCTCATCCTCTGCCGTCCCCTTCTCCTCCTGCCCCCAATCCCTCCCAGCATCAGAGTCTTTTCCAATGAGTCAACTCTTCACTTGAGGTGGCCAAAGTACTGGAGTTTCAGCTTTAGCATCATTCCTTCCAAAGAACACCTAAGACTGATCTCCTTTAGAATGGACTGGTTGGATCTCCTTGCAGTCCAAGGAACTCTCAAGAGTCTTCTCCAACACCACAGTTCAAAGGCATCAATTATTCGGTGCTCAGCTTTCTTCACAGTCCAACTGTCATATCCATATATGACTACTGGAAAAACCATAGCCTTGACTAGACAGACCTTTGCTGGCAAAGTAATGTCTCTGCTTTTCAATATGCTATCTAGGTTGGTCATAACTTTCCTTCCAAGGAGTAAGCGTCTTTTAATTTCAAGTCGCTTCAGTCATGTCCAATTCTGTGCGACCCCATAGACAGCAGCCCACCAGGCTCTCCTGTCCCTGGGATTTTCCAGGCAAGAACACTGGAGTGGGTTGCCATTTCCTTCTCCAATGCATGAAAGTGAAAAGTGAAAGTGAAGTTGTGCAGTCATGTCCGCTACACATGTATAATAAATACGCCCAGTGCCCAATGTAGGAATTTCTGAACAAAGTGGCTCTCCATCAGCCTATACTTCTTAGCTCAAGCGAGTCAAAACTTTCTCCCCTTCCTATTAAGTATCTCTGTCCTAAGAGCTAAATTCCTGATTCCCTATGTCACTACAAACAGTGGGGCAGACTGCCTTCAATCATGAAACAGAAAAAACATTCTTTATTTGCTTAAGTCTGCTTGTGACAGCCGATTTTGTATACCAGCAACTACCTAGAAAATAGTATGTCTGTAAATTGTGTTTCAATATATATATATTTTTAATTCTCAATAAATTAAATGTTTATATATTAATTGAAAGTCTAAAAGAATGATTTTGTGTGATTTATTTTCTGTCTTTCATAGTCTAATATCCCCAACAGGAAATATATGTGTATACACACACATATACACACACAGATATACACACAACTCCTTAAATCAGAATGCTTTAATTGTGGCCTTGATTTTCTTAAATGTACACAAAAGCATATCATATATTCAATAGTGATTTTCTCATTTAGAAACATCAGCTTATATTGGAGTTTTAGCCAGTATATATGTAATATATGCATGATTATAAATACACAGTATATTTTTCAATGTTTTTGAGGTCAGAGACTATATTACACAACCAAAGGGGCTCAAAAGTTCTCTTCAGTTTTAGGTGAATCTGGTCAGATCAGATTTCACCTGTATCTGATTTAAAGACTTTTCTCTCAAGCTCATCCCTGTAGGGCAGACTCCTTTCCAGCTCCTCGGATATCAGTGTATAAGCCCCAACCTCCTCTAGGGTGCCATTATAATCCTTTTTAGCTCCATAGCAACTCTCTCCTGTGAGCCTAAGATATCAGATAACTATCATTTCCTATGCTATTAAAATAAAGGCTTTTCAGCTTCCTCAGGTGCAGAATTGGAAAGAAGCCTAGAAGCCTGGAAGGCTTACCTGTCTAGCTAAGTCCCACGATCTATCAATTAAATGCAGAGTGGTTTATGTCACCAGTGCTCAGTAGAATCTAATTTTTCATTCTGGCTTCTCAATGCTATAGTCCCTATGTTCCAATTTTTTGTTATTAAATCTATTTGTTGCTGATTCCCCTTAAGTAATACTATAATTAATGGATGCTATTGTTTCTTGGAATTTCTTGGTTGCCATTTAATCATTTTTACTTTGTATACTAACAATAAAAAAGTTTTAGAAATGCTATTAAATTGCTGCAACTCTACACTATTGCAGACAGCTATAAGCAGGTTAACAGTTTAATAATTACAGGTGGTAAGAATTATTATAGTAACTGAAGATAAAAAGTAAATATCTCGAATTAATTTTATAGGCCTCATATATGGAAAAATATTCAGGAAGTTTAAAGGTTCAAAGACAATGTTCTACAACATTTGTGCAAGTATTATTTAGACAAAGGATTGACAATTGGAAGATCTGGAAAAGAAAGACATGTGTAGGTTGCATGAATGATAGCATAGTTCCCCCAAGTGAGCCCAATATGGTCTTTCTCTCTCTTTGCCCAAAGCTTCTTTAGAGAATAGATACATCATGAAAAGATTGGTTTAACTAGAAATGCTTTAAAGCCAACGCTTTTCCATAAAGTCTCATCAACCTATATAGCTTTCATGAGCTGTGTTAAGTCTGGCCATAAAAATTGCTGTTGTCTGAACAGCAAAGCATACATGGCCAGGTCATTAATGGAATGATCCGTATCTAAGAAAAAAGATCATCTTAGATGACAAGTGGATATTAAACATGCTCCCTTTTACCATCGAATTAATAAAACAAACATGTTTTCAGGAAGTCTTCAAAAACTACAAGTACCACTTGTTCTAAATAAATAAATATTGAAAAATGGTTAGACATTTCAAAGTAATGAAAGGAAAAGGTATTTTGTCTATATTCCATCACTGGCATAGTTAAATGATTCATCCAACAAAGAAAGGAAGCTAGTGAAATATCTCTTAATCCATTCTATTTTTAAAAATCTTATTACCATTTTATCAAGAATATTTAAAGTATATGAAAAAAAATAGCAATCTCTTTGCTAAGGAACGGTTTCTTTCTGAACAGACCTTGAGAATAAGTCCTATTGGACTATCTTTGAATTAAGAGAAGATAAGTTTTACTTTGAGATGAACACAGGTCTAAAAGGGCTAACAGCAAAGAGTTTACTTATTCAATTCAGTTTCCTTTATTTTCATGACTTTGGGTTTCAACTACATACTATATAATTCTGATATAACTGAAGTTGTTTAGATAAAATAAATTCTTAGACATCAATTAAAGATCTTCTTTACACTGATAATGTAAAGACCATTTTTCAGAGTAAGCACTAAAGAATAGAATGTTTTGCAGTACCCCGCTATGCTTACTTTGAAAGGAAAAGACATCAAAGTATGTACAAACAATATTTCACAATCTAAGGGTAAGAATAATCTTAGGTAATATGGTTCTATAGTAAGAATCCTAGGTTTGGAATCCATTTTCACACCTGTCTTATCCTGCAGTTCACTGTCATCATACATCTATCACTTCTTTCAAATACAAAACACAAAAAGTAAAAACATCTTCCCTCATAGAGATAGGTTCCATAATCCATTTATTCATTGTTTTACCTTCAACTACTATTCAAATTTATTGTGTAGATTTAACTAAAACTTTTCCCCTTCCACAGGTGAGAGAAGACTGGGCAAAGAATTAAGACAAAGCTTTTCTTTTGCTAGAAGGAGGAGCTACTTAAGGAGGGGGATTCTAGAAGAGAAAGTATAGCTATAAAAAAGTAATATGCAAAAGTCTTTACTTCTTACTTCCCACTACCTACCAACCATCAAAATAGATATCTGGGATGGGGTGCACGATTTGCTAGAAGATTTGGGAAATCTGAGAACAGGGCTACAAGTAACATATCTGAAAGACAACAGGCTCCACAGAACAGACCAAGACCACACCCAAGATGAAGTGCATGGGAAGGGAAGGAAGCAGGGTCACAACAACTGAATAAGTGTCAAAGGGTGGTCTCACAGTGGCCCCTGAAGACCTATGAGGCATAAAATGGCTTCCAATATTATTTTGATTATTTCCCATTACTAATGAAGATGTTTATTGGGTAATTGGTTATTCTCTGCTATGAATTTCATATTTATAACCTTTTTTTCCATTTTTAGACTACTTCATTTTGTTGATTTGAAATCATTGTTTAAAAGTTGGCTTAAGGCTCAACATTCAGAAAACAAAGATCATGGCATCTGGTCCCATCACTTCATGGGAAATAGATGAGGAAACAGTGGAAACAGTGGCTGATTTATTTTTTGGGCTCCAAAATCACTGCAGATGGTAATTGCAGCCATAAAATTAAAAGACGCTACTCCTTGGAAGAAAAGTTATGACCAATCTAGATAGCATATTCAAAAGCAGAGACATTACTTTGCCAACAAAGGTCCATCTAGTCAAGACTATGGTTTTTCCAGTGCTCATGTATGGATGTGAGAGTTGGACTGTGAAGAAAGCTGAGCGTTGAAGAATTGATGCTTTTGAACTGTGGTGTTGGAGAAGGCTCTTGAGAGTCCCTTGGACTACAAGGAGATCCAATCAGTCCATTCTGAAGATCAGCCCTGGGATTTCTTTGGAAGGAATGATGCTAAAGCTGAAACTCCAGTACTTTGGCCTCATGCAAAGAGTTGACTCCTTGGAAAAGACTCTGATGCTGGGAGGGATTGGGGGCAGGAGGAGAAGGGGACGACAGAGGATGAGATGGCTGGATGGCATCACTGACTCAATGGATGTGAGTCTGAGTGAACTCCGGGAGTTGGTGAAAGACAGGGAGGCCTGGTGTGCTGCGATTCATGGTGTCGCAAAGAGTCGGACACGACTGAGAGACTGAACTGAACTGAATCACTGTTACGTGTTCTGTATGTCAATTTTTATATAATACAACCATTTCTCCAGTTTGTTTTATAGAGTGAATATACTTATGACATATCTTGTTATAAAAATTTTCATTTTAATGTGATGTATTTTATTATGTCTTTTCCATATGATTTCTTCTCTGTGTGTCTTGCATCAGAAACCCATCTCTACCTAGAATGCATTAAAAATATTTGTTCATGTTTTCTAAAATTCTTTAAGTTATTTTTCACATTAAGATCCTAAAACCATCTGGAGTTTACTTTTTTGGTATGGTGTGAGATTAGGATCTAATTTTACTTTAACCACATGGAAAGTTAATTGTTCTAACATCATTCATCAAATATCATCTTTTATCCACTTATTTTTATTTTTACCCACTTACTTTAATGCCTCATCCATCATATGAATGCTTTCTTTTTTGCTATTAAAATCATCATTTGATTTTATCATCATTCATCTTGTTTTTACTGCTGCTGCTGCTGGTAAGTCGCTTCAGTCGTGTCCGACTCTGTGAGACCCCAGAGATGGCAGCCTACCAGGCTCTTCCGTCCCTGGGATTCTCCAGGCAAGAACACCGGAGTGGGTTGCCATTTCCTTCTCCAGTGCATGAGAATGAAAAGTGAAAGTGAAGTTGCTCAGTTGTGCCCGACTTCGCGATCCCATGGACTGCAGCCTACCAGGCTCCTCCATCCATGGGATTTTCCAAGCAAGAATACTGGAGTGGGGTGCCACTGCCTTCTCCGTTGTTTTTACTAGTTAGTATTAAATAAAATGTATAGAACTTCACTGGTATCAAACAACTTTTGCTTTTCTGATATAAACATTAATTAAATATGATCTACAAACAAGTATTTTTCATATAATTGCTGCATTCAGTTGGATACTGTTTAGTCAGAATATTGTATCTATAGTCATTGTGAGAATGGTCCCTAAGTTCCTTTTTTGTGTACTATTACTATTCTTATGCTTATTTTCATATAGAAAAATTACTCTGGCATCCTAAAAGTTTATTAAAAGGTTTTTTAAAAATTTTAATGTATTCCAGAATTAAATGCTTCAAAAAAAATCCCTCTTTATTCTGTATCTATTTCTTTAAATATATTTCCAACACTCTTCAAAAGATCTAAGCCATGATTAATGACAAAACATGTAGACGTTAATAGCGTTAGTAATGTGATAAAATATTATGCTATATTAACTTTGCATTATTTAGTATAATGAAATGACACCATTTTCTAAAATGTAAAATGTACATTTTGCAATCATACAAAACAACTTATTATCTTTCCTCTATTAATATATAAACATAAATGTTTTGAACAAACATATGTTTATCAGTAACAATGTATCCAAAAGATTTATCTACAAAATTTTATATTTTGAAAAAAATCTGGTATGCTTATTTCCCATATGAATAAACTAATTTACAAAGTCAAAAAAGTGTTAGTTATTCAGTCATGTGCGACTCTTTGCAACCCCATGTAGTGTAGCCTGCCAGGCTCCTCTGTCCATGGAATTCTCTAGGCAAGAATACTGGAGGTGGTAGCCATTCCCTTCTCTGGGGGATCTTCCCAACCTACGGATCAAACCTGGGTTTGCCTGCAATGCAGGCATTCTTTATGGTCTGAGCCACCAGAGAAGTCCCAGAGACTTGACCTAATTATTTATATAAAGATTATAAAATATTCTAAACCAGTATATGCATTTTTCTCACCTATAGATACATAAAGAGACGCATTCCTTTTAATGCGAGAGAAAATTCTTGACACGTAAGTCTTATAAAAATGTCAATACTAGAAATGCTTTAAGAGAAAATATCATTTGCACCTGTTACATATGTATCACTAAATTTCTCATTTCAGTGGCTAATCTGTTCAGTTTTCATTCCAATCCCAAGAAAGGCAATGCCAAAGAATGTTCAAACTACTGCACAATTGCAGTCATCTCACATGCTAGCTCAAAATTCTCCAACCCAGGCTTCCATAGTACTTGAACTGTGAACTTCCAGATTTTCAAGCTGGATATAGAAAAGGCAGAAGCAACAGAGATCAAATCGCCAATAACCATTGGATAACTGAAAAAGAGACAGAATACCAGAAAAACATCTACTTCTGCTTTACTGATTACACCAAAGCCTTTGACCGTGTTCAGTTCAGTTCAGTTCAGTTGCTCATTCGTGTCTGACTCTTTGTGATTCCATAGAGTGCAGCATGCCAGGCCTCTCTGTCCATCACCAACTCCCAGAGTTTACTCAAACTCATGTTCATCACATTGGTGATGCCATCCAACCATCTCATCCTCTGTCATCACCTTCTCCTCCTGCCCTCAATCTTTCCCAGCATCAAGGGCTTTTCAAATGAGTCAGTTCTTCACATCAGGTGGCCAAAGTATTGCAGTTTCAGCTTCAACATCAGTCCTTCCAATGAATATTCAGGACTGATTTCCTTTAGGATGGACTGGTTGGATCTCCTTGCAGTCTAAGGGACTCTCAAGAGTCTTCTCCAACACCACAGTTCAAAAGCATCAATTCTTTGGTGCTCAGCTTTCTTTAAAGTTCAACTCTCACATCCGTATATGACTACTGGAAAAATCATAGCCTTGACTAGACAGACCTTTGTTGGCAAAGTAATGTCTCTGCTTCTTAACATGCGTCTAGTATGGTCATAGCTTTTCTTCCAAAGAGCAAGTATCTTTTAATTTCATGGCTGCAGTCACCATCTAATTTTGGAGCCCCATAAAATAAAGTCTTTCACTGTTTCCACTGTTTTCCCATGTATTTTCCATGAAGTGATGGGTCTGGATGCCATGATCATAGTTTTCTGAATGTTGAGTTTTAAGCCAACTTTTTCACTCTCCTCTTTCACTTTCAACATTTTACTGTGAAAATCACATCATTTGACTGTGTAGATCACAACAAACCGTGGAAAATTCTTTAACAGATGAGAATACCCAACCACCTTACCTGCCTCCTGAGAAATCTGTATGCAGGTCAAGAAGCAACAGTTAGAACCAAACATGGAACAACAGAATGTTTCAAAATTGGGAAAGGAGTATATCAAGGCTGTATATTGTCACCCTGTTTATTTAACTTATATGCAGAGTACATCATGTGAAATGCCAAGCTTGAAGAAGCACAACTGGCATCAAGATTGCCGGGAAAAATATCAATAGCTTTAGATATGCATATGACATCACCCTTACGGTAGAAAGCCAAGAAGAACAAAATAGATGGGGGAACAATGGAAACAGTAACAGACTTTATTTTCTTGGGCTCCAAAATCACTGCAGATGGTGACTGCAGCCATGAAATTAAAAGACGCTTGCTCCTTGAAAGAAAAGCTATGACCAACCTAGACAGCATATTAAAAAGCAGAGACATTACTTTGCTGAAAAAGGTCCATGTAGTCAAAGCTATTGCTTTTCCAGTAGTCACGTTTGGAGAATTGGACTATGAAGAAAGCTGAGTATCAGAGAATTGATGCTTTTGAACTGTGGTGTTTGGAGAAGACTCTTGAGAGATCCAACCAGCCCATCCTAAAGGAAATCAGTCCTGAATATTCATTGGAAGGACTGATGGTGAAGCTGAAACTTCAATACTTTGGCCACCTGATGCAATGAATTGACTCCTTGGAAAAGACCCTGATGCTGGGGAAGATTGCAGGCAGGAGGAGAAGGGGATGACAGAGGATGAGATGGTTAGATGGCATCACTGACATGGTGGACATGAGTTTGAGCAAGCTTTGGGAGTTGGTGATGGGCAGGGAAGCCTGGCATGCTGCAGTCCATGAGATCACAAAGAGTCAGACATGACTGAGCTACTGAACTAAATTGAACTGATACCCAGAGGATTGTGGTAAGCCAAGCAGTACAGCTTATACATATAAGGTATAGAGATGGAAGCATGGAGTGTGAATATTTTGATGACTTACGAGGTCCCAGCTCTGATTCATTTGACTATATGGCTTTAGCAAGTCACTGTTTCTTAATACTAACCTAGAAGATCTCTTAGGAGATATCTAGCAAGGCTTTTTCTATATCATGCCTTCTGTCATTTTGTTATCATGCAATTAAAAGTGTATTATGGCATAGAATTAGAGACAGTAGAATTTGGAAAAGATCTGTAAACTTCATCCAGGTCAAAATGTGATACTGCAGGCAGACGCTTTAACCTCTGAGCCACCAGGGAAGCCGTATACTTTAATGATATGAAATGCATCATCCAGATTTTATTACATGTTATACTGTTGATCATTTTGTTGTGAAATATACTCCAAAGGATCCAGTCTTACTATTCCTTCAGATTTTGTCCAAAAGTTTCGAAGTGATCACTGAATAGCAATAAATCAAAGCTTTCATGTGCTCATTTTCTTGTGGTTTACCCATAGTTGCTTGCTGTCTAATTTAAGCTCATTAGGTGTATTAGTTTTAACAGGGACATCCAATAATCAGAGTGGAAGAACTGACCAATGTGCTGCTTTTAAGGGTGCTGTGTTTGATACCATAACAACCAGAGGTGCCTTTCTAGTTCAGTGTTTGAAGATAATAATGATACAGACTACTTTCAGACATTTTCTAGGATTGCCAAATATTATAGAAAATATGTGGCATTATCAACTAATTGAATCACTCCTTTCTGTGATGAAATGCCACACTTTTGATGAGAGTGTCCCAGTGGTATTATTTTCTCTACTGGTCTTACAGAAAAATGGAGGCATCTAGGATACTGGGGAGTATTCTAAAGAAGTCTTTGAGAGCAATCTGGTATCATAGCCTTCTGTTATTATCTAGCTGCATCCTTCCTGTGCATCACATTTTGACCTGGATGAAATTTAAAGATCTTTTCCAAATTCTACTGTCTCTAATTCTATGCCATAATACACTTTTAATTGCATGGTAACAAAATGACAGAAGGCATGATATAGAAAAAGCCTTACTAGATATCTCCTAAGAGATCTTCCAGGTTAGTATTAAGAAACAGTGACTTGCTAAAGCCATATAGTCAAATGAATTAGAGCTGAGACCTAGTAAGTCATCAAAATCATTAAAGTATAAAACAAGTCAGTTTCCAAAATGTGACCAAGTAAATCCATTGAGCTACCTATAAGATATAAGAAATGCAAAAAATGGACAACCAATGGACTGAGAGACAATATCTGCAAATGATGTTACCAACATGGGATTAATTACCTAAATAAACAAATAGTTTCTACAATTCAGTAACAAAAAACAACCCAATCAAAAATGGGCAGAAGACCTAAATAGACATTTCTCCAAAGAATGCATATAGATGGCCAATAGAAATAAGACAAGTTGTTCATCATCACTAATTATTAGAGAAATGCAAATCAGAATTCTAATGAAGCACCATCTCATTTGAGTCAGAATATACATCAGCTAAGTCTGCAAATAGTGAATGCTGGAGAGGGTGTAGGGATAAAGGAACCCTCCTACTCAGTTGGTAGGAATGTAAATTGGTGCAGCCACTATGGAGAACAGTGGAGGTACCTTAAAAAACTAACAATAGAGTTACCATATGATCCATCGATCCCACTCTAGACATATTACCATATGATCCATTGATCCCACTCTAGACATATATCCCCCCAAAAAACTGTAATTCAAAAAGGTATATGCACCTCAATGTCCATAGCAGCACTTTTACAACAACCAAGACATGGCAGCAACCTAAACATCCATCAACAGATGAATGGATAAAGAAGACGTGGTGTGTGTGTGTGTGTGTGTGTGTATAGGAATGCTTTGCTATGTCACTTCAGTCATGTCTGACTCTGCGACTCATTCAATCATAAAAACACAAAAAGAAAGAATGTCATTTGGAGTGATGTGGATGGGTTAAGAGACTGTCTTCCTAGGTGACGCATATCAGACAGAGAAAGACAAATATAACTTTTATGTGAAATCTTAAAAAAATGATATAAATGAACTTACTCACAAAACAGAAACAGGCTCACAGACATAGAAAACAAACACATGGTTACTAAAGGGGATAGTGAGGCAGCTGGATGAGCAGGGTAAACTAGGAATTTGGGATTAACATATAATAACTAATATGTATAAAACAGATAAATAACTAAGACCTACTGCATAGCACAGAGAACCACACCCAACATCTTATAATAACATGTAATAGAAAATAATTTGAAACTGAATATATACATATATATACATATATAAAACAGTCACTTTTCTGTACACTTGAAACTAAAACAATATTGTAAATTAAACATAGTTCCATAAAATTTTAGGAAAAAACACAAAAATGGCCATTTCACCAAAGATACTATGCTTAGTCATTGCATATCATTATTGTATATCATAATCATTGAGTATCTATTCACTACTAGGGGAAACAAGTAAATATAATCCTCATTTGCACAGAACTTAAAGTTACATTCTAATCTCAGTACAAAGCTCATTCACTAAAAGAGAAACAAGGTAACAGAGATTCTAACGGAAAAGCCACATATGTATGATGAATAGATGTATGAAAAATGAAGTTGGAGGTAGAAAAATTATAAAAGGAATCTGTTGGAGAGTTTGTTTTTAATTTGGGTAAAGAGCCAGTTAATGAGGATGCCATTAGAGGATCAAAATATGAGTGAAAATCTCCATCAATTATATTGTTATATTTCCTATTAACAATATCAACTTTTAGCTGTAGTTCTCATTACATATTAAAATAATACCAAATAAATTAAAATAAAGGGCATGTTTAAACCTACAGAATTAAGGTATGCAAAGACAAGCTGAATTGAGGAATGAAATTTTATAAGAAGAGTTAGAGTAAACTTACTTCCCAGAAAGCAGAAAATTCTGAAAATATAAAAATATTTATCTAAAATATGTATCATAATTTCAACTCATGGTACCTATGCTACAATTAGTCTAACCACTGATTTGGATTTGCATTCTTCAATGTGGGTATCTTTAGCTCACATTTTGGCACATGTAGATGCCTACATATTGAAGGTGCCCATACCACAGTTAGACTGGTCATAGATAGAAATCATATATAAGACCTCTACACTATCACCAAAGGACTTTGATCTTTGATCCTAGATAGTAAATGCTTTCTAGTAAATGAAATCAGAAGACGACCGTGTCTTACTAGGAAAGTGATGACAAACCTAGACAGTGTGTTGAAAAGCAGGGACATTACACTGCCGACAAAGGTCCATATAGTCAAAGCTATGGTCTTCCCACTGGCCATATACAGTTGTGAGAGCTGGACCTTAAAGAAGGCAGAACACCAAAGAATTGATGCCTTCCAACTGTGGTGCTGGAGAAGACTCCTGAAAGTCCCTTGAAAAGCAAGGAAATCAAACCAGACAATCTCATTTGATGCAAACAGATGATTCATTGGAACAGTCCCTGATGCTGGAAAAGACTGAGGGCAGAAGGAGAAGATGGTGTCAGAGGAGGAGATGGCTGGATGGCATCACTGATGCAATGGACATGAACATGGGCAAACCCCGGGAGATGGTGAGGGACAGGGAGGCCTGGTGAGCTGCAGTCCGTGGGGTCACAGAGAGTTGGACATGAGGGGCGACTCAACAACAACAACAAGCAAATGTTTTAAAACCAAGTCTGGGAAATAAACCTTTGATTTTCATCTGTCTATTTCTTCATTGTAAATTTGACCACTGTGCTGTGCTTAGTTGCTCAACCGTGTCTGACTCTTTGTGACTGGACTGTAGCCTAACAGGCTCCTCTGTCCATGGGGATTCTCCAGGCAAGAGTACTGGAATGGGTTGCCATGCCCTCCTCCAGGGACTATTCTCAACCCAGGGATCAAACCCAGGTCTCTTGCATTGTAAGTAGATTCTTTACCATCTGAGCCACCAGGGAAGCCCTAAATTTGACCACTGTCACATCCCTGTTTCCTAAACCTTTTACTTATTTGAAATATTCTTGTTGACAGATAATATTTTTTATTTCTGTACTTGTTTTACTTTTTAAAAAATGTTATATATTTTTGGCTGTGCTAGGTCTTTGTTGCTGCATGGGCTTGTCCCTAGTTGCAGTGAGCAGGGGCTACTCTCTTGTTGTGGTTGCAGGCTCCTCATTTTCTTTGCCGTGGCTTCTCTTGTCGTGGAGCATGGGCTCTAGAGCACAAAGGCTTCACTAGTGGTGGCATGTGGGTTCAATGGTTAATATATGCATTTTACAAATAGTCTGTACAAATGAATAAGCAGTGCAGCAAGAAATATCCATGCCTATTTATCATTTTGCTCATATGTGGGATATAATATTTTACATGCTTCATTAAACGTATGCTAGACATATCATGGTGCCTTACTGACCACAACCCAAAATTTTTGCTAAAGCAGCAGAGTCATATAGGCAAATTATTATATGACATGAGTTCCTTTTCTCAGCCTAGGAAAATTGGAGTATATGACTTTCTAACTTCAGTAATTAATTTACCAATCTATTGACTTGCCAATACTTACTACATAATACAAGAGCATGTACTCAATTAAACTTTCTCTTTCAGAAAAAAAGGTGCTTAAAGATTTTAATCATCTAGTCTCATCATCATCAAATACCTTTCTTATTTTCTTGACTATATTAATTATTGCTATTTTAAAGCCCTTGTGTAATTATTTCACTATCTGTGTCATCTGCACTTGCTTCCATTGTCTGTTTTTTTCTCCTTAGATTTTAAAGGGCAAGCTGAAGACTGTATGTGAAAAATGTTGTGGTTCTGATGAAGTTTTCTTCATTCTGGGGAGGTTCTCCTTTCCTTTGGTAAGCAGAGAGACTGGAAGTTGATCAACTCCTTCCAACTAGGAGTTGACCTGAGGCTGGGCTACAGTTTTGATCTATCAGTCTCTTTGTTGTAGACCCCAGGGTGTATCACTTGGTAGGTTTTACTAAAGAGGATGGGGGGCCAGGTGTCCGCAGGGCCTCCCCATTGAATGCTAGTCATCACCATGGGACTGTAAAATCTCTGCTCTGCTTTTTTTTCTCTCAGAAGAATGCTGAGCTAAGCCCTTAGTTCTCTCTTATTATGAGGAATCCTAGCCCCTTAAATCCCAAATTTTTGTTTCTTGAGCTCTATGAGACTATCAGAATTTCCACAAGCTTTTCTGTCTCACAGTAATATCAACTTTATTCCCATTCTGAGAACCAAAAATGCCGCAAGGGAAATAAATAATGGTTGCGGAGTATCTTCTCACTTCTGAGCTCAGAATCTGCTTTATCGGGATTTTGCCTGCTCAAGACCAAGTACCTGCACAGATTATCCATTGCCTTCAGACATTTATTGTTCATCTGATTTTCCAAATTTTCCTCAGTGAAAGCAGTGGTCCACCACAAACTGGTGCATCACAGCAGGAAACTGAAATCCCTCCCTTAGGAATTTCTACTTAAAAAAAAAAAAAAAGAAAAAGCAAACCAAAAGTGAACAACAAGAGTTAAGTCACTTAGCAGTGAGTATTAACACTGTAGGGACATGTAGGAAGGAGAAATTTGAGACAGAATTAAAAATAATATGTTAGGCCAGAGTTATAAGAAAAATAAATGATATATAGCAGCATCCCCTAATTCGGTTCTCGTTTGAAAATTAACAGATATTTAACAATAAATAGTTCTGTAATACAAAACCATTGTGAGAAACTAAGTAAAAGCCAAACAGGTTTTTAAAGATAGAAATCATCAAAGGCTTCAACTTATTCATGTGTTTTATGAATCTTCTAGATCTTATACAGCATTACTTCAAATGTATTAACTAAGGAATCCTTTCACTACAGAACTGTAAAAGCTTAGACACAAAAACTTGAATTTTGTGCCAGACAAAATTCAATAACATTAGGAAAACTAAAAGTCTTAATTTATAACATAAACTACAACAATATCAAGTAAATAGAAAAAATGAGTGACTGTTATCAGGAAGCAGGCAGGAACTTATGCTATTGAGGTCTTACAAACACCTTATATCTGGGTATGAAGACTTGTACAACTTTTTTTATTCTTTGATCCCCCAAACATTCATACCCTACCTATTGGCCCATAAAAATACCTGTAGTAACTCCCTCCACCAGGAAAAAAAAAAAAAGAGCTTATGTAATACATAAAATGTAAGTATTTCAGTCAGTATCTTTTATGTGATAAAAATTTCTTTTCATTAAAAATTACCCACTACATTTATGTGTTGAATGTATTCTGAGAAATGCTTTATTTCATTGGAGAAGTCTAGAGACATTCTCCTACACTGAAAAAATTAACTCTGCCCCCAAGTGTGTGTGTGCTTAGTCACTCAGTCATGTCTGACTCTTTTTGGACCCCATGGACTGCAGCCTGCCAAGCTCCTCTATTCATGGAATTTTCCAGGCAAGAATACTGGAGCAGCTTGCCATTTCCTGCTTCAACGGATCTTCCCAACCCAGGGACTGAACACATGTCTCATGCGTGTCCTCCATTGGGAGGTGGATTCTTTACCACTGCACCACCTGGAAAGCCCTCTGCCCCCAAGTGGTGATGTTAATAATCATAGATTCCACTGATTCAATTCATGTAACTATAGTTACTGGGCCAGTAACTATCACCTCCTATGAAAGAAAAAAATAATGTATCTCTATAAAGACACACTTTGGTCCCAGAATGCTTTCATTACTTTGCATTCATTTAATATATTAGTATTATTGTGAGACTTTTATGTTAGGTGTGTGTTAGCTACTCTATAAAAATGAAACTTAGAATACCTTTTGTGAACAACTAACAATACATAATTCAAGAATGAACTATCTCATAAAGGAAAGAAAAATGAGGAAATGAAAATCTATATTATTCATTTTCATTTGTGTTACACTGAAGAAAACCCCACTAAAGGTAATTAATTGAATTCTCTTCAGAGGAACTTTCAAGATGGCATATTGACCCAATGTTCATTTTCCTGTTGCAAGCCAATGAAGTGTTATTATCAGGGTTTCTGCAAATGCATAAACTATTTTTATCCTTCATATTAAATAGAACTGGAAGAGAAGTAGTGAGTTTTACAAATGAGAACAAAAGAGCAAAGGGAAGCACCATTGACTAAGTATTTTAGAACAGTTTAGGAATCAAGAAGATGGCCTAAGTTTTTCCACTGTGCCAGGTATAAGACAAAAGCCAGTGTGGGACTGTGACAAATGAGGACACACAGGCTGCATCCATTGGCATCCAAATTCAGTCCTTATGTCGGGTGTGGACAAAACAAAACACAGCAAGATCCAGCATGCGGGTGGTCATTTTTCGGCCCCTCCTTTAACACTGCCAGCCCCAGATAGTAGTAAGCAGCAAGTTAATGAATATAAATTATATAAGAAGAAATCGCATCCATTGATTGCTTTCTATGCGCCAGGACTGTTGAAATGCTTAACAGGTATTATGTTAACAAAACATCTTGACAACATAAAATGTATACTATTAATACTCCACTTTATAGATGAGAGCTCTAGTAAAATTTGTGATTTGTCATTTTCTTTTACAGAGTCTGGTCTTTTAAAAATAACCTATTTATTGAAACTTTATTCTGTATTCCACATACACTCCTAAGCCCTGTTCCCACTTCCTCCTTGTAACAACTTTTGTTGTGGACTGTTATTTGAGGAAACTAAAGCCCCAACAGCTTAAGCAGTCCAAGTAGCAAAGTGAGTAAGCGATGGCAGTGATTATCATATTAAGGTTAGAAATCTAGTTTTCTTGACCCCATTGGTTTTTTGATAAGTACTGGTAAACAACAGTACTGGTTCAGAGTGGACACAAGCCATTCATTCATTCATGCCCCTTGAGCCTCCCTGGGTTTTATCTGTAACCGTGGAGCACAACTAGAAAGCATTCCCATCTCCTGCATATTTGCACTAAATGACAAGGATATTCCAATGTCTCTGTTGCCATTCTTAACCTAGTTTTTTTTTTAAGAATGCATTAGCTGATGCTTCCTAATTTGCTCTTTCTAGAATTAGTCATTTTTTTTGAAATACACACTATTTTATTAGGATACTCTTCATGACGAAGAAAATTTACTTCTGAAACATGCTCCTTTCGAAAGAAATTTGCAGACACCCACATAAATGATTAAGTGTAAGGAACACATTTTTTGTGCATTTATGGAATGACACATTTATAGTCTAGTGCAACCTCTATACATAAATTTCTATTGTCACGACAATGTGAAAATAATAACTTTTATTACACATTTCAAAGCTAACCCTGTTTCTTTAATTTAAACTTAAACTTGTTTCTTTCCCAAAATAGTTCACTACCCTTCTGTTCAAAAAACCCTAGAATGGGATTTTTAGGGATGCATGTCCCTCTGTAGTTATCCTTAACTCTTGTATCTGACTCAGTCCTCACTGTTTTCGCTCTCTTTATGTCTCACTTGTGCTGTTCTCTGGCTGTTTTCCATCCCTATTCTTACATCTCTCCCATGCACATCTCAGCACTTAAATTGACAATGCCTTATTTAATAGCCAGGCCCTGGGGTGTTCACCAGTATCACTGTGTACCCCTCAAAGCTGGTTGCAGCAGAAAGGTGTATCTATGAATGGAAATTTGTGACCATTATCCCTAGCAGAGCTATGGGATTTCTCACTGCCTTAAACTGTTAAATTGACATGTGAAAAAAAATTAGCCTAGACCTCCAAACACAATAAAGAAAAATTTTTTCTCTCTGGAGAAAACTATGATATCTTTAAGCTCACTTTAGGTACCTCTGAGTCTCTCTTTCTCCCCAAAGAAAGGCAAAGCCAAAGAATGCTCAAACTACCACACAATTGCACTCATCTCACACACTAGTAAAGTAATGCTCAAAATTCTCCAAGCCAGGCTTCAGCAGTATGTGAACCATGAACTTCCAGATGTTCAAGCTGGTTTTAGAAAAGGCAGAGGAACCAGAGATCAAATTGCCAAACCACAAATTTTGGAAAATTCTGAAAGAGATGGGAAGACCTGACCACCTGACCTGCCTCCTGAAAAATCTGTATGCAGGTCAGGAAGCAACAGTTAGAACTGGACACGGAACAACAGACTGGTTCCAAATTGGGAAAGGAGTACGTCAAGGCTGTATATTGTCACCCTGCTTATTTAATTTATATGCACAGTACATCATGAGAAACGCTGGGCTGGAAAAAGCACAAGCTGGAATCAAGATTGCCAGAAGAAATATCAATAACCTCAGATATGCAGATGACACCACCCTTATGGCAGAAAGTGAAGAAGAACTAAAGAGGCTCTTGATAAAAGTGAATGAGAGTGAAAAAGTTGGCTTAAAACTCAATATTCAAAAAACTACGATCATGGCACCTGGTCCCAGCACTTCATGGCAAATAGATGGGGAAACAGTGGAAACAGTGTCAAACTTTATTTAGGGGGGCTCCAAAATCACTCAGAAGGTGATGGCACCCCACTCCAGTACTCTTGCCTGGCAAATCCCATGGACGGAGGAGCCTGGTAGGCTGCAGTCCATGGGGTCTCGAAAAGTCGGACACGACTGAGCGACTCCCCTTTCACTTTTCACTTTAATGCATTGAAGAAGGAAATGGCAACCCACTCCAGTGTTCTTGCCTGGAGAATCCCAGGAACAGGGGAGCCTGGTGGGCTGTCTATGGGGTCCCACAGAGTCAGACATGACTGAAGTGTCTTAGCCACTTAGCCACTAGCCAAAATCACTGCAGATGGTGGCTGTAGCCATGAGATTAAAAGACACTTACTCCTTGGAAGGAAAGTTATAACCAACCTAGGCAGCATATTAAAAAGCAGAGACATTACTTTGTCAACAAAAGTCCATCTAGTCAAAGCTATGGTTTTTCCAGTAGCCATATATGGATGTGAAAGTTGGACTCTAAAGAAAGCTGAGTGCCAAAGAATTGATGTTTTTGAACTGAGGTGTTGGAGAAGATTATTGAGAGTCCCTTGGACTGCAAGGAGATCCAACCAGTCAATCCTAAAGTAAATCAGTCCTGAATATTCATTGGAAGGACTGATGCTAAAGCTGAAACTCCAATACTTTGGCCACCTGATATGAAGAACTGACTCACTGGAAAAGACTCTGATGCTGGGAAAGATGAATGCAGGAAGAAAAGGGGACGACAGAGAATGAGATGGTTAGATGGCATCATTGACTCAATGGACATGAGTTTGAGTAAACTGTGGGAGTTGGGGATGGACAGGGAGGCCTGGCATGCTGCAATCCATGGGGTCACAAAGAGTCAGACACGACTGAGCAACTGAATTGAACTGAGTCTCTCTATATCACAGGCTTCTGGAAGATCAAGTTGTCTGAAACTCTTCCTGCAGAAATTCCTGAAATCCAGCACATTCAGCTCTACATGCCTCTAACCTCATCTTGCTCAGTGCCACTCAAACAACTTACTAGACCCTGCAGTCTTCTCAAGATCTAGCATCTGTTTATGGGGCTTTCTTTCCCATTGCTTAACTGTTAACATCCAACCCAGGACAAAAACCAACATCCTGGTTACACTGACATTCCCCAGACAAACTGGGAGATGGTGAAGTACTGGGAGCTGGGAAGCCTGTGGTGCTGCAGTCCATGAGGTTGCAAGGAGTTGGACATGAAACTGAAATACAACAGTATTTTATATGTATTTCTACCAAAATTCTTACAATAACTTATTGTCCTTTTTGGCATATCTACTGCTCTCTAAGAGACCATAAGCTCTTTCACAGCAGAGATCAAGTTTTATTCATCAATCTCAGTGCTTGGCACAAAGAAGAGAGTCAAGTACACACTTTATAAATATTTCATAGAGTAATCAATACATTATTCTTCTGAAAAATTGCACTGATTTCACTTCTGCCAGAAATGCTCAGTTGATCTTATTCACTATTTTTTTATTAATAGACTTGCTTTTTTGAACAATTAAGTTTACCAAATAATTGAGAAGAAAACACAAATAGTTCTCAAATACCCCCTCACTCCCCTTCCCAGTTTCCCTTATTATTAACTCTTGATCAGCATACTACATCTGTTATATCTGATAAGCCAACATTGGTAGAGAATTATTAACTGAAGTCCACAGTTTACTTTGGAAGCTACTCTTGGTGTTGTAGAGTTCTATGAGTTTTGACAAATGTATACTGACATGTATCCACTACTACACTATTATATAGAATTGTTTCACAGTTCTAAAATGGTCTTCAGTTCAGTTCATTTCAGTCGCTCAGTTGTGTCCGACTCTTTGCGACCCCATGATTCGCAGAACGTCAGGCCTCCCTGTCCATCACCAACTCCCGGAGTTCACTCAGACTCACGTCCATCGAGTCAGTGATGCCATCCAGCCATCTCATCCTCAGTTGTCCCCTTCTCCTCCTGCCCCCAATCCCTCCCAGCATCAAAGTCTTCTCCAGTGAGTCAACTCTTCGCATGAGGTGGCCAAAGTACTGGAGTTTCAGCCTTTAGCATCATTCCTTCCAAAGAAATCCCACAGTTGATCTCCTTCAGAATGGACTGATTGGATCTCCTTGCAGTCCAAGGGATTCTCAAGAGTCTTCTCCACACCACAGTTCAAAAGCATCAATTCTTCAGCACTCAGCCTTCTTCACAGTCCAACTCTCACATCCATACATGACTAATGGAAAAACCATAGCCTTGACTAGATGGACCTTAGTCGGCAAAGTAATGTCTCTGCTTTTGAATATGCTATTTAGGTTGGTCATAACTTTTCTTCCAAGGAGTAAGCATCTTTTAATTTCATGGCTGAAGTTACCATCTGCAGTGATTTTGGAGCCCCCCAAAATAAAGTCTGACACTGTTACCACTATTTCCCCATCTATTTCCCATGGAGTGATGGAACCGGATACCATGATCTTTGTTTTCTGAATGTTGAGCTTTAAGCCAACTTTTTCACTCTCCTCTTTTACTTTCATCAAGAGGCTTTTTAGTTCCTCTTCACTTTCTGCCATAAGGGTGGTGTCATCTGCATATCTGAGGTTATTGATATTTCTCCCGGCAATCTTGATTTCAGCTTGTGGTGCTTAGTCATTCAGCTATGTCTGACTCTTTGTGACCTCATGGACTGTAGCCTACCAGGCTTCTCTGTCCATGGGATTCTCCAGGCAAGAATACTGCAGTGGGTAGCCATTCCATTCTTCAGGGGATCTTCCTGACCTATGGATCAAACCCATGTTTCCTGCATTGCAGGTGGATTCTTTACCATCTGAGCCACCCTGGAAGCCCCCAAACAGTCTTATGTTCCACCTATTCAACCCTTCCTCCATTCCCTCCTAAACCACTGGCAACCACTGGTCTTTTCACTGTCTCCTTAGTTTTACTTTTCTAGAATGTCATAGAGTTGCAATCATATAATATATACCCTTTGATGACTGGTTTCTTTCACTTAGCAACTTTGCATTTAAGTTTCCTCCATGTTTTCTCATGGCCTGATAGCTAATTTCTACTTCTTGCAGAAGTATACTCTTTTGTATAGATATACCACAATTTGTGTATTCATTCACCTATTGAAAAACATTCTGGTGACTTTCAAGTTTTGACAATTATAAATAAAACTCCTATAATCATATATATGCAGGCTTGTGTGTGTGTAAACATAAGTTTTTAATTCACATGGGTAAATACCAAAAAGCATGATTGCTGAATCATATGGTAAGAGTTGGTTTAGCTGTGTAAAAACTTGCCAAACCATTTCCCTAAGTGGCCATTTTGCTTTCCCACTAACAATGAAGACAGTGCCTGTCCCATTCACTTTTCAGGATATAATGACCTACTATTTAAAAAATGCTCATATTGTACTGTTTTGGTTTTTTTTTCTTCTTCTTTGAAGACTTATATTTTCCAGTCAGCATTCATTGCTGCTTTCTTTCTGATCTCATATCATTTGATCAGAAGCCTATATACCACTTTGCACATAGCACTTCCAGTATGTCAGTGTAGAGGTGCCTCTGCTACCTAAGTGATACAGATCTCAGTTTTCTCTTTGTATCCTAAAACAAAGTTTTCTCTTTGATTCTATTCTTCTATGTAGAAACAAAGTAGAATTATGGGACTAACAGGATACTAATAGAATCTGAATTAAGAGCTGGATCAGATTACAATGAATAATGCTAACTGCTCTGGAGAAAAATATTCCTGCATAAAGTGCACTACCCAGAAGAGAATGGAAAAAGCTTACAACTAGACTTTATGTTCTGTGCCCCTTTGTATAAGGACAAGCATATCTAACTCTAAGCATAGCTACAGGGGTGCAGTAAACAAAACATTAAGCTGTGTGTCAGGAGAACTGGCTCTGTCCCCAGCTCTGCTGGTGACCATCTGTGTGACCCTGGGCAAAGTCCTTAGTTTACCCTGTGTCCTCATATGTAAATAAGGGGTTTATTCATCCAACTTTAAAAAACTGTATTGATTTCCTACTATGTGTGGATGCCTAGATGCTTCAGCCACAGCAGGACCCAAGCAGTCAAAGTCAATGTGCTTCCATTCCAAGGATAAGAGAAGCAATGAGAAGAAAGAGCAAACAAACAACAAGAGCACATATCAAACAGCAATAAGTGACACGAAGCAATGAAATGGAGAGAGCCTTCCCCATGGGATGATATGAAATTGAATGGCCTGTCAACCTCTCTGAGGATATGATATCTAAGCTGAGTCCTGAGTGGCCAGAAAAAGCCAATCAGCCTTATTATGAACATCTGTGGGGAAAAAAAATTGTATGAGAAACAAGAGATACAAAATACCCAAGCCAACTGATGCTTCTAAATTCCCTCCCACCTCTTAGATTCTGATTTTACTGTTGTGTGATCATGGCCATTGACGGTGTGACATTTCACTAGTGAAGTTATACAAAAGAAATTAGTATTCTCCTTCAGAGGTCTGTGAATGGGAAACATGACTTTGCAAGGTAGTCTATCAGCCCACACTTAATAATTTATAAATGTTATTTATCCTGTCATCCAGCCTTCCCCCTTCCTCATACAACAGCACCTTTTAAAAGTCCATCACTACACAATTTAGCACTTTGAACTGCTTTTATGTTCCAAGGATCATTTAACACTTGTTTTTGAACTCACTTAAAGATGATTTAAGCACAACAACAAGCAAAGAATTTCTTTGAAGTCATTGGTATTAAGCAAATCAAACTATGACTCAAATACCAGGAAAATAAATTCTTATCTAATTTGCCTAAAGAGCCTTAATGAACATTAATCAGTTATGATGTTAAATTATCAGAGCTCACATTCTTGGTGAGTTTTATACATTCATTAAATTTCTGTATTTATTATATCCAACTTGATTCTTAGGTGATTATTTTACTCATTATTAGATGCAAAACACCTTCTTGAATTTATGTAGCCCACTGTATTCTTCACATAACTCACAACAATACAATACATATTATCTTCATTTCAGACAGGAGGAAAGTGATGTTGAGGGAGATTAAAGAATTAATGGAAGTTTCACAGTCAATCGCTGGAAGAGCAAAGCTTGATGGCTAGGTCTTCCTTCCTTTATTCCTTCCTAACTTCCCACTACCCACGTGTCAGAGACTATGTAAGCCACTGGCAATTTGGTCATGAATAAATCTAAGCTCTGCCTTCAAAAAGCTCACAAGGGGCTAGAAAAAGACAAACTTGTTCTTACCACCAGCAAGGATGCAGGAGAGATATATACTCTAGTGTAGTCTACACATGGGAGCCATCTCTCACAAGACTCCACTGCTTTCTTTTCCATAATGCAAGGACAACAGGGCTGTATTTGCTCATCTAAACATATTCACAGTATTTACTGAATTGGACTCTACGTCTGCTTCATTGAATAGAAATAGCCATGATCTGTGTTAAAAAAAAAAAAAAAAAATGGCTACAACAGAAGAACTTTTTCAAATACAATTGAGTTAATGCTTTTCCAGTATTGCCCTTGAAGTGAAGTCGCTCAGTCGTATCCTACTCTTTGCGACCCCATAGACTGCAGCCTGCCAGGCTCCTCTGTCCATGGGATTTTCCAGGCAATAGTACTGAAGTGGATTGCCATTTCCTTCTCCAGGGGATCTTCCCAACCCAGGGCTTGAACCCAGGTCTCCTGCATTGTAGACAGACGCTTTACCGTCTGAGCCACCAGGGAAGTCCCAGTATTGCCCTTAATTTGCATAGAAGTTATACTGACTCAAATCTGGTAGGTCAGTTTTCCCATGCTAAATGTGTAAACTTAGCTAACTGGCTAATTGTGTGGATGAAAAATTCCACTAAAACAGTAGAGCTGCTTTCAAGTGTTGATTTAGAGAATATGAGTTTAGCTAACTTGTTCCCACCTCCTTCACATTTACATGCATAGAAATAATACTTACTTGGAAAGGAATAAAACAAAAGTAGTGCCTGAATAAATCGGAATTCTAATTTTCTTAACAAGGTTTGGGCTGTTACTTCAGTCATGTCCGACTCTGTGCAACCCTATGAACTATATATTTCCTGCCAGGCTCCTCTGTCCATAGGATTCTCCAGGCAAGAATACTAGAGTAGGTGGCCTTCCCTCCTCCAGGGGATCTTCCAGTCTCAGGGATCGAACCTGGGTCTCCTGCATTGGCAGGCAGGTCCTTTACCACTAGCACCACCTGGGAAGTTCATTAACAAGGCAGCAGAGTCAATAGCATGAAGTTGGGTTCAAATAGCTCTTAGGTCTCATCCTTGCTCTTTCACTTACTAATTGCATGGTAATTTGCATTGGTAAAGTTGATTAAGCTTCATAAGCTTAAAATGGGGATAGCAAAGATTGAAGTAAGGAGGAGAAGGGGACAACAGAGGCTGAGATGGTTGGATGGCATCACCGACTCAATGTACGACTTTGAGTAAACTCCGGGAGTTGATGGACAGGAAGGCCTGGCATGCTGCAGTCCATGGGGTCGCAGAGTCAGACATGACTGAGCAACTGAACTGAACTGAGGACTTTATTAATATTTGTATAATTCCCAGTATAGTTCCTAGCACCTCCTAAATGAACAAGTAGATAAGAATATCATTCCTGTCCTGCAGAATTGCCCCTTATATCCAATTCCCTTGGGTATTATAAATATTGGTGTGCGTGTATGTGTGCTTAGTCGTTCAGTCATCTCTAACTCTTAACTACCCCATAGACTGTAGCCTGCCAGGCTCCTCTGTCCATGGAATTTTCCAGGCAAGAATACTGGAAAATTTCCAGTTTTGGGTTGCCATTTCCTACTTCAGGGGTTCTTCCCCATCTAGGGATTGAACCCATGTCTTTCGCATCTTCTGTATTAGTAGGCAGATTCTTTGTCCCTGCACCACCTGGGAAGCCCATTATAAATATTTACTATCCAAAATATTTTTAAGTAATGAAGCTTATGAGAAATATTCATATCTACAATATTCATGATTATGATCATTAAAACACAAAGGCTCTAAATAAATTTTAAAAAGGATCTAAAGGATCTACTTCCTTCTGCAAAGGATATTTGCTTGACAGTTAAGGTTATATTTTGTCTATATTTGAATATCATATCATGCTAAAGATCTTTAAATGACTAGGACCAAACTCATCTGTTATTACAGTCCAATGATTTTATCATTCATCAGCCTATCCAACATTCTTAACTATCCTAGTGTTTCAGAAGAACTCGGAACAAATCAGGGTGATAGTGAGATCATTCTGACTCTTTCTAGCTGCCATACTAGTCTCTTTCCTAGATTCCAGGATACCTCCTGAAGTTTTCCATTTGGTCTGAAGTAAATGGAAGCCATATGGACTGTTTTAGACATCAAGAACAGTAAAGAACGAGTAAATATTGTTGTTCATAAGCTGAGTTATTCTTGACTATTAACTGTACTATTACAACTACTTGTAATTTTTATTAAAATAATACCAGACACCGTCCTCTGGAAATGTCTTATTCAGAGAAGTGAGGTCTCAACTAAATGAATGAAATCACTTAATTACCTTGTTTTTAAGTTGGTAAAGCAGCCAGAACATCCTTAAAAATAATTCACATTTCTGTCCCAATTCCTCATTCCTGGGCATTGCAGCAGATGAAAGGGGTGAAGGAAAGGAGAAGGACAAGTCAGAACAACACTGCAGTGACCATCTGTCATTTTAACCCCCTCTCTGTGGTATATTTACATGAAAGTCAGCTGAAGTTTAGCAAAAGCCAACAGTAAATCATCTACACTAACAAAACTGAAAGACTCTCACTAGGAATTTTTAATGCTTCCAAAGAACAACCTTAGCCAAAATGAATATAGTCAATATTTTCAAAAAGATGTTGTGCGTTTATTAATAACTACTGCCTTTTCTCTGGACAGTTGTTCAAAAGCACCGAGTTTGGAATTTGCAACCACTCAGACTTGAAAGTGTTGGATTCTTTGTATTATTTGGAGTCATAAACACTTCCTTCTAGAGATTCCAAGTAAATAGGAAACATAATGAGAAATCAACATTACTCCCCAATCCCCTGGTATGTTAAATATTTGCTCCCATATAACATTTCCAAATGCTTGCTTTGCATTTGGGCTTCCCACCTGCCAGAGTTTCCTCAAAAGAAGTCCCAGAACACTTGCTGTTCATCCACTCAGTGTGCCCTGCAGACTTCTTTTAATTGAAGTGCAGTTTGCACACTTTGGAAGAACTCCTTCAGGACCAAACCAGTGCATGAGAACTTGAGGACCAGCTTTCCCAGAAAGTCACAGGCTTCATTTCTTTGGCAGTTTCTGCACAAAATACTGCCAAAAAGCAAGGACATGCTACCTATGAATCTTACATCTCCATGTGGGTCAGCAATCAGTCATTTGTAAGCAACCACTATCTGTTTAAGCAGATTGGGTATTACCTTATCCATTTCTATATCTCTGTGTATCTATTATCTATCAGTGAGATATATATGTACAATAAGATTACACACAAAAGAAGCAGAAAAGGAATCGTTTTTTTTTTTCAATGGAGACCCTTTACCCGTCTTAAGATTTTCTTAGAAGGCAAATACTGTAGAATATACCATCACCTGAACAAAAACTCTCTTGATGCTTTGCATGTTAAGTGTGTTTGCAGTTTTTTCTTATAACTATTCTGCTAAGAACTTTGAGAAGGATAAAACATCAAAGTGATTTTCTGTTTGTTTAGCTATTAAACTTCCTGCAATCTTTGTTTATTTTAAGTATTTCCAACTACACGTTTATAATATGTCTGTTAAATTAGTTAAGAGACTTTAATTGGGCATTGGGGATTAGTTGCACTATTCCCAAATCTCTTTACTAAAAATACATGAGACTAGTGAGCAGTTTATTCATAACCTTGTTACTCTGAGCCACTAGTGATGCCATCATTTTCCCTCTTCACATTTTTACTATGGCAAACTTAAAATTCAATTCATAGCTTGGTTTGCTCATGTTTCATAAAGTAGCCTGCAATAATTTTAAGTTAAACACAGTGTATCCACCTGCTAAATTTGGAATAGAAAATGATGGGAAAGTTCCCAAAAAAGCCACATTAAAACCACAAATAGAATTTGTAATTTTTCTAGTCATTGTCCAAGAATTCACAATATTATTCGTCCATGAAAAAATATATATTACATTGCCAAAAAGCAATGTATCTTGCTTAACTATAGGAAATTAAAAGTGAAAAACAAAGAATATTTCCTGTGGGAAAAATATTCAACACTATTCATATAATCATGAATCTACGTCATTTCTATGTGCATTAAGAACTAGATAATAACATCATGTCACTTACAGCATTGGCTGGAAAATTTTTTGTGACATCTGTGTATCCGGAAATCTGCTTGGCAGTTGAGAATCCTTAACACACAATAAAGAAGTCTGACAAATTGAATCTTGCTTCCCTTACAGCCTGAAGGTATGAGTTCAACCCAGAGAACAACTGAGTTCATACTAAGCCATCAGGCTGGAAGAAGGCATGCTAAATCATCTCACTTCCAAGGGGATATTCCTCTGCAGGTAAAATTCAAAGTAGTCCTTAAAATTCACTGGGCTCTTGTTTTTCTCTAAATCAAGAATTTCATGATGCAATTCTTCCCATAACCTATCCTGAGATAAGCAATAGGATATAAAGTTTGAGACATGACAAGTCTTTTGATCACAGTTTGAGCCTTACTCCCAACAATCATCTGTGGAAGGAGGAAAGTCCTACATTAAAACTACTGACCAAAAGGATTTTAATATTCCTCTCAGCTTGATTAAACTTTAGACCTCAATTTTCCTGACTATAGGCTCCTGACTTCCCTTTTTTGGAGTATTCACTTTAGAACATTTGACATTGTAAATTCATTCTCTGCCACCTTTACATATAAATCTTCTACAGTCCAGAAATATTTCTCTCAAGGTCCTTGAAGACATCTCTTTGAAATGGGATCATGAAGGAGAGACCCAGTTTCTGTGGCAGGGTAGGAGCCTAACTTCAAGAAGCAAAAATTAGTAAATGCAGATGGCCTAAGCACACAGATTAGCCCACTCTGAACATTCTCCAGGACTTTTCCATTAGCTTGGCTCAGAATGTAAAAATCCTCCCGCTATCTATTTCAGCACTATTGAGTCCATTCCCTCTCCCCTACTGAAATAGTTTGTCTCCTGAACTGAAATATTCTTGAACAAAATCTTCTCTGACTGTGAAACTCATCTAATGCAATTTTTCCTTCATAGTTCTTTTTTTTCTCTCAACAAGACAGATGCTCAGCCTAAATTATTAGCAACTAGTCTTTACTGCATGAATGGAAAAAAAAAAAAAAAGAAACCTTTACAAAATGAAAAAGTTCTGGCTATTACTGAAATTCCTTTTGTGGGAGATTAATTTATAAAGATTGTAGGTTACATATGCTTTGATAGCTTTAATATGAGTAAGTCAGCTCAGTACTATTCCAACCTCTTTAACTAGAATACATCCACTTGAAATAGTCCTATTTCTTTCTGACATACTAGATCTGAGTCCACTTGCTGCCAAGTTTTTTGTGTTTTTTTTTGTTTGTTTCTTTTACCTCCTCCTCCCCTCTTCACTCCCAGGACACTATTCTATCCTCAGTTCTTAATAAGTAATTTTGATTGATGCTTACTGAGGATGAGGGCACCAGTGAGAAAGAAGTCTGAATAAAGATATGAGAAAATAATTTCTCCATTATCTCTTTAATGATTCCCTGGTGGTGCCAATTCCCTCCAGTCCTGTAAAACCAGGCAACAAAGATAAAAGTATATTCCTGCTGATGAGTCTACTGTGATATGAAGAATGAATCTCATTGTGGCTGACGGCAAAAGGTTAACAAGGAAATGATTAACTTACATACAGAGGCTCCTTCCTCTTCCTGTGCTTTCAAAGTGTTCAATAGAGAAGGAAAAGACTGTGCCAGGGAAGAAGACACTATTTATGACTTTCTGGCAGAAATTCTAATATTTTTCTTTAATTTACTAATGCTGAGTTCTTTTTCATTTTTATGAACTTGTAAAGTCAACTCTATTAGGAGCAAAATGTATAACTAAGGTAATTGCTTCTATAAATCAAGGGAATGAAAAGTAGCAGTAATAAATTACAATAAAAATACTCTAAAATACTTTCCTATTAAACATGATATGTAAAAAATTTGAAGTTTATATTAGTCTTATTCCCTATGAACTCAAGATCTCAGAAGACTTGCACTTGAATAGTGAATGAAGTGTATATCACACATATCCCTCAACTATTTTATACCGTGTTGTGTGTGTGCATATATACATGGTGTCAGTGAAGCCATGAGATGAATGAGTCAATGCCATGATATATTCTCTAGTGTCAAGAGAAAGAGCTAGTATTGACCGAAATTTATGTAGATAGCACAAGAGAAATTCCACATGAGTCAAATACTTCAGCATTAAAGAAAAATATACTAAATAATGTGTCCAAAAATAATGATTTATGTTCCTTTCAGGAACAATAAAATAAATATATGTATTATTTATTTAATTTTAAAGCGTAATTATTTCATTGTAAAAACATTGTCTCAAACAGATGTGTTAGCAACTGAAGAGACAAAAATCTCTAATAATATCAGAGGATGGTACAAATGTAACATAAATGGGTGAAGCTATATATTTCAGTAAGAAGCAGGATTGAGTAAGGAGTAGCATTCCAGTTCTGAGCTAGAAAGAATGCACACTACCCATCTCAGAGCATTCAAAGTCATTTTAAAAACTATCTCCTGACCCTCACAGGAGGGTCTGTCTGCCGCCTAGATATGTTCCCCAAATTTCTAAGGATACAATCCCTGAAGTTTTGGATGACCCTGTTTGAGGGGTCTGAAATGTATATTTGTATAATTTAAGCATACCTAGGATATAAAAGTCCATTCTAATTGTAATAGTCATAAGTCAGGTCAATGAGTTGTATCTGAAGTGGTAGGTGGTTTTCAAAAGAAGCATAAACAGAGAGAACATAAACTATTTTGATCACTCTCTCTTTGCCCTTTCTCTCTCTCATTCTTGACGCACAGACCTGGTTATACTAACTAATGCCAATATACTTATCTTCCCCAGTGCTTCTGCATTTTTCACTTAGATATATTTTCTGGGGTATAATTATCACAGTCTCTTAATAAATTCATGATGGATAATTTAGAAATGTATTTTACTTCTAGGTCCTGTCACTTGAAATGCTTGATATTAGATGATTGGTTTGATCTTTGGTATATTTCAGAAACTTTCACCTAAGTTCAAATCATTATTTGCAAAAGTGGTCTAAGCACTAGGGCTGAGATATGGAAAGGAAGCAAGCCTAATGAGTCCTTTTGGGGTTTATAAAGCAATCAAAAACTTGGAAGGACCAAGAGGCAGTAAACTGATTGATGGTCCCTGTGTACTGCGGCATACAACAAACCCATGAGGTGCTCACAAGTGTGCATTCTTTCAATCTGTAGGAGGCTTTCAATGACAATTTAAGTTTTATCTCATGTGCTGTAGTAAGCAGTCCAGGAAGAGTAATTAATAAATAGCAACCTTTATATGTAAACTGAGTTTCTGGAAAAGTAGATATCTCGTGGTGCTATGAAAATAAAGACTGATTTAGTTACTACTTAAATCTAATTATGGAACAGATTTTGTTCTCATTAAAACTAGCTTTTCTTCTACTAGATAACATTTGATATATTTTACCACATGCCAACCTCTATCTCCCAAAGCAGTTATGTCAGATTCTCCTCCAAAGTCCTCCTAAACAAGAATTAAGTTAAAAATCTAAAAGTCCTCGGGTAGTATATATATCAGGGAACAGCAGCCACATTCCCAGTGAATAGACAGCTCAATGAAAAGCAGCTACTATTTTCACAATGTGTTTTGATCAATTTAGGACTTCAGGTCCTGGGAGCCCAGATTCATGCCCATCTGGCAGTGCTGAGAGACACACACTTAAATATCTGATGTGCAGCAGAGCTAACATTATAACATGGGAACCAGGCAGTCACTCACTTCTGATTTTCACCACTCACCAAGTGCAACATATTTCCCGATTCTGCTGTCCAAAATGCAGGAAGAGCAGCAAGGAAGAAAGAGACAAGATGGTAATGTAAGAAAGAGCTAATAAAAGAAACAAATGATTCACAAGCAATCTGGCGAGCAGTGATCAGGCCTATTGTGCCTCCAGTTCACTATGCTAAAGACAAAAAGGCCTTTATCTTTCCCTAAACAGAAAATGCTCCAGTTAGGTTTCTCCTCTTGAAAGCTTGCAGATATTGCCACAAAATGCCCCTTACCTGTCCTTGGAGGATAATGGGAGGACGTCAGTGTCTTCTTATATGATCTCAACAGACTTTATTCATACAAATGTTCTGTAATCTTGTATATGCTTATAGAGATATATATTTTTTCTTTTAGACAATTAATTATACTAGTGGTCTCAGGTGTAGAATTTTATTTTCAAATAATATTGAAATATTATTAAAATAATAGTTCCAATCCATAATTTACAATATGAAACATTCATATTTTACATTTTATGGTAACACATGCTTAAGAAAAAATAGATATTGCTTTCATTTCCTTACTGTTTGTGGATATGACATTTGGTAGCAGCTCTCTAGCATTTACTTTAAGTATAAGCAGTGTGGGTTGTTACCAGGGTGGGAAGAATGAAAATAAAAGCCCCTTTCCTTGCAATTCTTTAGCAAAAGTTTTGATAAAGTTTTAAAGTTCCTTATCTTTGAGTCCCCCATATAAGCATAAAAATACACACAGAGCAAAATCCAACAATTATTCAGTAAAGACTGACAGAACCAGTCACCACATAATAACAAACAGAGATTAAAAATGAAATGTGGATTTAAATGTTTTATCACCCAAATTATATGCTTTTCTGAGATAAATCAAAATACTTTCCATTTTTCAGTTACTTATTTAAAAACAGGTAAATATTTCATACCCATCAAAAGTGTTTTCTTGATATATGCAATAACGATAAAAGAAGAGGGCAACAGAGAATGAGATGGTTGGGTGGCATCACTGATTCAATGAACATGAACTTGGGCAAACTCCAGGAGAAAGTGAAGGACAGGGAAGCCTGGCATCCTGCAGTCCATGCGGTAGCAAAGTGTCGGACATGACTTGGAAACTGAACAACAACACAATAAAGACAATAGAGGGAAACATTAAATCATAACTAATTCCTATAAATTTAAACCTCATCTGTACACTTTATTAAAGAGAAAGTATTTTCTTTCTTCTCTTTTTTCTTTCAAAAATATTTACTAAGTTCCTATGAGTGACAGACATTATTCCAGGCACCAGAAAGACATCACTGAAAAAAAAAAATTATTGCCCTTGAGAAGCTTACAATCTAGACAGTAAATATACACCTAATGAAGGAAGAAATAAATCTGTCATTATTTGCAGATGACATTATATTATAACAAAAAATCCCAAAGATGCCATCAGAACTATTCATTAATGAATTTGATAAAGCTGTAGGATAAAAAAAAAATTAATCTACAGAAATCCATTATATTTCTACATTACTAACAACAATATATCAGAAAGAGAAATTAAATAAGCCCATTTCTTATCACATCAAAATGAGTAAAATACCCAAAAATAAACTTACTTCAAGGGTTTCCCTGATTGCTCAGGTAATAAGAATCTGCCTGCAATGCAGGAGACTTGGGTTTGATCCCTGAGAGAGGAAGATTTCCTGGAGGAGGGCATGACAACCCACTCCAGTATTCTTGCTTGGAGAATTTCACGGACAGAGGAGCCCAGTGGGCTATAGTCCATGGAGTGGCAAGGAGTCAGACAGAACTGAGTGACTAAGCATACACACACAGGGAGGCAAAAATCTGTACTCTGAAATCTATAAGACACTGATAAAGAAAACTAAAGATGACACAAAGAGATGGAAAGATGAACTGTGTTTTGAATTGGTTGTTGTTTCTATTCAGTTGCTAAGTCATGTCCAATTCTTTGGGACCTTATGGCTTGCAGCACGCCAGGCTTCCCTGTCTTTCACTATTTCTCAAAGTTTGCTCAAATTCATGTCCATTGAGTCAGTGCAGCTATTAAACCATCTCATCCTCTGCCTCCCACTTCTCCTTTTGCTTTCAGTCTCTCCCCACATCAGGGTCTTTTCCAACAAGTTGGCTTTCACATTAAGTGGCCAAACTATTGGAGCTTCAGCTTCAGCATCAGTCCTTCCAATGAAAATTCAGGGTTGATCTCCTTTAAGATTGACTGGCTGGATCTCCTAGAAGTCCAGGGGATTCTCAACAGTCTTATTCAGCACCACAGTTTGAAAGCATCTGTTCTCTGGTGCTCAGCCTTCTTTATGGTCCAATTCTCAAATCTATACATACTACTAGGAAAACAATAGCTTTGACTATACAGATGTTTGTCGGCAAAGTGATGTCTTTACTTTTCAATATGCTGTCTAGATTTGTCATAGCTTTTCTTCCAAGGAGCAAGCCTCTTTTAATTTCATGGCTGCAGTCACTGTCCATAGTGATTTTACAGCCCAAGAAAAGAAAATCTGTCACTGCTTCCACTTCTTCTCTTCAATTTGCTGTGAAGTGATGGGACTAGATGCCACGATCTTTGTTTTTTGAATGTTGAGTTTCAAGTCAGCTTTTTCACTCTCCTCTTTCACCCTCATCAAGAGACTCCTTAGTTCCGCTCCACTTTCTGCCATTAGAATGGTATCATTTGCATATCTGAGGTAATTGGTATTTCTCCTGGTAGTCTTGATTCCAGCTTTTGATTCATCCAGCCCATCATTTTGCATGACGTACTCTGCGTATAAGTTAAATAAGCAAGGTGACAATATAAAGCCTTCATACACACTGCCTGATTTTGGACTAGTCATTTGTTCCATGCCTGGTTCTGACTATTATTTCTTGACCCACATACAGGTTTTTCAGGAGACAGGTATGGTGGACTGGTATTCCCATCTCTTTAAGAATTTTCTACACTTGTTGTGATCCACAGAGTCAAAGGCTTTAGCATAGACAATGAAGTAGAAGTAGATGGTTTTCTGGAATTCCCTTGCTTTTTCTATGATCTAATGAATGCTGGAAATTTAATCTCTGGTTCTTCTGCCTTTTGTAAACCCAGCTTGTCCACCTGAAAGTTCTCAGTTCACATACTGGTGAAACCTAGCTTCAGGGATTTTGAGCATAACTTTCCTAGCATGTGGAATGAGTGTAATTGTTTGGTATTATGAATATTCTTCATCATTGCCCTTCTTTGGTGTTGGAATGAACACTGACATTTTCCAGTCCTGTGTCCCCTGCTGAGTTTTCCAAATTTGCTGGCATATTGAGTGTAGCACTTTAACAGCATCATCTTTTAGGATGTGAGATAGCTCAACTGGGATTCCATCACCTCCACTAGCTATATTCGTAATGATGCTTCCTAACGTTCACAGTAATCTTCTTGTATTGAAAAAATTAATATTGTTAAGATATTTCCCAAGGCAATCGGCAGGTTTAATGCAATCTCTATCGAATTACCAATGGCATTTTTGAGAGAACTAGAACAAATAATTTTAAAGCTTATAAGGAAATACAAAAGACCCTGAATAGCAGAAACAATCTTAAGAATAGAGCTGGAGGAATCACTCCCTGATTTCAGACTATAATACAAAGCTATAGGAATCAAAACAGTATGGCATTTGCACAAAAATAGACACATAGATCAATAGAATAAAGAGCCTAGAAATACACCCACACACTTATAGCTAAATAATCTATGACAAAAAGGCAAGAATATATGGTGTAGAAAGGATATTCTCTTCAATAAGTAGTGCTAGAAAAACCGAACAGCTACACATAAAAGAATAAAATTAAAATATTCTCTGATACATAAAAATAAACTCAAAATGGATTAAAGACCTAAATGTAAGAATGGATACTCTAAAACTCCTCAAGGAAAATATAGGTAGAACACTCTGACAGAAATCACATCTATATTTTTTAGATCTGCCTCCTAACATATAAAAGTAAATGTAAACACAAATTAACTGAACCTAATTAAACTTGAAACTAAATGAAACTTAAACTTCCTTTGCACAGCAAAGGAAACCATAGACAAAACAAAAAGACAACCTATTGAATGAGAGAAAATATTTGCAAATGATATGATTGATAATGAATTAACATGCAATATATATAAATAGTTCCTACAACTCAACATCGAAAAACAAACAACTTGATTTGAAAATGTGCATTAGGGAGAGGCATGAGGTTTCAAGATGGGGGTGGTTGGATGGTTGACCGAAAGACAAAGGTGAAGGCCCTTAAGAAGTGAAACGGGCTGAGAATCGTCCCCTCCCGCTTCTCACAGCCCCAGGAGCCCAGCAGAAGTGTTTTAGGTTTTATTTTCTAAACAAGCAAGTAAATCAAACAACTTGTCAACATGGGGTGGAGATCCACGTCATCCACCAAAAGTGGAAAATTTATGAACCCTACAGACCAAGCCAGAAAAGAAGCTCGGAAAAGAGAATTAAAGAAGAACAAAAAACAGAGCATGATGGTACAAGCTGCAGTTTTAAAGATGAAGGATCCCAAACAAATTATCCGGGACATGGAAAAATTGGATAAAATGGAATTTAACCCAGTGCAGCAGCCACAGTTAAATGAGAAAGTGCTGAAAGACAAGCGTTAAAAGCTACGTGAAACATTTGAACGTATTCTACGACTCTATGAGAAAGAGAATCTAGATATTTACAAAGAATTGAGAAAGCTAGAAGTAGAATATGAACAGAAGAGGGCTCAACTTAGCCAATATTTTGATGCTGTCAAGAATGCCCAGCATGTGGAAGTAGAGACTATCCCTCTGCAAGATATGCTGCATGCTCCTTCCAACATCTTGATCCAGGACATTCCACTTCCTGGGGCCCAGCCACCCTCCATCCTTAAGAAGACCACAGCCTATGGACCTCCAACTCGGGCAGTTTCTATATTTCCTCTTCTTGGACATGGCGTTCCACATTTGCCCCCTGGCAGGAAACCTCCAGGTCCTCCCCCGGGCCCACCTCCTCCTCAAGTCTTACAAATGTACGGCCACAAAGTGGGCTTTGCCCTAGATCTTCCCACTCTTAGGCTAGATGAAGACATGTTATATAGTCCTGAACTTGCTCAGTGGGGTCATGACGATGATGTTTCTAGCACCATGAAGATGATGGCTATCCTGAAGACATGGACCAGGATAAGCATGATGACAGTACTGATGACAGCGACAGTGACAGATCAGATGGAAAAAGTGAAGGGGATGAATTTGTGCACCGTGATGACACTGAGAGAGAAAACAATGAAGAAAAGAAATCAGGTCTGAGTGTACGGTTTGCAGATATGCCTGGAAAATCTAGGGAGAAGAAGAAGAACATGAAGGAGCTGACTCCTCTCCAAGCCATGATGCTTCGAATGGCAGGTCAGGAAATACCTGAGGAGGGACACAAAGTTGAGGAATTTTAGAGGACGATGATGAAGATTCAGATGATTCTGAAGCAGAAAAGCAATCACAGAAACAGCATAAGGAGGAATCTCTCCCTGATGGCACGTCTGCAGCTTCCCAGCAGCAAGCCCCTCCACAGTCTGTTTCTCCATCTCAGATATAAGCACCCCCCATGCCAGGACCACCTCCGCTTGGACTGCCACCTGCTCCACCTTTACGGCCACCTGGACCACCTACAGGTCTTCCTCCTGCACCACCTCCAGGAGCTCCTCCATTCCTGAGACCGCCTGGAAAGCCAGGACTCCTAGGGCCTCTGCCCCGCCTTTTACCTCCAGGCCCACCACCTGGTTGACCTCCTGGCCCTCCTCCTGGCCCACCCCCAGGTCTGCCTCCTGGCCCTCCTCCTTGGGCACCGCCACCACGGCTACCTCCCCCTGCAACTCCAGGTATCCCTCCACCCTGTCCTGGCATGATGCGCCCACCTCTGGTGCCTCTTCTTGGACCTGCCCCACCAGGCTCTTCCCACCAGCTCCCTTATCCAACCCGGGGGTTCTAAGTGCTCCCCCCAACTTGATCCAGTGACCCAAGGCGGATGACACAAGCGCAGCCACCATCGAGAAGAAAGCCACCGCAACCATCAGTGCCAAGCCACAGATCACTAATCCCAAGGCAGAGATCACACGATTCGTGCCGACTGCACTGCGGGTGCGTCGAGAGAATAAAGGGGCTGCTGCTGCTCCCCAGAGAAAGTCGGAGGATGATTCTGCTGTGCCTCTTGCAAAATAGCACCCAAATCTGGCCCATCTGTTCCCGTGTCGGTGCAGACTAAGGATGATGTCTATGAGGCTTTCATGAAAGAGATGGAAGGGCTGCTGTGACAGCTTTGGATGCTAGATCAGGCTTCTGTTCACATCAGTGGTTCCTCGAGAAAGAGGCTTTTACTCAGCTTAGGTGGAAGAGTTGCTTTCACTGTCAGGGTATTTTTAATTTCATTTCAAGGAATATCTTAAAGTTTAGCCTTGTTCAGAATTTACTGCATATAAAAGAGAGGGTATTTCATTAAAAATAAATTGGTTATTGAAGCAGTGCTGCTAATAACATCCATCCCCTTTCATACCACCGTTTTCATCAGATTTCTTCCCCTACTCCAATTCCTTGGAAACTTGTGATCAAGGGGAACTTTATTTGTTTTCGCTCTCTTATTGTGTGCTGTGGGCACTGGAGTAGAGATTTCTGGAAAAAACAGTTTATTTCACCCCCATCCTGCCTTTCATGTTTGAGTTATTTTTAATATTTTCTTGTAAATATTTTGTAATATTGTAGTGAAATGGATCACAACGTCATTTCCTAATACAAAGCAATATATGTGGGAAGAAAATGTACAATTCTTTGATTAAAATTCCCACTGATCTAAACTTTTGAGTGTTCCATGGAATAAGTAAATAAATGTTCTACACCGGGGCGGGGGCCGGGGGGGGAAGGAGAGGGGAGAAAATGTGCATTAGTACTGAATTTTCAAAAGAGGAAGTGCAGATGATAAACAGGCATATAAAAAGATGCTCAAAATCACTAATCATCAGAAAAATGCAAATCAAACAACTACGAGATTTCACTTCATGCCTGTCAGAATGGCTATTATCAAAAAGAACATAAACAACAAATTGTTGGTGAAAATGTGGAGAAAAGGGAAACCTTGAACCTGTTGGTTGGAATGTAAATTGGTGCAGTCACTGTGGGAAACAAAAGGTTCTCTAAAACTAAAAATATAAGTACTATAAGACTCAGCAATTCGACTCCTGGGTATATATCCAAAAAAAGCAAATGTACTAAATCAAAAAGATACATGTACCTCAATGTTCCTAGAAGCAATATTAACAATTACCAGGATATGGTAGCAACCTGAATGCCCATCAGTAGATGAATGGATAATGAAGATGTGGTATATATTAATGGAACACTACTCAGACATTAAAAAAAAAGAATGAAATTTTGCCATTTGTAGCAACATGGATGGAATTGGATGGTATTATTATAAGTGAAGTAAGTCAGACAGAGAAAGACAAATACTGTATAATATCAAGTATATGTGGAATATAAAAAATACAGCAAACTCATGAATATAACAGAAAAGAAGCAGATTCACAGTCATATAAAAGTAAAATCGCCTCATCATAGGAAGGCATATTCACTTGGGTGTCCCCTGGGTAAATGACTGCCTCTATTGGAAAACATAGCTACTTTGGTTTTGCTGCTGTACTGTTTCTGATACTCAGATGTGGTCCAGAGCATAGGATTTAGGTAGTCAGTTTTGAGAAATGTTCATGGGGAAAAAAATTTAAGAAGAAAACATTTTTGATCCACATTCTCCTGTCACTGTAGCAGAATATGGGTAAATATTGATAGATTTATAAGTAAATAGACTTTAAAAGTATTTAATAGGAAATAAAATATATTTAAGATTTTACTAAGATTTTCTGTGCACAAATATCAAAGTATAAAATAGAAAACTGCATATTTTCAAACTTCTACTCTTGAGAAACAAAATAGTTGCACTATAATCCAAAAATTTTTGTAGGACAAGATCAACATCTACCAGTTTATGAGAAACAGTTTGAAACTGGCTATTTCAAAGTGTATTGAATTTCCTAATGGAAATGTGTTTTTTAAAGTATAATGGGTTATTTTAAGAAAATCTTTATAATGTAAACAGTCCATTCATCAATAATAGGAAATCTTTATTTGAGCTATGTAATGATTGAATCAACCTAGGAAAAGATATTTCATTAACTCTGTCCTGAGTTTTGTACTCTTCAACATTTTTAACATGAAGATACAATTTTCTTAAGGTAAGCTTATAAAATCTGTGAAAGATAAGGAAATTTTGGAAAGGACATAATTTGTTTGATAGAATGAAAATCTAAATAGATCTTGACAGATGTGAATAAGAGGCCACATCTAAGAGGATGAAATGAAATAATAGTTGCTCATCTGATCTCTTTAGTTGGGCTAAAAGCCTAATTTTACACTCATATAGCACCTTGTGCATATTTGAGTCTCAGACACCATGTTAAAATAATACATTATGTGATAAAAATCCCACAATATTTTGCAATTATATGTTTACCTACTATTTCCCTAGAACAGTATATGCCTATTCATCTTTACACTTTATCTATCAGAGTGCCTAGTACATTGATATTTTTTTACAGAGCTGAACAGAAATGTAACTTAATATACTACTACAACAATAACAAACAAAAAAACAAACAGATGGCATGAGAATCAGAGTGTAAATGGACATGAGGAAGAGATATGAGTGGCCTTCAAATATTAGAGATAGTGTCACAGAGAAGCATGCATAACACCATTGTTCATAATTATAAGGTAGTAGAATTAGCTAACATGTAGTATTTACAAGGACATATATAAGTGCCCTACATCAAGAGAAATTTAAAAAATCTTTAAAATGGAAATTATGGTCATGTATTATTTTCAGTTTTCTAGCCATGATGTTTAAAAATATATATTGATGACCACTTCTGGTATTAATAGAAGAAAATCATATATCCATTTAGTCAATAATGTTCTCTGTGTTCTGGGTAGAGGTCTGTGCTTTAAGGACACAGAATCCACAGTTCTGTACTCAAGAAATGTATGATTTAATGGAAGATACAAACAAGTAAATAGCCAATAATGATCATTCTGTGACAATTGCTAGAAAGTGCAACAATGAGAACACATAGAAAAGACAACCTCCTCTTGGAAGATCAGGGAAAATTCCTTTCCCTGACTCTATAATTTGGAAAGTTGAGGTAGGTGATCTTCAATTTCTTTGAAATCCTGATTAGATATAGTTTCCCACCTTACACCCCTTAGAGTATATGTATTGAAAAAGTTACACTACTTACCTTAAAAGTCAGTGCGAAGTCTCAAGATGCTTTTGGTCTGAATGATAGCCCTTCATGACACATAAGTGTCACTCCTTCCACTGTTGTGATAGCATTACAATTTCTATTACATATACACACATACAAGAAATTTGACTATTTCTATTATCTTTAATTGTATTGATTGGCATATGACAGACAATATTCTGAGGACATAGTAACTTTTTGTTTTCATTTTCTATCACTGCTATCCCCTAATATAGCAATAATTAGAATCTCACAATTATGTTAAAATCAATCAATACTTAGAATTATAACAGTAAATAACCCAACCCAATCTAATGATAATTCTTGCATGAGGCAGTGAAAAAAAAATCATATATATACCCTACTTTTTATTCTTGAATGTTTTTTATTGGTGATGGTGATCAGTTGCTTTCAATGAGGATTATAAAGTATGACCAATTCTGATTTTTATTCCTAAAGTACTAAAATAGAAAGCAATGTGTCTTAGAACTTTATTAAAAAAATGAGAACTGCTAAGAAATAGCTTGTGTCCATTGTATAATACTAAACTACAACATATTCCAAAAATTTTTAAAGCTTAAGCTTTCTTTGACATTTAACAAAAAATAAATGGATAATGAACATATAGAGACTGTTGAGGTCAAATTGAAATTGTCTAAATTTAGAAGATTTTTAAAAAAGCCTGCACAATCTACTGAATCAACATATACTGAAGACATATTTCTCTTTAAATTTGGTTAAATAAAATAATTAAAATATTGTACCCTCTATATTCTGAAGTTAATTTTTATACAAGCTGAGAAGATTATTCCTATATTATTCTTTAAGGCTGCATAGATTTTTTATAACACAAAAACTAGCTCCTTGAGATTTGTCACTTTGAAAATTGCAACAAAAATTTTAGGACACTGGATCTGAAGGACAGATACTCCGAAGGAGTAATTAACAGTACTTTTAGATATATTTGACACACTTCACCAAAAATACTGCAGCACTAGAAATCTGGCAGTTCTTTAAAACATCCAGAATAATCTTGGGAACAGGATGTGAATACTTTAAGATGTGTTAAATAATTCATTTGCATTTACCTGTTATTTTATTTTATTTTATTTACCTGCTAATTATGGTTTAACTTTCATCAGAAACATGGAAATTGCTGTCATAAACTCTCCTCCTCATGGTGCATAAGAATTTTTAACACTTCTCATTTTCTTTTTTCAGATCTATATTCTGACTCCGAGAGCATTTTCCTGCTTTTTATAAGCAATTACTATGTGTCTGGGGGCAATGTGGCCACTGCCTCAGGAAAGGGGAAAAGAAAAAAATTCACAAAACATCACTAAAATCCAACAAAGAGTTAGGAAACTTAAACATAAAAAAACATTAAACATATTCAATACTACACTGCAAGATACATTTAAAAGAAAAGAAAAAGAAAGACTTTTAAAAATTAAAACTGCAGTTTTAAAGACTAAAAGAATAAGAATAAAGGTAGAAGATGAGATTAGAAATGAGAAAATTGAAAAAACAGAGGCTCTGAATACATTAAATTTAAGATGAATAATTAAAAGTACTAGAGGACAAAGCATATTTCATGATAACTAACCAGAACTTAAATATTAATAATTATATGTAAGCTTTACAATTAGACATATTACATAATTCTAGCTCTGTAGTCCTATGCCTTTGTTAATGCCTAATTATCATGTAAAAATAAATCATGATAAAGTATTAAACACCCAGGATGATGTACATGTAAGTAATAAAAGGAGATATATATGTTAACCATGTTAAGTTACCATCTAATGAATCCTCCAGAGTATCCAAGTAATTAAGAAAAAGCAAAATTTGCTTGCATAAATTAGCAATGCCTCTAAGATGTTATGTGACTAAAAAAGTAAAGCAGCATTTTTTCAGGATCACTCATAGTGATAAAGGATGGAGAATTATAAGGTCACATAAATACTGAACACCAATGTTAAACTCCAATGGATGTATTCATAAAGTAATGTTGCTCTGCAAAATGCTTTAGGATATATACATTGAGTCTACTCAACAAAAACTAGAGAATTTTCAATTATCTAATTAAATTGAGCCATAAAGTTTGACAGACAAGAAATAATGATGTTAAAGTATATTTGTTCAGTCACTCAGTCGGGTACAACTCTGCAATCCCATTGACTGCAGCATGCCAGGATTCCCTGTCCTTCACCATCTCCTTGAGCTTGCTCAAACTCATGTCAATTGAGTGGGTGATGCCACCCAATCATCTCGTCCTCTGTTGTCCCCTTCTCCTCCTGCCTTCAATTTTTCCCAGCATCAGGGTCTTTTACAATGAGTCAGTTCTTCGCATCAGGTGGCCAAATTATTGGAGGTTAAGCTTCAGCATCAGTCCCTCCAATGAATATTCAGGATTGATTTACTTTACAACTGACTGGTTTGATCTCCTTGCAGGCAAGGGACTCTCAAGGGTCTTCTCCAACACCACAATTCAAAAGCATCAATTCTTCAGTGCTCAGCCTTCTTTGCTAGAGCATCCGTGAAGAGATACCCAACGTCCAAGGTAAGAGAAGCCCAAGTAAGACAGTAGGTGTGGAGAGAGGGCATCTGAGGGCAGACAGACTGAAACCAATATCACAGAGAACTAGCCAATCTGATCAAACAGACCACATCCTTGTCTAACTCAATGGAACTAAGCCATACGGTGTGGGGCCTCCCAAGACGGAAGGGTCATGGTGGAGAGGTCAGACAGAATGTGGTCCACTGGAGAAGGGAATGCAAAACACTTCAGTATTCTTGCCTTGAGAAGCCCATGAACAGTATGAAAAGCAAAAAGATAGGACAAGGAAAGATGAACTCCCCAGGTCGCTAGGTGCCCAATATGCTGCTGGAGATCAGTGGAGAAATAACTCCAGAAAGAATGAAGGGATGGAGCTAAAGCAAAAACAACACCCACTTGTGGATGTGACTAGTGATAGAAGCAAGATCCGATGCTGTAAAGAGCAATATTGCATAGGAAACTGGAATGTAAGGTTCATGAATCAAGGCAAATTGGAAGTGGTCAAACAGGAGGTGGCAAGAGTGAACATTCTAGGAATGCTCAAGTCGACATTATAGGAATCAGCAAACTAAAATGGACTGGAATGGGTGAATTTAACTTGGAGGATCATTATATCCACCACTGTGGGCTGGAATCCCTTAGAAGAAATGGAGTAGCCATCATAGTCAACAAAAGAGTCCGAAGTGCAGTACTTGGATGCAATCTCAAAACGACAGAATGACCTCTTCATTTCCAAGGCAAACCATTCACTATCACGGTAATCCAAGCCTATGCCCCAACCAGTAATACTGAAGAAGCTGAAGTTGAATGGTTCTTTGAAGACCTACAAGGCCTTTTAGAACTAACACCCAAAAAGATGTCCTTTTCATTATAGGGGACTGGAATGCAAAAGTAGGAGGTCAAGAAACACCTGGAAAAACAGGCAAATTTGGCCTTGGAATGCGGAATGAAGCAGGGCAAAGACTAACAGAGTTTTGCCAAGAAAATGCACTGGTCATAGCAAACACCCTCTTCCAAAAACACAAGAGAAGACTCTACACATGGACATCACCAGATGGTCAACATCAAAATCAGATTAATTATATTCTTTGCAACCAAAAATGGAGAAGGTCTATACAGTCAGCAAAAACAAGACCAGGAGCTGACTGTAGCTCAGATCATAAACTACTTATTGTCAAATTCAGACTTAAATTGAAGTGGGAAAACCACCAGACCACTCAGGTATGACCTAAATCAATTCCCTTATGATTATACAGTAGAACTGAGAAATAGATTTAAGCGACTAGATTTGATAGAGTGCCGAGTGAACTATGGATGGAGGTTTGTGACATTATACTGGAGACAGGGATCAAGACCATCCCCAAGAAAAAAAAATGCAAAACTGCAAAATGGCTGTCTGAAGAGGCCTTACAAATAGCTGTGCAAAGATGGGAAGTGAAAAGCAAAGGAGAAAAGGAAAGATATACCCATTTGAAAGAGAGTTCCAAAGAATAGCAAGGTGAAATAAGAAATCCTTTCTCAGCGATCAATGCAAAGAAATAGAGGAAAACAATAGAATGGGAAAGACTAGAGATCTCTTCAAGAAAATTAGAGATACAAGGGAACAATTCATGCAAAGATGAGCTCAATAAAGACCAGAAATGGTATGTACCAAAGAGAAGCAGAAGATATTAAGAAGAGGTGACAAAAATACACAGAAGAACTGTACAAGAAAGATCTTCACGACCCAGATAATCATGATGGTGTCATCACTCACCTAGAGCCAGACATCCTGGAATGTGAAGTCAAGTGGGCCTTAGGAAGCATCACTATGAACAAAGCTAGTGGAGGTGATGGAATTCCAGTGGAGCTATTTCAAATCCTGAAAGATGATGCTGTGAAAGTGCTGCACTCAATATGCCAGCAAATTTGGAAAACTCAGCAGTGGTCACAGGACTGGAAAAGGTCAGCGTTCATTCCAATCCCTAAGAAAGGCAATGCCAAAGAATATTCAAACTATCGCACAATTGCACTCATCTCACACACTAGTAAAGCAATGCTCAAAATTCTTCAAGCCAGGCTTCAGCAATACATGAACCATGAACTTCCAGATGTTCAAGCTAGTTTTAGAAAAGGCAGAGGAACCAGATATCAAATTGCCAACATCTGCTGGATCATTGAAAAAGCAAGAGAGTTCCAGAAAAACATCTATTTCTGCTTTATTGACTATGCCAAATCTTTTGACTGTGTGGATCACAATAAACTGTGGAAAATTCTGAAAGAGATGGAAGTATCAGACCGCCTGACCTGCCTCTTGAGAAACCTATATGCAGGTCACGAAGCAACAGTTAGAACTGGACATGGAACAACAGACTGGTTCCAGTTTCTGATCTTACATTTAGATCTTTAATCCATTTTGGGTTTATTTTTGTGTGCGGTGTTAGAAAGTGATCTAGTTTCATTCTTTTACAAGTGGTTGACCAGTTTTCCCAGCACCACTTGTTAAAGAGATTATCTTTACTCCATTGTATATTCTTGCCTCCTTTGTCAAAGATAAGGTGTCCATATGTGTGTGGATTTATCTCTGGGCTTTCTATTTTGTTCCATTGATCTATATGTCTCTCTTTGTGCCAGTACCATACTGTCTTGATGACTGTGGCTTTGTAGTAGAGCCTGAAGTCAGGCAAGTTGATTCCTCCAGTTCCATTCTTCTTTCTCAAGATTGCTTTGGCTATTCGAGGTTTTTTATATTTCCATACAAATCTTGAAATTATTTGTTCTAGTTCTGTGAAAAATGTGGCTGGTAGCTTGATAGGGATTGCATTGAATTTGTAAATTGCTTTGTAAGATCAGAAACTATAAAACTCCTAGAGGAGAACATAGGCAAAACACTCTCAGACATAAATCACAGCAGGATCCTCTATGATCCACCTCCCAGAATTCTGGAAATAAAAGCAAAAATAAACAAATGGGATCTAATTAAAATTAAAAGCTTCTGCACAACAAAGGAAAATATAAGCAAGGTGAAAAGACAGCCTTCTGAATGGGAGAAAATAATAGCAAATGAAGCAACTGACAAACAACTAATCTCAAAAATATACAAGCAACTTATGCAGCTCAACTCCAGAAAAATAAACGACCCAATCAAAAAATGGGCCAAAGAACTAAATAGACATTTCTCCAAAGAACACATACGGATGGCTAACAAACATATGAAAAGATGCTCAACATCACTCATTATTAGAGAAATGCAAATCAAAACCACAATGAGGTACCACTTCACACCAGTCAGAATGGCTGCGATCCAAAAATCTGCAAGCAATCAATGCTGGAGAGGGTGTGGAGAAAAGGGAACCCTCCTACACTGTTGGTGGGAATGCAAACTAGTACAGCCACTATGGAGAACAGTGTGGAGATTCCTTAAAAAATTACAAATAGAACTACCTTATGACCCAGCAATCCCACTGCTGGGCACACACACCGAGGAAACCAGAATTGAAAGAGACACATGTACCCCAATGTTCATCGCAGCACTGTTTATAATAGCCAGGACATGGAAACAACCTAGATGTCCATCAGCAGATGAATGGATAAGAAAGCTGTGGTACATATACACAATGGAGTATTACTCAGCCATTAAAAAGAATTCATTTGAATCAGTTCTGATGAGATGGATGAAACTGGAGCCGATTATACAGAGTGAAGTAAGCCAGAAAGAAAAACACCAATACAGTATACTAACACATATATATGGAATTTAGGAAGATGGCAATGACGACCCTGTATGCAAGACAGGGAAAGAGACACAGATGTGTATAATGGACTTTTGGACTCAGAGGGAGAGGGAGAGGGTGGGATGAGTTGGGAGAATGACATTCTAACATGTATACTATCATGTAAGAATTGAATCGCCAGTCTATGTCTGACTCAGGATGCAGCATGCTTGGGGCTGGTGCATGGGGATGACCCAGAGAGATGTTATGGGGAGGGAGGTGGGAGGGGGGTTCATGTTTGGGAACGCATGTAAGAATTAAAGATTTTAAAATTTAAAAAATAAAAAACTGAAAAAAAAAAAAAAACAGACTGGTTCCAAATAGGAAAAGGAGTATGTCAAGGCTGTATATTGTCACCCTGCTTATTTAACTTATATGCAGACTACATCATGAGAAACCCCATGAACTAGATATAGATCAATAGATCAACACCTATAGATCAATATAACATCAATAATTACTAGTTTCTTGTCTGTACTAGCCTTGTTCTTGTTGAGCTTATGGTCTATTGGAGGAATAAATGTAATTATTCCATCAAATATTCAATTATGCTAATGATAACTGTTAAGAAGGGAAAATCCAGGCTATAGTAAGCACAGCTACAAAGGGACCTAGTCCTGACTCCAAGGAAGGTTTCCTATGTCAATAACTTTAGAGCTGATTAACAAAGGGTATAGATAATGGGTATTATATAGATAATGGGAAATGGTGCAGAGAAAACAGCTTGTGCTGACACCCTGAGATGGGAAGAGCATGACATGGTGACTTGATAGAACAGAGAGCAATTGAAATAACAGTGCTGAGAGTGGTAAGAACACAGTGCAGATAATGCAGGGCTTTGAGACCTTAATTCTAATGCCAGTAGGATGTCAGGAAGTTTTAAGCAGTAAAAGTTGCCTGTTAGATTTAAATGCTAAAAACATCACTTTGCGGGGTCAAGGAGATCTCTCAAGATTCTATTACTAGTTTAGACAGAGAGTAGTTTCTTGAGTGTGATCAACATCGAAGAAGGGAATGGGAAAGAGCTGATACAAAGAAGACAAAATGTAAAAAGACAGTTATTGTTCTGGAAGAGAGAAATATCCAAATAACTAAATTTTCATGTTTGTGTAATGTGAATAATGGTGATACTACTCAGTGGAGGTTTAAAAATACTGTTAAGAATCAAGGCCTGGGGAGTGAGATGAACCAAACATCTATATAAGAACATGTTGAGACTGCTTTCTGTTGTGATCTCCAAGATTTGGAGTGAAACAAAGCTGGAGTTAGAGAAAAAGTTTGGGCTGGAAATATAAATGTGGGAACCATCAGTATATAGTTGGAAAAAACCCTGCTTGTTCATCTGTGGGGAGAATGTAAAATCTCTAATATCTAAAAGCATCAATATCTAAAAGCCAGTCACAAGATGAGCCAGCAAAGCAAACTCAGAAGGCACTACGAACAGAGGTTAAAAGAAATGCAGAAGAGTAGTTTAGCATTGCAAACCAAGGCAAGATGTTTTGGAACAAGCAGATTCTCAGCAACTATTATGTAATGCCAAATAGGTTATTGGAATCATCTCTTTATATTCAGCACACATTTTGCCAAAGAAGGAAAAAAAAAAGTCACAGACGATTCACACAGAGGAATACAATAGAATCAGAGTGTACAAAAGATGCTCAACCACACCAACTATATCTATACAATATTTTTAAAATTCTATTAAGTGCTATTTTATAACTATAACAAAAAGCAAAAGTTGGCAATGTTGCAGGAAAACTAATAAATTTATTAACAGTTGTTAAAATAAGTAATACAATGATTTAAAAAGACAACTTAGTAATAAATATGAAAAGCCTGGAAATGTGTTGATGCTTATTGGCATAACACTCCCACTGCTGCATGGAAATAATTTAGAAATCCCCAAATAGCAATAACTAGAAATAATTTTGTTGGAGATTAATTTACATAATGTTAACAACAAAGTAGTAATGTACAAAGTGCTAATTTCATTTTTTTAGATGAGTAAACTGAGGCACAGAAAGGTAAAGTAACTTCTTTAAGGTTGCATGTTAGGGAATGATAGGGGAATGACTAGAAGGTGGGCATTTGAACTAAGAGGCTGTACTCTACTCGATTATGCCCTGTCTTTCTAAACACTTTGCCCTCTGTGCCTTGCACTTACAAGGGAGTTGTACACCTTCTACTTGCCTCTGTAAGTCCTATATCAGATTTATTTTTTTACCACAGTGTCTGAACATATAAGTGTTGGATAATTATTTTAGAATAAGCAAACAAATGGAGTTGTGAATCTTTAAGAAAAAAAAATAGTCATAATGAACAACAAAAAACCTAATAGATTATAATTTGAAGATCACATGAAAGTGGAAGTGTTAGTCATCTAGTTGTATCTGACCCTTTGTGACCCTATGGACTGTAGTCCACCAAGCTCCTCTGTCTATGTAATTCTCCCGGCAAGAATACTGGAGTGGGTAGCTATTCCCTTCTCCAGGGGATCTTTCTGATCCAGAGATTGAACCTGGGTCTCCTGCATTGCAGGCAAATTCTTTATTGTCTGAGCCACCAGGGAAGTCATATATTTACCTCTAAATTTCCTCCTACACTGCCACTACTGATACATCACATCTTCCAAAAGCCCAGCAAGTAGTTTTCTTTCACACTGTTCAGTTCTCTAAAAATCTCATATTCAGTTGACTCTGAATATTTGTTGGCATTTTTTATATATGAGACACTGTGCTAGATCCAATGGAAATAAAAATTAATTTCATATGATCCTATAGTCGGAGAGCTCACAGTCATTAGAGAAAGCCAAACATGTAAATACATAGTGTGTGTATGTTAAGTAATATCTATAATTTTGTAACAGAGTCGGCATCATGATAAAGTCACCCACAGAATACATAAGAACCAAAAACAGCCCACTATGGGGACCTGGAAAAGTGGAGGTGATACCTAAGCTAAGTCTTGGAGCATCATTATACATTATTCAAATGCAGTTTTGAAGAGGCCAAAATATTCCAGGATAGGGAAGACAGAATTTATATGGAAATGGTATATGTGTGTGTTTATTGTGAGGGTTGGAAAGGGACCAATGGAGAAGAGATGTTCTTCTAAGAATTACTTTGAAAAGAACCCTCCATTTTCCTATGATGCTGAATGTACAGTCCTAGTTGTGGGTGTGTGTGCTCAGTCACTCAGTCATGTGTGACTCTTTGAGACCCTATGCACTATAGCCCACCAGGATCTTCTATCGATGAGATCTTCCATGCAAGAATACTGGAATGGGTTGCTATTTTCTTCTCCAGATCTTCTCAACTCAGGGATTGACTGAACTCAGATCTCCTGCATTGCAGGTGGATCCTTTACTGACTGAGCTATCAAGGAAGCCTTATTTTTATTTCTTAGCAGGAATAATTTTATCCCAGTCACCCTCCACTTAAAAATAGGACCAATGATTGATATTGGAGCAAGCTAAATGGGTAGATATATACCTGAGAGTCCTTTGATACTTCACATTATACCAAATAGGTGCCCTGCTATTCTCTCCCTGCTGTGCTAATTGAACCTATGTTCACTCCCATTTTCAAAAACTTAATGTAACTTTTGACTGCACCAGTGGTCCTATTAGTTTTGTTTAGGGACTAAAGTCATGGGAGTATTTTTGCAAGATTTTCCCTCTTAAATCACTTTGTCCTTGTCTTTCACTCACAATGATTGAAAGAAAATTTTGACAGGTAGACAGAACCCTGTGAGGCAAAACCATGAAAAATGTCAGAGTGGTCACTAGTCAGTCAACAAGAAAAGAGTGTGAGGCATGGGGCCCACTGGCAATAAGTGGGCACTGCAAGATGCCTAGAGAGAACATCTCACTGCCTCTTTTCTCCCTAGGCAACTCTAGCAAGTACGGTTGCATTTAAGATAGCTTGTTCTCATTACTCATCTAAGACCAAAATCAAACTCCTTACCCCTGGCCCTCTGTCCTTGCAGCCGTTTCTTTCTTCTTCTTTGTTTCAGTTAATTACATTATGTCAACGAAGCTAGAAAACTGAGTCATTGTGGAACATTACTTTCCCCCACTTTCTTCTGCTAAATCTTCCTAAGTAAGTGTTTCTCAATTCCTTTCCATACTTGTGATCACAGATCAGGACCACAACATTCCCACTGGGTTTACTGTAACAACCTAAAACCAGCTGCCTGAGTCATGGTCTCCTACCCCCTCCACCTCCACCTTGTCACTCCAACTATCTTTGACAACACAGATCTTTTCATGTACCTTCTCCTTAAAATATTTTGATGGCTCTCCAGTATGGATATGATATACCTAGAACTCCCTAAAAGTTTACTTTGTTTTGATTTAATGAACTGTCCCCAATCACCTCTCTAAAAACGGACTTGTCTCTATCAGATGCACACACTCTCCTGGAGGAGAGTTTTCTGACCCAGGCATGAGTCTATGAGAGCTTCACTTAGAAGCAAGCAGAAGACTGCCTATATACTGATATTTTCCTTTTAATTTATCTCTCCTTCTTGACAAAAGTTAGCCCAGCTTTAGCTGTTGTTAAGAAATATAGCTATTTAGGGATAGTAATAGATACAGCCAGATTGGTCTTCCGTTTAGCAAATGAGTTGGCTTGTTTAACTGTAAAGCAAAATTAAATATGTTTCTTGTTTCACTTTCAGAAACTTTCATATATTAACTTGCATTTTGAAATTCCAAGGGAAAGATTTAAAATGCCTGTACCCAGGGCATTTGGTGGTATGGCACCCCATGTTCCCCAAACACTGCTTGCTTAACATCACTCAATCCATAACACAGTTTGACAAATGCTGATATATATTCTATTCATGATAAGAATCGAATTATTCTTCAGAAAATAGGATTGGATAAGGGGAAATAAACAGAAGTGGTAATGCAGAAAACACAGACATCTGGAATCCTGAGGCATGTGTGTTGGATGGAAGGAGGAGTACAGCAGGTTAGGAAGGGTCTGGAGCACCTGACTCCAAGTGCAGGAAATAAGAAAGCAGACTGAGGCACCTAAATTCAAATTTCATCCACTTCTAGCATATTCCTTTCCTTAAATTAATCTGAAATATGCTAAATACTGATGAAACATTATTTAGAATAGATAAATATCATATATGTTTACTCCTTGGAAGGAAAGTTATGACCAACCTAGATAGCATATTGAAAAGCAGAGGCATTACTTTGCCAACAAAGGTCCATCTAGTCAAGGCTATGGTTTTTCCAGTGGTCATGTATGGATGTGAGAGTTGGACTGTGAAGAAGGCTGAGCGCTGAAGAATTGATGCTTTTGAACTGTGGTGTAGGAGAAGACTCTTGAGAGTTCCTTGGAATGCAAAGAGATTCAACCAGTCCATTCTGAAGGAGATCAGCCCTGGGTGTTCTTTGGAAGGAATGATGCTGAAGTACTCCAGTACTTTGGCCACCTCATGAGAAGAGTTGACTCATTGGAAAAGACTCTGATGCTGGGAAGGATTGGGGGCAGGAGGAGAAGGGGACCACAGAGGATGAGATGGCTGGTTGGCATCACTGACTCGATGGACGTGAGTTTGAGTGAACTTCAGGAGTTGGTGATGGACAGGAGGCCTGACATGCTGCAATTCATGGGGTCGCAAAGAGTCGGACATGACTCAGCAACTGAACTGAATGACTGAATGAACTGATGTAAGTAAAAGTCAAGGATTGACTTTTCCTCATAAATTGGGTAACAGTCTTTGATGCTATCACAAAAATACATTAAGTATGGATACAAGAATTATAGTCCTAAAATATTTTCATGGTCTATGAAGATCACAGCAGCTCTTATAAAAATTATACATTAATAGTTAAAGGTATATATACACTTATTATTTAAACTATCAAACTTCTCTGTATGGGTTACCGTGAACATTTTGCTTATTAATGTGAATATCATTTACAATAATAAATATGCCAAGCATTTTCAAAATAAGCAGGTCTGAGAAATTAGGTTAGACATTTCAGCCCTACAAAAACCAACAGCATTCTAACTCCTAGCGTTTGTAAGTTAACTCCAGGGAGAAAGCTTGCACATTGTACAGTTGATTTCCTAAAAGCAGACAAAAAATAAAAACTGAAACAAAACTTGGAGCACACAATTTAATTTAAGGGTCAGTGGGAACAGGTGTGGGTTTAACGGGAAAGCAGAGTAAATTAAAGGACAGAGAATCATCATTGTTAGGGAACAGTTCAACAGAAAATGTTCTCAACTCTTTACCTTCAAGAAACTTGAGTAAATTCTGGCAATTTCAGGTTTTACATTCATAAATATCTCAGCCTTCATTATTTTCTACTTTACTGTGTCTAAGCAGGAAGAATTTAGGTCAGAGTTGAGACTGAGTTAGTTGTGGTAACTGTCAACAAATAAATCTCTGCCCCATATTTCATTCTTCATGAAAAATAAATGAGTGTAGGGTAAGAAAATTGACAATCTTATGGAGACAAGAATCTGTTAGCACCTGTATTTGCATTTTAAAATTACTTTTGAAGAAACGATAATGGACTCTCTACATTCTTCCCAAGACACTAAAGACAGCATTACAGGGTGGCCCATATTTGCTTTGCTAGGTCCAAAATAACTAGAACTATATGTGCATTTTCTTCTTGACTCTGATGTAGGTGAAAGCACCCCTTAGGATAGTAAACAAACTCTAATAGAAAATGATTCCAATTAAGCAGCACTTTGAAAACGACCCTGTGATTTTGCATTGTCTTCTGCTGTCAAAAAAAAAAAAAAATGTGTTTAAAACAGTCTTAAATTACTGTAACAACAAGGATTTTTATGTTTGTATCACTCCTGGCATTACAGTCAAAGTAAGTGTCTGAAATAATGCTTCGTTTTCTGCTCCTACTGGTTTTCTTTTTCTCTGCAAGGCTTATGAAAATTTACCTAATTTGGTTAAAGTCACATTTATTTGCATCAGAAAAAAAATCTATGGAAGATTTTTTTAAATGTTCTGTGAAAATCTCAGGACACAAATACAGAAGCTTCCTCTTAGGCAGCACCTTGAACTTCAGGGCATAAATAATGTTGAATTTGTCTTATGTTCAGGGCAAGTCTCTACCTCTTGGTCTGAAAGAATATGACTCAGAGCTCACGTGATTCTATCATGAGACGTTTGAAAAAAATTTTTTTTCAGCCCTGTTCATTGTTCCCTTTATGCTTCAGCTAGGCTCCCCTCTTTTCTCCTCTAACTGCCTATAAAAGATTGTTGGTCACACTCAGATGGTTGCTGTCCCTGGTACCTCCCATAGACACAGCTTAAGGAGGACCATGCCCTCAGCAGGCATTCTGAGTTTCCCTGGGGGCAGTGAATTATAGATCATTTTCAAAGTAGATTCCTTAGGTTTCTAGGGATGAACCTTTGATGTGATGAGACCTTCCAAATTATTTCTCTTCTATTTCAGATCCAATTCTGCATCCCTCTTTTCTACGTGTGGCTCAGATGGTTAAGCATCTGTCTACAATGTGGGAGACCTGCGTTCGATCTCTGGGTCAGGAAGATCCCCTGGAGAAGGAAATGGCAATCCACTCCATTACTATTGCCTGGGAAATCCCATGGACTGAGGAGCCTGGTAGGCTACAGTCCATGGGGTTGCAAAGAGTTGGACACGACTGAGCAACTTCACTTCACTTAACTTTTCAAAAGAAAGTTGCCAGTGGGCTTGTTTGGCATCAAGAAAGAGACTCCATTTATGAAATGATGGCTTTCACTCTCACGTCGTGATCGGTGTATTGGTCACAATTTTTCTACTGAAAGTTTCTTTTTTAAACTTCTTATTTTGTATTGGGGTATAGACAATTAACAACGTTGTGACAGTTTCAGGGTAACAGCAAAGGGACTCAATCATATACACACATGTATCCTTTCTCCCCTAAACCTCCTCCCACCCAGCCTGGCACATAACATTAAGTAGACTTTCATGTGCTATACAGTGGGTCCTTGTTGGCTATCCATCTTAAATATAGCTATGTATATATGTCCATACCCTAATCCCTAGGGGATGTTGGCTTCTCTGGTGGCTCAGACGGTAAAGCATCTGTCTACAATGCAGGAGACCCGGGTTCAATCCCTGGGTCGAGAAGATCCCCTGGAGAGGGAAATGGCGATCCACTCCAGTACTATTGCCTGAAAATCCCATGGACAGAGGAGTCTGGTAGGCTACAGTCCATGCGGTCGCAAAGAGTTGGACATGGCTGAGTGACTTCACTTTCTAATCCCTAACTATCCTAACCTCTCACCTTTCCCCCAGCAACAGTAAGCTCCTTCTCTAAGTCTGTGGCTCTCTTTCTGTTTTGTAAGTTCATTTGTATCATTTCCTTCTAGATTCCACATATAAGGGATGTCATATGATAGTTCTCCTTCTCTATCTGACTTCCTTCACTCAGCATGACAATCTCTAGGTCCATCCATGTTGCTTCAGATGGCATTATTTCACTTTCTTTAATGGCTAAATAATATTCCATTGTCTATGTGTGTCATATCTTCTTTATCCATTCCTCTATCAATGAACATTTAGGTTGCTTCCATGTCTTGGCTATTATAAACAGTGCTACAAGGAACACTAGGGTGCGTGTATCCTTTCGGATCCTGTTTTTCTCCAGATATATGTCCAAGAGTAGGACTGCAGGGTCATATGGCAGCTCTATTTCAAGTTTTTTAAGGAACCTCCATACTATTTCCCATAGTGGCTGTGCCAATTTACATTCACACCAATAGTTTAGGAGGGTTCCTCTCTCTCCACATCCTTTCCAGTATTTATTGTTTGTGGATTCTTTGAGGAAAGCCATTCTGACTGATGTGAGGTGATATCTCATTGTAGTTTTGAGTCTCTAATAATTAACAATGTTGAACATCTTTTCGTGTGCTTCTTGGCCATTTGTATGTCTTCTTCTAAGAACTGTCTATTTAGGTCTTCTGCCTATTGTTAACTCAAAATCAAATGAGCAATTTATTGGCTAGAATACCAAGGAGAAAAGAAGATGCTGGAAGCAGATTTTAAAGATAAGAATAATGAATTCATTGTCAACAAGTCTCTCCCTCTCTTTCCACCATCTCACCTTGCCTGTTTCCCTTTACATGGTACTTGCATCCTCTGCTTTTACCCAGGTGGTGGTAACATGCCTCCCAGGAGTCCCTGTGTGGCCACCACAGCAATTCATGTATCTTTTTCCCAACATACAAATATATTCAAAAGAGATGTACTGAGTTCCTGCTACAGGTCAAACACCACCTTACTTGTTAGTGATACAGAGTCAAAATTTAAAACAATCTCTTTGTTCACGAAACTTCCATCTAGTGGAGGGAAAAAGAAATTTATTTTATAAATAAAAATACAATGTCATACAGATGGCTAATAAACACATGAAAAGATGCTCAATATCACTCATTATTAAAGAAATGGAAATCAAAACTACAATGAGATGTCACCTCACACCAGTCCAAATGGCCATCATCAGAAAGTCTCCAAACAATAGATGCTGGAGAGGGTGTGGAGAAAAGGGAATCCCCTTACACTGTTGGTGGGAATGTAAATTGATACAGCTTCTATAGAAGACAGTATGGAGATTCCTGAAAATAGTACGAATAAAACCACTATATAACCCAGCAATCCCAATCCTAGGCATATAACCCAAAAGTGAAGTGAAAGTGAAAGTGAAGTCGCTCAGTCGTGTCCGACTCTTTGCGACTCCGTGGACTATAGCCAGCCAGCCAGGCTCCTCCATACATGGGATTCTCCAGGCAAGAATACCAAAGTGGGTTGCCATTCCCTTCTCCAGAGGATCTTCCCGAACCAGGGATCAAACCCAGGTCTCCCACATTGCAGGCAGATGCTTTAACCTCTGAGCCACCAGGGAAGCCCGTGTGTTTTGTTTTTTTTTTTTTCAATTTTGTTTTCCTCAGGTTATATGCCTGAGGAAAACAAAATTGAAAAAAAAACACATGTACCCCAATGTTCATTCAGCACTATTTACAATAGCTAGGACATAGAAGTAGCCTAGATGTGCATCAACAGATAAATGGATAAAGAAGCTGTGGCATACATATATACAATGGAATATTACTCAGCCATGAAAAGAAATACATTTGAGTCAGTTCTAAGGAGGTAGATGAATCTAGAGGCTATTATACAGAGTGAAGTAAGTCAGAAAGAAAAAAACGAATACTGTATACTTACACATATATATGGAATCTAGAAAGATGGTACTGATGAAATTAATTGCAGGATAACAGTGGAGATGCAGACATAGAGAGCAGACTTATGGACATGGTGAGGGGAGGTGAGGAAGAAGAGGGTGGGAGGTACAGAGACAGTAACACGAAAATATACATTTCTATAGATAGCCAACGGGAGTGTGCTATAAGACTCAGGGAAGTCAAACTGGGGCTCCGTATCAACCTAGAGGGGTGGTATGGGAAGGGGGGTGTGAGGGAGGGGACATATGTGTACCTATGACTCATGCTGATGTTTGGTAGAAACAAATACAATACTGTAAAGCAACTATCCTTCAATTAAAAATAATTAAAACAACAAACAAAAACACAACATGTCAGATGGTGATGAGAACTGTGGAGGAAAAAAGGAACCTAAGTGATCTTATTTTGGAAATAAGGTCTTTGTAGATGTAATTAGTTAACATAAGAACATAGTAGGTTCAGTTCAGTAGCTCAGTCATGTCCAACTCTTTGTGACCCCATGAATCGCAGCACGCCAGGCCTCCCTGTCCATCACCAACTCCTGGAGTTCATGCAAACTCATGTCCATCTCATCCTCTGTTGTCTCCATTCTCCTCCTGCTCCCAATCCCTCCTAGGATCAGGGTCTTTTCCAATGAGTCAACTCTACGCATGAGGTGGCCAAAGTATTGGAGTTTCAGATTTAGCATAAGTCCTTCCAATGAACACCCAGGACTGATCTCCTTTAGGATGGACTGGTTGGATCTCCTTGCAGTCCAAGGGACTCTCAAGAGTCTTCTCCAACACCACAGGTCAAAAGCATCAATTCTTCAGTGCTCAGCCTTCTTCACAGTCCAACTCTCACATCCATACATGACCACAGGAAAAACCATAGCCTTGACTAGACAGACCTTAGTTGGCAAAGTAATGTCTCTGCTTTTGAATATACTATCTAGGTTGGTCATAACTTTCCTTCCAAGGAGTAAGCGTCTTTTAATTTCATGGCTGCAGTCACCATCCGCAGTGATTTTGGAGCCCCCAAAAAATAAAGTCTGACACTGTTTCCACTGTTTCCCCATCTATTTCCCATGAAGTGATGGGACCAGATGCCATGATCTTTGTTTTCTGAATGTTGAGCTTTAAGCAAACTTTTTGACTCTCCTCTTTTACTTTCATCAAGAGGCTTTTTAGTTCCTCTTCACATTCTGCCATGAGGGTGGTGTCATCTGCATATCTGAGGTTATTGCTATTTCTCCCGGCAATCTTGATTCCAGCTTGTGCTTCTTCCACCCAGCATTTCTCATGATGTACTATGCATATAAGTTAAATAAGCAGGGTGACAATGTACAGCCTCAGTAGGTTAGGATGGGCTTTAAACCCAATGCCTGGTGTCCTTATAAGAAAGCTATGTGAAGACACAGAGACACACAGGGGAGAAGTGTATGTGTCAACGGAAGGGAAGACTGGAGTGATGCATCCACAGCCCAGGAATGTCAAGGCTTGCTGGCAACCACCAGAGACTGAGGAATGGATGGAAGCCAATTCAAAGGGAGCATGGCCCGCTAATACTTAATTTCAGACTTCCAGCCCCAAGGAATCTGAGAGAATATATTTCTGTTGTTTAAATCACCCAATTCGTGATACTCTCTTATAGCATATAGAAGTCTTCCTACTTCACAAAAGCTACTATGATATGCACATTCCAGGTTTCCACTTCATGCTATTGAGCAGATAGTGCCAGTCAACCAGCACAGTCACCTCTCCAAATGTCCTGCCACTTCAGCAGAGAGTACTGCTTAGACAGCACTTTCCTCAGTTCAAGAGCACCCAGGGCTGCACCTAACCTGCACTATATCCTACTCTGCACCTCGGTCTGGGCTTTCTGATCACAGATTCATCCAGTGCTGTCACTGAGTAATCACTGCAGTGCTGGCTGGACATGCCAAACTGGTGGCCTTTTTCCTTAAAGCAGCCGGGCTCAGCCAGCACGTCACCAGGAAAGTTGTCCAGCCCTCCAGTAGGTGGTTGATCAGAGATAAGATGTTTTCACATTCTCAAGAAGCACCCATATGTTCAATGTTCCTCAGCCCCGAGATCATCAGCAGGAAAGCCTTCATTCTCCACTCTCCAAATGTTGGGACAGTCTTGCCCTCTGGTGTACTTTGTACAATCTTCACACTAAATCTTCCCTCACTTCAGCAGTTCAGTTGTGTTGTCCAATTCACCACCTTCTATGGGGAGAGATCGTGAGAATGCTTTAGTTTCCATGAGCTGCTGCTCTTTCCTCAGAAAAGGAGGGCTGCTGCCTATGGGGAGCCATTCTCCCCTCAGTGTAGAGGTCTGCTCCATCAGACTATATGTGGAGAGATGTTTTTATGGGAGGAAAACCCAAAGTTTGTTTTCACCAAGTCCCATTTTAACAGGAGACAGAGGTAACAATCCCAGCTCCGCTGCTTATGTGAAGAGCTTGGGAAAGGTCCTGTCATCAACCTCTCCATGAAGATAAGACTATCATCTACAAAATGTCGTCCTCCACAATGTGAGGAAAGTACCCCAATCTCTGTTTCCCAAAGTCCCAAAGGAAGTCAAGACAGAGCATAGCCAGGATGAGCAGGCTCTGAGGGGAGAGAAGCATCAATGGATTCAGACAAGGGATTCCAACAAATTGGGACAAGGAATTCTAATAGCTCAAGACCCTGATTTACTGAAGGGATTTCACTACTGGGAACTCAAACTTCTTCATCTGAGCCCAAAAGAAAGTGAAAATGTTAGTCACTCAGTCATGTCTGACTCTTTGTGACCCTATGGACTGTAGCCACCTCTATACACAGAATTCTCCAGGCAAGAATACTGCCATGCCCTCCTCCAGGGGATCTTCCTGACCCAGAGATTGAATCCAGGTCTCCTGCATTGCAGGCAGATTTTTTACTGTCTGAGCCACAAGAGAAGCCCCCAAGGTCAAAAGAACTTCTAAAGACTAGAGGTTGTAGCCTACAGATCAAGTGTTCTTCACACCTGGCTGTGGCTATGGTTAGGTTAGGGGCCTTTAGCTCATGATGGACATCAGGAGGAAAGGGAAGTAAAGATGTAGACTCTGAAACTAAAATGAACAAGTCACATTTGGGCTTATGCTAAATGTCAGTTCCATGCAGAAAATCATGGCACAGCATCAAGGAAAATCTAAATTAACATTCTAACAGTCACATGGGTCACTCAGACATAACAAAGTCAATTTTTTGGTAGCTTTCAGATTTTCTAGGGAGTTCAGTTCAGTTGCTCAGTCTGCAACCCCATGAACTGCAGCACGCCAGGCCTCCCTGTCCATCACCAATTCCTGGAGTCCACCCAAACCCATGTCCAATGAGTCGGTGATACCATGCAACCATCTCATCCTCCATCGTCCCCTTCTCCTCCTGCCTTCAATCTTTCCCAACATCAGAGTCTTTTCAAATGAGTCAGTTCTTCACATCAGATGGGCATAGTATTGGAGTTTCAGCTTCATCAGTCCTTCCAATGAACACCCAGGACTGATCTCCTTTAGGATGGACTGGTTGGATCTCTTTGCAGTCTAAGGGACTCTCGAGTCTTCTCCAACACCACAGTTCAAAAGCATCAATTCTTCAGTGCTCAGCTTTCTTAACAGTCCAACTCACATCCATACATGACCACAGGAAAAACTGTAGCTTTCACTAGATGGACCTTTGTTGACAAAGTAATGTCTCTGTTTTTTAATACGCTGTCTAGGTTGGTCATAACTTTTCTTCCAAGGAGTAAGTGTCTTTTTATTTCATGGCTGCAGTCACCATCTGAAGTGATTTTGGAGCACAAAAAATTAAAGTCAGCTACTGTTTCCACTGTTTCCCCATGTATTTTCCATGAAGTGATGGGACAGGATGCCATGATCTTAGTTTTCTGAATGTTGAGCTTTAAGGTAACTTTTTTACTCTCCTCTTTCACTTTCATCAAGAGGCTCTTTAGTTCTTCTTTACTTTCTGCCATAAGAGTGGTATCATCTGCATATCTGAGGTTATTGATATTTCTCCCAGCAATCTTGATTCCAGCTTGTGCTTCTTCCAGTCCAGCGTTTCTCATGATGTACTCTGCATATAAGTTAAATAAGCAGGGTGACAATATACAGCCTTGACGTACTCCTTTCCCTATTTGGAACCTGTCTGTTGTTCCATGTCCAGTTCTGTGCTTCCTGACCTGCATATAGGTTTCTCAAGAGGCAGGTCAGGTAGTCTGGTATTCCCGTCTCTTTCAGAATTTTCCACAGTTTATTGTGATCCACACAGTCAAAGGCTTTGGCATAGTCAATAAAGCAGAAATAGATGTTTTTCTGGAACTCTCCTGCTTTTTTGATGATATAGCAGATGTTCACAATTTGATCTCTGGTTCCTCTGCTTTTTCTAAAACCAGCTTCAACATCTGGAAGTTCAAGATTCATGTGTTGCTGAAGCTTGGCTGGGAGAATTTTGAGCATTATTTTACTGGCATGTGAGATGAGTGCAATTGTGCGGTAGTTTGAGCATTCTTCTAGGGAGAGAAAAGCTATAAACTTCATTTCAATTTTGTTTAGTAAGAACCAGAAAAGGAAGGTGATCTCTCAAATATACATAGCAGAGCAGATGGATCACATTTTGTCTCCAGAGTTACTCAGGTATAACAGGTAATATATTTTTGAAATACCTATGCCCCAACTGCCATTATTGAATCCAGGAAAAGTATGATATCACCCTAATAAGTATGACTTAAAGAGATTTTTCTGAACAGCTAGAAAGAGGGAGGGGAAAACCTGATCTTTCTTTCCTTGATGACTGTGGAATGAAGACAAGAAAGGAGAGCAGAAATACATAAAAAGGCAAGTCATCCCCAATCACCCTTCTCTTCAGTGAAGTCATGGTGAGGACAGTCTTTGGAGTGTTAGATGGGTAAAGAAAAAAGCCATCGGATATAGGGGTTTTGTGCTGTTTTCCACTTGGAAATTACAGGGGTATTACCAAAGCAACCCAGGGGACCCCGAGGGTTAGGGAGGTGAAGTCCAGACCTACCCTCATCTGGTCATCCTAGAATCCCATTTTGCACAGAAAAATAAAGGCAGGTTCCCATGGAAAGAGATTGCTTCTGGGAGAGACAATTGACTATTTAAAGTCCACAGAGGATACCTAAGGTTAGGGAGCAAAGAGAAGTTACAACTAGACCTCAGACGGGGCTGATGTGAAGCCAGGTCAGTAACAAAGAACCCCAACCAACATGAGAACAAACTACACAGAAGATCCTGTTACAGTGAGACCACCAGGTTAGGCCGTCACTGCAAAGATCTGAGAAGCAGAAAACCAAGCAAAGAAAACCAAGCATAGACCTAAACATTGAGATATGTACTGCTTTCCTAGCTGCCAGGTTACATAGCTCCCCAGGACACACATATCACCTTGGAAAGAATCAGGGAACAGGAGAAAATCTACAATACTATCTTATTCAAAAAGACAAATGCCTGAAGAAACTGAATTTATGAGACTGAATTTTCAGATGGATCAAATTTAGTTTCATGAGTTTATTTGCTCTTTCCCCCTTGCTGCACTGCAAAATCACATCAGAGGGAGAAAACAAAGCATCCACATTAAAACTGCACATCAGAGTGCACCTCAAGTTGCTTGAGATCATAGTACATGATAATCCAAGAGCAAATCACCAGCATTTCTTATGTTACTACAAGGGCTCTTGAGTTTTCAAGAAAACACTGTCACCGTGACCATCTTCAGATTTAATTCCATACTTTCAGGAAACTAACAAACCAAAAATAAAGGTGAGACAAAGAAGTTGTTATAGGCATAAGTTCAATTTTCAATCGACAGAAGGATAGAGCAGAAGAAAGACAAGGAACCATCTCCAGATTTCTTTCTAAATGTTACTCTTAATTGCTGCATGATTAAAACTATGTTAAACACATTTTACATAAAAGTAGCTGTTCACAATGAGGAACTGTCAGTTAGGACTCAAATAGATCAGTTTTCTAAGGTCTCACCTTCCAGAGGGTAAACAGTTGCTAAATACAATGTCAGCTTTAAACAGTTGGTCTGATATAAGAAAAGAGATCCTCTGAGCTTGAAAGGAGCATGAGGTAACCTATTTGGAAGATTCAGCAATACATTCTAAAGAAATATTTTCACAAATGTCAACTGGTAGTAGAAGTAAAAAGTGATCAGTTGAACCTTAGGTGGAGTGGATGTGTCTCTTATATGTAAAATTTTTATGACTTTAATCAAATGATTTCTATAAAAAAATTACACTAATATAAACCTCACAAGGACACTAAAGCACATGATAATCTGCAATTTCAATCAGCTTTTTATTCTGTAACTGGAATCTGATGGAAAAGAAAACAGCCTAAATTTGTGTGAGCTTCAAGTAATTTTCTCTAGAGGTACTTTACTACTCCATCTCTTTACCCCAAGACAATACAAATCATTGTGTTAAAATATTATAAATTTCAAATTAAATGTCAATATTTAAAAATAGCATAGAAATGTGAAATACAAGTGGAATAACTTTTACGGAAGAGAAATATGCTTCTTGAATATATCTAGGAATGTAAGCCACTCTAGACTTCTAGACATTATTTTTACAAACTAAATTAAAAACAGTTGACATGACTATTAAGACTTTTCATGTAATGAATAGTGTCCTGTTCTTGTTGGGAACTCAAAATATAGCATCAATTTTCACCCTGATTAAGTGCAAAACAAATACATGTTGACATAATCTATTTGTCTTAAGGAAAATATTTCCTCTTTATTAAATGTATATGTGTACATATATTTCAAAATTAGAAACTGTTTCCCAAAACCAAATGTTTAAGTTGGAGTTATTTAATTGAGAGTCTATTTTCACTCCAGTTTATTTTCCCTCAGTAGATAAATAATAGATCATTTTTGGAGAATTCTAAAAATATCCTCATTATAACTCATACTTGGGATTTACAAGAGGTTAGGGGAATGGTTTTTTAATCTGGTAACTGTTTTTATGTATATTCACTGCCTGTAACCCCAGGAGCTTAGTGAAATGCTACTTGTTCCCTGGGTAAATTATCTGATCTCTATTACTGATAAGATATCACATATATCCAGTTTTCATCTATTTAACATTAATTCCAGAGAAACACAAGAACAAAGCTCTATGAGCTTTCTTTAAAACTTGGCTTTATTGCCAGTTTCCCTGCTAAGTAAAGGACCTGAGAGATTGCCTTCTCCAGTCCTGCCTCTACCTTGTGTAGTATCTAAACAATTAAAAAAATGAAGACTTCTAGCTTTCCAAAATCTCCATTAACTTTTTTGGCTTATTCAAATAAGATGAATATGACTTTCTCAAAAGTAAAGATTTTTTTCAATGTATACCCTAATTGCACTAGAGCTGGATTTCACAAATTAATAAATACAAAAATTAAACTACATTAAAACAGATTACAGAGGTTTTATTTATAAAGCATCCTTGCCCTTTGGAATTTTCACTTTTTAAACATGAGTTATTTGCAGGCACTGCTCTGTGTCTGTACTGAGCTAATTTCAGAAACAATCAGGTGCTTGCAGCCCCGCCATGTGTCTACAAATATCTGTAGGTGTGAAAATGTCATAAACAAAACAAAAAGTTCCTATATTAAGCCCATACCTTACTGTGAAATGAATCAGATCAGAAGATGAAAATCAAAACTTCCATTAAGGATTTTCAGCAGCCAGGTTATTGAAGCATTTATTGTTTCTGAAGCAAAGAATTTCAGATAAACAAAAGAGGCCCTATTTCTGTTCTCAGTTCTGTTTTTGTTTGGAACAACAAAAGCCCACCAGCCTGCTTCTTCATTAACTGAGAAGTCAGAGAAAGAGAGAAAAGAAAAATTCACACTTTAGAAAGGAACTCCCTTCCCCAATTACACTGAAAATTAAAATAACTGAGAGCAGAGAATTAGTATATGCTTATTTTTTTCCTCAGCTTTGCCCTTATCACACCCATTGATGCTGAGGATTATGGTGGCTTCAGTTACTTATCCTCAGCAAGGAAATTCTCAGGACCAAGGAAATCTAGGATATTCTTCTCTGACTTGCTAATTTATCTTTATATGAAAATTATTAAAAAAAAATCATTCCAGTCATTTGATAACTGAAAATGAAGCTGAAGATTTATATCCTGCAATAGATAAACTGAGCATTACTATGAAAAATGAAGAGAGGGAAACAACCAAGCAAGAAGACTATTTACAACTAAACAAACAAAAAAGATCGCTTTAAGAAATGAGTCTTGACCAGGGAATTTGGAGAACTCAGTTTCAAGTTATCAGCAAGAAAAAGAAAGCAAAATTTCTTGAAACTTCTAGAAGTACAAAATTTTAATGCTTTTCAGGTTGCCTCCCATTAAGTTGCTGAATGTCAATGTACAAAAAGGAACTGTGGTACAAGAGAGACTGACAGTCACCTTGGCATCTGCTACCCTAGTCTCTGTAGTAAATGCTTATGGATTATATTTTTGAAGAAACTCAAAATCTAGAGAGTATTTGTGAAAATGTATATGCATTTGGTAGAATTATGCAATTCTACCACATTCTCTCTGCTTGCTCCAAATATTAAATAATTTAATTTATTGAAAAAATTCAACCTGAGGTTTATATAAACTCTATCCTTCAGGGGAAATGGAAATAAAAATAATATTTGTAAGTAAAGTATGTCCTCTGAAGGAGAGAGATGACAACTTCCTAGTCAAAAAACTTGTTATAAACTTGGGTATTGGTATTCACAAACCTCAATTCAAGCACAGCTTCCTACATTCATAGCTGTATAATGGGGAAAGTTACCAAAGTGTTCTAAATTAGAGTTTATGATTTTTTAAAATAGTACTTTCCTCTTAGAGTTGTGTTATGGACTAAAAGTTTGTATCTCCCTGTTGAAATCCTATCAATGTGATGATATAAAGAGGTAGGATTTTTGGGAGGTATATAGGTCATGAGAGTAGTACCCTCATAAATGGCATTCAGTTCAGTTCAGTTGCTCAGTCGTGTCTGACTCTTTGCGACCCCATGAACTGCAGCATGCCAGACCTTGTCCATCACGAACTCTCGGAGTTTACCCAAATTCACGTCCATTGTGTTGGTGATGCCATCCAACCATCCTATCCTCTGTCGTCCCCTTCTCTTCCTGCCCTCAATCTTTCCCAACATCAGGGTCTTTTCAAATGAGTCAGCTCTTCCCATCAGGTGGCCAAAATATTGGCCTTTCAGCTTCATCATCAGTCCTTCCAATGAACACCCAAGACTGATTTCATTAGCACCCTTTAAGAGACTGCAGAGAACTCTCTCTCATCCTTTCCACCCTAGGGGAAACACAGCAAGAAGACAGTCATCTGTGAACCATAAAGTGGGCTCTCACTAGACACTGAGTCTGCTAACTCCTTAATCTGGAACTTCCCAGGCTCCAGAACTATAAGAAATAAATCTCTGTCATTGGTAAACCACTGAGTCTATGGAATTCTGTTACAGCAGTCTTATCAGAATTAGACAAGTTGTTATGAGCATGATATTAATTTGCTTATGTATATGTGTGCCTTCATTTCTGCTATTGAGATAAACATAATTTCCAAAAGAGTAACTTAGGTCACAATCACTGTCTTGTGAAAATGGCTTCTATCAAAAGTTACTATGAAATTTTTAAAATATATCTGTCATATGTTTCTGTTATAATTCTCTTAGGACGTAGTAACAATGATAGCATCAATCATTATTTAAGATTGCAGCCAATTTTAGCTTTTCATAGAATCAGGAGAGCCCAAAACTTATATACCAAAAATCCTATCTAGAATAATTCTTGGTATGCCATTTCTCAGGTGAAATCTATCTACTTGCTTTTCCCATTTAGTCAAATGCTTATTCATTGAAAGTATATATAACACTTTACAAATCTGAGACTGCAACTATATAGGAAATAGGATGACAGAATACTCAGTTTTAAACATATATACAGCATAGTTATTATCTATTCCTCCCTTTCTCCTTTTGTCCTTATTTCTGACTCCTGCTTTATCCTGTGAGATCATTCTCTTATGTCTGAGGGAAGATTAATAGACAATTTTTACCACTTTCAGGCCAATGGAGGAAATTTCAGGTGTTAAAAAAATTAGATTACCTGTTAAAGTAACGTAGAAATTTCTTAAAAAATAATTTAAACTCACTCTGTGAATCATGTTCTTTAAAACTTTCCGACACTCCTTTGCAGCTCATGAGTTAATGTTTTATCACAAACTTTTAATACAATTTCAAGGCAACTGAGTTTAGACTGGATAGAAGAAATGAGATTCCCAGTTCTAATGCATCTTAGCTTGCTAATTTGGGCAACTTATTTAATCATCTGTAAAATGGGAGATCTTTATGTTAAAAATCTAACATAAAAGGACTACTATGTAGATGAAAGGAAATGACATATTATGAAAATACTACAATATAAGCCATATATAAATGTTGAACAATTATAAGTTGCTGGTGGTATTAACTTTTATAGTCTGTTGACTATATATTTTAAAAATGCTATTAAGCTTTAAGCAAGTGTGCATGATTTCCTTTAAAATCTAAATGCAGCAGGTAGAAAAGTGTTTCATTTATACTGCTTACTCTGCTTTACATTTTCTCCATTCTTTGGCAAAAAATAAGAAATCCATTTTTCTTCTAAAGCTACTTCTACAGAATTTCTGTTTCCTTGAGGCTATTAATGACAGTCATCTGCCAAGAGGTTTTTTCTCAAAGGACCTCATGCTGAAAGTAGGAGATGAAAAAAATATTTATTCATAAGTATATGATTACCATATTGGGCAGTGTATATTTTCATTCCTGTGAATTCATGTCGCACAGCTTCTTTGAAATTAATGTCTCTTGTATTTTCCATTGTTCTCAATATATAGAAAGATTCTATTCTGTTTTATAATCTATTGTTTATTCAACTTCCAGAAAATAGATAGCTGAGATACATTTGTTTTGAAAAAATTACATAGCTATATTTAGTACCACTACCTACATGATCTGAGTTTAGATCAATACAGGAGACGCAAACTACAAGTCCCAAATGTTAAAGCAGTACATCTCAGAACTCATGCATAAATCTGAACACTAAATTTCACAATGGAATTCTAGGGTTTTTTTTTACTTTATTTTATCTTTTCTTATTTTACCTATTCCATCTAACTTTGGGTCAGTCATTAGAGTTCTCTCCACATCTTATTATACCACTGACTTGACAGGTTAATAGATGTACCAAGAATACTAAAATAAATAGGTTACCCATATAAATAATAAACAACTGAAGAAGTATTACAAATTGACATATCCAAGAATAAAAATGAACAAAGTATTAGTTATACATCTGACTATATCTGGCCACAGAAATGATCAAAAGAGACCAATCAGAAAAGCTTCCTGAAAAAAATGCATTTTTGAAGTTGGAAAAGTAAGTGCAAGAAGAGGCCTGGAAGCAGAAAAAACAACCTGAAACTCAGAATGATGAGCATGGATAGGGAAGAAGATTCTGCCATACATTAACCAGATGAAAACTTGATGAACAATTGTAGATAAAAATGAACCCCTGGGATGCACTTTTAACAAGTAGTTTTCCATGGAAAGATCAGAAAATTAGCCTTTACCCCAGCTAGCGTTAATTGCAAATGCTAAGGTCTTTCATGAGCTGTTGCAGGTTTCTGAACCATGTGTATTTTTATTTTTTTTTTCCTGAGTGGTGGCTATAGTATTGCAAAAGACACATGGCATTAGATCACTAGAGGTATCCAGTTTATTTATTTTTTTTTAATTTTTTAAATTTTAAAATCTTTAATTCTTACATGCATTCCCAAACATGAACCCCCCTCCCACCTCCCTCCCCATAACATCTTTCTGGGTCATCCCCATGCACCAGCCCCAAGCATGCTGCATCCTGCGTCAGACATAGACTGGCGATTCAATTCACATGATAGTATACATGTTAGAATGTCATTCTCCCAAATCATCCCACCCTCTCCCTCTCCCTCTGAGTCCAAAAGTCCGTTATACACATCTGTGTCTCTTTCCCTGTCTTGCATACAGGGTCGTCATTGCCATCTTCCTAAATTCCATATATATGTGTTAGTATACTGTATTGGTGTTTTTCTTTCTGGCTTACTTCACTCTGTATAATCGGCTCCAGTTTCATCCATCTCATCAGAACTGATTCAAATGAATTCTTTTTAACTGCTGAGTAATACTCCATTGTGTATATGTACCACTGCTTTCTTATCCATTCATCTGCTGATGGACATCTAGGTTGTTTCCATGTCCTGGCTATTATAAACAGTGCTGCGATGAACATTGGGGTACATGTGTCTCTTTCAATTCTGGTTTCCTCGGTGTGTATGCCCAGAAGTGGGATTGCTGGGTCATAAGGTAGTTCTATTTGCAATTTTTTAAGGAATCTCCACACTGTTCTCCATAGTGGCTGTACTAGTTTGCATTCCCACCAACAGTGTAGGAGGGTTCCCTTTTCTCCACACCCTCTCCAGCATTTATTGCTTGAGGTATCCAGTTTAAAAGCAATCAGCAAATCATGTAGCTGCAATGGTTTCCTGCACCTCACCCCTCAGAGAAGCCATTTCTGAATACTATCTGTTACCTGAATGATTTTACAATGTTGTTGAAATTGTTTTGTCAATGCTTGCAAACTTTCATGCCATCAGCTAGGTTTTCAGCAGAAAAGGAACTGGTTATACGGTCTTTTGGTCTTCCCAGGTGGTTCAATGGTAAAGAATCCACCTGGAACACAGGAGATGCAGGGGACACAGGTTATATCCCTCCATAGGGTTGCACAGAGTCGGACACGAATGAAGTGACTTAGCATGCACATATGCATATGTTCTTTTATGTGCAAAGCAGCAGGCACCCACAAAATAAAGCTTCATTGATTAAAAAAAATTGCAATCATCCTGTAACTTTCAGAAGTTAAGCATGCACTGTTGCCTGCATTAGGAGAGCAAATGAAGAGACAAATATTATTTTCATTACATTTTTGACCTGCTGCTGCTGCTGCTGCTGCTAAGTTGCTTCAGTCGTGTCCAACTCTGTGCGACCCCATAGACGGCAGCCTACCAGGCTTCCCTGTCCCTGGGACTCTCCAGGCAAGAACACTGCAATGGGCTGCCACTTCCTTCTCCAATGCATGAAAGTGAAAAGTGAAAGTGAAGTCGCTCAGTCGTGTCTGACTCTAGCGGCCCCGTGGACTGCAGCCCACCAGGCTCCTCCATCCATGGGATTTTCCAGGCAAAAGTACCGGAGTGGGGTGCCATTGCCTTCTTGGTAAGATATATCATAACTTACCTCAAAAACAACAAACTGTCTGAAATCAGTCATAAAATGTGTACTCCTCAGCTTCCTCAGGTAGAGTTTCAATTTGCCCAGGAGAAAAATTCTCTCAGCCAGGTGAGCTGACAGATATGAACTAAATGACCCCAATTTGGGGGCCTTGGCAGAGATGAGAGCTTCAGGACAAGAAGTCAGACTGGCACTTACAAGTTTTATCAGAGATATCCTTTTGTGCCTGTATAATGTATAATTTCATTCAGAAAAAATATCTGTGTGGTGATAGTAAGATAGATTATTCAAGAATTACAATGCCTGAAGGAGGTGTTTTTCCCTTAAAATTTAGGAGGATAGCAAAAGGATTTGCTAAGAGTGACTAAATCACAGGTCTAGATAAGAATTCTAAACAACTGATTATAAAACACTGCACGGAAGTGTATGCAGCCACGGTGTAGATGTAGTATATACATCTACATTGGCCTGTGATGTATGTGCTCATGTTTATGTGTGTGTACACACATACTTCCAGTTTCTCCTCAATAAAGAACCAATGGAGACTTTTGGCAAGAATTTTTATTCATCCTGTTCTTCTCCTTTTACATTTTCAGATCCATTGCTCTTCCTATAACACACCATTTACTGTAAGAGTAGTTATTTCCCTATTTTAGGATGCTTTTTTCTATTTGCCCAAGTCTTTAGTCATTCTATTTGCAAAATCTCATTTCGCATACAGACTCCATCAGTGAATTGTATAAAGGCTTTGCTTATCTCCAATGTACTTTACAAAATGTGAACTGCCTGCTTTCTTAATGAAGCGTTGGACCCTTCAGATCCTTATAATTCTGAGCACATGATGCTACATGGCTTCTCTGTCACAAGCATAATTCTCTCTAGATATTTCATTGCTAGAATAATTATATCCAACCCAACTATGGCAGGAATAAACCTGACTGCGGTCCACACTAAAAACAAATATTTCCTTCCTAATTGCTGTCAATATCATCAATCACCTTAGTCAATATTAAAGAAACTCAGTGACTTTCAAATTTAATGACTTCAAACATGTCAAGATGTAGGCTAACAGGATAATTCCAATTTTCAAAATATTCAGAATTTCAATCTTAAGAATAAAATATTTAAGAGGAAATATAACTTATAGGGCTTCCTTGGTAGCTCAGCTGGTAAAGTATCCACTTGCCATCAGGAGACCTTGGTTCAGTTCCTAGGCTGGGAAGATACTCTGGAGAAGGGATAGGCTACCCACTCCAGTATTCTTGGGCTTCCTTGATGGATCAGATGGTAAAGAATCTGCCTGTAATGCAAGAAATCTGGGCTCTATCCCTGGGTTGGGAAGGTCCCCTGGAAGAGGGCATGGCTACCCACCCCAGTATTCTTGCCTGGAGAATCCCCATGGACAGAGGAGCCTGGACACAACTAAGCACAGCACATATAACTTAAAGCTGAATATTTTGTCCACAAATATTTTGTCCACAGAAGTGTCATCTTCCAATGGAAGAAGATAAACATGAGGAAAAATAATATATCAAATACATTAGTACAAGACTACAGAAGAACACCTACAGATTCATTATGGGCTCCTTTTTCTTAATATCCCATCATAAATTAGATATATTTGTCATATACTATAAAACAGAGTTGAAAGAAGGGTTACATATAAGATTATATCAACATACTATAAAAACTAGTCAAAATGGTTGATTCTAGAAAATATATTATCAGAGCTGAATGAAAGCTGAATTGTAACTGCCTACAAGATATGGGGGGAAGGGACAATGGAAAACAAGCATATTTTCATCATAAAATGTGTCAGGTACAGAATGTAAGGTGGAGTTAACAGAAGCATTCTTTCAAAGCCTGCTGAATGAGCAGCTGTACACCCAACACTGCTCTCCTCTCCAACCCACTGTCACCTAACATAGCAGAAGGTGAACGGTTTTCTTCCTGCATTTGAAGGAGAGATGATCTGAATTGAAGCTTTGAGGCTGATTGGATGACATTCTGAAATTAAGCACATTAGGTAATAGTTTCCACATTAAATATTGATACCTCTTCCAAGTACCTGTTCTTTTCCCAGAATACTGGTGGGGGATGGTTTATATCATCATGGGCAGAAGAAAGAGTAAATGTCCTACAGAAAGTCTTATATGCTGTGCTAAGTCATGTAGTTCTGTCTGACTCTTTGCAAGCCCATGGACTGTAGCCTGCCAAGCTCCTCTGTCCATGGAATTCTCCAGGAAAGAATACTGGAACGGGTTGCCACGCCCTCCTCCAGGGGATCTCTCCAACCCAAGGATCGAACCCAGGTCTCCCACATTGCAGGTGGATTCTTTACCAGCTGAGCTACCAGGGAAGCCCATAGAAAGACTTATAGATACTGTTATTTCAGAATTCCCCATCAAAAAGACCGGGTCCTCTATAGATCACCTTACTGTGACCTATACCAACTGTTACTTTTTAGAACAGAAAATTTCCAGTTTTTCAGCCATATTATTTATATTTTCAAAAAATACTATGATACAATATTATGTTATATTTATTGTAACAATTTTAATGAGACAAGTCATCAAAATATTTAGGAATTGTTATTGTTTAAATTGTTTAGCAGAACTTAGTTTTGTTATCGATCCTTAATATATTCAAGAGAATTCAACTTAAAGTAATTTGTGGTTTATTAGTCATGTGAATAGTATTTAAATGTTTGAGAAAGTGTTTAAAATAAGTTTTTTTAAAATTCGGCATTGCATATAAACCATAGCTGTATTCTTCACAAATGTAAACCAAGGCCTCTTGAACACCAACCCAAGCAACAATTAACAAAACGTCAACAAAAGCAAATGAGACAGACTAAGTTCTCAAGTAGCTGGGGATAAACCGCTTTTGAGATCAATGCCTACAGAACATCCAGGTAGAAATTTCTAATGGTTAGCTGAATATACAGATAATTGGCATCTGGAGTTTATATGTGATGTTAGGGTTCAAGTATCAGTGCAAAAAGAGTTGCTGAGATAAATGTTCTGGAAAGGGGGCATTTGAAAGCCCCAGGATTTTAGTTCAATCTGAAGTTTTTCTTAAACTACCTTCATGGCATTGTCCTCAAACCTGGTACCACACAGAATGAACTATTTCAAAAATTCCAAAAAACTTAAGATGAATTCAGGCAATTTAGGATATACTTACTAGTAATAAACTTGTTCTATGATTTTGAACAGGTATTTTCCATCTATTAGATTCAGTCACATTATGCTAATTAAATAATTAGGTTTGAGTAGGTACTTTCTCCCTTGGACAGCAAGGAAATCAAACCAGTCTTAAGGAAGATCAATGATGAATACTCACTGGTAGGACTGATGCTAAAGCTGAAGCTCTGGTATTTTGGTCATCTGATGCAGATGACACCACCCTTATGGCAGAAAGTGAAGAGGAACTAAACAGCCTCTTGATGAAAGTGAAAGAGGAGAGTGAAAAAGTTGGCTTAAAGCTCAATATTCAGAAAACAAAGATCATGGTATCCAGTCCCATCACTTCATGGGAAATAGATGGGGAAACAGTGGAAACAGTGTCAGACTTTATTTTGGGGGGCTCCAAAATCACTGCAGATGGTGATCACAGCCATGAAATTAAAAGACGCTTACTCCTTGGAAGAAAAGTTATGACCAACCTAGATAGCATATTCAAAAGCAGAGACATTACTTTGCCGACTAAGGTCTGTCTAGTCAAGGCTATGGTTTTTCCTGTGGTCATGTATGGATGTGAGAGTTGGACTGTGAAGAAGGCTGAGTGCCGAAGAATTGATGCTTTTGAACTGTGGTGTTGGAGAAGACTCTTGAGAGTCCCTTGGACTGCAAGGAGATCCAACCAGTCCATTCTGAAGGAGATCAACCCTGGGATTTCTTTGGAAGGAATGATGCTAAAGCTGAAACTCCAGTAATTTGGCCACCTCATGCGAAGGGTTGACTCATTGGAAAAGACTTTGATGCTGGGAGGGATTGGGGGCTTGAGGAGAAGGGGACAACCGAGGATGAGATGGCTGGATGGCATCACTGACTTGATGGATGCGAGTCTGAATCAACTGCAGGAGTTGGTGATGGACAGGGAGGCCTGGCATGCTGCGATTCATGGGGTCGCAAAGAGTCGGACATGACTGAGTGACTGAACTGAACTGAACTGAATTGATGCCAACAGGCAATTAATTGGGAAAGTCGCTGATCCTGGGAAAGATTGTGAGCAGAAGAAGAGGATATTGAAAGCAGAAGCAGAAGATGAGATGACTGGACAGCATCACTGATGTGATGGACATGAACTCTGGCAAATTCCAGGAGATTGTAAGGGATAGGGTGGCCTGGTGTGCTGCATTCCATGGGGTTGTAAAGAGTCAGACACGACTAGGACTGAAGAACAAGGTAGTTTCTGGGCTTTGCAAGTAGTGGTAGCAGTAAAGAAGTTCACCTGCCAACGCAGGGGACTTGAGAGAAGCAAGTTCAGTCTCTGGGTTGGGAAGATCCCTTGGAGGAGGGTGTGGCAACTCATTCCAGTATTCTTGCCTGGAAAATCCCATGGAGAGAGGCACCTGGTGGGCTACTGTCCACAGGGTCACAGTTAGACACAACTGGAGCGAAGAATTGATGCTTTTGAACTGCGGTGTTGCAGAAGACTTCTGAGAGTCTCTTGAACTGCAAGGAGATAAAACCAGTCCATCCTAAAGCAGATCAGTCCTGGGTGTTCACTGGAAGGACTGATGCTAAAGCTGAAACTCCAGTAACTCTTTGATTACCTCATATGAAGAGCTGACTCATTTGAAAAGACCCTGAGGCTGGGAAAGATTGAGGGCAGGAGAAGAAGGGGACGATGGAGGATGAGATGGTTGGATGGCATCACTGACTCGATGGACATGGGTTTGGGTGAACTCCGGGAGTTGGTGATGGACAGGGAGGCCTGGTGTGCTGCAGTTCATAGGGTCGTGAAGAGTCGGACATGACTGAGCGACTGAACTGAACTGAAGTCCTATAACATAAACAGCATAGAATATCTAGGTGGAAAGTGAAAGTTGCTCAGTTGTGTACGAATCTTTGCCTGTCAGGCTCCTCTGTCCATGGAATTCTCCAGGCCAGAATACTGAAATGTGTAGCCTGTCTCTTTTCCAGGATATCTTCCCAACCCAGTGATAGAACCCAGGTCTCTGGCATTGCAGGCAGATTCTTTACTATCTGAGCCACCAGGGCAGCCCAGGAATACTGGAGTGGGTAGCCTATGCCTTCACCAGCAGATCTTCCCAAGCTGGGAATCAAATCGGGGTCTCCTGCATTGCAGGCAGTTTCTTTACCAGCTGAGCTACCAGTTGCTGCTGCTGCTGCTGCTAAGTCGCTTCAGTCGTGTCCGACTCTGTGCGATCCCATAGACAACAGCCCATTCCTCCATCCCTGGGATTCTCCAGGCAAGAAAACTGGAGTGGGTTGTCATTTAGCCAATCACAATTCAGAAATTAACTGTCACAGGTTTCATATTTCTATATTACAATGTTTTTAAAAATGAGTTGGGCTTCTTGGTATCGAAATAATGCTGATGCATGATTTTAGTGGATCTTATTTTACTGATACTATTATTAGTAACCTATATTAACAAAATCTTTTCTCTACAAAATTGAATGTGTTTTCACTTGGAAAAATCTTTATATAATATTAAAAAGGTTAAGAACTCTTGATTAGAGACACAACTATTCAGTCATCTCTATTCATAATTTCTACAACTTATATATACAATTTCTGACAGATTAATTATCTTATAAACCAACCTCTCTTAGAAAATACTGAGCTTTAATTTATTACTACTAAATTCAAACCACAAAGATAATGATGTAGCTTCAGTTCTAAATTTTTTTTTTTAATTTTTGGTTATTGTAATGCTTAAATTTTTGGAATACCAGAGCCCAAATCCTTGATTTTAGTTATTCATTATTTTATGGCCAAAACTAAGAAAATTAATATATGCTATCAGATCATAAAAATTATAGACTTGTATCTATTATTTAGATTATATTTTTGTTCATCTGAATGTAAAAGACCTTAAGCAACAAGATTTTTCTATTTGATTAACTCCCTAGAGAACATGGAAGCCTGAAAATCTTTTTTTGCACTACTGTAGAATGCTGGGTGTTTACAATGAAGAGTATGATTTGATATAAAAAGATTTCTGAAATTGCTCATTAAAATAATAAGATAAGGTATATTTTAAATGTCTTTCTTGTTGAAAATTTTCACCTAATTTATTCAGCTATATTTCTGAAGACAAAGTATTATTGTATTCCTCCATCCTTTATTTAAACAAGTGCATTAATGCCTATTATTCATAGTCATCCTTCCAGTTTTGAAAACATAGGGCAATGCATCCTGACTTAAATTGAATGATGTATTAATTAGCTTGATAGTGGTAATCATTTCACAATGTATGTGTATATCAAAACATCATGCTGTTCATTGTCACCAAGTGTTCCCTAGGATTTTGAGGTAATGCTTAAGGATGTCTTTCAACATAACAACATTAGGTGTCACACTTCTTTTGTGACCATCTTCATCTTCTAATTCATTTGACATGTTAAAACGATTACTTTTAAGGGATTATACATGGCTGTTAACATATCTAAAGCACTTGGACTATACTATTTTTTCTCTCAATTGATTTGGATTGATTAAAAACTGAATGTCTGTAAAAGGATGGAGATAGTCTTACTGTCATCTATGCAATGTGAGGTAACCTAAACTTCAATTTGAGTAATGAAACCCGAACTTAAGAACCCAAGAAATATAAATTTGCCAAACCGCAAAGCAAGTATAAATTGGTTCCATTGCCATAACTGTTCTGGAAAGATAAGAACATGAAGTTTCAGTAGACAGTTTGCTTAAAGATCCTGCTCAACAGTCTCCAGGTTATTAAAAGTGACTTCAGTCTGCCCATGTTATCCAATCTGTATGCATTCCTCGCTTTAGAAACTCCACCTCAAAAATTATATAGGTACCAGTTTCAATTCTATAAAACTTTCTTTGTAGCTTTCCTTTTCAGGACTTTATTTATTTGTGGGCAAGATTATTAATAAAGTCAACTTGTTTTTTTAATAATCATTTACCTGGTGATTTGGGGGGATTTCATAGTTTCATGAGGCTCCACTGTGATCTATCTTATACAGCTTAAGATTTTTGATTTAGGACTCCCTCGCACTCCCAAGACCCACCTGACCTACTCTTACCAGAAGCCTATCCTAGGCTACTGTGGTAAATAACTTTCTAACAATAGGTATGACTCTGATATTTATGAAAAAAGCCCTCTGCTCCATCCTGAAATTGGTCCTTCAGTAATATTTTAAGACCTAATAATAATTAAAATGAATACTTAATTTCCTTGGTGAAAACTGCCTCCTAATTTGTCAGGTCTAAAGAATATCACTTCTGTTGTGCATTTATATAAGGAAATTCATAAAAGGATAGAAGACAGACATACTCCCTACAATTGCTCTCCAAACCTTCCCTGAAGACTAATAGGCAAAACTTCTGGTTGGCAGTCATCTTTCCTATAAACATCTATGGCTTGAGACACTGTCAAAACTATTAAAACCCACCTCCATATTGACTCCTGTCGAGGAACTTACTTTTGGAGAGATGTGTTGATGATGTTGTTTAGTCGCTAGGTCATGTCCAATTCTTTGTGACCTTATGGACTGTAGCATGCCAAGTTCCTGTGTCCTCCATTACCTCCTGCTGCTGCTGCTGCTAAGTCGCTTCAGTCATGTCCAACTCTGTGAGACCCCATAGACGGAAGCCCACCAGGCTCCCCTGTCCCTGGGATTCTCCAAGCAAGAACACTGGAGTGGATTGCCATTTCCTTCTCCAATGCATGCTAAGTTGCTTCAGTTGTGTCCAACTCTGTGCAACCGCATGGACAGCAGCTCACCAGGCTCCTCTGTCCACAGGATGCTCCAGGCAAGAATACTGAAGTGGGTTGCCATTTCCTTCTCCCCATTACCTCCTGGAGTTGCTCAAATTCATGTCCATTAAGTTGGTGATACTATATAACCATCTCATCTTCTGCTGCCCTCTGCTCCTTTTTTCTTTAATCTTTTGCAGCATCAGGAAGAGTCAGCTCTTGGCCTCAGGTGGTTAAAGTATTACAGTGTCAGCTTCAGCATCAGTCCTTCCAATACATATTCAGGGTTGATTTTCTTTATGATTGACTGCTTTGCTCTGCTTACTGTACAAAGGACTCTCAAGAGTGTTTTCCAGCACTACAATTCAAAAACAGCAGGTCTTTGGCGCTCAGCCTTCTTTACAGTCCTACTCTCACATTCCTACAACACTACTGGAAAAACCATAGATTTGACTATATGGACCTTTGTTGGCAAAGTGATGTCTCTGCTTTTTAATATACTGTCGAGGATTGTCACTCCTTCCAAGGAGTAAATATCTTAATTTCATGGCTTCAGCAACCATCCACAGTCATTTTGGAGCCAAAGAAAATAAAACGGGTCATTGTTTTCACTTTTTCACCTTCAATTTGCCATGAAGTGATCGGACTGGATGCCATTATCTTCATTTTTTGAATGTTGAGTTTTAAGCTAGGTTTTCCACTCTCCTCTTTCACCCTCATCAAGAGGCTCTAGCTCCTCTTCACTTTCTGCCATTACAGTGGTATCATCTGCACACGTAAGGTTGTTGATATTTCTCCTGGCAATCTTGATTCCAGCTTGTGATTCATCCAGATTACTTTCCCATAAATTCTGTCTATTAGAGGCCACTACTTGGTTGGTGTCTAGAGATGGCCTGATCGTCAGGATGGGATGGGGGAGACTCAAGACAGGGAATATTGTAAACAGAAACTTTTAACTAACTGTATTTGTTAGTTAGTATAGTATATACACTACTGTAGTATAATATACTATACTAAGTAGTAAATATACTATACTATAGGAGCCTGGAAGGCTGCAGTCCATGGGGTCGCTAAGTCGGATATTACTGAGCGACTTCACTTTCACTTTTCACTTTCATGCATTGGAGAAGGAAATGGCAACCCACTCCAGTGTTCTTGCCTGGAGGATCCCAGGGACGGGGGAGCCTGGTGGGCTGCCGTCTATGGGGTCACACAGAGTCAGACACGACTGAAGCGACTTAGCAATACTAGTATATATACTATAGTAGTATACTATACTAGTATAGTATAGTATATTTGTTAGTATATGTAACTAAATATAAACTGCTTCCTAAAATCATCTGCAGGCTCTTTTAAGCATTCATATCCAAATCTCACTTCTTGCATATATCCTTCCAAAGGACATAATTTTTTATCAAGGACAATTTAGAATTATACTAGCCATTCTGGATGGAACGTTTGATATATATAATATTGTATGTCTTTGAGGTGCACAAAAGGGAAGGTATTAAGTCTCTATACATCCAATAATCATTTTTATAACTTTATTAAGGATTTAATGACAAATATAATTGTATAAGTTTAAAGCGTGATGGTTTGATATATTGATGCAGTGTGGAACGATTATCAAGATTGAGATAATTAACACATCCATTACCTCATATAGGTAACTCTGCACATTTGTGTATGTGATACGAATGCTTAAGATCTACACTCAACATGTTGATGTATGGCAAAACCAATACAGTATTGTAAAGTGAAATAAAAAATTTAAAAAAAAGATCTACACTCAATAACTTTCAAGTATACAATACTTTATTAGATATATATATATTATATATAGCATACAATACTATATTATTAATCATTTTTCAATTGGTATACAACAATCTTCAAAAGAAAAACAGACCTTAAATTGGCATCTTCAAAGCTCTATCTTTTAGGACTACCTTCTCCTTATCTTTCTACCACTCCTTCAGCCTCTGCAAGAATGATCCTCTACAAAATGAGCCTTTATTAGAATGTTCTTTTCCTCAGAAGGTTCCTTGGAAGAAAACTTTCTAATTTCCCTTCAGGTTTAATAATCCTGAAACCAGAATTATTATGCAGGTAGAAATATAATGTTTGCAGATGGAACTCCAATATTTGTTCAGACTGAACTTCATGTCATTAACAAAGAATTTTCTAAACCAAAAGAAGAGAAAACTAAATACCACCCCTGTCAGTTTTACCATGAGAGACTTATTGTACAATAAGATGGACTTTCAAAGGCTCTTTTTAGACACACAGAAAATGTGTCTACCTATTTACAATTTATTGCTGAGCTGATCATCTTTCTACCTATACCATGTGAGATTCAAAGCAAAATGGAAGACTTGGCTTTGGTCAAAACTACGTATGGACTAAAAACAACTGATAATCCATAAAATGTTCATATTGATATACACAAACTTAGCCTAAATGACTGATTTCCTTAAGGTAGGAGCCAAAGAAGGCAATGAGAGGAAACCAAAATTGAAAGAGACACTTGTACCCCAATGTTCATCACAGCACTGTTTATAATAGCCAGGACATGGAAGCAACCTAGATGCCCATCGGCAGATGAATGGATAAGAAAACTGTGATACATATATACAATGGAGTATTACTCGGTCATTAAAAAGAATACATTTGAATCAGTTCTAATGAGGTGGATGAAACTGGAACTGATTATACAGAGTAAAGTAAGACAGAAAGAAAAACACCAATACAGTATACTAAGGCATATATATGGAATTTAGAAAGATGGTAAGGATAACCCTGTATGTGAGACAGCAAAAGAGACACAGATGTATAGAACAGTCTTTTGGCCTCTGTGGGAGAGGGAGAGGGTGGGATGATTTGGGAGAAAGGCATTAAAACATGTATAATATCATATAAGAAACTAATTGCCATCCAGGTTCAATATAGGATGCTTGGGGCTGGTGCACTGGGATGACGCAGAGGGATGGTATGGGGAGGGAGGAGGGAAGGGGGTTCAGGATGGGGCTAAATCAATACAATATTGTAAAGTTATTAGCCTCTAATTAAAATAAATAAATTCAAACTAAAAAAAGAGAATAAAATGCATATTTATTAGAAATAAGACAAAACATTTAATTTTCTAATTAGATAATCATTTATGTAGAATATTCAATGCCATCTACCAAAAATGCTACTAGAACTAATAAGCAAGTTTAGCAGTGTTGCAGAATAAAAGGGCAATAGAAAAATAAATAGACAAAAATAACTGTACTTCAATATCTCAAGAATCATTGAGAACTGAAATAAAACCATATTATTTTAAAGTAACATTAAAAACATAAAATATCTTGAGATAATTTAATAATATATGTGCTCAGTTCAGTTCAGTTCAGTCGCTCAGTCCTGTCCGACTCTTTGTGACCCCATGAATCGCAGCACACCAGGCTTCCCTGCCCATCACCAACTCCCAGTGTTCACTCAAACTCACATCCATCGAGTCAGTGATGCCATCCAGCCATCTCATCCTCTGTTGTCCCCTTTTCCTCCTGCCTCCAATCCCTCCCAGCACCAGAGTCTGTTCCAATGAGTCAACTCTTTGCATGAGGTGGCCAAAGTACTGGAGTTTCAGCTTTAGCATCATTCCTTCCAAAGAACACTCAGTGCTGATCTCTTTTAGAATGGATTGGTTGGATCTCCTTGCAGTCCAAAGGACTCTCAGGGGTCTTCTCCAACACCACAGTTCAAAAGCATCAATTCTCCAGCACTCAGCTTTTTTCAGAGTCCAACTCTCACGTCCATATATGACCACAGGAAAAACAATAGCCTTGACGAGATGGACCTTTGTTGGCAAAGTAATGTGTCTGCTTTTGAATATGCTATCTAGGTTGGTCATAACTTTCCTTCCAAGGAGTAAGCGTCTTTTAATTTCATGGCTGAAGTTACCATCTGCAGTGATTTTGGAGCCCCCAAAAATAAAGTCTGACACTGTTTCCACTGTTTCCCCATCTATTTCCCATGAAGTGATGGGACCGGATGCCATGATCTTCATTTTCTGAATGTTGAGCTTTAAGCCAAATTTTCACTCTCCTCTTTCACTTTCATCAAGAGGCTTTTTAGTTCCTCTTCACTTTCTGCCATAAGGGTAATATATGTGCTAGACTTATAAAATAATATAAAAGACTATAAAATAATATAAAGATAAATTTTAAAAAACAATAAAATGAACTTTATGATGTTCATGATCAGAAGATTAAATATGGCTATACTGGAATTTCTTTCAAATTTGACCTAAGGATGCAACTCAAATTCCATCAAAATACAAGGTTTTAAATAAACTGGCCAGTTTCTTTCTTCATAAAATTCAAAGAACCTATAAAAGCCAAAATAATTTTCAAAAGTGAGTAAAATTAGAGGACACTGCTATTTTAAGACTTACTGTAAAGCCACAGCAATCACATTAGTGTAATACTGATGCAAGGGAGAGACATAAAAAAATCAATGGTAGTAAAGAAAAATTCAAGAAATAAGCAACATATAGTATACTTACTGATTTTACAACCGAATTTAGTAAGAAAATTCAGTGGAAAAATAATAGTCTTTTCAATGAATATCCTTCAACTAGAATAATTGGATATATATGGAAAAAATAGACTTGGATTTTTCTTCACATTTTATATGAAAATTAACTCAAAATTAGTCACAGACATAAAAACTGGGAACTCTAAAATGTCCAAAATTAAATGTAGTATAAATTCTTCTGCCATCATAGTGTAGACAAAGCAGTACAATTACTAGAGAAAAATAATTAATAATTTGTACTTTATCAAATGTAAGACTTCTGTTCTTTGAAAGACACTGTTAAGGAATGAAAAGTCAAACCATAGGCTAGTATTAATATTTGTAAAACATTTATCTGATAAAGGACTGATAAAAGAATACATATTTTTGAAAGTTGAATTCAATAATAAGATGACAACCAACCCAATAAAAATGGGCATACCATTTAAACAGTCACTTCATGAAAGAAGAGATAAGAGTGACAGTTAAGCACATGTAAAGATGTGAACCTAGGTCTTTGGGGAAATACAGATTAAACCTACAATAAGGTATCACCACATATCCATTAGAATAACAGTTTTAAAGATTGAAAATGTCAAAATTTTGGCAAGCAACTGGAGCAACTGGCATTCTTCTGTCTGTGTGTGTGTGCAGGTGTGTGTGTGTGTGTGTGTGCGCGCATGTGTGTGTGTGTGTGTGTGTGAGTCACTCAGTCGTGTCTGATTCTTTCCAATCCCACGGACTATAGACTGCAAAGCTCCTTTGGCCATGGAATTCTTCAGGCAAGAATACTGGAGTGGGTTGCCATGTTCTCCTTCACAGGATCTTCTCAACCCAGGAAGATCTTTACCATCTGAGCCACCAAAGAAGCCAACACTACCCTATATTGCCACTGAAAATGTATAACTGTATAGCCATATGGGGAAAGATTTTGTTAATTTCTTATAAAGATAAACACACATCTGCCAAATGTCCAAGCAATCTCACTCTACATATTTTTTTCATAAGATATGGAAACACACTTACCTCAAAGATTTTTACACCACTATTCATAGACTTGATTCCTGATTTCGTTTTACAGATGGCATTTACTTAAAAATTGAACAAAGAAAATACCAGGTTAAGTATAAGTAACCATCTTTGTTTAACCTTTAGAATTCAATTCCAAGAAGAAGTTTTAGCTTTGTTTAGAAACTGCCAAATTGCCAAAGAAAACAGCCAATATCTATACTGATAGAAGATATAGGTCATACATGACTTTGGCTTGCTGTAGAAAAGGGAAAATTCCTATATCTGATGCCCTCAATACAAACATGCAGTAAATACTAGAATTATTAGAATCTCTTCAATTGTTAAAATAAATAGGTATCATTTAAATAGAAGTCAAAATCTAAACTACAAACTCTGGAAATCTGGCTGTTCAGTAAAAATATAATCAAGCCGCAAATATTAGTCAAATTCATCTTTTCAAATTTTATAGATGCTTCCTTCATGGCTCAGTTGGTAATGAATTCACCTGCAATGCAAAAGACCACCTGAAATGCAGGAGACCCAAGTTTGATCTCTAGGTAGAGAAGATCCCCTGGAGAAGGAGATGGCAACCCACTCCAGTATTCTTGCCTGGGAAATCCCATGCACAGAGGAGCCTGGCGGGCCACAGTCCATGGGGTTGCAAAACAGTTGGACATGACTTAGCGACTAAACCACCACCACTTAAAAAAAATTAAAACATCACGTTGATGTACAGCAAAACCAATACAATATTGTAATTAGCCTCCAATTAAAATAAATACATTTATACTTAAAAACAATTAAAACAAATGTGTAATTTGAATATCATACGTTAAACAAATGTGACCAAAATATTGTTTTAATATGTAACCAATACAATAATATTAATTCTATATTTTACATGTTTTATTTTTATTAAGCATTGAAAGCCCAATATGTATTTCATACTTATAGAACATCTCCATCCAGACTATCCAAAATTCAAGTGTTTATAGTCACATATGGCTAATATCTACTGTTTTAGACAGTCAAGCTCTAGACACTGATATTAGACATGCCCTGGCTCATCACCATTCCAAACAAGCTCCTTTAACACAGGTTGGCATAAAACAACCATTCAATAATTGAAAGATAAATATATGAATTCTTTCAAAGGGTCCATTACAAAAGTGAACCTTAGATTCTAAGAAGAACACTGTGAATTATCTGGTTGAACAATGTCTAAAGTTAAATTTTGTGATACCAAAATAGCTGAGTGTTGGCATCTGATGGGATTCCCTCGTGGCTCAGATGGTAAAGCCTGCAATGCGGGAGACCCGGGTTCAATCCCCGGGTCGGGAAGATCCCCTGGAGAAGGTAATGGCAACCCACTCCAGTACTCTTGCCTAGAAAATTCCATGGATGGAAGGAGCCTGGGGGGCTACAGTCCATGGGGGTCACAAAGAGTCAGACATGACTGAGTGACTTCACTTTGGCATCTGATAGCCTCAAATGGATAATCAAGAGAATTATTCATAAAGATTCCCCTTATAAAAGACAAAAGTTGCTTGCTATGAAGAACCAATATTGGTGAGTTATGATGTGGCTGGTTCACAACTCATAATCAACATAATGCTGGGAAAAAAATGAGTCACTTGGAGATAACATCACCTATTTGGCCTTGAATCTTCTTTAAGCTGAGTTAGTTAAATATTATAAGGGGTTAATTTAGTATATTGTCCAAATTGTCTTATCATCAAGAAATTAAAGCTGCCTTTCCACAACATCTCTCTTCTCCACAATTATACAAGCTTCAACTTGAATGTTTGTTATTTGTAAAAAGTTAACAAAGAAAGGCTACACATGAACCTTGTTGGAAAGAATCTTATCAAGTACTATTGACTAAACACAGTAATCAAAATTCAGTGATTACTGAAGTGATACACACACATGTGTGTCCATATTCCACAATATAAAAATGAAAGTTCCATTTGGCAATCCAAACTCTTGATTGACCTCAAGACAAGGCCTCCAGAAAGCCCCCAAACATAGAAATCATAAAGCAGACAACTTTGACCATGATTTTGGATCAGGTACATGACTTCTAACAGTAACACTTTATATTCAAAAGCCGTTTGCCACAACCCAGACTACCAGAAACACAAATAATCATGTTTTATCTTTGCAATCACGTTCTTTATTTTCCTAGATACTTTATCTTCTCTCTGTTGGCTTAAGGTTCTAGATGGTTCTAACACTTGTAGCTCCTTTACTATAGCTTCCTAAATGTCCCTGTTCTTATTACCGTTCTTATCATCCTTCATCCAGTGCCTGGATATGATTTACTCATGATTTGGCTAAAAGATGCAATCAAATCAAAGGTCAAGTTGTTCCCAATTTTCTTTGGGTGCCATCCAGCTTCCTTTAGTACCAGTCTCCTCAAGACAATCAATTGGTTTTATGAGTATTACCTTTCAACCACTAGATGGCAAATACAGCATTGAATCAGACCAGGCAAAAATCTAAAGCTCCTAAAGTTCAGTTCATTTCAGTTCAGTCACTCAGTTGGGGCTGACTCTTTGTGACCCCATGGACTGCAGTATGCCAGGTTTGCCTGTCCTTCACCATCTCCCAGAGCCTACTCAAACTCATGTCCATCATGTCGGTGATGCCATACAACCATCTCATCCTCTGTCATCCCCTTCTCCTCCCACCTTTAATCTTTCCCAACATCAGGGTCTTTTCAAATGAGTCAGCTCTTCGCATCAAGTGGCCAAAGTATTGGAGTTTCAGCTTCAGCACCAGTCCTTCCAATAAATGGCCAGGATTGATTTCCTTTAGGAGTAATTGGTTTGACCTCCTTGCAGTCCTAAGGGATTCTCAAGGGTCTTCTCCAACACCACAGTTCAAAAACATCAATTCTTCAGTGCTCAGCTTTCTTTATAGTCCAACTCTCACATCCATATATGATTACTGGGAAAAACCATAGCCTTGACTAGACAGACCTCTGTTTGCAAAGTAATGTCTCTGCTTTTTAATATGTTTTCTAGTTTGGTCATAGCTTTTCTTCCAAGGAGCAAGCGTCTTTTAATTCCACTGCTGCATTCACCATCTGCAGTGATTTTGGAGCCCCCAAAATAAAAGTCTCTCACTGTTTCCATTGTTTCCCCATCTATTTGCCAGAGTTTTAAGCCAACTTTTCCACTCTCCTCTTTCACGTTCATCAAGAGACTCTTTAGTTCTCCTTGGCTTTCTGCCATAAGTGTGGTGTCTTCGGCATATCTGAGGTTATTGATATTTCTCCCAGCAATCTTGATTCCAGCTTGTGCTTCATCCAGCCCAGCATTTTGCTTGATGTACACTGCATATAAGTTAAATAAGCAGGGTGACAATATACAGCTTTGACGTACTCCTTTCCTGATTTGGAACCAGTCCATTGTTCTATATACAGTTCTAACTGTTGCTTCTTGACCTACATACAGATTTCTCAGGAGGCAGGTCAGGTGGTCTGGTATTCCCATCTCTTTAAGAATTATAGTATGTCCTAAAACTCCTTAGGAAATAATATCTAGCATTGGTAGTTTCCATCCCCATCAAAACAAACCTGAAGCTTTTCACAGGAAGTGAACTTTATAACTGAACATTCAAGAAGTAGAACTTGGTGAAGAACTAAGAAATGAGCTATATGTATACACATGCCTCCCTGTTTTAGGTATTATTGAAATTCTATCTTTTAAGATAGAAAAGTCATTAATAAATCCAGCATATTTTTTGACATAGCTTTGATGGTGATCTTTATGGAAAATTAGGCAAAGTATTTTTTGATTTTAGTTTACTTATCTGATTGTGCCTGTTATTGGCAGTATTTAGATAGAAGAGTAGCTTTTAGAGGAAAAAAATAAATTTACTGGTGTTGACTGTCCTTTGACCCAAGCTACATATAATACCATGGTCTTATTTGTTATACACACACACACACACACACACATACACACACACATATACTTATAAACACACACACACATAATATGTGGATGCACATATAGTATTTTCCAAATCGGCAAATCATTCATCTGCATAGTTAACCTAATTTTCACTAAAAATAATAAACATAAGGAAAAGAAACATTAAGAACTCTGAATAGTAAAAACCCTTCTGAAAACCCAGACCTTGAGTAAACAGAATCCTTAAAGACACAAAAACACAAGAAAACAGTAAAGATGGGAGAAGTGTTGTTCAAGAAATGTATGTATATCTGACTTTTTTGTTAGACAAGTCCTCCTTAGCTTTTCTGAGGCTATGCAGTTTATGTAATTTACCACCATTTATAAACAACTCAAACAGAAGCTCCAATAAGAAGCCAAATCATCCATCATGACTTTAGAGGCTTACTCTACCTAAAAACAAACATCATTTAATTTCAGTTTACTGTAGCAGAAAGTAGAAATAACACAGTCTTTATAAGTCTAGCACCACCTCCTGACACAGAGATCTGGTGCCAAGTTGCTGAGTGATTTCAGTATCAGGGTTGAATAATCATTTTCATCATTCATTTTAAATGAACAGTGACATGTCATTAATTAATATTAATCAGGAAATTACCACATAAGTACAAAAAGAATGGTGGTCCACACATGGCTCATTAGGCTTATGTAGCTGAAGACATAAACTGGAGTTTTAGACTCACTGTTTATAGAATTTTATGGCAACAACTCATTTCAAATATTTTTAACATAATATGAAAGATATAATGTACATTTTAAGAAAATCATAAAGAAATGAAATGTTACTTTTGGCCCATAACTTTGACTAAAGGAGAAAGAAAAGTACTTTTCATAGCAAAAGACATGCTACAGATCAAAGAATAAATGTCACATGTAAAGAAGAAATCCTATAAATGAATGAATGTCTCCACATGTTATTTTATAAATTATACTTCCCATGTTTATAGGAGAAGGAAGAGCAGGATAATATGTAATAAATAGTTAATTCAAACTGAAATTTAACCATTAATTTGACCCTTTTTTCTGATTTTAAAAAGATATATCAGGACTTTCCTAGTGGAAAGTATTAATTAATTCTTAATTACTGGTGGCCCAGTAATTAAGAATCAGCCTTACATTGCAGGGGACAGGGGGTCATTCGATGCTGCAGAGCAACTAAGGCCACAACTACTGAACCTGCGTGCCATGACTAGTCAATCCACGTGCCACAACAAAAGATCTCACTCTCACATGACACAATGAAGATGCTGTGAGCCACAATTAAGAACAAATACAGCCAAATAAATTTTTTAAAAAAGACATGTTATCAAGTAAAAATAAGAAAATCACTCTTACTTTTGTATTTCCTGTACATCTGAGGCCTTTGGCAGACATTTTCTTGAAAATTAGTGAAATGAGCCTATCACTTGAAAGAAAACAGCTGATATTTGTTGCAAAAATTTCAGCATCATGCAAGGCAACAATCATGTGTAGGTAAAAGACCCATTATACAAACAAGAAAGGTCAGTGGATTTTAATGTCAAAGAGTACATAAAGATTTCCGATGTGGTCTCTGGTTGCACATTGCAACTAACCTCTAAGAAATTAACAGTTCTAAGTGGGTGATTGCAGTATTAAGAAAAACTCTTGAAAGACACCCCGTTTTTCAACTGTGAGACCAAATTTTCCTCAAATATTTCAATTAAAACAACCTATTGCAACAAATTATTGAGACTCAAGGTGTCTTATATTTCACCAGCCATTAAATAAACTGTAAAACAATGGTATTCTCCTTGCAGTAGGCCAAATTCTCAGATGGCTTCCAAGATTCTTTTCCACTGGGGTACACATCAATATAATCACCTCTCCTTGAGTGTGGGTAGGACCTGTGAGTAAAATGGCATAGTCATGCCCTTGATTATGTTACATTATAAAGGTGATGTCCTTTCTCTAAATTTCAACGAAGACTGAAAATAGTTTTTCTGTTGGCTTTGTAAAAGTAAGCTGTTGTGGGGCTTCCCTGGTAAAGAATACAGTGATAAAGAATCTGCCTGCCAATGTAGGGGACAGTTTCAATCCCTGGTCTGGGAAGATAACACATGACATGGGGCAACTAAGCCTGTGCACTACAGCTACTGAACTAGTACTCTACAGTTGAGGAGTTGCAGCTCCTAAAGCTTACAGCTCACACTCTGCAGCAAGAGAGATCACAGCAATGAGAAGCCCATGCACTGCTGCTCAAGAGTAGACCCCACTTGCCACAAGTAGAGAAAGCCCACATGCAGCAATAGACCTAGCACAGCCATAAATAAATAAATCTTTAAAAGAAAAAAGTAAGCTGATATGTTGTGACAGAGCATACATACAGTATACTTTCTTTTCCATAAGTTCCAAAATAGGTGAAACCAATCAGTGGTGCTGGATGAGGAATCACAATAAAATAAAAATGGTTACCCTTGCAGGGGGAATGGAAAATAGTGACTGAAAAGGGAGATGGAAAGAAAATCTGGGGGTGGTGACAATGTTCTGGGCTTCTACTGGATGCTGGTTACAGCAGTTTATTTCATTTATAAAACTTCAAGAAGTTGTACTATTATGATTAGTGTGATTTGATGTATGTATGTTATTCATCAATAAGCAGTTGCAACTTAGTCATTATACTGAACAAGCATATTTTACCACCCTCTTCTATAACCAACAATATATGAGACAAAGTATATTGGGGTTCAATTACTGTGTAACAAATCACCACACATTTAGCACTTGAAAATAACAGACATTTTCACTTCACAGTTTAAATGGGTCAGGAGTCTGGACACAGCTTATCCGGGTCCCCTGTTCAAGGCTGTCATCAAAATGTCAGGAAGGGTAGGATTTTCATGGAGCTCACAGTCATCTTCCAAACTCAAGAGGTTGTTTGCAGAACTCACTTTCCCTGCGGCTGTCTGCCGGATTCTTCACTCCTAGAGGCTGCTCTCAGTTCCCTGCTCTGCAGCCCTCACCATAGGCAGCTCACATCACAGTAGTGAGTTTCTTCAAGACCATCAAAAGACTCTCTCCTTCTAAGACTACATCTTACATAGTGTAAACAAATCAACGGAATGCCACCCCATTCAACTTGTCATATTCAATTGTTAGAAACAAATCACAGGTTCCATTTGTACTCAAGAGGAGGAGATTATACAAAAGAAGAGGAAGGGATTATTGGAATTTGCTCTAGCATTTATGATACTGGGCAGAGTATCACTGACTGATATTTTTTAGAAAATGACCATTCTTTAGGTAGCATTTCTTCAAGCCCAGAAAATTTCACTTTGGAGATTTCCAAAATTAATTTCTCTCTTGAGAAGCTTTAGGAAGTCCTTTAGAAGATGTCATTATAGGTGAGCATGCAGCAAATGATGACTAATTTTTGGAATAAAAATTATTAAAATCAGCATGCCCTGCTGTGTTAATCAGAGACTTCAGGGTTGTTAAATTAGCATAAATTATAAGAGTAAGTATTTTCCCAGTCTTTCCGATTCTCAGCTTCAGAAATCTGTAATGTTTTCTTTAATAGGTACTTGTGCTATAAGATAGGGTATGAGTAATGCTTCTGCATGTGATATCACAGATGATAAAATATACCGAGGAGATCATTAACTAAAGGATTTCTTATAAGTTTCTATTAAGTGTTAGAAAAGTAATTCAATAATAAATTACTTTTCAATGTGTGATTCAGTTAATTGAATGATGAAATCAGTTAAATTTCAATGTTAAATATATTTAAATGAATTATATCCAGACTTAATTTCAAAGAAGCACTTGCCTTGCAAAATATAAAGCACAGATATGTAAGGCAATCATTCTGTACAATGATATGATATTTCCTGGGAATCTATAGACCTCAAGATTAAAAAAAATAAAAGAAGGGTAAAAATACATGACAGTAAGTAATTAATGGAAGAAAAAATTCAGTTATTGAACAGAAAGATACAAGAAGTTTATTTTTTATCATTACCCTCTCTGTTCTTATATCTCACTTTCTCCCTCACTGCCTCATTAGTTATACAATATACTGTTTATTGTCATATCTTTGAAGCCTAGAATAGTCAGTATTTATATATACTAGGCACTCAAAATTATCTGTTGAATTAATGAACACATGAATAGATATATCCTATTTCTAGTACATTTTACTGCCTATTTTTTCCAATATTTTATTTTTTGTGCCCTTGCATGAGCTATATCATTTTAGAAGTCTGAAGAATAACTATGAAAAATGAAAAGAACTTGCTATTGATTTAATTTAGAAGGTGAAGAATTAAGATATTGATGCAGACAGAAAGATCTCCTGGTTCAGGTTACAGGAAAAGCAAGCCCTGCATAAAGAATAAAGACCCCAGAGCATCAGGGAGAAATGAAATTCAATCCTATTTTAGGTGGAATAGAAGGTTTGAAAGAGCCTCTGCTCTTACTCTGTGCTGCTGATTCGGTTGCCCCCGCTAATGCCGCCTGGCAGGTGTGCGAGCCCCACTTTCAAGTCTGATATTTCACGAGATCAACTGGTATTTAAGCTCCTCAGGCTCTCCTCAGGAGTCATTCAATTAATACACCAAAGAGCTTTTGGTTTGCTATGATTCCTCAAAGGTCAAGTCGTAAACATTTAAGAGCTATGTGATGATTAAAAGGACTATTCACCATAGATGGTTTAGCCTAAAAAACTTTTCTTTTCTAATTTTGACTACAAATTCTTAATAATAAAACAAGATAATGCCTCAACAATCTGCCCAGACAATATTATTTTGGAGTTTTGTGATAATCAGTTCAGTTCACAGGTCCTTATTTTAAATGCCTCTAGTAATATGACACAACAGCTGCTTTTGTGTAAATTAAATATATTTGTCTAAGTCCATATTTTCACTATTATATTTTGAGTATATGAAGGGCTTTTTATAGATTTATTTTTATAATGGTTTAGTTTTTATATCAGCACTTTCATTAGTAAATATTGTCTGAGATATTTTACTTTAACCACCTGATCTAATAAGTAAGAAGGTTTATAAGTTCAGGGGGATTCTTAGAAGGAAAAGGTCCTCCGCTTATTAGAGACTGTAAGTACTGGTTAAAGGTTGATGTCAACAGTAAAGGGATAAAAAGACATGACAGTGTTGGAGTTCTCAGGCAAAAATGTCACTCATACTAAGAATTCAACAATTAGGAGAGTTTAGCCCCAGAGCAAAGGCACTAATGGTCACTGGCAGGCAGGGCCTGTCAACAACGCCGGAGATGATTGTCAGCTGTTTAGAAAGCATCATCTCGGTTGTCCTAGATGAGCCCAGATGAAACTCAAGGCTGCTGAATCACATGTAAAGTTTAGGAAACAGCTTCTGCTGTTGACTTTTGTTTTCAGTCCTAAGCAATTCTGAGAAAAAGGAGCTTTGACAGGATGATTGTTTCTTGGCTAGATCATTAGCACTCATTCATTCAACATTTATTCACCACACGCTGCACACCAGGAACTGAGAAAAAAAAAAATTGAAGAAACTATTTCAGAATTTCCAAAGAGCTGTACATAAAAGAAAAGAATCAGTATTAGAAAGAAAAGTTTGTACAAGATATACTAAAATCACACAGAAATAAAATTAAATCAGAAGATATCAAAGAATAGAGAATAAGGAACTTTAAGTAAGAGGACTGAATGAGGGAAAACAAAGTATGTCTGAACAGGAAATTATTTAGAAATGCTAAGTCACTTCAGTCGTGTCTGACTCTTTGCAACCCTATGGACTGTAGCCCACCAGGCTCCACTGTCCATGGGATTCTCCAGGCAAGAATACTGGAGTGAGTGGCCATTTCCTCCTCCAGGGGCTCTTCCTGACCCAGGGATCCAACCTGTGTCTCTTACTTCTCCTGCGTTGGCAGGCACGTTTTTTACCACTGCACCACCCGGGAGTTCTTACAAAAAGAGAAAATACTGTAAAAAGAAGAAATAAAATCCCTGAATAATACAATCATCTGACCACCTTACCTATCTCCAAAGAAATCGGTATGTAGGTCAAGAAGCAAGAATTAGAACCATACGTGGAACAACTGACTGGTTCATTTAGGGAGTACAACAAAGCTGTATATTGCCACCCTGTTTATTTAACTCAGATGCACAGTACATCATGAGAAATACCAGGCTGGATGACTCACAAGCTGAAATCAAGATTCCCGGGAGAAAAACCAACAACCTCAGATATGAAGATGATAGCACTACTAATGGCAGAAAGCAAAGAGGAACAAAAGAGCTTCTTGATGAAGGTGAAAGAGAAGAGTGAAAACGCTGGCTTAAAATTCAACATTCAAAAAATGAAGATCATGGCATCCGGTTCCATCAGTTCATGGTAAATAGAAGTGGAAAAAGTGGAAGCAGTGACAGATTTTATTTTCTTAGGCTCCAAAATCACTGCAGATGGTTACTGCAGCCATGAAATTAAAAGACACTTGCTCCTTAGAAGGAAAGCTATGACAAACCCAGACAATATATTAAAAAGCAAAAACATCAGCTTGCCAACAAAAGTGTGTACAGTCAGTTATGGTTTTTCTAGTAGTCATGTACAAATGTGAGAGTTGGACTATTAAGAAGGCCAAGCACAAAGAATCAATACTTTCTATTTGTGGTGCTGGAGAAGATTCTTGAGAATCTCTTGGATAGCAAGGAGATCAAACCAGTCAATCCTAAAGGAAATCAACCCTGAATATTCATAGGAAGGACTCATGCTGATGCTGAGGCTCCAGTACTTTGGCCATCTAATGGGAAGAGCCAACTCATTGGAAAGACCCTGATGCTAGAAAAGATTGAAGGCAAAAGAAGAGGGTGGCAGAGGATGAGACAGTTAGATAGCATCACTGACTCAATGGATTCAATGACTCAGTCTGAGCAAACTCTGGGAGATAGTGGAGGACAGGGAAGTCTGGCATGCTGCAGTTCCTGTGGTCACAGAGAGTCAGACACCACTTGGTAATTGAACAACAACCTTAGTATAGAAATATTAAATTATCCAACTAAATAGTTTAACTGCACAGGTGTAACATGGAAAAAAAGTATAGATATATTAAGTTATCCAAGTAAACATTTCAACTTTAAAGGTATACCATGGAAAAGAGTAATAAACAATAATTTGAGAATACGACCCTTCTTAACTATTTAAGACTACCTCACATCTTGACAGTATATTCAGTCCACTAGATAACTAGCTACATTAAATAACTAACTTTATTAGTTTCAACAACTGTTTTTCAAAGAATTAGTGGATTAAGCCATATTAAACCAGCCATAGGAAAAACTGCATCATCTTTATATAACAGAGATTTATTTTATAGTAAGTATGTCTATATATAATCAGAATATCTAAACAATTATAAAACAAATTGTCTCTCTTTGAATAAATATAAGCAAGTTAGAATTAAAAATATTGTTAGAATTAAAAATATACAATTGTTAGAATTTAAAATAAACATATATAAAAGATGTTTATTAGTGTGCCTTGCAGGTTTAAGTTTAAGAACAAAAAGTTTGTATTGGTTGTTTCTATGTAAAAAAGAAAAAAATAACTCAACATCTCAGTAGCAACATCAAGATCCATTTTCATGTTCATGCATTCTTCAAGTCACCTGCAGTTCCAGCAATCTAGGTTGGTCTCAGCTGGAGCAGGCTGGACTCTAGGCAGCTTGATGAGTTTCCATCTACTCTACATGTTTCACATCCTGAGTCCCAGACTGATAAAACAGCAGCTACCTGGAGCATGCAATGTTTATTGCAATCACGGAAAAGAAATGGGTTAATAGAAAAGAGTGATGCCTCTAATGATCTCAACTAAAATTCAACACAGTGTTGCTGCTACACATTCCATTGGCCAGGCAAACTGCATGGCCAAGAAAACACACAGTAGTGCACAGAACTATACTCTGCCTCTAGTTGAAGTCACTGCAGAACCACATGAGAAAGAACATATGTAATTTTATTAACAGATGGACTAAGAGACTGGGAAACTCCAAGCCAACCTATTATAAAGTGAATCTGTCAATTTCATTTGCTTGTCATTCTTTTGCTTCTTTATTGGACTTGTAAGAAAATAAGATTTGAGATGGTTACACTTGGACCAACCTTAGAACCAGAAGCACTCATGATCAAGATTGAATTTCAAGAAGATAAGCCCTATGGGACATAGAAACATTCTGGCATTTATATCATTCAATACTGAGTAGAATCACTCCTTTATCCTCCAAATACATTTACTGATACTGAAATTAGCTCAAATATCATGTCAGTTTCTCTCTATGTAATAGGAAATGAATTATTCCAACTACTAATGAGGTTTAGTTTTGCTAAAAAAGGTATGAATAAGAACACATATACTGTTCTGGATTATGTTATGACCTATAAATTTTGTTGTTGTTTAGTCCCTAAGTTATGTCTGACTCTTTGTGATCCTATGGACTGTAGTCCATCAGACTCGTCTGTCCATGGGATTTCCCAGGCAAGAATATGGGAGCAAGTTGCCATTTCCTTCTCCAGGGATCTTCCCAACCCAAGAATCAAGCCCGTGTCTTCTGCGTTGGCAGGCAGATTCTTTACCACAGAGGCACCAGGGAAGCTCCATAAATTTTTTACTGGTTGCTCTTAAGTGTGAAATATAAATTTTTAACTAATCTTAGTCCACCTTCAAATGACACTGTATTGCTTCACATCTAATGCACTACTTTATAACAGACCAGTCCCAATCCTTCTCTCATGCCCCTTGCAACACTGCTATCATTCATCTCACTTATTCACATGTCACAATCTCTTAAAACATTGTTACTATTATTAAACAGTTACTTTTTAGATCAATTAAGAACAAGAAAAATACAGGATTTCACTTTGCCTTTATTCCTTCACATTCTAACTTTCTTTATGTGGATCTGAGTTTCTGACCTATATTATTTTTCTTTTCTAAAAATAACTCCTTTTAAAAATTCTTTTGCATAGGTCTGATGGTGATGAATTCCCTCAGTTTCAGTTCTTCTGAGAAACTTTTTTATTTTTCTTCACTTCTGAAGTTTAATTTTCTAGATATAGAATTCTAATTGTTTTCCTTTCAATATTTTATTTCACCCCACTCTCTTACTGCTTGCATGCTACTGATGATAAGCCTGCTATAATTCATTCCCTTGTTCTACAGATAAGGTGCTTTATTTTTTTTTTCCCCCCTCCTCTGGCTGCTTTCAAATTTTCTTCTTTGTCTTTGATTTTCCACAATTTGAATATGATATGCCTCAGAGCTGATGTTTTGGTTTTTATCCTACCTGGTATCCCCTAGCTTCTTAGAACTGTGATGTGGATCTAATTTTAGAAAATTCTCAGCCACATTTTTGGCCATGCAGAGGGCAATGTGGGATCTTAGTTCCCCAAAAAAAGATTAAACCCATGCTCACTGAATTGGGAGCATAGAGTCTTAACCAATGGACAGCCAGGGAAGCTCCTCAAAGTCACCATTATTTCAACTATTTATTTCACTCTGTCTTCTTTTCCTTCTTACTGGTATTCCAATTATTTATATGTTACACTTCTTGAAACTGTCCTAGAGTACTTAGATGTTCTAGGCTTTGTCGGGTTTTTAATTCTGATTTATCCCGGCGTTTTAGTTTGGGAACTCTATTGACCTATCTTCAAGTTCACTGGTTATTCTTCTGGCCACATCCAATCCACAGATTAGTTCATTAAAACATTCTTTATTCTGTATATTTTTTTAATTCTGAAATTTTTAATTTATAGCCTTTCTTTTTGATTCTTTCCTAGAGTTTTCTTCTCTCTGCTTATGGTTCACACTTGTTCTTATATTTGTTTACTTTCTCCATTTGAGCCTTTAACATAGCAATCATGGTTACTTTATATTCCCTCTTAGTTAATTTCAAAATTTATGTTATATCCTGAGTCTTCTCTGGTGTATACATTGCCTCTTCAGAATGTAGTTTTTTTCCTTATCTTTTCACATGCCTTGTAATTATTGGTTGAAAGCCAAATATGATGTAAAAGGTCAAGGAACTGAGGTTTTGTTTATCCCCCTCAGTTCAGCTCAGTTCAGTTGCTCAGTCATGTCTGACTCTTTGTGACCCCATGAAACGCAGCACACCAGGCCTCCCTGTCCATTACCTACTCCCGGGGTCGACCGAAACCCATGTCCATTGAGTCGTTGATGCCATCCAACCATCTCATTCTCTGTCATCCCCTTATCCTCCTGCCCTCAAACTTCCCCAGCATCAGGGTCTTTTCAAATGAGTCAGCTATTCGCATCAGGTAGCCAAAGTATTGGAGTTTCAGCTTCAACATCAGTCCTACCGATGAACACCCAGGACTGATCTCCTTTAGGATGGACTGGTTGGATCTCCTTGCAGTCCAACAGACTCTCAAGAGTTTTCTCCAACACCACAGTTCAAAAGCATCAATTCTTCAGTGCTTAGCTTTCTTTAGAGTCCAACTCTCACATCCATACATGACTACTGGAAAAACCATAGCCTTGACTAGACGGACCTTTGTTGACAAAGTAATGTCTCTGCTTTTAATACTGTCTAGGTTGCTCATAACTTTCCTTCCAAGGAGTAAGCATCTTTCAATTTCATGACTGCAATCACCATCTGCAATGATTTGGGATCCCCAAAAATAAAGTCAGCCACTGTTTCCACTGTTTTCCATCTATTTGCCATGAAGTGATGGACCAGATGCCATGCTCTTTGTTTTCAGAATGTTGAGCTTTACGTGAATTTTTCACTCTCCTCTTTCACTTTCATCAAGAGGCTATTTAGTTCTTCTTCACTTTCTGCCATAAAGGTGGTGTCATCTGCATATCTGAGGTTATTGATATTTCTCCCAGCAATCTTGATTCCAGCTTGTGCTTCTTCCAGCCCAGTGGTTCTCATGATGTACTCTGCATATAAGTTAAATAAATAGGGTGACAATACACAGCCTTGACATACTCCTTTTCCTATTTGGAACCAATCTGTTGTTCCATGTCCAGTTCTAACTGTTGCTTCCTGACCTGCATACAGGTTTTTTAAGACGCAGGTCAGGTGGTCTGGTATTCCCATCTCTTTCAGAATTTTCCACAGTTTCTGGTGATCCACACAGTCAAAGGCTTTGGCATGGTCAATAAGGCAGAAATAGATGTTATTCTGGAACTCTCTTGCTTTTTCCATGATCCAGCAGACATTGGCAATTTGATCTCTGGTTCCTCTGCCTTTTCTAAAACCAGCTTGAACATCTGGAAGTTCACGGTTCATGTATTGCTGAAGCCTGGCTTGGAGAATTCTGAGCATTACTTTACTAGCGTAGGAGGGCTGTTTAATGTTGGCTTTAGCTGTAGGTGTCAGAGACTTCAAATTACAGTTGACCTTGAGCAATATGTGTTTGAACTTCTTAAGACAACTTATACATGAATTTTTCAATAATACATTATAATATTTTACTGTCTGTTGTTGGTTTAACCCATAGCTGGGAAACCACAGTTGTAAAAGGTCAACTATGAAGTTACACAAGGATTTTCAAACACACAGGAGGCAGCATCCCTAACTCTCACATTGCTCAAGGGTCATCTGGATTCTAGTGTCCTTGTTTTTGTCACTCTTGTTTTCTTTGGGCTTTTCTAAGAATTCCTCTACTGTTAAGAGTTTGTATTTTATAGCTCTCTCAGCTGTAATCCACTATATTTATAATACAACCCTGTTGTGGTAGTAAACTGTGGGAAAGGCAAGCATTTTATAATCCTATGATTAAATCTCAGACTTTTAGTTGTTCTGTGTCCCTCAGCTGTGACCTCAAATATGTTTCTTAGCTGCTTCCCATCCTTCCCTTTGACGAGACAGAAAGGCTAGCGGGAGTTAGAATCTATAAAATACCCTTCTCTCGGGAGGAATAAGGTTCTGGTAAGCTCACTTCCTTGGAATGACAGGTTTTTGTTACAGAGAAATCATTGCATTTCACAAGGTTTCTGTCTCCTCTCCCCTTGTGAGATCTACAAGGATATATTTCTTGACTCTCCACTAGGAGAAACTAGCAGGGCTCCCAGAGGAACAATCCACAAAAGCATGAGCTCCCACCCTAAAGACCGTGGCCCCCAGAAGTTTCTCATTCTCAAGCTAGTCAATACTCAACCTAAAGAAATTTATCAAAATTACCATTTAAACATTCCTAACAAATTATGGCTCCAGCATCTTCTACTCCAGGTAAGCAGACCTCAGCCGTCACTGTTGAGATTTGCCTGTCTCTCCAGATTACAGGATGGTAGTTAGCCCTGCGACATCAATTATTTGATGGATCCAAGATATATGTTGGTTTCAGTTTGTTCAGCTTTTCTCTTCTTATAGGGTTGGCAATGATGGCTTGCAAACTCTTTACGTAACAGAGCTGAAACTGGATGGATTGATAACCTTAAAATACGTAAATATTTCTTTAAATAGAAGCTTATTAGTCACATTCTCCCTTAATGAAAATCAGGTAAGTTCTGACTATTTAAAAAAAAAAAGGCACAAACAAAAAACTCTGTTATAAATCTGTGGGATTATGTCTACTTTAGTTCAGTTCAGTTCAGTCACTCAGTCATGTCTGACTCTATGTGACCCCATGAATTGCAGCACGCCAGGACTCCCTGTCCATCACCATCTCCCGGAGTTCACTCAGACTCACATCCATCGAGTCAGTGATGTCATCCAGCCATCTCATCCTCTGTCGTCCCCTTCTCCTACTGCCCCCAATCTCTCCCAGCATCAGAGTCTTTTCCAATGAGTCAACTCTTCACATGAGGTGGCCAAAGTATTGGAGTTTCAGCTTTAGCATCAATCCCTCCAAAGAAATCCCAGGGCTGATCTCCTTCAGAATGGACTGGTTGGATCTCCTTGCAGTCCAAGGGACTCTCAAGAGTCATCTCCAACAACACAGTTCAAAAGCATCAATTCTTCGGCACTCAGCTTTATTCACAGTCCAACTCTCACATCCATACATGACCACTGGAAAAATCATAGCCTTGACTAGACGGACCTTTGTTGGCAAAGTAATGTCTCCGCTTTTCAATATGCTATCTAGGTTGGTCATAACTTTTCTTCCAAGGAGTAAGCGTCTTTTAATTTCATGGCTGCAGTCACCATCTTCAGTGATTTTGGAGCCCAAAGTAATAAAGTCTGACACTGTTTCCCCAACTATTTCCCATGGAGTGATGGGACCAGATGCCATGATCTTCGTTTTCTGAATGTTGAGCTTTAGGCCAACTTTTTCACTCTCCACTTTCACTTTCATCAAGAGGCTTTTAGTTCCTCTTCACTTTCTGCCATAAGGGTGGTGTCATCTGCATATCTGAGGTTATTGATATTTCTCCCAACAATCTTGATTCCAGCTTGTGCTTCATCCAGCCCAGCGTTTCTCATGATGTACTCTGCATAGAAGTTAAATAAGCAGAGTGACAATATACAGCCTTGATATACTCCTTTTCTTATTTGGAACCAGTCTGTTGTTCCATGTGCAGTTCTAACTGTTGCTTCCTGTCCTGCATATAGGTTTCTCAAGAGGCAGGTCAGGTGGTCTAGTATGCCCATCTCTTTCAGAATTTTCAACAGTTTATTGCGATCTGCACAGTCAAAGGCTTTGGCATAGCAAATAAAGCAGAAATAGATGTTTTTCTGGAACTCTCTTGCTTTTTCAATGATCCAGCAGATGTTGGCAATTTGATCTCTGGTTCCTCTGCCTTTTCTAAAACCAACTTGAACATCAGGAAGTTCATGGTTCACGTATTGCTGACTGAAGCCTGGCTTGGAGAATTTTGAGCATTACTTTACTAGCATGTGAGATGAGTTCAATTGTGTGGTAGTTTGAGCACTCTTTGGCATTGCCTTTCTTTGGGATTGGAATGAAAACTGACCTTTTCCAGTCCTGTGGCCACCGCTGCGTTTTCCAAATTTGCTGGCATATTGAGTGCAGAACTTTCACAGCATCATCTTTCAGGAATTGAAATAGCTCTACTGGAATTCCATCACCTCCACTAGTTTTGTTCATAGTGATGTTTTCTAAGGCCCACTTGACTTCATATTCCAGGATGTCTGGCTCTAGGTGAGTGATCACACCATCGTGATTATCTTGGTCATGAAGATCTTTTTTGTACAGTTCTTCTGTGTATTCTTGCCATTTCTTCTTAATATCTTCTGCTTCTGTTAGGTCCATACCATTTCTCTCCTTTATTGAGCCCATCTTTGCATGAAATGTTCTACTTTAGCTAAGCAAAATCCAAGAGAAATTCATTCCAGTATAAATATCATTTGCTCCTATTTGCTCCAATTTATGTGATGTCATCTCACTTTCTTTAAATGTCTGAACCTGATGCTAATGAGATGTGTAATAGATGTATGCAGTGCCTTCCTATCAATAAAATACCTGAAAGCTTATGAAAATGAACTTCACAAAATGAAATTGTGACTCTCAAAATCTGTTGGTTTAATCCAACATCTATTTGTTCTGCATTTTTTGACCAAATGGTACAATATTTTTAATCTAATCTCTGCAATTATGTTTCTGAATGTGTAGCTTAGGACCACTGGCATAATCACATGAGATATTTGGTAGCTAGACATGTGTATCAGAATCTCTGGAAGTAGGCCCAGGAATCTATATTTTAAAAACTTTCAGTATAATGAATATGAATACTACAATTGTTCTATACCAGTGGTTCTCAAAGTGTGGTTCTGAACCAACTTGTTTCCAAAAGTCTTTCATGTGATTCTGATATATACTAAAGTTTCAGAACCATTGTTTTGCATGAGGGGAATAATTAAAAATAATAATGAAAATGAGCTTTGCTTCTACAAAGTTAACTCCCATTTCCCAAAGAATCTTGAAGCTGTAATGGATCTTGTTTACTATTTTCAAGAAACCATTTTCAATAATCAGAGTGGTAACTCAATAAATTTGAGGTCAATAATCAGCAATAAGTTCAATATGTTGCTGAACTCCTTTTTGGGCTTTCATCAGAATTACTATTTATATAAGATGATATCTCTGCTTTTGTGTTTTATATTTTATGGTATTATTTATCTTCAATACACAGAAATATAAATTATTAGACAACACAGGAAAACAAATGTTTCCCAAATACATTCTGCACAAATATCCTTTGAAGGAAAAAATCCAGATCAAAATAATATTCACTTTTTGGTCTTTAATTATTTTAAAGTGTATATTTCAATATATTTCAGTTTTCAAATTTTTCAGGAAAATATTATACGTTAAAAAAATTTGTATTCCCTGTATCTCACTTTGCTTTTATTGCACCATATGTTACTATCTATAAACCTGTAAAAGAGCAAAGTAATTTTTAGCTATTATAAAATATTCAAGTTCTTAGCTATTTAATAAGTCAGTTCTATATAAATAAGGTACTTAATGACATAATAGATTAATTCAAATGAGCTCTAAAAAAGTATATGATATGTTGGTTTTCAATAATTTTGTTAAATCCATTTTAAATTTTTTTATGAATGAATGAGTAAGATATTTAATTGAGGTAGTTTAATACTACATCAAACATGAGGAAACAGAAACTATGACTATAGTGCTCTCATTTTGAGTTAATGTGAGTCTGATATACAACGTTATTCTATAAATTCATCAGTTGTTTGTGTGAAGCAGTCTTTCCTGGCCTAGGTTCAAAGATTTTACAGAGACCATTATAAAATTGTAAGTATCACATTGGGTAATTTTTTTAGATAATACTACACCTATATTACATTCTGTATTCACCCAGTAACAATCCACATGTTTAAACAAAAATCTGAATATCTTGTGAGCTTCTGTCTTTAAAATTACCATTTCAGTATGTTTTACAGGTCAAGCATGTTGGAGAAAAACTTAAAACTGTGAAATTTCCCATTGAAGCTTAATTAAACAAGAAGAAATACATTTTAAATCTTAACCTATAAGTTGACATACAGATAATGTCCAATGATATCTATCTACTTTCTGGCATAATTGAAAGTGCTGAAATAAATTCAAATTACAAAATATTAACAGTAGAAAGAACATAAGGAAAAGTGAGCTATTTAAATAGACTAAAAACAATACAGATTTTTCTTTTAATTTTGAAATATGTCAATATTTTAGGATGAAATTTATGTACTTATCAAATAAAGTGAATATGTAGTCTTTCTAATTTTAATTTCTTCATTATCATATACTTTTTCTATTGCAGTATATAAATATTCCTTCAGGGCACCCTACAATATGAACAAAGACAGATAAAAATTCCTATTACACATAATAATATTACACTCATCATTATATAAATATTCTGACTTATATAAATATTTTTGACTTATATAAATATTCCAGAGCCAAAATTCCATTCTTATTCACAGGGCAAGAGATCTATATTCTAGAACCATATAATAAATTTCTAGACTTTAGTTTTATGTAATTAAATCTTATGGAACTTTAAAAATAATATTTTAAATGTTGACATTGATGTATATTTTATGTTTCAAAGCATATGCAACATCTATCTTTTGATCATTTGGTAGCGGAAGAAGGGGTTGATATTTTTGACACTGGTCCTATATTTAAAAAAAAGAAATCTCAAACCCTTCTACTTAAGAACTTTGGTATTAAGGAGATAAAAAGAAAGTATTATGGCTTCAATACTCTTTCCTCTTTTCCTCCTACTACTATCAGACTAGGAGAATCCATATAAGGATGAGATGACCTCTACTGAAGAAGCAAAAATCACAACCTTGAACCATTTAGACAAATCTCTTGAATATTGCCACATGCCTAGGAACACCTAGGAAGCTTACAGAAATCACACAAACACACACATACAGACTCATACTCATACCAAATAAAAACTAGATAAATGCTAATTGGAGATGATATTTTTGAAAACTGAAGTTTTAGACTCTGCAAACAATAATTATTATTCATTTTGCTTACTTCTCCTAGGCAGCTGATAAGAAGTCCGGAGTCCCTGAGGAGGACAAAGGGGTCCAGAGCGCTCAAGAAGGAGAAAGGGGTTGGGGACTCCCAAGGAGAAAAGAACAAACGTTTTTCTCTACATTGCTTTGTCTTAGTCAATATAACAATGTATCTTACCCAAGGATGTGTTTCTCCTTAACAAGAACCATCTGACTAATCTTATCTTAAAACTTGTATACTGTGGGAGTGGGTCTGCTAAGACCTTTCTATTGTTAATTCTAAGAAAGCCTTCCTCAGTGATCAGTGCAAAGAAATAGAGGAAAACAATATAATGGGAAAGATTAGCAATCTCATCACAGAGAGCAATGGCACCCCACTTCAGTACTGTTGCCTGAAAAATCCTATGGTGGGGGGGGAGCCTGGTAGGCTGCAGTCCATGGGGTCGCTAAGAGTCAGAACAACTGAGTGACTTCACTTTCACTTTTCACTTTCATGCATTGGAGAAGAAAATGGCAACCAACTCCAGTGTTCTTGCCTGGAGAATCCCAGGGACAGGGGGAGTCTGGCGGGCTGCCAGCTATGGGGTCGCACAGAGTTGGACAAATTGAAGAGATGCAACAGCAGCAGCAGCAGTGATCTCATCAAGAAAATTAGAGATACCAAGGGAACATGTCATGCAAAAATGGGCTCAATAAAGGACAGACATGGTATGGACCTAACAGAAGCAGAAGATATTAAGAAAAGGTGGCAAGAATACACAGAAGAACGGTACAAAAAGAGCTTCATGATCCAGATAATCATGATGGTGTGTTCACTCACCTAGACCAGACATCATGGTATGTGAAGTCAAGTGGGCCTTAGAAAGCATCACTATGAATAAAGCTAGTGGAGGTGATGAATTCCACTTGAGCTAGTTCAAATACTAAAAGATGATGCTGTCAAAGTGCTGCACTCAGTATGCCAGCAAATTTGGAAAACTCAGCATTGGCCACAGAACTGGAAATTGTCAGCTTTCATTCCAATCCCTAAGAAAGGCAATGCCAAAGAATGAGCAAACTACCACGCAATTATACACATCTCACATGCTAGCAAACTAACGCTCAAAATTCTCCAAGCCAGGCATCAATAACACGTGAACTGTGAAAATCCAGTTGTTCAAGCTGGTTTTAGAAATGGCAGAGGTCAAATTGCCAACATCCACTGGAACATCAAAAAAGCAACAGAGTTCCAGAAAAACATCTGTTTATGCTTTACTAACAATGCTAAAGCCTTTGACTATGTGGATCACAATAAACTGTGGAAAATTCTGAGAGTGATGGGAATACCAGACCACCTGACCTGCCTCTTGAGAAATCTGTATGCAGGTCAGGAAGCAACAGTCAGAAATGGACATGGAACAACAGACCGGTTCCAAACTGGGAAAGGAATACATCAAGGCTGTATATTGTCACCCTGCTTATTTAACTTATATGCAGATTTAACATTTATGCAGAGTACATCATGAGAAACGCTGGGTTGGAGGAAGCCCACGCTGGAATCAAGATTGCTGGGAGAAATATCAAAACCGCAGGTAGGAAGACGACACCACCCTTATGGCAGAAAGTGAAGAAGAACTAAAGAGCCTCTTGGTGAAAGTGAAAGAGGAGAGTGAAAATGTTCACTTAAAGCTCAACATTCTGAAAACAAAGATTATGGCATCTGGTCTCATCACTTCATGGCAAATATATGGAAAACAGTGGAAACAGTGGCTGACTTTATTTTGGGGGCTTCCAAATCATTGCAGATGGTGACAGCAGCCATGAAATAAAAAGATGCTACTCCTTGGAAGAAAACTTATGACCAACCTAGTTCATTCAGTTCAGTCACTCAGTCTTGTCTGACTCTTTACGACCACATGAATCACAGCACGCCAGGCCTCCCTGTCCATCACCATCTCCCGGAGTTCACTCAGACTCACATCCATCGAGTCCGTGATGCCATCCAGCCATCTCATCCTGGGTTGTCCCCTTTTCCTCCTGCCCCCAATCCCTCCCAGCATCAGAGTCTTTCCAATGAGTCAACTCTTCACATGAGGTGGCCAAAGTACTGGAGTTTCAACTTTAGCATAATTCCTTCCGAAGGAATCCCAGGGCTGATCTCCTTCAGAATGGACTGGTTGGATCCCCTTGTAGTCAAAGGGACTCTCAAGGGTCTTCTCCAACACCACAGTTCAAAAGCATCAATTCTTCGGTGCTCAGCTTTCTTCACAGTCCAACTCTCACATCAACACATGACCACAGGAAAAACCATAGCCTTGACTAGATGGACCTTTGTTGGAAAAGTAATGTCTCTGGTTTGAATATGCTATCCAGGTTAGTCATAACTTTTCCTCCAAGGAGTAAGCATCTTTTAATTTCATGGATGCAGGCACCATCTGCAGTGATTTTGGAGCCCCCCAAAATAAAGTCTGACACTGTTTCCACTGTGTCCCCATCTATATCCCATGAAGTGATGGGACCAGATGCCATGATCTTCATTTTCGGAATGTTGAGCTTTAGGCCAACTTTTTCACTCTCCACTTTCACTTTCATCAAGGGGCTTTTAGTTCCTCTTCACTTTCTGCCATAAGGGTGGTGTCATCTGCATATCTGAGGTTATTGATATTTCTCCCAGCAGTCTTGATTCCAGCCTGTGCTTCATCCAGCCCAGCGTTTCTCATGATGTACTCTCATGATGTAAGCAGGGTGACAATATACAGCCTTGACATACTCTTTTTCCTATTTGGAACCAGTCTGTTGTTCCATGTCCAGTTCTAACCGTTGCTTCCTGTCCTGCATATAGGTTTCTCAAGAGGCAGGTCAGGTGGTCTGGTATGCCCATCTCTTTCAGAATTTTCCACAGTTTATTGTAATCCACACAGTCAAAGGCTTTGGCATAGTCAATAAAGCAGAAATAGATGTTTTTCTGGAACTCTCTTGCTTTTTCCATTATCCAGCAGATGTTGGCAATTTGATCTCTGGTTCCTCTGACTTTTCTAAAACCAGCTGGAACATCAGGAAGTTAACGGTTCACATATTGCTGAAGCCTGTTTTGGAGAATTTTGAGAATTACTTTACTAGTGTGTGAGATGAGTGCAATTGTGCAGTAGCTTGAGCATTCTTTGGCATTGCCTTTCTTTGGGATTGGAATGAAAACTGACCTTTTCCAGTCCTGTGGCCACTGCTGACTTTTCCAAATTTGCTGACATATTGAGTGCAGCATTTTCACAACATCATCTTTCAGGATTTGAAATAGCTCTACTGGAATTCCATCACCTCCAATTACTTTGTTCGTGGTGATGCTTTCTAAGGCCCACTTGACTTCACATTCCAGGATGTCTGGCTCTGGGTGAGTGATCACACCATCCTGATTATCTTGGTCTTGAACATCCTTTTTGTATAGTTCTTCTGTGTATTCTTGCCACCTCTTCTTAATATCTTCTGCTTCTGTTAGGTCCATACCATTTCTGTCCTTTATCAAGCACATCTTTGGGTGAAATATTCCCTGGGTATCTCTAAATTTATTGAAGAGATCTCTAGTCTTTCCCATTCTGTTGTTGTCCTCTATTTCTTTATATCGATCGCTGAGGAAGGCTTCTTATCTCTCCTTGCTATTCCTTGGAACTCTGCATTCAGATGCTTTTATCTTTCCTTTCCTCCTTTGCTTTTTGCTTCTCTTCTTTTCACAGCTATTTGTAAGGCTTCCCAGACAGCCATTTTGCTTTTTTGCATTTCTTTTCCATGGGGATGATCTTGATCCCTGTTTCATGTACAATATCACAAATCTCTGTCCATAGTTCATCAGGCACTCTATCTATCAGATCTAGTCCCTTAAATCTATTTCTCACTTCCACTGTATAATCATATGGGATTTGATTTAGGTCATACCTGAATGGTCTAGTGGTTTTCCCTACTTTCTTCAATTTAAGTCTGAATTTGGCAATAAGGAGTTCATGATATGAGCCACAGTCAGCTCCCGGTCTTGTTTTTGTTGACTGTATAGAGCTTCTCCATCTTTGGCTGCAAAGAATATAATCAATCTGATTTTGGTGTTCACCATCTGGTGATGTCCATGTGTAGAGTCTTCTCTTGTGTTCTTTGAAGAGGGTGTTTGCTATGACCAGTGCATTTTCTTGGCAAAACTCTATTAGTCTTTTCCAAGGCCAAATTTGCCTGTTACTCCAGGTGTTTCTTGACTTCCTACTTTTGCATTCCAGTCCCCTATAATGAAAAAGACATCTTTTGGGGGTGTTAATTCTAAAAGGTCTTAGTCTAATCACACTAAGACCACAGCCTTGTCTAACTCAATGAAACTAAGCCATGCCCTTGGGCCACCCAAGACGGGCAGTCATGGTGGAGAGGTCTGACAGAACGTGGTCCACTGGAGAAGGCAAACCACTTCAGTTTTCTTGCCTTGAGAACCCCATGAACAGTATGAAAAGGAAAATGATAGGATACTGAAAGAGGAACTCCCCAGGTCAGTAGGTGCCCAATATGCTACTGGAGATCAGGGGAGAAATAACTCCAGAAAGAATGAAGGGATGGAGCCAATGCAAAAACAATACCCAGTTGTGGATGTGACTGGTGATTGAAGCAAGGTCCAATGTTGTAAAGAGCAATATTGCATAGGAACCTGGAATGTTAGGTCAATGAATCAAGGCAAATTGGAAGTTGTCAGACAAGAAATGGTAAGAGTGAACGTCGACATTCTAGGAATCAGCGAACTAAAGTGGACTGGAATGGGTGAATTTAACTCAGATGACCATTATATCTACTACTACGAGCAGGAATCCCTTAGAAGAAATGGAGTAACCATCATGGTCAACAAAAGAGTCCGAAATGCAGTACTTGGATGCAATCTCAAAAACAATGGAATGATCTCTGTTCATTTCCAAGGCAAACCATTCAATATCACAGTAATTATCCAAGTCTGTGCCCCAACCAGTAACACTGAAGAAGCTGACGTTGAATGGTTCTAAGAAGAGCTGCAAGACCAACCTAGAGAGCATATTAAAAAGCAGAGACATTACTTTGCGAACAATGGTCCATCTAGTCAAGGCTATGGTTTTTCCAGTATTCGTGAATGGATGTGAGAGTTGGACTATAAAGAAAGCTGAGTGCTGAAGAATTGATGTTTTTGAACTGTGGTTTTGGAGAAGACTCTTTTGAGAGTCTCTTGGACTGCAAGGAGATCCACCCAGTCCATCCTAAAGGAAATCAGTCCTGGGTGTTCATTGGAAGGACTGATTATGAAGCTGAAACTTCAATACTTTGGCCACCTGATACAAAGAGCTGACTCATTTGAAAAGACCCTGATGCTGGGAATGATTGAAGGCATGAGTAAAAAGTGATGACAGAGAATGAGATGGTTGGATGGCATTACCAACTCGATAGACCTGAGTTTGAGCAAGCTTCAAGAGTTGATAAAGGACAGGGAAGATTGGTGTGCTACAGTCTGTGGGGTCCCTAAGAGTCAGATATGACTGAGCGACAGAACTGATATGCAACTTCATCTATTTTAAGTAGTTAGATGTCATCTCTAATACTTTTTTCCATATAAGGCCAATTATAGTTTATAGCTCTGTATGTATTATATAATGGGACCTTCTCCAGTGCATCAGCAGTAAAGAATCCTCTTGCAATGCAGGAGACTCAGGTTCGATCCCTGGTTTGGGAAGATCCCCTGGAGGAGGGCACAGCAACCCACTCCAGTATTCTTGCTTGGAGAATTCCATGGACTGAGGAGCCTAGTGGGCTACAGGCCATAGGACTGCAAAGAGTCAGACGCAACCAAAGCGACTGAGCACACACCCACTATATAATGGAGAAATAGAACATAGTGTTTCATTTAGTAAGTTGTCCATATATTTAGTTTATTACGAGGAGCAAATGTCTTAAAGCTCTTTTTGCAGTTATATTTCCCTCTAAATGTTACTTGCTACTCTTTACTGAAAAGGTCATAGTATAGTTAAGTCTTATTTGCTAGCATCTGGGAGTAGTAATTCTCAGATACGAAAAGTGGGCATGGGAAGAAAAAAAGGTAAAGAAATCAACCTTTATCCTCCATATGAAGGAAAAAAAAAAAACATTTTATAAACTCAAAAATTTCTACAGAGTCCTTAAAATGACTTCCAAAGAAACACAAGTCCTTTTTCAAAAGTTAGTTTGAAGATAAGACAGATTTCTCTGAAGTTGTGAATAATTAACCACTACCTAGAGGAGCTATTTTTCCTCGAATAAAATTGTCAAAATCTCAGCCAGTTTATGTGTAAAATCTCTGTCAATGGCTTGTAATCAGTTTTGTAGCCTACAACAAGGCTTTTAGCAAGCACAATTTGGACAGGAAGTAGAAATGTTAAAAAGTGAAATGCAGAAGTTCTTTATATTAGAACCAAAGGGGAAAGGAAAGCTTCTAGGGAAAAGAAAAAAAGACACAGTTGCAGAAAATATGAATGGCAACAAATAAATTGTCTTAAAAGTGTTAAAAACAGATTTTCTACCTTGACATTGATACTAAATTCTAAAACACTTCTTAGTTCTTAAGGAAAATGTCATCAAGCCTCACTCAATTTTCTGTACAAAATAAGAGACGAGTGGAGAGAAAAGACTGAGGTGAAGTTCAATTGAATAAGGAGCCTGATACACTTTTGTTTTTTATTTACCATGTTATATATGCTATTCTTTGGGAATTTACATTTTTACACTACATTATGTTTAATACAAGTACGTTTCTCCCTGGGTTTTCTGGATTGATGTGCTTGAAAGCAGTGAGAACCCAATTGTGTTAAATAAATACGTTTCATGTATGTCTATGGATCTGAGTAGGGAAACAAAGTGACTCGGCTAGCACAAAAGAGATAACATTTAGTTACTAGTCTGTAGCTCAACATGTCCAATTAAAGGGATTATCATTCAAGCAAAGCAGCTAGCATTTTGTTTAACCAGCATTAAGGGAGCTCCTGTTCCGTCCCTCAGAGGAAAACAACCACAAATTTCACAGCCATAGCTGCCCTTTGAACTTTACTGTTAACAAGCTAATGCATGTCCCATTTCTTGGAAGTTATTCTAGAAGTTACCTGCTTTATCTTCCCTACATGTAAAAAAAAAACATTGTGCAGAGTATTTTCTGGTACCTAATTGCCTAACTATGCTGTGTTTCATTCATATAGCTTAGCATGGGATTCAGTTGGTGTTAGTTAATACTAAAAATATAAAATACCCCAAATTGCCAAACTATATATAGTGATAGTGAATGCTGGTTGCTCAGTTGTGTCCAACTCTGCAAATCCACGGACTGCAGCCTACCAGGCTGTCTGCCCATGGAATACTTCAGGCCAGAATATAACACTTCAGGGATCAAACCCGGGTCTGCCGCATTTCAGGCAGATTCTTTACCGTCGATGGCAATTTTAAGGAAAAAATGACAAAATGAGGAAACCATAATATGCACTGAGTTAAAAATCCTGCCTTTCATATATTTCAACTTTTATCTATCATTACTTAATTTAGATCAGATAATCTCCTAATGAGGTGCAAAATGAAAATTTACCCCAAATCTTTAACTAGGCTTCAACAATTCTGTGCTCTAGTCTTTCACCTCAGCACCTCACCTCTCAGTGTCTAGGTAGAAAAGCTGAAAACCTAAACATTCCAGTTTAATTATTTGCTCTCCCAAACTGACTTGCTGATGAAGGCTTATGTAAAATAAGGCATTTATCTGTGACCTTATCGTTTCCATTTAGCTGTAAAGTGGTTAAGGCTTTCTTATCTTTTTGATGAAGGGTTGTTGCTTCTCCTTTATGGAGTTCCTGCTACTACCAACAGAAGAAGGCAAGAGATACTTACAAGTTATGTATAATTTAGGAGAGATTTATTCCCTTAGCCATCTTCTAGTCATTCACACCTCCCTCATTTGGAGCTCATTGCTCACAGCCTTTACTAATTACTTTGTACAAAATTGCTAAAGGTAATAACTTAATGAACCCAGCCACTCTTAGCTGCTTAACAGGAGCTTTGGCTTCATCTTTTTACACATATCTGAACACAATAGTTCAGAAGAATTTACATAAAATGATAAAGTATGTTACCTTGCCCAATTTGTCAAATTTAAAATCTACTTTGGGTATTTAAATTGTGTAAAACTAATTTATCTTTTCATAACTATTTATAGGCCATAGGAAATAAGTAATGCATTTTTAAATCACCTGCCTGAAATTCAATCTCTCAAGTAGCCTCTCTCTGGCCCTAAATATTATTAACCCATTCTCCTGTATCCATCAAATCTTCTGACTCTCCAACTCTCATTCTGATGCTAGAACTCACTGTAGAAGTGTATGTTGACTGTCAGATGAAGTCAATACGAGAATTTCTATCGGTGAGTTCTACTTCTTGCCAGTAAACTGCATAGCACTCTTACAGTCCTTTATTGAAAAAAGGTTCCAAAAGATCTATCTAGGTGCCTTTTCTGTTTACAAGGGTGGATCCTGCTTTCATTCAGGTGGCAGATCACACTCATATTCTGCATGTAACAATTCCCACTAGACTAAGGACAGTAGTTCTTGCCTTCCAAAGAGTGTCTGCCATCCAGAATTAGAAAAAAACTTTCACCAGAAAACAGTCTCTTAAGTAGTAGATGAAAGGAATATCCTATCATCTCCCTGATACCTTCTTCATTTAATTCATTTGTATGTCTCTCATAGTATCTAATGTAATACTTTATATGTAGAAGACATTGAAATACATGCAGGAATTAAAAAGTCACAGCAAACATTTTAACACTCAGAGTCAGCAATGGTGACACTTCCCATGATTTTTTTTTTTTTAAGTATGGTAAATAAAGATTGCCAACAGGTTCATGAAAATATGCTCAATATCATAAATCATCAGAGAAACACAAATACAATGAAGTATTGCCTCATATATGTCAGAATGATTATCATCAAAAAGAACACAAATAACAATTATTGGTGAGGATGGGAACACTTGTACACTGTTGGTAGGAAAGTAAATTGGTGCACTCACTGTGGAACAGTATGAAGGTCTCTCAAAAAACTGAAAATAGAACTACTATATGATCTAGCAATTCTACTCTTGGATATCTATTTGAAAAAAATAACAAAAACACTAGTTACTAAAGATAAATGCAGCCCAATGTTTATAGCAGCATTACTGACAACTGCCAAAATATGGAAGCAACCAAAGTGTCCATCAATACAGTTCAGTCACTCAGTCATGTCCAACTTTTTACGATCCCATGGACTGAAGCAAGCCAGGCTTCCCTGTCCATCACCAACTCTGGGAGCTTACTCAGACTCAAGTCCATTGAGTCAGTGATGCCACCCAAACATCTCATCCTCTGTGGTTCCCTTCTCCTCCTGCCTTCAATCTTTCCCAGCATCAAGGTCTTTCCAAATGAGTCAGCTCTTCAAATCAGGTAGCCAAAGTATTGGAGTCTCAGCTTCAGCATCAGCCCTTCCAATGAATATTCATGACTGATTTCTTTAGGATGGACTGGTTTATCTCCTTGCAGTTCAAAAGACTCTCAACAGTTTTCTCCAACACCACACTTCAAAAAAAATCAATTCTTCAGCATTCAGCTTTCTATACAGTCCAAATCTCTCATTTATATATGAATATTGGAAAGCCCATAACTTTGACTAGATGGACCTTTGTTGGCAAAGTAATGCCTCTACTTTTTAACATGCTGTCTAAGTTGGTCATAGCTTTTCTTCTAAGGAGAAAGCATCTTTTAATTTCATAGCTGAAGTCATCTTCTGCAGTGATTTTGGAGCCCAAAAACATAAAGTATCTTACGGTTTCCATTGTTTCTCCATCTATTTGCCATGAAGCGATGGGACCAGATGCCATGATCTTAGTTTTTAGAAAGTTGAGTTTTAAGTCAGGTTTCTCACTCTCTTTCACTTTGATTAAGAGGCTCCTTAGTTCTTCACTTTCTGCCATAAAGGCGGTGTCATCTGCATGCCTGAGGTTATTGATATTTCTCCTGGCAATCTTGATTCCAGCTTGTGCTTCATTCAGTCCAGCATTCCGCATGATGTACTCTGCATATAAGTTAAATAAGCAGGGTGACAATATACAGCCTTGACATACTCCTTTCCCAATTTTGAACCAGTCTGCTGTTTCATGTCCAGTTCTCACTGTTGCTTCTTGACTTACATATAGATATCTCAGGAGGCAGGTCAGGTGGTCTCATATTCCCATCTCTTGAAGAATTTTCCACAGTTTGTTGTGATCCACACAAATACAGCCTTGACATACTCCTTTCCCAATTTTGAACCAGTCTGCTGTTTCATGTCCAGTTCTCACTGTTGCTTCTTGACTTACATATAGATATCTCAGGAGGCAGGTCAGGTGGTCTCATATTCCCATCTCTTGAAGAATTTTCCACAGTTTGTTGTGATCCACATAATCAAAGAGTTTGCCATAGCTGATAAAGCAGAAGTAGATGTTTTCTGGAACTCTCTTGCTTTTTCGATAACCAACGGATGTTGGCAATTTGATCTCTGGTTCCTCTGCCTTTTCTAAATCCAGCTTGAACATCTGGAAGTTCACAGTTCATGTACTGTTGAAGTCTGGTTTGGAGAATTTTGAGCATTACTTTATTAGCGTGTGAGATGAGTGCAATTGTGCCGTAGTTTGAACATTCTTTGACTCTGCCTTTCTTTGGGATTGGAATGAATACTGGCCTTTTACAATTTTGTGGTCACTGCTGAGTTTTCCAAATTTGCTGGCATATTGAGTGCAGCACTTTTCCAGCATCAATTTTGAGGATTTGAAATAGCACAAAAGGAATTCCATTACCTCCACTAACTTTGTTCATAGTGATGCTTCCTAAGGCCCACTTGACTTCACATTCCAGGATGTCTGGCTCTAGGTGAGTGATCACACCACTGTGGTTATCTGGGTCATGAAGATGGTTTTTGTATAGTTCTTCTGAGTATTCTTGCCACCTCTTCTTAATATCTTCTGCTTCTGTTAGGTTCATACCATTTCTGTCCTTTATTGTGCCCATCTTTGCATGAGATGTCCCCTTGCTATCTCTAAGTTTCTTGAAGAGATCTCTAGTCTTTCTAATTCTATTTTTTCCACTATTTCTTTGCAGTGATCACTGAGGAAGGCTTTCTTATCTCTTCTTGTTATTGTTTGGAATTCTGCATTCGAATGGGTATATTTGCCTTTTCCTTTGCCTTTCATGTCTCTTCTTTTCTCAGATATTTGTAAGGCCTCCTCAGACAGCCATTTTGCCTTTTTGCATGTCTTTTTCTTGGGGTGGTCTTGATTACTGCTTCTTGTACAATGTCCTGAACCTCCATCCATAGTTTTCAGGCACCCTATCTATCAGATCTAGTCCCTTAAATCTATTTCTCACTTCTACTGTATAATCGTAAGGGATTTGATTTGGGTCATACCTGAATGATCTAGTGGTTTTCCCTAGTTTCTTCAATTTAAGTCTGTATTTGGCAATAAAGAGTTCATGATGTGAGCCACAGTTAACTCCCAGTCTTGTTTTTGCTGACTGTATAGAGTTTCTCCGTCTTTGGCTGCAAAGAATATAATCAATCTTTTCAGTATTGACCATATGGTGAAGACCATCTAGTAAGAACCCCATGAACAGTATGAAAAGGCAAAATGATAGGACACAGAAAGATGAACTCCCCAGGTCAGTAGGTGCCCAATAAGCTACCAGAGAAGATTGAAGAAATAACTCCAGAAAGAATGAAGAGATGGAGCCAAAGCAAAAGCAAAACCCAGTTGTGGATGTGACTGGTGATAGTAGTAAATTTCCGATGCTGTAAAGAACAATATTGCATAGGAACCTGGAATGTTAGGTCCATGAATCAAGGTAAACTGAAAGTGGTCAAACAGGAGATGGCAAGAGTGAACGTCAACATTTTAGGAATCAACGAACATGGACTGGAATGGGTGAATTTAGCTCAGATGACCATTATATCTACTACTGTGGGCAAGAATCCCTTAGTAGAAATGGACAGACATCATAGTCAACAAGAGTCTGAAATGCAGTACTTGGATGCAATCTCAAAAACAACAGAATGATCTCTGTTCATTTCCAAGGCAAACCATTCAATATCACGGTACTCCAGGCCTATGCCCCAACCAGTAATGCTGAAAAGCATTAGTTGAATGGTTCTATGAAGACCTACAAGACCTTCTAGAACTAACACCCCCAAAATATGTCCTTTTCATTATAGGGGACTGAATGCAAAAGTAGGAAGTCAAGAGATACCTGGAGTAACAGGTAAGTTTGGCCTTGGAGTACAAAATGAAGCAGGGAAAGGCTAACAGAATTTTGCCAAGAGAACGCACTGGTCATAGTAAACACTCTCTTCCAATACCACTAATGCTGTATTGAGAGAAGACTCCACTAATGGACATCACAGATGGTCCATCAGTAGATGAATGGATAAAAATGATGTGGAACATATGTATGCTCTGGTATTAAGTCATGTCAGACTTATTCTGACCCATGGACTGTTGCCCACCAGGCTCCACTATCCATGGGATTTTCCAGGGAAGAATACTGCAGTGTGTTGCTATTTCCCTCCCCAGGGTATCTTCCTGCCCAGGGATGGAATTGGCATTTCCTGTATTAGCAGATAGATTCTTTTCACTGAGCTATCTGGAAAGCCCATATATGTATGTGTGTGTAGCCATACACCACATGCACACAAACACACACACAGACACACACATATCTATATTAACATAATGGGATACTACTCAGTCATTAAAAAGAATGAAAATTTGCCATTTGCAGTAACATGTATGAATCTGCCAGGCATTATGCTAAGTGAAGTAAGTTAGATAGAGAAAGACATATTGTATGATATCACATATATATGTGGAATTTAAAAATACAACAAAGTAGTGAACATAACAAAAAAGCAGACTCCCAGATATACAGAACAAACTAGGTGTTACCAGTGGTGGAAAGTGGAGGAATCAAAATAGGGGTGTGTGAGTGGGTGGTACAAATTATTGGGTATAAGATAGGCTCGTTTGTATTGTACAATGTAAGGGATATAACCAATATTTTGTGATAACTGTAAATTGAAAGTAACCTATAAAAATTGCATAAAATTTTGTTTTATTTTTTAAAAATTATGATAAAAAAGTAAAAGAAAACAATTCAATAGGTGAAAAAACTAAGTATTTTGATGAAAAAACTGTGATAGTGAAATATTATCTTTATTGAAGTATTTTATAAAGTTTCTTGTTATTTTCAAAGCACATGCACATGTAAAACAAGTATCCTTCAGGGAAAAAAAAGCTTTATGCACTACTTCTATTGACCTGTGTGTCCTGCTTGTTCTTGAAAACACACACACACACACACACACACACATACACACACACACACACACACACATTCATGCATGCTCATAAGTTAAAGCCCATAGATCACAAATGCCATTGAGGTCACCACAGATTATAGATGCAGCCAGAATCTCTGGCTCCTTTGCTGCCTTATCATGAAGAAAAATAGTGTTTTTAAATTTTCTTAATGAAGTTACATTTATCATTTTTCTGGTCCCTTTTTTTCTGTTCTCAATACAATCCTGTCATCTTTAGAGTTGACGTCAATGAACTCAAATTTTTCTTAAGTCAGACTCCTACTAAGTGAGATGAATGAAATCAATATTCTTTTCTTTACAGGTGAAATGAGTTTAGTAACATATGTATTGCTGTACCTTCCTCTCCTTTTTTCTCCTTTGTATGGTTATCCATCAACCTATCGCTCTCGGCACCTGAATGAACACGTCCTAACATGAGATTTCAAGCAACAAGTCTTCCAAAATGTAATGAAATATCTCAGTCTTTGTTCTTAAAATCCACCCCTAGATCTGTGTTCTTTGCTCCTTCACAAGAATTTATTTCTCTTATTTTTACAGGATTTTCAGTATTCACAAGCAATTAGACAGGTCCTTGAGTTCATGAAATATCTGATCTCTACACACAAAAGCCTAAGTGCTGTTCAATTCCAAAGGCTGACTGAAAACCCAGAAGCACTTTCAGAAAGGAAATTTCATATTCAAGGCCACCATGAAGCATGGTTTCATTCTGTTTCATGAAGCATCTGTTTGCCATTATTCATGAGGCTTCTATTAATTCAAGAATTTCCTTTGCAGTAGTCCTTCTTATTAGGAAAAAGGAACTTTATCAAATTGCTTGATAATATATTTGTAAATTATAAAATACTGTGTGATTTTTAAAATTTTCAGTTCTTTAAATCATTATTATTGACCTATTACAATTCTGCATCCTAATTACATCATGTTTTATCATATAATGATTTAAACAGGTGATAAAAGAAGAATTAAGTAAAGAAAATATTAATTCATGCTGATTAAGGGATAAAAGTCTTTTTTTCATGTACTTATATTTTTCACAGTTTTGAATACTGATAACGTTAATTTATATTATTTAGCATTTGTCATAAAGATAATAAGAAAATAATTATAAGCTAGAAATTTATTACACACTAAACAGATGTATTTGGACTAAGGAATAAAAAGAAGTATTGAAATAAAGAGTGGGAATGTTTTGGATCTTAGTAAATTTGGGGAGACATTAAGGACATCAAAGTAGACAAGGAGACAGCAACTAGAAAGTCTCTAAACTACTGCTACCATATAGGTGGGATGAGGCAGGAACACAAGCGACTTTTAGGCAAATGGAGGGGAGGTCCCAGCTGAGACAGAACTTAGCTGGCACCATTACCTGTTACAATTCACTCCCCTAACCCATGCCTACCCTGGTTCTAATAACCATATTATATGTAAAAAGCAATAAGCAAAGGAAGTAAACAGTAAACGGCAAGTATCTAATGAAGTTCTTACTGACTTAGAAGTGTGGGGAATGAATTCTTGACTGTCTCAGGCCTTTGCTATCTTTCAATGTAGTCAACACAGGCAAATCTCTGTTGATACGTGTTGCTTCATCAGTTATTTACTACTGAATGGGAGGAAAAAAAAAAAAAAAGAACCGTGAAATGGCTAGCTCATTTTCCAGGTTTGGTGGTTCCTATAAATTGACACAACTGAGTGGATTACAGGCATACATGGAGATATTGTAGGTTTAGTCCAGAGCCCCACAGTCAAGTGACTATCACAATAAAGCACGTAACATTTTTTTGGTTTCTAGTTCATATTAAAGATACGTTTTCCAAATTTGCTGGCATATTGAGTGCAGCACTTTCACAGCATCATCTTTCAGGATTTGAAATAGCTCTACTAGAATTCCATCACTTCCACTAACTTTGTTCGTGGTGATGCTTTCTAAGGCCCACTTGACTTCACATTCCAGGATGTCTGGCTCTAGGTGAGTGATCACACCATCGTGATTATCTTGGTCATGAAGATCTTTTTTGTACAGTTCTTCTGTGTATTCTTGCCACCTTTTCTTAATATCTTCTGCTTCTCTTAGCTCCATACCATTTCTGTCCTTTATCGAGCCCATCTTTGCATGAAGTGTACCCTTGGTATCTCTAATTTTTTGAAGAGATCTCTAGTCTTTCCCATTCTGTTGTTTGCCTCTATTTCTTTTCACTGATCACTGAGGAAGGCTTTCGTATCTCTTCTTGCTATTCTTTGGAACTCTGCATTCAGATGCTTATATCTTTCCTTTTCTCCTTTGCTTTTTGCTTCTCTTCTTTTCACAGCTTTTTGTAAGGCCTCCCCAGAGAGCCATTTTGCTTTTTTGCATTTCTTTTCCATGGGGATGGTCTTGATCCCTGTCCCTTGTACAATATCACAAACCTCTGTCCATAGTTCATCAGGCACTCTATCTATCAGATCTAGTCCCTTAAATCTATTTCTCACTCCCACTGTATAATCATATGGGATTTAATTTAGGTCATAACTGAACGGTCTAGTGGTTTTCCCTACTTTCTTCAATTTAAGTCTGAATTTGGCAATAAGGAATTCACGATCTGAGCCACAGTCAGCTCCTGGTCTTGTTTCTGTTGACCGTATAGAGCTTCTCCATCTTTGGCTGCAAAGAATATAATCAATCTGATTTCGGAGTTGACCATCTGGTCATGTCCATGTGTAGAGTCTTCTCTTGTGTTGTTGGTAGAGTGTTTGCTATGACCAGTGCATTATCTTGGCAAAACTCTATTAGTCTTTGCCCTGCTTCATTCTGCATTCCAAGGCCAAATTTGCCTGTTACTCCAGGTGTTTCTTGACTTCCTACTTTTGCATTCCAGTCCCCTATAATGAAAAGGACACCACCTTTTTTGGGTGTTCTAAAAGGTCTTGTAGGTCTTCATAGAACCGTTCAACTTCAGCTTCTTCAGCATTACTGGTTGGGGCATAGACTTGGATTACTGTGATAGTGAACGGTTTGCCTTGGAAATGAACAGAGATCATTCTGTTGTTTTTGAGATTGCATCGAAGTACTGCATTTCAGACTCTTTTGTTGACCATGATGGTTACTCCATTTCTTCTAAGGGATTCCTGTCCACAGTAGTAGATAAAATGGTCATCTGAGTTAAATTCACCCATTCTAGTCCATTTCAGTTCGCTGACTCCTAGAACGTCAACGTTCACTCTTTCCATCTCCTATTTGACCACTTCCAATTTGCCTTGATAATGGACCTGACATTCCAGGTTCCTATGCAATACTGCTCTTTACAGCATCAGACCTTGCTTCTATCACCAGTCAAATCCACAACTGGGTATTGGTTTTGCTTTGGCTCCATCCCTTCATTCTTTCTGGAGTTATTTTGGAAAACTCAGCAGTGGCCACGGGACTGGAAAAGGTCAGTTTTCATTCCAATCCCAAAGAAACGCAATGCCAAAGAATGCTAAAACTACCGAACAATTGCACTCATCTCACATGCTAGTAAAGTAATGCTCAGAATTCTCCAAGCCAGGCTTCAGCAATATGTGAACCGTGAACTCCCTGATGTTCAAGCTGGTTTTAGAAAAGGCAGAGGGACCAGAGATCAACTTGCCAACATCTGCTGGATCATTGAAAAAGCAAGAAAATTCCAGAAAAACATCTATTTCTGCTTTATTGGCTATGCCAAAGCTTTGACTGTGTGGATCACAACAAACTGGAAAATTCTGAAAGAGATGGGCATACCAGACCACCTGACCTGCCTCTTGAGAAACCGATGTGCAGGTCAGGAAGCAACAGTTAGAACTGGACATGGAACAACAGACTGGTTTCAAACAGTAAAAGGAGTACGTCAAGGCTGTATATTGTCACCCTGCTTATTTAACTTATATGCAGAGTACATCATGAGAAACGCTGGGTTGGAAGAAACACAAGCTGGAATCAAGATTGCTGGGAGAAATATCAATAACCTCAGATATGCAGATGACACCATCCTTATGGCAGAAAGTGAAGAGGAACTAAAAAGCCTCTTGATGAAAATGAAAGAGGAGAGCAAAATGTTGGCTTAAAGCTCAACATTCAGAAAATGAAGATCATGGCATCCGGTCCCATCACTCCATGGGAAATAGATGGAAACAGTGTCAGACTTTATTTTTGGGGGCTCCAAAATCACTGCAGATGATGATTGCAGCCATGAAATTAAAAGACGCTTACTCCTTGGAAGAAAAGTTATGACCAACCTAGATAGTATATTCAAAAGCAGAGACATTACTTTGCCGACTAAGGTCTGTCTAGTCAAGGCTATGGTTTTTCCAGGGGTCATGTATGGATGTGAGAGTTGGACTGTGAAGAAGCTGAGTGCCGAAGAATTGATGCTTTTGAAGTGTGGTGTTGGAGAAGACTCTTGAGAGTCCCTTGGACTGCAAGGAGATCCAATCAGTCCATTCTGAAGGAGATCAGCCCTGGGATTTCTTTGGAGGGATTGATGCTAAAGCTGAAACTCCAATACTTTGGCTACCTCATGCGAAGAGTTGACTCACTGGAAAAGACTCTGATGCTGGGAGGGATTGGGGGGCAGAAGCAGAAGGGGACGAGAGAGGATGAGATGGCTGGATGGCATCACTGACTCGATGCACGTGAGTCTGAGTGAACTCCAGGAGCTGGTGATGGACAGGGAGGCCTGGCGTGCTGCGATTCATGGGGTCACAAAGAGTCGGACGTGACTGAGCAGCTGAACTGAACTGAACTGATAGATTCCTGAGGATGTGCACTGTTATTGTCTCACCAACTGTTCCCATGTGGAACTTGGGGATACCTGAGAACTCATAGCTCCATGAAAAGTTATCTCTCACTTCTCATTTTATTTTAAACAACTTCTTAAAGTTTTATAGCTCTTCCCCTGCCCCCCGCCCAAAAAAAAGCCACCACAGTCTCTTACTATGATTATTGGTATCTTCTTGTTATACATCCAAATGTATAACATTTGGGACAATGATGCAATTAGCAAACTAAGAATTGAGATCTTCTCAGACTGTGAATCCTGCAATGCAGGATCCCAGGGTGAGGAAGATCCCCTGGAGGAGGAAATGGCAACCCACTCCAGTAATCTTGCCTGGAGAATTCCATGGACAGAGGAGGCTGGCAGGCTACAGTCCATGGGGTTGCAAAGAGTCAGGCATGATTGAGCAACTATCAGACTGTGAAAAGCCTTATATTAAATCCGGAATACAACTAGATTAACTTTATTATAATAGAGTTTGGAGGGGAGTTAAACACAATACTTTTGAACTAATGACATTATCATGAAGAAAATTCTACTTTTATTAAAATAGTAGAGATAAAGACCAATGAATTAAATTTATATTCCATTCTAGCAATCTGAAATAGTCTACAATATTTATTTGTCACTTTTCCCATATAGTAGAATCCTCCTTACCTTTAGCTCAGCTTTATACCAGATATAATTAGATTCCAATTCTTGCTCATTTTTTCTACAGACCAGATATAATAAAGACCAGTGTGGGTTAGATCTTATGCATGATTTCACAGCAATTGTTAAACGAATTCTATCTTTTGGGGGGGATTTAATAATTCAACAATTATTTCTTTAAATTATCAACCCGAGGGTACCAACAAATTGTGCAGGAAAAAAAGAAAGAATCTATATTAGTTCTCTGAATTAAGCCTTCCAGCTATTCCAGGATCAAAATGGAAGAAAGAGAACTTGAATTCTTCCCACTACTGACTTCATCCTGCTGCCTTGTTACAGTAATATCTCTGCTTGGCTCATCAAAAGAATTCTTGCTTCCTTGGTGTGTATGCCTAGAAGTGGGATTGCTGGGTCATAAGGTAGTTCTATATCTATATCATGTAAGAAACGAATTGCCAGTCTATGTTTGATGCAGGATACAGGATGCTTGGGGCTGATACACAGGGATGATCCAGAGAGATGACATGGGGTGGGAGGTGGGAGGGGGGTTCATGTTTGGGAACTCATGTACACCCGTGGTGGATTTATGTCAATATATGGCAAAACCAATACAGTATTATAAAGTAAAAATAAAAATTTTTTAAAAAGAATTCTTGCAAAAAGAATTCAGCTGGACAACTTCTCCACTCTTTCTGCTATCAATCAATTATATCTGTACCCACTCATTCTTACTAAACCTAAAGACCTCCTTCAACCTGGGGGCAGGAAGCAGGGTACCAATGATAGCTGTGAATATCAGATAAATCCTCAGGGCAGGTATAATATAGGAAGCACAACAGAAGCACTTACTGTTGGTCTACTGTTTACCCAAATGAAAAGAGAACAGATTGGAATATGAGGACCTTTCTAGATGCTAGAAAATTATTTACATGAATAACGGAAGCACTCCATACATCCTTACATAGTTTTGATTCTTCTCCAAAATCAGGTATATATAGGCAGAGATTTTTAGCCTTTTAGAGAGAAAAACTGAACTGTGTTATAGTTATTTATTATATAGCATCCATTAACCTGAATTTTATGAAATATTTATGAAAATATTTATGAAGAATATAGAATGGCTATTTTTTTAATCAGTATCCATGTTGCTTCACTCTTATTTTCTCTCTTCTCTAGCTATTTCACCTCAGTCCCCATCATCATATCTTTGTCTGCTACTTCAAGTCTAAATCCCAGATTGCATCTATGACTATTTTTTCATTATATACTCTTTCCCTAGGTAACCTCATCTACTCCTTTATTAAAGTGTTATTACCTTCTAAAATACTATAACCAATTAACAAATATCCTCTACTCTGAATCTTGTCTAAACTCCCAACTCATATCAGTTCAGTTCAGTTCAGTTCCTCAGTCGTGTCCGAATCTTTGTGACCCCATGAACCGCAGCATGCCAGGCCTCCCTGTCCATCACCAACTCCCGGAGTTCACCCAAACCCATGTCCATTGAGTCAGTGATCCCATCCAACCATCTCATCCTCTGTTGTCCCCTTCTCCTCCTGCCCTCAATCTTTCCCAGCATCAGGGTCTTTTCAAATGAGTCAGCTCTTCACATCAGGTGGCCAAAGTATTGCAGTTTCAGCGTCAACATCAGTCCTTCCAATGAATACCCAGGTCTGTTCTTTAGGATGGATGGGTTGGATCTCCTTGCAGTCCAAGGGACTCTCAAGAGTCTTCTCCAACATCACAGTTCAAAAGCGTCAATTCTTCAGAGCTCAGCTTTCTTTATAGTCCAACATATATCCACCTGTATACTTGGCAGCTTCATTTGAATGTCTCAACAATTTACCAGAACTTTAGCAGAAGAATGGTTATTTGTGTGTATCTCCCTAGGTCTACCTCAGAGGTGAACTGTCTATAGAGATATTGTATATGTCGACAACTTCCTGCAGCTCTGGGCCTAAGGAATTGTTTTGTTTTGTTTTGTTTCCCTTACAAAGGGTTTAACCACCAACCTTTAACGATTTTATCCAAACCATCAAGATAAATACTTCTGGATCATTCTCTTGATCCCTTCTGTTAATCTAGATACCAAATTTAAAAACTGGTTTCTGTTTTGATCTGTACCTTTGACTTTCACACATGCCTCCTATCAGCCCATTCCTTAAAAACATTCTGGCTTTCATGTATATCTTGCCCTGAAGAGAAAAGTTCTTAACCACATGGTAATCTTCACTAAAAAAAATCTATCAAAATTTTGAGAGCTCAAGTCTAAAGGTAGTGTTTAAAGTTCAATCAGAAACACTATGATTGCAAAAAATACTATGGTATCAAAATTACTAAACATTTTTACCATGACTATCAGAAGAAGTTCGTTCTTGCCAATATTACTCCATATTTATATATTTATATTTATTTATTGGTAATATATCCAAAGAAACAGAGGAAAACAATAGAATGGGAAAGACTAGAGATCTCTTCAAGAAAAACAGAGACACCAAGGGAACATTTCATGCAAAGATGGGCTCAATAAAGGATAGAAATGGTATGGACCTAACAGAAGCAGAAGATATTAAGAAGAGGTGGCAAGAATACAAAGAAAAACTATACAAAAAAGACCTTCACAACCCAGATAAACAGGATGGTGTGATCACTCACCTAGAGCCAGACATTCTGGAATGCGAAGTCAAGTGGGCTTTAGGAAGCATCACTATGAACAAAGCTAGTGGAGGTGATGGAATTCCAGTTGAGCTATTTCAAATCCTAAAATGATGCTGTGAAAGTGCTGCACTCAATATGCCAGCAAATTTAGAAAACTCAGCAGTGGCCACAGAACTGGAAAAGGTCAATTTTCATTCCAATCCCAAAAAATGACAAGACCAAAGAATGCTCAAACTACCACACAATTGCACTCATCTCAGATGCTAGTAAAGTAATGCTGAAAATTCTCCAAGCCAGGCTTCAACAGTACATGAACTGTGAACTTAAAGATGTTCAAGCTGGATTTAGAAAAGGCAGTGGAACCAGAGATCAAATTGCCAACATTCATTGGATCATCAAAAAAGCAAGAGAGTTCAAGGAAAACATCTACTACTGCTTTATTGACTATGCTAAAGCCTTGGACTGTGTGGATCACAACAAACTGTGGAAAATTCATGAGATGGGAATACCAGACCATCTGATCTGCCTCTTGAGAAATCTGTATTCAGGTCAAGAAGCAACAGTGAGAACTGGACATAAAACAACAGACTGGTTCCAAATTGGGAAAGGAGTATGTCAAGGCTGTATATTGTCACCCTGCTTATTTAACTTATATGCAGACTACATCATGAGAAATGCCAGACTGAATGGAATACAAGCTGGAATCAAGGTTTCCGGGGAAAATATTAATAACCTCAGACATGCAGATGACACCACCCATATGGCAGAAAGTGAAGAAGACCTAAGGAGCCTCTTAATCAAAATGAAAGAGGAGAGTGAAAAAGTTGGCTTAAAACTCAACATTCAAAAAACTAAGATCACGGCATTCAGTCCCATCACTAATAGATAGGGAAACAATGGAAACAGTGGCAGACTTTATTCTGGGGGGGTCCAAAATCACTGCAGATGGTGACTGCAACCATGAAATTAAAAGATACTTGCTCCTTGGAAGAAAAGTTATGACCAACCTATAGAGCATATTAAAAAGCAGAGACATTACTTTGCCAACAAACGTCCATCTAGTCAGTTCAGTTCAGTTCATTTGCTTAGTCGTGTCCAACTCTTTGCGACCCCATGAATCACAGCAAGCCAGGTCTCCCTGTCCATCACCAACTCCCAGAGTCCACCCAAACCCATGTCCAACGAGTCGACAATGCCATCCAACCATCTCATCCTCTGCCGTCCCCTTCTCCTCCTGCCCTCAATCTTTCCCAACATCAGGGTCTTTTCCAGTGAGTCAGCTCTTTGCAACCAGTGGCCAAAGTATTGGAATTTCAGCTTCAACATCTGTCCTTCCAATGAACACCTAGGACTGATCTCCTTTAGGATGGACTGGTTGGATCTCCTTGCATTCCAAGGGACTCTCAAGAGTCTTCTCCAACACCACAGTTCAAAAGCATCAATTCTTTGGTGCTCAGCTTTCTTTATAGTCTAACTCTCACATCCATACATGACCACTGGAAAAACCATAGCCTTGTCTAGACAGAATGTGGCCCACTAGGGAAGGGAATGGCAAACCACTTCAGTATTCTTGCCTTGAGAACCTCATGAACAGTATGAAAAGACAAAAAGATAGGACACTGAAAGACGATCTCCCCAGGTCAGTAGGTGCCCAATATGCCACTGGAGATCAGTGGAGAAATAACTCTAGGAAAAATTAAGAGATGGAGCCAAAGAAAAAACAGTACCCAGTTGTAAATGGGACTGGTGATAGAAGCAAGATTCGATGCTGTAAAGAGCAATATTGCACAAGAACCTGGAATGTTAGGTCCATAAATCAAGGCAAATTGGAAGTGGTCAAACAGGAGATGACAAGAGTGAACATCGACATTCTAGGTATCAGTGAACTAACATGGACTGAATTGGGTGAATTTAACTCAGATGACCATTATATCTACTACTGTGGGCAAGAATCCCTTAGAAGAAATGGAGTAGCCATCATAGTCAACAAAAGATTCCAAAGTGCAGTACTTGGATGCAATCTCAAAAACAAAAGAATGATCTCTGTTCATTTCCAAGGCAAACCATTCAATATCATGGTAATTCAAGTCTATGCCCCGACCAGTAATGCTGAAGAAGCTGAACAGTTCTATGAAGAGGTACAAGACCTTTTAGAATTAACACCCCAAAAAGATGTCTTTTTTCATTATAGGGGACTGGAATGCAAAAGTAGGAAGTCAAGAAACACCTGGAGTAACAGGCAAATTTGGCCTTGGAATGCAGAATGAAGCAGGGTGAAGGCTAATAGCATTCTGCCAAGAGAATGCACTGGTCATAGCAAACACCCTCTACCAACAACACAAGAGAAGACTCTACACATGGACATGACCAGATGGTCAGCACCAAATTCAGATTGATTATATTCTTTGCAACCAAAGATGGAGAAGCTCTATACAGTCAGCAAAAACAAGACTGGGAGCTGACTGTGGCTTGGATCATGAACTCCTTATTGCCAAATTCAGACTGAAATTGAAGAAAGTGGAGAAAACCACTAGACCATTCAGGTATGACCTAAATCAAATCCCTTATGACTATACAGTGGAAGTGAGAAATAGATTTAATGGACTAGATCTGATAAACAGAGTGCCTGATGAAATATGGATGGAGGTTCATGACATTGTAGAGGAGACAGGTATCAAGATCATCCCCAAGAAAAAGAAATGCAAAAAAAAAAAGCAAAATGGCTGTCTGAGGAGGCCTTACAAATAGCTGTGAAAAGACAGGAAGTGAAAAGCAAAGGAGAAAAGGAACGATATACCCATTTGAATGCAGAGTTCCAAAGAATAGCAAGGAGAGATAAGAAAGCCTTCCTCATCATCTAGTCAAAGCTCTGCTTTTTCCAGTACTCATGTATGGATGGGAGAGTTGGACTATAAAGAAAGCCGAGCACTGAAGAATTGATGTTTTTGAACTGTGGTGTTGGAGAAGACTCTTGAGTTTCCCTTGGACTCAAAGAGATCCAACTAGTCAGTCCTAAAGGAAATCAGTCTGAATTCCTGAATTGGAAGGACTGATGCCGAAGCTGAAACTCCAATACTTTGGCCACCTGATGGGAAGAACTGACTCATCGGAAAAGACCCTGATGCTGGGAAAGATTGAAGCTGGGAGGAAAAGAGAATGACAGGATGAGATGGCTGGATAGCATCACTGCTGCAAAAGACATGAGTTTGAATAAGCTCTAGGAGTTGGTGATGGATTTGGAAGCCTTGCATGCTGCAGTCCATTGGGTCACGAGTCAGACACGACTGAGTGACTGAACTGAACTGAATATATACATGCATTAACGTATTTTATTCAGGAGATAAAAGCAAAAGATAAATATTTTAAAATATTTAAGAATAAATAACGGTATTTTCAAATAATTTTGTGTTTTTCTAGTTTCTTTACAATATAAAAGAACTTTGTTCTCAATAGAATTTTGTCTTTGATAATTTTCACTGATGCAATGCAATTGACTCTCTGCTTAATTATTTTTGAAAACTTAACATTTAATGACAGAGTGATGTGAATAACTGTTTCTATGCTCACATTATTTAATAATTGATTTTAACAGCTTCCATAGATGAGAAATATATCTTACAAATATACATAACATCAAATGGGAGAAGCTCTTCACATGCTTAGTTTATTGAATTATGGCATTCATTTTTCAAATGCATTTACAAATAATGCAATAGGATTTTTTGTCTAGTATTTATTCTATATTAACAAAAAACCTGAAACAAAACATCATTTCCCTTTGAGAGAAGAAAGAAAACAAAGCAATATCACCTATCTTATTTAACATTTTATTAGAGATCCTAATCAGTACAATAATATGAGAACAGCAAGAACAGCAAAAAGATGATGATTGGAAAGGAAAAAAAACACAGTTGTCACTATTCCTAAGTGATGTGATAAGTAGACAGAAAATTTAAGGTTATATCTTCAGTGTCCATCCTCCTAACTACCATGCTATCTATGTGGTGGTGGTTTAGCCACTAATTTGGGTCCAACTGTTTGTGACCCCATGGACTGTAGGCTCCTCTGTCCATGACTGAGTGACTGAACAGAACTGAACTGAAAACATTAGTGTCCACGAGACAGTGAAGTTTGAGGAAGGAGGATGACAAAAAATATGTATTTATTTCATTGACAAACATAGTTTCTGATTGCCAGAATGGCAAATAGCATTTATTAAAGGTATATTGGGCTTCCCAGGTGGCGCAGGTGGTAAATAACCCACCTGCCAAAGCAGAAGATATAAGAGACTCGAGTTCGATCCCTGGGTCGGAAAGATCCCCTGCAGGAGGGCATGGCAACACATTCCAGCATTCTTGCCTAGAGAATCCCAAGGACAGAGCAGCCTGGGTGGTTACAGTCCATGCGGTCACAAAGAGACGGTCAGGACTGAAGCAGTTTAACACACAAACACACACACACACATATATTACATGTTACCAGGAAGGCAAAGTGAAAATGTCATCAACAATATTATACCTTATAGTTCACATAAAGAAACAAAAGCATTTCATTTGGTTTAGTCTGATACGACTCAGGATTATCATTAATTCATTCTAAACCATGTAAATAATAAGCATCCTTTAGTCACCTTGCTAGGAACTAGGGACACAATAAGGAATAATATCATTCCATCCACATACAAGGAGTTGAAGAGAATGGTAAGTAAACAGGCAGTTACAGTATAGTGAGATGAGCGTCAATCGTAATTAAGAACAGTGTCCCCTAAGACACAAAACAAGGCACCAAACCCACGAAGGAGATGTTAGGAAAGTCAGACTTAAAAACCAGAGACATAATGAAGACAAAGAGGGATAAAAATGTGTTCCAAGCAGAGGAATAGGATATACAAAGACCAAAGGGAAAAAGAGACAGTTTGGCTAGCATGATTAAAGTAAATGATCTTCATGACGGAGTTGAAGACTTGACAGAAATGAAGACAAAAGACTTACGTTGGGGACAGATCCTAAAGAACCTATAAATGCCCTCCTAGAGAACTTTGGGTTTTATTTGAACTGGTTAAGAAAACCAGGGAGGGAAATGATACCAGTGCTGAGAAAGACAAAGTAGCAAAGGACATTGGGAGATGTTGGAAGAAAAGTCAAGAGAGTTGAGAATCATGGAATCCAAGGCAAGACAAACTTTTTAGAAGATAGAGGGATACTTTAAAATGCTTACATTTTGGCATAGTGACTGATATTTGGGTTTCTCTGGTGGCTCAGTGGTAAAGAATCCTCCTGCAGAGCAGGAGATGCAGGTTTTATCCCTGGGTTGTGAAGATCCTCTGGTGGAGGGTATGGCAACCCACTCCCATATTCCTGCCTGGAGAATCCCATGAACAGAGAAGCCTGACTGACTACAGTCCATAGGGTCGCAAAGGGTCAAACACTACTGATGTGAGTTCTGACGTATGGAAGCCTGATATCTGGGGTAGGTTATTGAGGCAAAAAGTCTAACCCCTATGAACTTTCCCCCAAAAAAGTCAGCTCCAGCTTGTTCATTGAGGAAGAAATTATATTCATCAAAATTAAACTTCCAAGAAAATCCAGTGAATGTCAGCAAGCACACAGTAGAATTTATCCCTAGAGCTTCTATGGTGTTGACATCCATAGTTATCCTGGCTGGATCAGAACTGCTTCAAGATTACAGAAAAGCTTCTTTCAAAATTTTCTTACTAATGCCAAGCATATGAAAAGTTGCTTCTTAAAAAATTTCACAGTTCTAACACAAAATATTTGGAATTATATTTGACCTATAAAAACAATAATCTTTAGAGGAAAACAAGATTATATCTGAATATAGTGTTCTGTCACATGTAAAAGCTGCACATTTATGACCTTAAAAACTAGTAATTTATTTCTTACAGTTTTAAATCAAGTTTGCATAATATCAAGGTCAGTAAATTATGTATATTGTAGTGAAAGGATAAAAAAATGCTTTTAATATTCTATTAAATAATCTAAACTTAAAACTAATATCACCAAATGAATGTATATTTTTAGCTCTACTTAATGTATTTAACTCACACCTTCAAATAAAATCAATATGCATCATCAAAGATGTTTTAACTAACTCTCCAGCTCCCTGGAGGGACACAAAGATCATCTACATACTATTCCAGACACAATATACTGGATATCAATTTAAATTAAGAATAATATGCATTTACTTACTTTAAAAGTATAAAAAATACTGATGAAAACTAATTGTATTCTAAATGCATATGAATTAATCCTTTATTTTTAACTTGAAACAAAAATACAAACTATTCATTTTGTGTTCTAATGAGCACAGTTTTACACCCAGCTGTTCGATGTTACTCTATCCCAAATAAGTAGATTTTCTGTGGTCCTACCTCAAAGAAAGAAAAATAAATGCTTTTCTCTCACCTTTAGAAAAGAATGAAAAAGAGACCCCCCGACCAGAATCAAGTCTCCAATTTGGTGTTAACTGACAGATTCCAAGCCGCCGTGGCAGACAAAGCAGTTGTGCACTCTATTCTTTCACCTCTTCTTAGGTAAATAGGAGCCTAGAATGAAGGCTGTGATTTTCAGTTATGTGTGGCTGATTAGGGAGGGCTAGGTAAAGAATCCACCTGCCAGCGCAGGAGATGTAAGAGATGCAGGTTCAATCTCTGGGTCTGGAAGATCCCCTGGAGAAGGGCATGGCAACCCACTCTAGTACTCTTGCCTGGAGAATCCCATGGACAGAGGAGCCCCACGGCCTACAGTCCACAGGGTCACAAAGAGGCAGACACAACTGAAGTGACTTAACACACAGGCTGAAAAGGATCCACTCTAGGATGTATTGCGATGACAAATATTTTTCACTGACCTCCCTGGGGTATTATTACATTACCACACTGTGTAAGTCAGGCCTGGCCATATTATTTGCTTAGGACAACAAAACATGACCAGAGTGGTGGGTAACATTTCTGAGCAGAAGCTGTAAGAGCCAATGTACTATATTCTTTTTCTCTATGCCATGAGAATTAGCAAAGTTCCAGGTAGTGTCTGCTCCCTTCATTCTTGAGCCCAGAGTTAAGGCAAGGTGGAACAGAATCAGAATTAATTTGCAATGATCACATAGCACAAATTAAGTAAATAAATACTTGTACCATAGCCTCTGGTGGCTCAGTGGGAAAGAATACACCTGCCAATGCAGGAAATGCAGATTTGATCCCTGGGTCAGAAGATCCCCTGAAGAAGGAAATGGCAACCAAGTCCAGTATTCTTGCCTGGAAAATTCCATGGACAGAGGAACCTGGTGGGCTGCAGTCCACAGGGTCACAAAAGAGTCAGGTACAGCTTAGCAACTAAACAACAACAGCAAGCCTGTGAAATATTGGAGTAGCTTATTACTACAGCAAAACTTATCTGATGATCGGAGATTTTAGAGAGAAAGCCTCAAACTTAGAGATTAAAAATCAATAAATCAATCAAAAACACCACACAAAACCAAGGGGAAAGATTTAACCTTCACTTTGTGTCACAAGGAAAATCCCAACCAGTCCCAGCAGTAGTCCTGACTTTGTACCAAGTTAGCACTGCAGATTTAAAATATATCAACATCACTAAATGTAGGTGATTAGAACTCTAATATCTTTCTCTTTCTCTCCTTCTCTCTCAGGAAGGATTATTTGATAATGCTTTTTCATCAGGGTTTCCAGTACTCTGTTTCAAACTAAAAGACATATAAAATCTGTTAATACAAAACACATTATGGATTGCCACAGAAGATAAATGCTTCAAGGTTCCACCCGTGTTTTCAAGGCAACAAATTATGACCATGCTATTTATGATCATAATCAGAGTAATGATGTAAATAATACTAATAATACTTCATCAATTTTTTAAAAAAGAACAAAGAAAATATGTAGTTTTCCCATACACCCCTTACAATTTCTCTCACACATACACATAAACATATAGATATATATATGCACATACATATATATACATATATATATGTAAAAGAGTACACATATATATGGGACTTCTCAGGTAGTTTAGTGATAAAAAAAAAAAAAATCTGCCTGCCAAGCAGGAGATCTGGGTTCGATTTCTGGGTGGGGAAATCCCCTGGGGAAGGAAATGGCAACCCACTCCAGTATTCTTGCCTGGGAAATCCCATGAACAGAGGAGAGAGGTGGGCTATAGTTCATGGGGTCACAAAAGAGTTGGACATGTATGTAAGTCTACAAAACTCTAATTTTGCACGTCAGAAATAGACAGAGAAATAGATACTAATAGATAGATAGATACAGGTATAAAATACCACCTGTTGTAGATAGACACTACACATTTTTCTCAGACCTGGAATGTCAAGCTCTTCCAGTATAGTTCACATGAAGAAGTTGAGATGGGGACAGAAAAACTGAGAGACAGTAAAGAGGAGGGTATAATGAGAATACTAAAAGACATACAGATGTGTCAAAAGTAGATCCTTAATAAGGGAAACTGCAAAAAGGGTTGTCAAGCAGGTAAATTCATTTCATGAGAACTTTTTCATTTTTAAACCAAAATAACTGGAAATGATTGGCATTAAACATCAGTCAAGATTATGGTGGACATCAGTTATAACTGATAGCTGCCAGAAATGAACATAATCATCCATACGGTAAAAAGCTCTCCTCAGCTGAAATTTATTCATTTATACCAAAATAGCAAAGGTGATTTTAAGTTGTTTTCAAATTTTCTTTACTCTTACTTTACGGTTCTTGCTTAAATCTCTATTTCACATTTCTTCAAAATGGGAAAAGAATTATGAAAGTAACCAACGAACTTTAAGATAATCTATATTCCTGCAATGTGGCTTCCTAGGTGGCGCTAGTGGTAAAGAACCCTGCTAAAGAAGGAGACATAAGAGACACAGATTCAATTCCTGGGTCCAGAAGTTCCCCTCGAGGAGAGCATGGCAACCCACTCCAGTATTCTTGCCTCGAGAGTCCCCATGGACAAACACGCCTGGTGGGCTATACTCCACAGGGTCACAAAGAGTTGGACACAACTATAGCAACTTAGCACTACACACATACATATATTCCTACAATACACATCAGTGTCATTTCTCACACCATGAAATAATGGGTGAATTCTGTATCATCCCTCTTTTCATCACAAGTTTTGTAATTGTTTCTTCTGTAAACAATCAGTTCAGTTCAGTAGCTCAGCCGTGTCTGACTCTTAGCGACCCCATGGACTGCAGCCTACCAGACTCCTCCGCCCATGGGATTTTCCAGGCAAGAGTACTGGAAGGCACTGGGTTGCCAGTGCCTTCTCCAATATATTGATACTAATGCTACAAATATACGGAATGATTAAAATAAATGTTTTGGTTAAAAATAATGTGGCATCCATGTATTCAATCAATATTTAAATAGTGTGAGGGACAAAGGTTTGTATGGATCCGTTTAATTCAGTTCAGTTCAGTCGGTCAGTCATGTCCGACTATTTGCGACCCCATGGACTGCAGCATGCCAGGCCTCCCTGTCCATCACCAACTCCCAGAGTTTACTCAAACTCATGTCCATTGAGTTGGTGATGCCATCCAACCATCTCATCCTCTGTCGTCCCCTTCTCCTCTCGCCTTCAATCCTTCCCAGGATCAGGGTCTTTTCAAATGAGTCAGTTCTTTGCAACAGGTAGCCAAATTATTGGAGTTTCAGATTCAACATCAGTCCTTCCAATGAATATTCAGGACTGATCTCCTTTATAATGGACTGGTTGGATCTCCTTGCAGTCCAAGGGACTCTCAAGAGTCTTCTCCAACACCACACTTCAAAAGCATCAATTCTTCAGCACTCAGCTTTCTTTATAGTCCAGCTCTCACATCCATACACGACCACTGGAAAAACCATAGCCTGGACTAGACCATTCGTTAGCAAAGTAATGTCTCTACTTTTTAATATGCTGTCTAGATTGCTCATAACTTTTCTTCCAATGAGTGTCTTTTAATTTCATGGCTGCATGTGTGGATAGACACTTCTATATGCTGTGCATGTCTGATCCAATGTTTCTGACAAGCAGGACTCTGAATGAACTGTGAGTCCCAGGGGAGCAGCATGAGTTGTTAAAACTGGGTACTTAAACTTAAGTGATATATTTATAATCATATAAATTGTTTTTATAAGGAACAGCTCCAAGGGGTTTACTCAAAGTAATCATATTTCATATAAGAAAATATTGAGTGTTGGAAAGGAGTTTGGAATGAAAGCTGAGCCAAAGAACACCTTTTTGAATTGTACATAGGAAAAGCAGAAGAACAGGAAAATACAGAAGTAAATAGGGATAAAAATTAAACAAAAATGAAAAAAGAAAAGGTCTTATATCCAACAGGAATGAAATAGGTGTAGGGTTAATTAACAAGTTGATAATTTAGGAGGAAAGCAAGCAAGAAAGAAAACTCCCTCACTATTTAGGTGGAGTCATAATGATACTCCTCTACTCACAGGATTCTTATCTACCTTGTGCACAAATTTTTAATCATATTTTGAGCGAGGATGCAAGTATTCAGCATTTTTCTTTCGACCTCCCATCCACAGTCCATACCTGATTCTGGAATACCAGATATGAAGATATAAAATATTTCCATTACCTTAAGTCTCATTTTTCCCTTAAGTACATTTTCCTCACCCTGTGGTAACCATCACACAGTATGTACTATTTGTGCCTATCTTTTCCTCTTTCAATATCAAATTTTTGAGGATCATCCATGTAAAAGCATCTTTTAAATAGGCCACTGCTGGGCTACTTGCCATAGGGTAAGACTGCTATTGATAATAACTGCTCTGTTACACTACAGAACTGGACTGAGAATGGAACCATCTCACACACTAGCAAAGTAGTGCTCAAAATTCTTCAAGCCAGGCTTCAACAGAACATGAACCAAGAACTTCCAGATGTTCAGGCTGGTTCGAAAAGACAAAGGAACCAGAGATCAAATTGCCAACATCGACTGGATCATAGAAAAAGCAAGAGAATTCCAGGAAAATATCTACTTCTGCTTTATTGACTATGCTAAAGCCTTTGACTGTGTGGATCACAACAAACTGTGGGAAATTCTGAAAGAGATGGGAATACCAGACCATCTTACCTGCCTCCTGAGAAATCTGTATGCAGATGAAGAAGCAACAGTTAGAGCCAGACATGGACGATGGACTGGTTCCAAATTGGGAAAAGGGTATGTCAAGGCTGTATATTCTCATTCTTCTTACTTAACTTAAAAGCAGAGTAAAGTAAAGGAAGTTAGGCACTTAATCGTGTCTGACTCTTTGTGACCCCATGGATTGTATCCCACCATGCTTGTCCATGAAATTCTCCAGGCAAGAATACTGGAGTGAGTTGCCATTTCCTTCTCCATATATGCAGAGTACATCTTGTGAAATGCTGGGCTGGATGAATCACAAGCTGGTCAAGATTGCAGGGAGAAATATCAATAACCTCAGATATGCAGATGACACCACCCTTATGGCAGAAAGTGAAGAGGAATGAAAGAGCCTCTTGATGAAAGTGAAAGAGGAAAGTAAAAATACTAACTTAAAACTCAACATTCAAAAAATGAAGATCATGGCATCTGGTCCCATCACTTCATGGCAAATAGATATGGAAACAGTGATTGACTTTATTTTCTTGGGCTCCTAAATCACTGCAGATGGTGACTGCAGGCATGGAATTAAAAGACGCTTGCTCCTTGGAAGAAAAGCTATGACCGACTTAAACAGCTTATTAAAAAGCAGAGACATTACTTTGCCAACAAAGTAATGTCAAGAGTTTGCCAACAAAGCTCTGTCTCATCAAAGCTATGGTTTTTCCAGTAGTCATGTGGATGTGAGAGTTGGACTATAAAGAAAGGTGAAAGTTGAAAAATTGATGCTTTTGAACAGTGATGTTGGAGAAGACTGTTGAAAGTCCTTGGACTGCAAGGAGATCCAGCCAGTCAATTCTAAAGGAAAGCAGTCCTGAATATTTGTTGGAAGGACTGATGCTGAAACTGAAGCTCCAATACTTTGGCCACCTGATGCAAACAGTTGACTCATTAGAAAAGAACCCGATGCTGGGAAAGATTGAGGGCAAGAGACGAAGGGGACGACAGAGGATGAGATGTTTGGATGGCATTGCCAACTCAATGGATATGAGTTTGAGCACTGGGAGATGGTGAAGGACAGGGAAGCTTGGCATGCTGCAGTCCATGGGATTGCAGAGTCAGACACGACTGAGTGACTGAACAACAACAACTGACTTTTATCCAAGCTCAGTCTTTTCCCCTTTGCAATTTTGCTTCTCTCACTTCCCATTCATGCTGGGTTTTTTTTTTTTGTTTGTTTGTTTGTTTGTTTTTTAAAAAACACTCTCAGAAAATCATGTACAACTGAATCTGTCTCACATTCTGTTTTTAAGGTTGAGTCAGAAAATTGGTAGTGAGATTATCCTAGGCAGCTTACTCTATGGGATTCTAAGTTGGATTACCTACCAGTCAGCTGGTAATGGACCCAGAATCACTGGTGATGGATACAAGATGGATAATCCCTGACATGCTGTGGAGTATAATTGTTTAGCTGGAGTGAATGGAACAGGACACATTGGAAGGGTATGCACTGTCTTGTACAGTATTTCTGGCATTTGAAAAGTATGAGGAAAATAGTAGTTGTAAGGACTCTGGAATGGAACAGCTGTTTCTGAGTACCAGTGATTCTTTGAAGAAAGAAAATAACTTCCAATCAACCACTGAAAGCAAAGTACTGAAATCCAGAGAACTTCTTTGTCAGATTTCAAAGAATCACTCACTTTCTCTAACTGGAGAGCTGACTGTACTGAGAACCACTCTCAGGACCTAATCTTCAGAGCAGCAGCACTTCATAAGAGGTTGAACTCTCAGCCCTGGTGAGACACCAATGCTATAATTTCAAAAAGGTTGTAGGTCGTGGAAACTTTGGCTGGGATGATGTAGGTAGATGTACTAAAGAATCTTGACTCCACAGGGGCTATAGCAGGGTCCCCTCTCCATATGAGAGTGTATCTGATCACATTTTAAAGGGAAAGATTCTATAAAATGATAGAATTTGAAGTTACAGAAGAGAAACAAGATAATTAGTAGATATGCCCATAAAGTGATAAGACAAAGTTTTCAATAGTCACAGTTAAGAAAGGAAGATTGCAGCTAGGCTTGCCTGGAGCTGAGGAGAATGCAGATGAAGTTGAGGACCATGAATTTACAGGAGCAATCATCTTTTCACTGCCCACAGCATGAGGTTAAGAACAAATGGACAGATGGATTTACCAAGTTCAGGGGTTTTATTAGGTTGGCAAAATAGAAGCACAGTGAGAAAAGGTTGTGAGCCTATTCATAGATACCATGAACCATGGGATCTAAACAACCTAGGGAAGGAAGAAGGTAGGAAGAAATGAGTGGGTATGAAGAAAGCTAGGAAGCTGTGATCCAAAGCAAATATCTGAATTTATCATCAGTTTAGCAATAATGAAGTTTTGCAAAAATGAAGAACTAAGGCATAGCCCATCAGAGTATTTGCTGATGCTCTATCCTGTCAATGGACAAAGTCATTAAAGCCTGGCTAAGCAGACAAGTCAAGGGATACAGAAATCATTATTTCTAGAAATTTTGAGACTAATAGGTTGTACATTCCTAGAGCTATTGGAATTACATAACAGAAACAAGTAACAGAAGTCTTCACTGATATGTACCCCTCATTTGCTAAAAAATTTAAACACCTGGCTCACAGATTTCTCTTCAGCACAAATCTTTCTAGCATTGTCCTTGGATATTTAGCAAAAAGCAAGACTTGTGGAAATTATTCTCAAGTTCAGTTCAGTTCAGTCGCTCAGTCGTGTCCGACTCTGTGACCCCATGAAACATAGTAGGCCAGGCCTCCCTGTCCATCACCAACTCCCGGAGTTCACTCAGACTCACAAGTACTTCAGAGTAAAACAAAGGTAAAGGGACTTCCTTGGTGGTCCAGTGGTTAATTCATGCTGTCACTGCAGGGGGCACAGGTTTGATCCCTAATCAGGGAACTAACATTCCTGCATGTCCCATGATGTGGACACACACAAAAAAGGTACAAAATTTTAAGAACTAGTGAATCTGGCTAAAGGTTTATGAAAGCTTTCTATAGTAGCCTTATAGCTTCTCTGAAAGTTTGAAATTATATCAAAATAGTTTAAAAATAAATCTCATAGAATTGAAATAAAAGAGGTCTTACAGGTAATTATATGATATATAACAATCAAAATTTAAAGACCAATTTAATCTGATGAAACAAACAACAATAGTCATAGCCTTATTTCAGTCAGCATCTATGCATTATAAAAACGCAATTAATCAATTTTTTGAAACATTTTTGTACAAAACAGCAATTTTTTTCATCTGAGGCTGCTGTGATTTTTGTATGATTATAAATACATGAACCACGAACTTCCAGATGTACAAGCTGGTTTTAGAAAAGGCAGAGGAACCAGAGATCAAATTGCCAACATCCATTGGATCATCAAAAAAGCAAAAGAGTTCCAGAAAAACATCTATTTCTGCTTTATTGACTATGCCAAAGCTTTTGACTGTATGGATCACAATAAACTGTGGAAAATTCTGAAAGAGATGGGAATACCAGACCACCTGACCTGCCTCTTGAGAAACCTATATGCAGGTCGGGAAGCAACAGTTAGAACAGGACATGGAACAACAGACTGGTTCCAAATAGGAAAAGGAGTATGTCAAGGCTGTAGATTTTCACCCTGCTTGTTTAACTTATATGCAGAGTACATCATGAAAAATGCTCAGCTGGAAGAAGCACAAGCTGGAGTCAAGATTGCCAGGAGAAATATCAATAACCTCAGTTATGCAGATGACACCACCCTTATGACAGAAAGTGAAGAGGAACTCAAAAGCCTCCTGATGAAAGTGAAAGAGGAGAGTGAACAAGTTGGCTTAAAGCTCAACATTCAGAAAACGAAGATCATGGCATCTGGTCCCATCACTTCATGGGAAATAGATGGGGAAACAGTGGTAACAGTGTCAGACTTTATTTTGGGGGGGCTCCAAAATCATTGCAGATGGTGACTGCAGCCATGAAATTAAAAGACACTTATTCCTTGGAAGGAAAGTTATGACCAACCTAGATAGCATATTCAAAAGCAGAGACATCACTGAGCCAACAAAGGTCCATCTAGTCAAGGGTATGGTTTTTCCTGTGGTCATGTATGGATGTGAGAGTTGGACTGTGAAGGAAACTGAGCACCGAAGAATTGATGCTTTTGAAGTGTGGTGTTGGAGAAGACTCTTGAGAGTCCCTTGGACTGCAAGGAGATCCAACCAGTCCATCCTAAAGGAGATCAGTCCTGGGTGTTCATTGGAAGGACTGATGCTGAAGCTGAAACTCCAATACTTTGGCCACCTCATGTGAAGAGTTGACTCATTGGAAAAGACCATGATGCTGGGAGGGATTGGGGGCAGGAGGAGAAGGGGACGACAGAGGATGAGATGCCTGGATGGCATCACTAACTGGATGGACGTGAGTTTGGGTGAACTCCGGGAGTTGGTGACGGACAGGGAGGCCTGGCGTGCTGCAATTCATGGGATCGCAAAGAGTCGGACATGATTGAGTGACTGAACTGAACTGAACTGATATGCACTTTTATCTTTGAATTGGATATTTGGTATCTCTCTTTCATATGATGTACTCTCAGAAAATCTTTCCAACTCTACCACAGACCTCAGTTAAGAAACTGTCTCCAGAAGCTCATTAAAGTTTCTACAGGCAGTAAAATAATGTAATAGGACACTGAATTCAATCTAAACAGATCTGGATTTCAATTCTGGGCCTGCTACATGAAAGTTGTGTGACTTTGAGAAAGTTATATAGTAACATGAGCTTCCATTGCCTCATCTGAAAATTGAGGACCATAACAAATCTTTCATCATTATAACTGAGATTAAAACCATTTTTTTATACAAAGCATTTTCCTAAGTTATTTTTCAATAAATGACAAATTCTTTACCATTGTAAAGAAAATGGGGAAAATGGTTGAAAATATAATTCAGTCATTTGAAATGACTGAGAAATGGGGCATATGAGTAAATCAAATACTTTTACTTATGATGAATCATCACATGTATATTACATGCCTCCCAGTTTTCAAAGAATGACAATGATATACACTGAAAACTCAAAACCTACCAAAGTAAATTTTATACTACTGCCACTTCACTAGGAAAACTTCACATCAGTTTCCCTGTGATCCAGTGCAGATTACACATACCAGCTGTCACATAAAAAGAGGAGTCATGAATTTTTCTACTCATGAATGGAGTTGGTATGTGTCACTGCTAGAAATGGATAAGAATGCAAGTAAGTCAGTTTTTACTATCACTATGGAAACAAAGACTATGAAAAATTTTAAAAACAAATTATTTTGGTAAATAAAATAAACTTTGAGAGAAACAATTTAGGGGAAAAAACTTGTCAAAATCCAGCAAATGTGTGCTGATCTTGTAATATAAACTCCTCCAGAATGGGTACTGCTTTAAACCATACCTGATATACAATAGGTACTTAATAAATACTTATTGGACAAATGATTAATGGAATGAGTGTACTACTGTCAGCATATATTCATACATTTGTCTCATCATATACAAGAGTAAACTTTGCTAAAAATACATCTCTTCTAGTCCTGGTTGGTGTACTTGCTTCTAGCATGTTTTGTATTTATGTATGTTTACATAAGCTACAATACTTATTATCTCAAATTACCTATTGTTTCACAGTCTGTAACAGTATGAAATAGAAGATGATCTCCTTTATAAATTTCTGGATGTGTTCCAAGAAAACGCTTAGAAAATTACAGCAGACAAATTAACAAGCTCATAATAGGAGGTAATTCTGATCATCTTCATCGCATTCCTCTTTATCACAACAGAATGAAAATGAAATACCTACAATCCTGAAAACAGACAGCTTTGGGAGATTGCCATCTTGAGTTAATTAGAAAAATCTACTTCTTCAACATTTCACATTCACAAGAAGCAGTCAGCCCTTGCTTTTGAATCCTAAGTCTACAGAGCAATGTTTTTGAGGATCAAAATGCAGCCCAATTAGAAAGCTATTTGTCAGATTCTTCACCCAAAAGGCTTAGGTATGAACTATATAATTTCAATAGATATATTCTTTCATATAACATGTCACAATTCCAAAAGATATGTATTTTTAATCTCCATTTTCAGGATAAAGAAACAGACTCTGAGAAAGATAAAATAAATTGCCTGAGACCACACAGATAGCAAGTGTAGATCTAGAAGCCAAAATAAGCCTGTTACCTGTTACCTGTGAAGCCCACACACCTAACCATATACAATTCTGCTTCCTATTTCAAAATTCAATAAAGTATGATTTGCATTTCCATATTCTGATTGTGTGTTCCAACCCATCCTAAGTGCTTTCTATGAGCATTTCCATAAAGCAGCAGTAATTCCCACTCCTTAGGAAAGTACTATCCGTTCCATTTTATTTCTCAGGGGAATGGTTACTTATCAAATTAGAGAGACTAAGACAAAGCTGTGCATACCTTGTCAGCCTTGGTCTCTCATTTGGAGCATCCTGCCCTCTATATTGGAAAGTGAAGTCACGTGGGCCTTAGAAAGCATCACTACGAACAAAGCTAGGGGAGGTGATGCAATTCCAGTTGAGCTGTTTCAAATTCTGAAAGACGATGCTGTGAAAGTGCTGCACTCACTATGCCAGCACATTTGGAAAACTCAGCAGTGGCCACAGGACTGGAAAAGGTCAGTTGTCATTCCAATTCCAAAGAAAGGCAATGCCAAAGAATGCTCAAACTACCACACAATTGCACTCATCTCACATGCTAGTAAAGTAATGCTCAAAATTCTCCAAGCCAGGCTTCAGCAATACGTGAACCGTGAACTCCCTGATGTTCAAGCTGGTTTTAGAAAAGGCAGAGGAACCAGAGATCAAATTGCCAACATCCGATGGATCATGGAAAAACCAAGAGAGTTCCAGAAAAACATCTATTTCTGCTTTATTGACTATGTCAAAGCCTTTGACTGTGTGAATCACATTAAACTGTGGAAAATTCTAAAAGAGATGGGGGTACCAGACCACCTAACCTGCCTCTTGAGAAATCTGTATGCAGGTCAGGAAGCAGCAGTTAGAACTGGACATGGAACAACAGACTGGTTCCAAATAGGAAAAGGAGTACATCAAGGCTGTATATTGTCACCCTGCTTATTTAACTTCTATGCAAAATACATCATGAGAAACGTTGGGTTGGAAGAAACACAAGCTGGAATCAAGATTGCTGGGAGAAATATCAATAACCTCAGATATGCAGATGACACCACCCTTATGGCAGAAAGTGATGAGGAACTAAAAGCCTCTTGATGAAAGTGAAAGAGGAGAGAGAAAAAGTTGGCCTAAAGCTCAACATTCAGAAAAGGAAGATCATGGGATCCAGTCCCGTCACTTCAAGGGAAATAGATGGGGAAACAGTGGAAACAGTGTCAGACTTTATTTTGGGGGGCTCCAAAATAACTGCAGATGATGATCACAGCCATGAAATTAAAAGACACTTACTCCTTGGAAGAAAAGTTATGACCAACCTAGATAGTATATTCAAAAGCAGAGACATTACTTTGCCGACTAAGGTCCGTCTAGTCAAGGCTATGGTTTTTCCTGTGGTCATGTATGGATGTGAGAGTTGGACTGTGAAGAAGGCTGAGCACCGAAGAATTGATGCTTTTGACCTGTGGTGTTGGAGAAGACTCTTGAGAGTCCCTTGGTCTGCAAGGAGATTTAACCAGTCCATTCTGAAGGAGATCAACCCTGGGATTTCTTTGGAAGGAATGATGCTAAAGCTGAAACTCCAGTACTTTGGCCACCTCATGAGAAGAGTTGACTCATTGGAAAACACTCTGATGCTGGGAGGGATTGGGGGCAGGAGGAGAAGGGGAAGACCAAGGATGAGATGGCTGGATGGCATCACTGACTCGATGGACGTGAGTCTTAGTGAACTCCGGGAGATGGTGATGAACAGGGAGGCCTGGCGTGCTGCGATTCTTGGGTTCGCAAAGAGTTGAACACGACTGAGGCACTGAACTGAACTGCCCTCTATGCACTTGCATTCTCTACTCATCTGTGTGGAATGTTTTTTGGAAGAGCCTCAAATCTGGGAACAAGATTGTGGTTCTCCAACTCAGCCAGTGTTAGGATGGATAAGTTCAATTTGGGATATATGTATTAGAAAGCCAATTTTAATGAGTGATCAAGCTAGGTTTCCAATTCTGCTTTTTTATCTTTATTAAAATCACCTTGATTTTAAACATAGAATAGTGACAAAGAATCTGTTCTCTGTCTGAATATATTGCATAGGGACAAATCTGACACCACCATTTATATATGGAAAAGTTACTTAAGCTTTCTGTGCCTCAGTTTCCTCATTTGAAAAATGGGGATATCAATACCCACAACACAGCTATCAATGGCCAAGTCAACATGCTTAGAGTACTTCATAGGAGCTGCTAATAAGCTCCAGATCTTCTGTTTTATTATGTCAAGATATCCTCACTCTTTCCAGCTTTGTAACTTATTCCTTTTGATCTGCAGAACATGCTATGATGAACTCCTCCCAAGAGCCCAGTAGTAACTCCGTGGGAAGAGCCACATGCTTGTTAGATTCTTTGGTCTTCCTGACTCCTATTTTGGGACTCTTCCATGGCACTTTATTTTTAACTTTCTCTTTTTCCACAAGATCCTGCAATTTAGGGTTTCCTTCTTAGCTTATGTTTTCTAATGCTAAGGTCTTCTGCCTTAAGAGGCATAATCATCCTGAAAAACAATACCTTAAGTTTCACATTTGTATGGGCTGTGTACAAGGTGGAAGAAGATGACCTTCTCTCATAGTAGAGGACAGTTCTTTAGTGAAGGGTATATAAATTGCTATTCTTCCCTGCTCTAAAATTCAAAGTTCCCATTAGCACATTCAGTAGTTTTTTACTATAAACTCCTAGAACAGTTTGCACAGATTTCATTCCTCCTTGCATGTGAGGTTTAGAATGGAGGTTTAGGAGTAAAGTTTTTGCCTTTGCTGTGCTAATCAACTCCCCTGATTCGCCCTTTTCACAAACGCCTGCAACAACTCAACTGTGCCTATTACCTGAGCTCTGATGCTGGCCATCAGCACCACATTTGTAATCAATTCCAGACCCTTCTACAAAGGTTCCAGGTCTCTCTCCACATTATCCACTTATGAGCAATCAGTACTACTACTTGCCTAATAATTCTAATGCCGGCTATCACTCAAAAATGCAGATATACAGAGCACAACTTGGAATTTTGAAAACCCATTCACTATCTTTCCTGAAGAAATACAAAAACACATTTATTCAACAACTATTATGTACTAGGTGTTTTTCTGGTAGTGAAATGCAGAGATAAATGAGAGAACTTTCCTGTGGTCTCAAGACAGAGATGGCTAAAGAAACTAAGAGCTAATGGTAGTCAGAAATGGTGCAGTGGGAATACAGAACAGAAATTAGAGTCAGCACAGAAAATAAGACTAAGTAATTTGAGCTGATGCTTCAAGGGTAAAAACGAGCTAGCCAGGTAGGCAAGGAGACAAAAAGCATTTCCGATAAAGGTGACAACGGTCCTTCCCTCTTTATTTCTTTTCCTTTCTATTAAATCATTGGATTTCCTTGATCCAGAGCCTGAGCTTTCTTTGAGTTGCCTACAGTTCTACCTCTGCCTTGCAGATTTAGCCTGTCTATCTCAACTAACTATTGTCTTGCCATAATTTGGAACTAAATTCAAACTATTAATACAACTGATTTCTCCACTAGCCCCTGAAAATTTAATTGATCTTAGCTTACCTTGATTACCTGTTGCCTGTCATAAACTATTTCCTTAAATGGCTTCCTAAGAACACTGTTCTTTAAAAGCTGTAATTATGTTCATGTATAGCGTGTTCTCAAACACACCAAATACAGACATGCACCAAGTCGTATGTTTTAAGTACCTAAAGCAGTGTATCGTTTCCTTTTATTCTTTAACATTGTTTGTGGTTTCCATCTAGAGGGAGGTCTAAGGCATGTTTCTGACCAAAAATTAATTGCTAGCTTTGAAGTATCACAGCGTCACTAACCAACAAAGCAGAAATACTCTTACCAGTGAATGCAGCAGCCTCCATTATGAAGTTAGATTGTGAGGGTCTACAATAGCTGTTCAGTTAGAACAGGCTGATTTGGGAACAATTTTTCTGTCTAGTAATAAAATGTACATAATAATTAGCTTGAGTCTCTAAATAATCTGTGAATGATTTTTGGTTTTAAATGATTTAGCATTAAACATTTTTATTAACTTCAAAACCTGAAGCATACATGTGTAATTTTAAAAGTATCATTTGTCTCAAGTCTTAAAAAGGGCTTAATACTAAATAAATTAAATGATAATATTACCAGCAACCTTTAACGACATTATATCTAAATGTAAAAAGTATCTTAGATTATTGAAGGTCATCTTTCTAAATGTTCTATAGTAATTTGGAACTTGACAGTTAAACATAAGGGATATAGATCATGTTTAATTATACCCAAAATTATTGATAACCAGTATACCAATTATTGTGTATAGTTTTTGCTACAAAAAACTAAAAAACAGCATTTTAATCCATCTTTGTTTCACTAAGGGAATCAGACAGTGTTATTCATAAAAGTCTATCACATAGATGATTTCATTAATAGATATTTATTAAATGGAATCAACTGTACACCATGATACAAACATGTATCCCACAGTCTTTTGCTGTCATTTTTTTTCTAATACTCTAGTAGGTAGATCATCTATAAATTAGACCCCCAAAAAATAAATTATCCAGAAGGGAAAATATTTCAATTGTAAAGTTATTTACAAAATATTTGTGTTCCATCAATATGAATTGGGAGAGCTAATTTTTTTGTCAAAAATCAAATTTTAATTTATGAATAAATATATAGGTCCTAATGGACAATGAACAAGGACCTATTATATAGCTTGGACCTATCTGCTCCACGGATATGTGGCAACCTAGATTGGAGAGGTGTTTTGGGGAGAATGGATACATGTGTGTGTGTGTGTATATATATATATATATATGTACATATGGCTGAGTCCATTTAGTGTTCACCTGAAACTATCACAACATTGTTAATCAGCTATACCCCAATACAAAATAAAAAGTTTTAAAAAATTCATGTCCTAAGATCATACAACTCACCATGAAGAAATTTCTCAGACATGAAATCAAAGTATGATTGACTTTACAACACTGTCAGGTGTTCCGGTCACCAATGGTTCGATATGTCTTTTAAAAGCTTTTCCTATTTTTAATTGTGATCAAAGTTCAGTATCATAACAGCAAGTTAATATTCCATGCTACAGTAGATTAAAAGTGTTTTTATTTTGTTGCTAGTATCAGGTGTCAAGATAAATGCAGCAGAGACAGATGGATGAATGAATGCATGTATGCATGCCTAGATAGATACATATAGAGAGGCAGACAGGCAGGCAGATAGACATAGATACAAAGAAAAAGAGACAGACAAGCAAGCAGATAGACATAAATGATTCATTAAAAGTAACTGAGACAAAAAAATAACAACAACATATTAAATCATAACAAGTAAATTAGATTGAATGTGGGAAAATATAGATAATTAAGACAATTTCATCTTTATTGTTAAAAGTTTTTGGCCATATCATGTATATTTGAAAAAATATATATATACACAGTATTATATAAAAGATATCATTCAATGATTACTTCATCAGATCCAAGAAACTGCAGACTATCAGTTCAGTTCAGTCCAGTCACTCAGTCGTGTCCGACTCTTTGCGACCCCATGAATCACAGCACGCCAGGCCTCCCTGTCCCTCACCAACTCCCAGAGTTCACTCAGACTCACATCCATCGAGTTCATGATGCCATCCAGCCATCTCATCCTCTGTCGTCCCCTTCTCCTCCTGCCCCCAATTCCTCCCAGCATCAGAGTCTTTTCCAATGAATCAACACTTCACATAAGGTGGCCAAAGTACTGGAGTTTCAGCTTTAGCATCATTCCTTCCAAAGAAATCCCAGGGCTAGTCTCCTTCAGAATGGATTGGTTGGATCTCCTTGCAGTCCAAGGGATTCTCAAGAGTCTTCTCCAACACCACACTTCAAAAGCATCAATTCTTCGGCGCTCAGCCTTCTTCACAGTCCAACTCTCACATCCATACATGACCACTGGGAAAACCATAGCCTTGACTAGATGGCCTTAGTCAGCAAAGTAATGTATCTGTTTTTCAATACGCTATCTAGGTTGGTCATAACTTTCCTTCCAAGGAATAAGTGTCTTTTAATTTCATGGCTGCAGTCATCATCTGCAGTGATTTTGGAGCTCCCAAAAAATAAAGTCTGACATTGTTTCCACTGTTTCCCCATCTATTTCCCATGAAGTGATGGGACTGGATGCCATGATCTTCGTTTTCTGAATGTTGAGCTTTAAGCCAACTTTTTCACTCTCCAGTTTCACTTTCATCAAGAGGCTTTTTAGTTCCTCATCACTTTCTGCCATAAGGGTGGTGTCATCTGCGTATCTGGGGTTATTGATATTTCTCCTGACAATCTTGATTCCAGCTTGTTTTTCTTCCAGTCCAGCGTTTCTCATGATGTACTCTGCATAGAAGTTAAATAAGCAGGGTGACAATATACCACCTTGATGTACTCTTTTTCCTATTTGAAACCAGTCTGTTGTTCCATGTCCAGTTCTAACTGTTGCTTCCTGACCTGCATACAGATTTCTTAAGAGGCAAGTCAGGTGGTCTGGTATTCCCATCTCTTTCAGAATTTTCCACAGTTATAACTGCATACTATTTTTCAGATCAGTTCAGTTCAATTCAGTCACTCAGTCGTATCCAACTTTTGCGACCCCATGGACTGAAGCATGTCAGGCTTCCCTGTCCATCACCAACTCAAACTCACGTCCATTGAGCCAGTGATGTGATTCAACCATCTCATCCTCGGTTATCCCCTTCTCCTGGCTTCAATCTTTCCCAACATCAGGGTCTTTTCCAATGAGTCAGTTCTTCACATCAGGTGGCCAAAGTATTGGAGTTTCAGCTTCAACATCAGTCCTTCCAATGAATATTTAGGACTGATTTGCTTCAGGATTGACTGGTTTGATCTCCATGCAGTTCAAGGGACTCTCAAGAGTCTTCTCCAACACCACAGTTCAAAAGTATCAATTCTTCAGTGCTCAGCTTTCTTTATGGTCCAACTCTCACATCCATACATGACTACTGAAAAAACCATAGTTTTGACTAGATGGACTTTTGTCGGCAAAGTAATGTCTCTGCTTTTTAATATGCTGTCTAGGTTGGACATAGCTTCTCTTCCTAGGAGCAAGGACCTTTTAATTTCATGGCTGCAGTCACCATCTGCATGCTACTTTTAGTCTAAGTCTATCAAACATGCCTTTCAATTTTATTTTTTCATTTCTAATTAAAGGAAACATAATTTCTAATAAACTACTAAAAAAAAGGGAGAAGAACTTTCACTGCACTGCCATTGGTGGTTCCTATGGACTAAAATACTACCTCTGTGTGGGGTCTTAAGTGATTAGGGACTGGCTAAGTCCTTAATGAAGAATTCTGAATACCCATTGGCTATTTGTGTGGTTAGGATAGGCTGAAGTGTCAGAGACAGGATAATGAGGCTGAAGGATGTAAGGACACTAACAAGATGAATATGCACCTTCCACAATTCTTTCTGAGATGGACCTTAGCAATTAGACTGTGAAATCTAAACCTATACTTTCTACTTAACTCACTATATCCTAGCTCTTATAGGATAAATCTCAAGTGGAAATCCTTAAAAGATACCAATAATAAAGAGAAATAATTGTTTCAATCTATGTTAATAAACCTATAATCGAGTTTAAATTTTTAGATAACTTTTACATCTTGTCTTGAACAAGAAAGGTAACATCTGCTCAGGTAACCACATCAGTTGAATAATCCCTGGCCCAAAACAGGAGGACAAATATTTCCTTTAGTTTAAGATGTCAAACTAAGAAAAAGAAAACATGCTGCACCCATAGGTTTCTCTGGTGGCTCCACCCCCAGTGCACGAGACCTGCCTGAGTGCAGGAGACCTGGGTTTGATCCCTGTAGGGAAGATCCCTAGGGAAGGAAATGGTAACTCACTCCAGCATTCTTGCCTGGGAAACCCCATAGACAGAGGAGCCTGGTGGACTATATATAGTCCATGGGATTGCAAGAGTCAGACATGAATTAGGGACTAAACCACCACCATAGACACATCACACTCTTTTCTCCAAACCGGGGCAAAGGGCTCAGGCCCAGGCTACAGAATTTGTTCATCTTCCAAATGTACATGGCATGCAGAAGAGGATGACAGTCTCAGAAGAAGTGAAGCAGCTTGCAGGGCCACAAAACGGGAGATATTCACAGTATTTAGCATTATGAAATAAGAACAGTTCAGACACTCAGTCGTGTCTGACTCTGCAACCCCAAGAATCGCAGCACACCAGGCCTCCCTGTCCATCACCAACTCCTGGAGTTCACTCAGACTCATGTCCATCGAGTCAGTGATGCCATCCAGCCATCTCATCCTCTGTCGTCCCCTTCCCTCCAGCCCCCAAACCCTCCCAGCATCAGAGTTTCTTCCAATGAGTCAACTCTTCACATGAGGTGGACAAAGTACTGGAGTTTCAGCTTCAGCATCATTCCTTCCAAAGAGATCCCAGGCCTGATCTCCTTTAGAATGGACTGGTTGGATCTCCTTGCAGTCCAAGGGACTCTCAAGAGTCTTCTCCAACATCACACTTCAAAAGCATCAATTCTTCGGCACTCAGCCTTCTTCACAGTCCCGCTCTCACATCCATACATGACCACAGGAAAAACCATAGCCTTGACTAGACAGACCTTACTCGGCAAAGTATTGTCTCTGTTTTTGAATATACCATCTAGGTTGGTCATAACTTTTCTTCCAAGGAGTAAGTCTTTTAATTTCATGGCTGCAATCACCATCTTCAGTGATTTTGGAGCCCCCCAAAATAAAGTCTGACACTGTTTCCACTGTTTCCCCATCTATTTCCCATGAAGTGATGGAACCAGATGCCATGATCTTAGTTTTCTGAATGCTGAGCTTTAAGCCAACTTTTTCATTCACCTCTTTCACTTTCATCAAGAGGCTTTTAGTTCCTCTTCACTTTCTGCCATAAGGGTGGTGTCATCTGCATATCTGAGGTTATTGATATTTCTCCCAGCAATCTTGATTCCAGCTTGTGTTTCTTCCAGTCCAGCGTTTCTCATGATGTACTCTGCATAGAAGTTAAATAAGCAGGGTGACAATATACAGCCTTGATGTACTCCTTTTCCTATTTGGAACCACTCTGTTGTTCCATGTCCAGTTCTAACTGCTGCTTCCTGACCTGCATACAGATTTCTCAAGAAGCAGGTTAGGTGGTCTGGTATTCCCATCTCTTAAAGAATTTTCCACAGTTTAATGTGATTCACACAGTCAAAGGCTTTGGCATAGTCAATAAAGCAGAAATAGATGTTTTTGTGGAACTCTCTTGCTTTTTCCATGATCCAGCAGATGTTGGAAATTTGATCCTTGGTTCCTCTGCCTTTTCTAAAACCAGCCTAAACATTAGGAAGTTCACAGTTCACGTATTGCTGAAGCCTGGCTTGGAGAATTTTGAGCATTACTTTACTAGCATATGAGATGAGTGCAATTGTGCGGTAGTTTGAGCATTCTTTGGCATTGCCTTTCTTTGGAATTGGAATGAAAACTGACCTTTTCCAGTCCTGTGGCCACTGCTGAGTTTTCCAAATTTGCTGGCATATTGAGTGCAGCACTTTTAGAAAATAGAACTAATGAAACAGAAAGAACCAAAATTTAAAACAGAATTATTATTCTCTTAGAGAATTTAGAGAATCTTGTAAACATGAAGCAAGGGCATATGTTTTTAATAAAAATCATTTGATGACATTTAGATATGCTGCTGCTGCTGCTAAGTCATTTCAGTCATGTCCAACTCTGTGAGACCCCATAGACAGCAGCCCACCAGGCTCCCCCGTCCCTGGGATTCTCCAGGCAAGAACACTGGAGTGGGTTGCCATTTCCTTCTCCAATGCATGAAAGTGAAAAGTGAAAGTGAAGTTGCTGAGTCGTGTCCGACTCTTAGCGACCTCATGCCCTGCAGCCTACCAGGCTCCTCCATCCATGGGATTTTCCAGGCAAGAGTACTGGAGTGGGTTGCAATTGCCTTCTCCATTTAGATATGAATAATGTATTAAATGAAATACAGAATAATTGGATGGGTTGACCAGCTGAATGAAAACAGATATAACAACCGTCACATTGAAATCCCTCTTGGATATCCCACCATTATCTGAAATGCAATTTGTCAAAAACTGATATTATATTTACCTCCCCAAAAGGAATGCCTCTCCAGTTTCCTGAATAACATGAATTCATGTTATTATTCATCCCAGTATCATGCTTGAGGCCATAGGGTTTGCCACCTCTAAGTTATTTAAGCCATTTCATATACTATGTACTACATAAATACTTTTACAATTAACCATAATTGTATCTCATATTGAGGTATATTAATCAAAAGCTCAAATTTGGAGTATCTTTTAGAACCAGGAAGCAATTTAAAAAAAAATGCTCTGACAAAAGTTGCTGATAGTATCAATATGTAAACTATTCATCCTCTTAAACTTGTTTGGAATTAAAATGATATCCAAACCAAATTTCACTACAAAGCAGTGTTTGCTATTAGAGAAACTACTTTGCAAACTTTAAAACACATTTACCCTACTGTCCAATGCTAATACTGATATTACAATTCAGCATGATGTTAAAGAATGAACTAGACTTTGACAGTGAGTTATCATTGCATATTCTAAATACTCACTTCTTAATGCTCAAGTTTTCCTCACCCATGAAAATGTAATTTGGGGGGTATTATTTCATTTCCTTTGTGTCCTAAATGTTAGTGTCAGTTCAGAATGCATAAAAGAGAGCCCACAGAGAATAAATCCATCCATTATAATTACTGAAATAGAACTGCAGCTGTTTTGCACCTGTTGCTAAAATCTTTTTCAACATTCTCAGTTGAGACACTAATAGTTTTGTGATTATACAGTTCTGGACCCCTGTGTGTACACAGTTGCAAAGAAACAGCTTTACAAGTTTAATAAAAGCTTACATTGAAGTCCTTATATTGAAATCAAACATTTTACCTTTCTTCAATGGACTATATGGCTAATAACAGAAACATTTGGAATTGAGAGTTAGAAAATTAGCCCATTATATCTCTTGCCATGATGGATGAGGAAATGTCATCCATGATTTTCATAACAATAACAAATATTTATTAAATAATTGAGCATGTAGTTATCTGGTATCATTTCACAAATACATAAACTGAGGCTTTAAGAAACTCAAGTAACTTATTAAGACCATGGAGCTAGAGAGTGGTTGACCCTAAATCTAGGTTTTTAATCATAAGGCAGATTTCCTTCATTTTGTGATAACCTGCAATTCAGCACCACCCTATTTTATATAAGAAGCACATGTGTAAAGGCTCCTCTAAGACATAAAGCATAAACTTATGTAAAGCTATTACAGTTTTCAGAAGACTAGCCCATAATTCAGAAAATTACAAGGGATACTGTTATACTTCTGGGAAAACAATGTATATTAATATAATATAGACTTGAGAATAACTTCTGTGCATTGCCTAGCATTTTCCCATCAAGTAACTTATTAGTTAAAAAGTATACCATCTTCAAAAGAGACTTTTAAATGCATACAACAGAAAAGGCTTAGTGGAACTCCATCTGGGACCAAATACAAAGAGCATAACTTCAGGATGTTGTGTTTTCTAGTCTCTTTTAAGTCCTGACAGGAATACCTGTTGATCATATTAGAAAAAATTGCTTAAGATAAATACTTTAGTGTTTCCTTAGAATATTATGCTATTTGTGATCTATTGAATAGTATAGCTATATCTCAGAACACCACAATAAAACAAATATCACAACAAAGTAAGTCACATGAAATGTTTTAGTTCCCCAGTGCATATAAAAGTTATGTTTACACAATGCTATAGTCTACTAACAGTCTGTGCAATAGTGTTATGTCTAAAAAACAATGTACTTCTATCAATCAAATAATACTTTATTGCTAAAAATATTAACCATTGTAGGGAGTCCCTTGGACTGCAAGGAGATCCAACCACTCCATTCTGAAGGAGATCAGCCCTGGGATTGCTTTGGAGGAATGATGCTAAAGCTGAAACTCCAGTACTTTGGCCACCTCATGCGAAGAGCTGACTCATTGGAAAAGACTCTGATGCTCGGAGGGATTGGGGCAGGAGGAGAAGGGGACGACAGAGGATGAGATGGCTGGATGGCATCACCGACTCGATGGACGTGAGTCTGAGTGAACTCTGGGAGTTGGCAATGGATGGGGAGGCCTGGCGTGCTGCGATTCATGGGGTCGCAAAGAGTCGGACACGATCGAGCGACTGAACTGAACTGAACTGAAGCTTCAGCATGTTGTAGCAATAACATCAAAGATAACTGGTCACAGATCACAATAACGAACATAATGATAATGAAATCAGTTTGAAACATTGAGAGAATTATCAAAATGTGACAAAAAACACTAAGTGAGAAAGCTCAGTTCACTTCAGTCGCTCAGTCGTGTGCAACTCTTTGCGACCCCATGAATCGCAGTATGCCAGGCTTCCCTGTCCATCACCAACTCCCAGAGTTCACTCAAACTCATGTCCATCGAGTCGTTGATGCCATCCAGCCATCTCATCCTCTGTCATCCCCTTCTCCTCCAGCCCCCAATCTCTCCCAGCATCAGAGTCTTTTTCAATGAGTCAACTCTTCACATGAGGTGGCCAAAGTACTGGAGTTTCAGTTTTAGCATCATTCCTTCTAAAGAACACCCAAGACTGATCTCCTTTAGAATGGACTGCTTGGATCTCCTTGCAGTCCAAGGGACTCTCAAGAGTCTTCTCCAACACCACACTTCAAAAGCATCAGTTCTTCAATGCTCAGCCTTCTTCACAGTCCAACTCTCACATCCATATATGACCTCTGGAAAAACCATAGCCTTGACTAGATGGACCTTTGTTGGCAAAGTAATGTCTCTGCGTTTCCATATGCTATCTAGGTTGGTCATAACTTTCCTTCCAAGGAGTAAGCACCTTTTAATTTCATGGCTGCAGTCACCATCTGCAGTGATTTTGGAGCCCCAAAAGATAGTCTGACACTGTTTCCACTGTTTCCCCATCTATTTCCCATGAAGTGATGGGACCAGATGCCATGATCTTCGCTTTCTGAATGTTGAGCTTTAAGCCAACTTTTTCACTCTCCTCTTTCACTTTCATCAAGAGGCTGTTTAGTTCCTCTTCACTTTCTGCCATAAGGGCGGTGTCATCTGCATATCTGAGGTTATTGATATTTCTCCAGGCAATCTTGATTTCAGCTTGTACTTCATCCAGCCCAGTGTTTCTCATGATGTGCTCTGCATATAAGTTAAATAAGCAGTGTGACAATATACAGCCTTGACGTACTCCTTTTCCTATTTGAAACCAGTCTGCTGTTCCATGTCCAGTTCTAACTGCTGCTTCCTGACCTGCATACAGATTTCTCAAGAGGCAGGTTAGGTGGTCTGGGATTCCCATCTCTTTCAGAATTTTCCACAGTTTATTGTGATCCACACAGTCAAAGGCTTTGGCATAGTCAATAAAGAAGAAACAGATGTTTTTCTGGAACTCTCTTGCTTTTTTGATAATCCAGCTGATGTTGGCAATTTGATCTCTGGTTCCTCTGCCTTTTCTAAAACCAGCTTAAACATCTGGAAGTTCATGGTTCAAGAATTGCTGAAGCCTGACTTAGAGAATTTTGAGTATTACTTTACTAGTGTGTGAGATGAGTCCAATTGTGCAGTAGTTTGAGCATTCTTTGGCATTGCCTTTCTTTGAGACTGGAATGAAAACTAACCTTTTCCAGTCCTGTGGCCACTGCTGATTTTTCTAAATTTGCTGGCATACTGAGTGCAGCACTTTCACAGCATCATCTTTCAGGATTTGAAATTGCTCTACTGGAATTCCATCACTTCAACTAGCTTTGTTCATAGTGATGCTTCCTAAGGCCCACTTGACTTCACACTCCAGGATATCTGGCTCTGGGTGTGTGATCACATCATCCTGAGTATCTTGGTCGTGAGGATCTTTTTTGTAGAGTTCTTCTGTGTATTCTTGCCACCTCTTCTAAATATCTTCTGCTTCTGTTAGGTCCTTACCATTTCTGTCCTTTATCAAGCCCATCTTTGCATGAAATGTTCCATTTGTATCTCTAATTTTCTTGAAGAAATCTCTAGTCTTTCCCATTCTGTTTTTTGCCTCTATTTCTGTGCACTGATTGCTGAGGAAGGCTTTCTTATCTCTTCTTGCTATTCTCTGGAACTCTGCATTCATATGCTTATATCTTTCCTTTTCTCCTTTGGTTTTTGCTTCTTTTCTTTTCACAGCTATTTGTAAGGCCTCTCCAGACAGCCAATTTGCTTTTTTGCATTTCTTTTCCATGGGGATGGTCTTGATCCCTGTCTCCTGTACAATGTGACGAACCTCATTCCATAGTTCATCAGGCACTCTGTCTATCAGATCTAGTCCCTTAAATCTATTTCTCACTTCCACTGTACAATCATAGGATATTTGATTTAGGTCATACCTGAATGGTCTAGTGGTTTTCCCTACTTTCTTCAATTTAAGTCTGAATTTGGCAATAAGGAGTTCATAATCTGAGCCACAGTCAGCTCCCAGTCTTGTTTTTGCTGACTGTATTGAGCTTCTCCATCTTTGGCTGCAAAGAATATATCAATCTGATTTTGGTGTTGACCATCTGGTGATGTCCATGTGTAGAGTCTTCTCTTGTGTTGTTGGAAGAGGGTGTTTGGTATGACCAGTCCATTCTCTTGGCAAAACTCTATTAGCATTTGCCCTGCTTCTTTCCACATTCTAAGGCCAAATTTGCCTGTTACTCCAGGTGTTTCTTGACTTCCTACTTTGCATTCCGGTCCCCTACAATGAAAAGGACATCTTTTTTTCAGTGTAGTTCTAAAAGGTCTTGTAGGTCTTCATAGAGCCATTCAACTTCAGCTTCTTAAGCGTTACTGGTTGGGGCATAGACTTGGCTTACTGTGATATTGAATGGTTTGCCTTGGAGATGAACAGAGATCATTCTGATGTTTTTGAGATTGCAATCAAGTACTGCATTTCAGACTCTTTTGTCGACCATGATGGCTATTCCATTTCTTCTAAGGGATTCCTTTCTGCAGTAGTAGATATAATGGTCATCTGAGTTAAATTCACCCATTCCAGTCCACTTTAATTCACTGATTCATAGAATGTTGACATTCACTCTTGCCATCTCCTGCTTGATCACTTCCAATTTGCCTTGATTCATGGACCTAACATTCCAGGTTCTTATGTAATATTTCTCTTACAGCATCGAAGCTTGATTCTATATAGCACGAGTCACATCCACAACTGGGTATTGTTTTTGCTTTGGCTCTATCCCTTCATTCTTTCTGGAGTTATCTCTCCACTGATCTCCAGTAGCATATTGGGCACCTGCTGACCTGGGGAGTTCCTCTTTCAGTATCCTATTATTTTGCCTTTTCATACTGTTCATGGGGTTCTCAAGGCAAGAATACTGAAGTGGTTTGCCATTCCTTTCTCCAGTAGACCACGTTCTGTCAGACCACTCCACCATGACCCACCCATCTTGGGTGGCCCCACAGGGCATGGCTTAGTTTCATTGAGTTAGACGAGTCTGTGGTCTGTGTGATTAGAATGACTAGTTTTCTGGGTCTCCTCCATTGCAAGCAGACACTTTCCCGTCTGATCCACCAGGGAAGTCTCAAAGTGAGAAAACATTGCTGTAAAAATGGAGCCACTGTACTTGCTCAATGCAGGGTTGCCACAAAACTTCAACTTGTTAAAAAAAATGCAATATATGCTAAGTGAAATAAAGCCAAACAAAATAAAATGAAGTACACTTGTGTAGACATAAGCCAGTCACTTCACCAGTTAGATCTCCTAGATTAGTTTTAGGGATAGAAACTTGATTTAGGGATAGAAACACACTTTAAGGCATGGGATCATATTTTAGAAATAGTTTAGGTCAAATATTTTATTTATTTAAGCCCACAAAACTGTAAACCCATTAACATTAATAAACTGTTCCTTAGTAAAAAAATATTTCATGTAGAATAGCCTATTTCCTCTTCATCAGATACTGACACACTGTTCCTAAATGATCATTAGATTTCCTAATGATTCCTAAATGATCTAATGTACTCAATCACTGTGATCTGGATTTAAAATATAGTCCAGCTAGTAAACACTGACTCAGAAAACTAATAACCCCAGCTAGATTGTTAATAAATAATAGAACACTTGTATGTGTGCATGGTTCAGTCATGTCCAACACTTTGAGACTCAGGCATTGCAGCCTGCCAGGCTCCTCTGTCCATGGCATTTCCCAGACAAGAATACTAGAGTGGGTTGCCATTTCCTCCTCCAGGATATCTTCCCAACGCAGTGATCAAACCCTCTTCTTAGGCACTGGCAGGAAGATTCTTTACCACTGAGCCACCTGGGAAGAAGATAAACTTACCTAAAATAAATGCTATCTTCCTTACATATAGGGGGCTTCCCTACATGTAAGTGCATGAAAAGCAGGTTTGATCCCTTGTCTGGGAAGATCCCCTCGAGGAGAAAATGGCAACTCACTCTAGTATTCTTGCCTGGGAAATCCCATGGACAGAGGTGCCTGGCAAACTACAATCCATGGGGTCGCAAAAGAGTCAGACACAACTTCGTGACCAAACAACAAGAAACAAATATAACCCATAATTAATAACAAATACTATAGATTACCAACTATAGGTCAAGTAATGGTCTATGTCCTTAACAAATAAAATAATTGAAATCCTATCAGATAATTACTTTTCACTGGTGAGCAAACTAAGACTTTTCCAATTGATCTTCCCAATACCGTAACACATCATAAGGGGCAGATTAGTCTAACTGCAAGGTTCACACTCCTATCTACTACTCCTCTACAATAAATGTGAAAAACAAATTTTTTTCTTAAGTATGTTCTCTTAAAACATAGTATCTTACAATGTTGATTACATTATTATGTTGCTTAGGCAAAGAATTGAATCTTATCTATTTTCTCATTCTCATGTGAAAAGAGAAGTTAAAATAATAAATTTCTTTGGGAAGTTCCTAAAAAATAAAAACTAATTTTAATCCAATAAGATTTACAATAAAAGAAACCTTTGGGCTTCCCAGGTGGCACTAGTGGCAAAGAACCTGCCTGTCAATGCAGGAGACATAAGAGATGCAGATTTGATTCCTAGGCCAGGAAGATCCCCTGGAGGAAGAAACGGCAATCCACTCCAGCATTCTTGCCTGGAGAATCTCATGGGCAGAGAACCCTGGCAGGCCACAGTACATGGCTCACAAAGAGTCGACATGACTGAAGTGACTTACCATGCAAACCTTTGGTTACGCACTTGATTTTTAATTTCTCAATCCTAAGGAGCGGTTCACACTTAACTAGCTCATCTTTAACATTCTTTCAATAATCTCAAAAGTAAACTTAGAAATTAGAAAGTAGCAGGAGAGAATAGATCTAAATTACACAAGAACAAATTATATTTCTGAATGTAAGGCTTATTAAACAAGAAAAACAGTTATTTTGAAAGCCTGTATAATTTGATTTGATATTAAGGTTTTTGCCAAAGGATGTCTACAATATTTCTGTAATGTTGTGTTTTGATTAGAGTGAGGTACAGATATAAATGAACTGATTTCCTTTACAAGGTATAAGTTCATAAATCTACAACTCTGTGTTAGGATATACATGATGCAAAAGTTACACAATTTTGCCTCTGAGATTCATTTTATATTTCTCAGTTCCCTAGTCAATACCCATTTGAGAACAACTTTAATATGAATGGTAAAATTAAGAAATATTCTTATATCATAATAAGAGTAAACAAAATTTGGAGAAAGGTTAGTAAACATTTCACTATAATGAGTGAAAATAAGTCTCAAAGTTTCTAGAAACAAATGATTTCCATGGAAATGTTTGATTTCTAGAGACAATTAAAATTGTTTTAATTTGGGTCAAACCAACTAAAGTATTATGTTTGTTTGTTGAGTTCAAAGAATATAAAAATAATTTGTGGCCCACTGACACTTTTGAAATAAAGTAAATTAGCCCTCTAAGAAAAATTTTTCAAGGAAGCAAAAATTCATCATCACATCACAAAATTAATTCTACCGACTAGCAAAATGCTAAGATGAGTTATATTAATTACTTAGAAGGGTATGCGATATAACATTTTTGTACATTTGTGAAAAGAAAATTATTGTTTCTTTTTGAGTCAGAGACTCCCATCATATAAAAATGCTTAACCCTTTCATTTAATTCAGAAAATATAATGTATTTGATGCCGTGTTACACAGGGTTAATCCATTCTCCACAGTGAAGTGCACAAATTTTAGCAATAACATATTCTGTTCCACTGTCATCCATATAAAATATTGTTTACACTCCAGGACTATTGCTTCAGGAAATTATTGATGAGAGCAGCTGCTCCTTCGGAGGAGAAGTAGAAAAGTCCTTTCTGTCCAACCAGGGGCACTTTCAGTCCCTTGCTTTATCTCTATGGCACAGAAGCAAGCAAGATTGGATTTCAGACTTTGAATATTAAAAAAAAAATGAAATGAAATAAAAATCTTTAGAAAGAAACTCTTTAAAAACTTCACTTGGGAACATTTGTCAAGCTCTGAGCCATCTCCCTTTACTCAGAATCCTTTGTTAAAAATAAAATGAAAAGCAGAGCTTAAGCTATACAGAGTGATCGGCATCCAACTTCAAATGCAACTCACTGCTACTGAACTGAACATTGTAATTGCAATTATAACTCTACACTGGTTCATGCATAAATTATTCAAATTCTGGCAATAGATTATTCAAACATTATCTCTCAAGAAATGTTTCTAAAAGCTCACTAACAATTTTACCACAACCCTTTACTAACAAATGCCCTGCAATTAAAAGTTTAATGTATTTTTTAGACCCTGAAGTGGTCAATAAAATTGTTTTAACACAAATCTATTTTTAGCTGTAATACACTATTAAAAACTTCCCTCTTGTCCAATCTCAAAACAGTCAACATTCTGAAAAGAAAAGGTTGAGAGTTTATCTACATTGTTCAAACTGAGTATATGTACTTCAAAAGACTAACATCTTTTATAAAAATATGAAAAAAATGAGATCGTTGACTACTGTTAAAATGTCTACAATGCCAACTTCATATAACCTAACTGGCTTTCCCATCATGATGCATAAAACCATATTTTCATAAAAAATAAAAAAAAAAGTTGAATCAACCATTAGAATAAGTTGCAGCTGAGTTTTAAAATTAATCATTTAGACCTGGCTTTTGTGCAGGTCATAAAATTCATAAATCCTGAGATATGTTGTTGTTCATGCTATAGACTATATGAATTGCCTAAGGACTATTTAATCCATAATTTACACGGACATACCTGGGATCCCTGATGGCTTTCCCTGAGCATTGCATCAAGTCAGTAGCATAGAATGCTTTCTCAACTATTGTTGTCTGATGCATCATGAGTGTCACTTACAGTAATCTTAAATTAGTGCATTTTTTAAAAATAAAGGAGACAATAAATGTTTACTGCTTAACCTCTGAACAAAGAACTGATTACTTATCTTCTGAAAAGTTCAGAATCTAATCTTATTTCTCCCATGACTGGGTCTTTTAAACTAACTGCTTCTCATTGATCTGAGCAGGTCTTAGCCCTGTTGCTGAACCAAGCATTGGGGCAGCTGAAATATCTAGACTGGCTTCACCTATGTCACATGATCAGAAAATATTTATGTAAGACTTAAAAATCATGATATGATCTCTTCTTGTTATGTGTGCTAAATCGTTTCAGTTGTGTGCAACCTTTTGAGACCCTATGGACTGTATGTAGCCCACCAGGCTCCTCTGTCCATGAAAGTCTCCAGGCAACAATACTGGTGTGGGTTGCCAGGCCCTCCTCCAGGGGATCTTCCCAACTCTGGGATCAAACTCAAGTCTCCTGCATTGGCAGGCAGGTTTGTTTGTTTGTTTTTAACTACTACTACTACCTGGGAGACTCCATTCTTGTTATATAAATGCTTAAATATAAATGTTCCTCTGTCGTGGCTATACAGACACCAAGGTATCAAGAAACTGTCTTGTTATTCGTTACCTATATTGCTCAACCTTTGGATTAAACTTTTTCTTCCATAACTGAATAATATATGCCTATCCTCTCTGGGTGAAAAGCAGAGGATTGTGCTTTGTCTTACAATGTCCTCCTATAGAAGAGAAAGATACACCTGCTGGTCCTACTAGCTGTCATTCTGCCAGCACAGCAGAGATGCACAGTATATACAACATAAATTTCTGTCTATATGTCTATATTCATACTCCACATCATTCCATGAAAGATTCCAGCATGGTTTACAGGAAAATATGCTTTACTCTAAGATGAAATAAAATGTATTTTGACATTATAACTAAATAAAAACAAGAGCAGTAAGAGAGCAGGAATACAATTTGAAAAAAGAATAATCATAATAACTACCATTAATTTGTATATAATTTAAGGTTCAGACCAGGAAGAACAAGGTGAACATTATCAGCTTCCTAAAGACTCAATAGTTTCTGTAAGACTTAAAAACACACAAAGAGACATTGCTTTGCCTAGTTAAAACCATGACCAATATCTGATTTTTCTTTCTCAGTGAACGGAGCCAAGAACACAAAAAGGTAGCACTGGCCAGAAGGTAACCTTGAAGAAAGTGCCTTGAAATGGTAGTTATGATTCTACAGTAATAAGAAGAAGCCTGCAGCCTTATTTTTACCCTGTTTATGAAGCCCTGTGGCAGGGAAGGAGGGAAGATGCAGATTAAGGATATGCCATAAACTAGTCAATGCACAAGTGTGAAACGGATATGAAACTATTAGCAGAATTTTTGCTGCCAGCAAAAAGAAATTCATGTGTATAGAAAATGCAGTTTATTAGTCAGGACTCTATGAGAAGTAAAAGAAACCCGTAAAATCCTGTCTTCATCATTCTTTTGTTACTCAAAAAATTAAATTGCCACGGAAACCTTGCATATCAAAATCATATTTATCATTATTCAAACGCATTAAGAGCAAAAGAACTAGAAAGTATATTTCAAAGAAATAAATAGCCTTAATTTTCTTCTTTCAACTTTGCTGGAGAATAAAGTGATTAGATTTTGGATTTGCATTAATGAATAATTTAGGAGTTATGAAGAAGACACTAATTGTTGATGGAACAACCTTTGCTGAAGAACACTATTTAAATAAGCAGAGTGCCTCAGGGTATTTTTGTCAGTCTAAAGAGAGCCATTTTATTTCACTCTAGGAACTTCTGCAGTTCACTGTTGCATTAACTGAAAGAGTTTTAGGCAGCACAGTTGCTGTGCATATCAATGGAAAATCTCAATAGAAATATTATTTCTGATTTTTAGATAAAAAATTAAAGGGTAACAGACCACATGGGACAGTTATAAACAAAAATAGCGAAAACCACAGAGAATTTTACAAAAGAGCCATTGCCCCAACAGTATTACATACTCAGCTAATCTGTATAACATAGTCTATAGTTACAGCAATTGATAATAAACTAATTGTCTGTAAAAAAAACAGTCACTTTAATCCAACAAGGAGACGCCCTCAGTCCTCATAGTTACTGAGTGCCTACTGTATATGAGATGATTTTCTAGACACAGAAGACAAAGAAGCCTCTAGATTTTTACAAATCATAACAGTTCACCAATATTAAATGAGCACCAAATTGGAAATGAGCACCAAATTGAAAAGGAACATTGCTTTGAATCTTTGTATTTATAGGACTTAGGTTTTGCAATCCTGCAATTTTTAATAAAGAAAAATAAATGTGTTTTTAGACAACAGAGAATAACTATATTATCATTTCTTTTTTTAATATAAATTTATTTATTTTAATTGGAGGTTAATTACTTTACAATATTGTATTGGTTTTGTCATACATCAACATGAATCTGCCACAGGTATACACGTGTTCCCCATTCTGAACCCCCCTCACTCCCCGTACGATCCCTCTGGGTCTCTCAGTGCACCAGCCCCAAGCATCCAGTATCATGCATCGAACCTGGACTGGCAATTCGTTTCATATATGATATTATACATGTTTCAATGCCATTCTCCCAAATCATCCCACCCTCTCCCTCTCCCACAGAGCCCAAAAGACTGTCCTATACATCTGTGTCTCTTTTGCTGTCTCGCATACAGGGTTATTGTTACCATCTTTCTAAATTCCATATATATGCGTTAGTATACTGTATTGGTGTTTTCTTTCTGGCTTAATTCACTCTGTATAATAGGCTCCAGTTTCATCCACCTCATTAGAACTGATTCAAATGTATTCTTTTTAATGGCTGAGTAATACTCCATTGTGTATATGTACCACAGATTTCTTATCCATTCGTCTGCTGATGGACATCTAGGTTGCTTCCATGTCCATGCTATTATAAACAGTGCTGCGATGAACATTGGGATAGACGTGTCTCTTTCAATTCTGGTTTCCTTGGTTTGTATGCCCAGAAGTGGGATTGCTGGGTCGTAAGGCAGTTCTATTTCCAGTTTTTAAGGAATCTCCACACTGTTCTCCATAGTGGCTATACTAGTTTGCATTCCCACCAACAGTGTAGGAGGGTTCCCTTTTCTCCACACCCTCTCCAGCGTTTACTGCTTGTAGACTTTTGGATCGCAGCCATTCTGACTGGTGTGAAATGGTACTTCATTGTGGTTTTGATTTGCATGTCTCTGATAATGAGTGATGTTGAGCATCTTTTCATGTGTTTGTTAGCCATCTGTATGTCTTCTGATTTATGTCGGAGAGTGTTTTGCCTATGTTCTCCTCTAGGAGTTTTATAGTTTCTGGTCTTACATTTAGATCTTTAATCCACTTTGAGTTTATTTTTGCGTATGATGTTAGAAAGTGTTCTAGTTTCATTCTTTTACAAGTGGTTGACCAGTTTTCCACTTGTTAAAGAGATTGTCTTTACTCCATTGTATATTCTTGCCTCCTTTGTCAAAGATAAGGTGTCTATAGGTGCGTGGATTTATCTCTGGGCTTTCTATTTCATTCCATTGATTTATATTTCTGTCTTTGTGCCAGTACCATACTGTCTTGATGACTGTGGCTTTGTAGTAGACCCTGAAGTCAGGCAGGTTGATTCGTCCAGTTCCATTCTTCTTTCTCAAGATGCGTTGGCTATTCAAGGTTTTTTGTATTTCTATACAAATTGTGAAATTATTTGTTCCAGTTCTCTGGAAAATACCATTAGTAGCTTGATAGGGATTGCACTGAATCTATAGATTGCTTTGGGTAGTATACTCATTTTCACTATATTGATAATTCCGATCCATGAACATGGTGTATTTCTCCATCTATTTGTGTTCTCTTTGATTTCTTTCATCAGTGTTTTATAGCTTTCTATATATAGGCCTTTTTTTCTTTAGGTATCTTTATTCCTAAGTATTTTATTATTTTCATTGCAATGGTGAATGGAATTGTTTCCTTAATTTCTCTTTCTATATTGTCTCATTGTTAGTGTATACGAATGCAAGGGATTTCTGTGTGGTAGTTTTATATCTTGCAACTTTACTACATTCATTGATTAGTAATTTTCTGGTGGAGTCCTTAGGGTTTTCTATGTAGAGGATCATGTCATCTGCAAATAGTGAGAATTTTACTTCTTCTTTTCCAATCTGGATTCCTTTTATTTCTTTTTGTTCTCTGACTGCTGTGGCTAAAACATCCAAAACTATGTTGAATAGTAGTGGTGATAGTGGGCACCCTTGTCTTGTTCCTGACTTTAGGGGAAATGCTTTCAATTTTTCACCATTGAGGATAATGGTTCCTGTGGGTTTATCATATATGGCTTTTATTATGCTGAGGTATGTTCCTTCTATGCCTGCTTTCTGCAGTGTTTTTATCATAAATGGATGTTGAATTTTGTCAAAGGCTTTCTCTGCATCTATTGAGATAATCATATGGTTTTTATCTTTCAATTTGTTAATGTGGTGTATTGCATTGATTGATTTGCAAATATTAAAGAACCCTTGCATCCCTGGGATAAAGCTCACTTGGTCATGATGTATGATCCTCTTAATATGTTGTTGGATTCTGTTTACTAGAGTTTTGTTAAGGATTTTTGCATCTATGTTCATGAGTGATATTGGCCTGTAGTTTTCTTTTTTTTTTTTTTTCTGGCATCTTTGTCTGGCTTTGGTATTAGGGTGATTGTGGCCTCACAGAATGAGTTTGGAAGATAATCTTCCTCTGCAGTTTTTCTGGAAGAGTTTGAGTAGGATAGGTGTTAGCTCTTCTCTAAATTTTTGGTAGAATTCAGCTATGAAGCCGTCTGGTCCTGGGCTTTTGTTTGTTGGAAGATTTCTGATTACAGTTTCAATTTCCATGTTTATGATGTGTCTGTTAAGATTTTCTATTTCTTCCTGGTTCAGTTTTGGAAAGTTATACTTTTCTAAGAATTTGTCCATTTCTTCCAAGTTGTCCATTTTATAGGTATATATTTGCTGATAGTAGTCTCTTATGATTCTTTGTATTTCTGTGTTATCTGTTGTGATTTCTCCATTTTCATTTCTAATTTCGTTGACTTGATTCTTCTCCCTTTTTTCCTTGATGAGTCTGGCTAATGGTTTGTCTATTTTACTTATCTTCTCAAAGAACCAGCTTTTAGCTTTGTTGATTTTTGCTATGGTCTCCTTTGTTTCTTTTTCATTCATTTCTGCCCTAATTTTTATTATTTCTTTCCTTTTACTAACCCTGGGGTTCTTCATTTCTTCCTTTTCTACCTGCTTTAGGGGTATTTGACTTTTCTCTTGTTTTTTGAGGTAACCTTGTACTGCTATGAACCTTCCCCTAGGCACTGCTTTTACTGAGTCCCATAGGTTTGGGGGGTTGTGTTTTCATTTTCATTCATTTCTATTCATATTTTGATTTCTTTTTGATTTCTTCTGTGATTTTTTGGTTATTCAGAAGTGTGTTGTTTAGCCTCCATATGTTTGTAGTTTTAATAGTTTTTTTCTGTAGTTGACATCTAATCTTACCACATTATGATCAGAAAAGATGCCTGGAATCTTAGTATCTTATCAAGGCTAGATTTATGGCCCAAGATATGATCTATCCTGGAGAAGCTTCCGTGTGTACTTGAGAAAACAGTGAAATTCATTGTTTTGGGGTGAAATGTCCTATAGGTATCAATTAAGCCTAACTGGTCCATTGTATCATTTAAAGTTTGTGTTTCCTTGCTAATTTTCTGTTTAGTTGATCTACCCATAGGGTGGGGTATTAAAGTTTTCCAATATTATTGTGTTACTGTTAATTTCCCCTTTCAAACTTATTAGCATTTCCCTTTCATATTGTGGTGCTCATATGTTGGGTGCATATATATTTATAATTGTTATATTTTCTTCTTGGGTTGATCCTTTGATCATTATGTAGCATCCTTGTCTCTTTTCACAGCCTTTATTTCAAAGTCTATTTTATCTGATATGAGTACTGCTACTCCTGTTTTATTTTGGTCTCCATTTGCTTGAAATATCTTTTCCCAGACCTTCACTTTCAGTCTGTATGTGTCCCTCATTTTGAGGTAGGTCTCTTGTAGACAGCATATATAGGGGTCTTGTTTTTGTATCCATTCAGCCAGTCTTTGTCTTTTGGTTGGAGCATTCAACCCATTTACATTTAAGGTAATTATTGATAGGTATGATCCTGATGCCATTTACTTTGTTGTTTTGGGTTTGTGTTTATACACCTTTTCTGTGTTTCCTGTCTAGAGAAGATCCTTTAGCATTTGTTGAAGAGCTGGTTTTGTGGTGCTGAATTCTCTCAGCTTTTGCTTGTCTGTAAAGTTTTTAATTTGTCCTTCATATTTGAATGAGATCCTTGCTGGGTACAGTAATCTGGGTTGTAGGTTTTTCTCTTTCATCACTTTAAGTATGTCCTGTCATTCCCTTCTGGCCTGAAGAGTTTCTATTGAAATATCAGCTGTTATCCTTATGGGAATTCCCTTGTGTGTTTGTTGTTTTTCCCTTGTTGCTTTTAATATTTGTTCTTTGTGTTTGATCTTCACTAATTTGATTAATATGTCTTGGGGTGTTTCGCCTTGGGTTTATCCTGTTTTGGACTCTGGGTTTCTTGGACTTGCGTGGCTATTTCCTTCCCCATTTAGGGAAGTTTTCAGCTATAATCTCCTCAAGTATTTTCTCATGGCCTTTCTTTTTGTCTTCTTCTTCTGGGACTCTTATGATTCGAATTTTGAGGTGTTTGACATTGTCCCAGAGGTCTCTGAGGTTGTCCTCATTTTTTTTATTCTTTTTTTCTTTTTCCTCTCTGCTTCATTATTTCCACCATTCTATCTTCCACCTCACTTATCCTATCTTCTGCCTCAGTTATTCTACTGTTGGTTCCCTCCAGAATGTTTTTGATTTCAGTTATTGCATTATTCATTATTGATTGACTCTTTTTTATTTCTTCTAGGTCCTTGTTAAACATTTCTTGCATCTTCTCAATCCTTGTCTCCAGACTATTTATCTGTAACTCCATCTTGTTTTCAATATTTTGGATCACTTTTACTATCATTATTCTGAATTCCTTTTGAGGTAGACTCCCTATCTCCTCCTTTTTTGTTTGGTTTGGTGGGTATTTATCATGTTCTTTTATCTGCTGAATATTTCTCTGCCTTTTCATCTTGTTTAGATTGCTGTGTTTGAGGTGGCCTTTCTGTATGCTCAAAGTTTGTGGTTCCTCTTCATTGGGATGGTTCCTCCCTGTGGTTGAAGTTGGACGAATGGCTTGTCAAGGTTTCCTGGTTAGGGAAGCTTGCATCAGTGTTCTGGTGGGTGGAGCTGGATCTCTTCTCTCTGGAGTACAATGAAGTGTCCAGTAGTGAGTTTTGAGGTGCCTATGGGTTTGGTGTGACTTTGGGTAGCCTGTATATTATGTTCCTGTGTTGCTAGAGAATTAGCATGCTCTGGAACTTGTTGGCTCTTGGGTGGAGCTTGGTTTCAGTTTAGGTATGGAGGCTTTTGGATGAGCTCTTGTTGATTAATATTCCCTAGAGTCAGGAGTTTTCTGGTGTTCTCAAGTTCTTTATTTAAGCCTCCTACCTCTGATTTTCAGTCTTATTCTTACAGTAGCCTCAAGACTTCTCCATCCATATCACATAAAACATCTAGGTTAATGGATAAAGACTCTCCACAGTGAGGGACACCCAGAGAGGTTCACAGAGTTACATGGAGAAGAGAAGAGGGAGGAGGGAGATAGAGGTGACTAGGAGGAGAAGAGGGGGAATCAAAAGGGGAGAGAGCAATTTAGCCAGTAATCAATTCCCTATATGCTCTTCACAGCCTGGAACACCCAGAGAGGTTCACACAGTTACACAGAGAAGAGAAGAGGGAGGAAGGAGAGAGAAGTGATGAGGAGGAGACAGAAGTGATGAGGAGAATAGGGGGAGTCAAAAGGAGAGAGACAGATCTAGCCAGTAATAAGTTTCCTAAGTATGCTCCACACCCTGGAATACCCAAAGAGATTCACAGAGTTGGGTAGAGAAGAGAAGAGGGAGGGAGGAGATAGAGGTGACCTGGGGGATAAAAAGGAGAGTCAAAAGGGGGAGAGGGCAATCAAGCCAGTAATCACACTCCTAAGTAAAAATGGGTACAGAAGATTGGATTCTTACAGGTACAAAATTGATAACAAATACTAAAAAGCAAAGATTAAAAACCTAGAATAGAGGTTAGACTCTCAAAATACAATATTAAAAAAAAATCACAAAAATTATAAAATATATGTATGAAATTTGCTTTAAAAATAGGGTCCATTTTTTGCAAGGTAATAGTAGGATATAAAAATGAAAATGAAAGGGGTAATAAAGGGCTTAAAATTTTTTAATTTTAAAAATTAAAAAAAAATGATAATAGTAAAATAAATCTAGGAATTTCTCTGGAGCTGTTGTGGGCAGTGCGGGATCAGTTCAGTTTCAGATAGTTCCTTGTTCCAGCTTATACTTCTTCTCAAGGTCTATAGCTTCCTTCCAAAGTGAAAGCGAGAGCGAAGTTGCTCAGTCGTGTCAGACTCTTTGCGACCCCGTGGACTGTAGCCCACCAGGCTCCTCAATCCACGGAATTTTCTAGGCAAGAATATTGGAGCGGGTTGACATTTCCTTCTCCAGGGATTTTCCCGACCCAGGGATTGAACCCGGGTCTCCTACATTTCAGGCAGACGCTTTACCATCTGAGCCAGCTAACTACAGGGTTTTAATCTGTTGCACCTGTCACTTCCAAAGGGGTTCCCTCTGTTTATTTTGGCTTCTTCTGTTTGCAAGTCTCTTCAGTGTCTAACTTCTGCTCTGACGCAAGGGGGCGGAGGTAGTCACTTATTTAGGCTCACTTGTTGAGTTGTGCTGTGGGGAGGGAGGAATACTGCAAACAAATATCACTGGCATGTGTGGAGAGTGCTCACAGTGTCTGGGCCACACTGTGTTTGTCCCCACTCCTGGCATGTGTGTTTTCCCAGTCTACACCACTCAAGTTCCAGGTTGCTCTGCAGGGCCCTGGGTTGCATGCACTTCCCAGGTTTAAGCCACTCAGATTCAGGTTCTCGGATGCTCCACAAAGGCACAGACTAGGTTGGGCCTGCATTTTGTGCCCTTCCCAGGTCCGAGCAGCTCAGGCGACCAGGTGCTTGGTGAGTGCATGCTCCCCAAGTGGACAGTGCATCTTATCACCTCCTCTGTCCCAGCCGCTCAGGTTCCTGGGTGCGCAGCGGGAGCACCATCTCAGGTGTACCATGTGTCTCCTCTGAGGAGCTGATCTCTGGCTGCGACCCTCCTGGTGGATGTCAACTGTCCAGGATCCCAGGAAGACTTGGTTAGCAACTTGGAGCCTGCTCACAATTTGGTGGAGGATGCCGTCTCTGAAGCCAAGATTGCCCCTTGCCTTCCACGACTGTAGCCCGTCTGTCTCTCTGCCTCAGGCGGGGGATGGGCTGGTCCGAAGCCAGCTAGCTCTCCTCTGGTATTCACTCAATCCTTTGTTCTGTGAGTGGGCCCAGCGGTGCCTTAGGTTAGAGCTTTTCGTGGGAAAGTTCTCTCTCTCTCTCTCTCTCTTTTTTTTTTTCCTCTCTCTGGCTATCCCACAGTTTGGATTGCTACCTCAGATTGTCCTCAGGGCATTCAGGCCCGGTCCTTACCCTAAGCAATGCAGCCTATGCCTCCCGGTTTAGTCCCCGCTTGCTGGTGGCAGATGCGAGCATCTGGGCTACTTCTCCGCTGGGAGTTGAAGTCAGGTGGGTAATCTGTGAGTTTTATTTTTTTTCCTCTCAATTATGTTGCCTTCTGAGACTCCAAAACTCCCCCAGAGACCTGCCAGTGAGAAGGTTTCCTGGTGCTTGGAAACTTCTCTTTCACAACTCCCTCCCCGGGACAGGTCTCCATCCCTAACTCTTTTGTCTCTCTTTTTATCTTTTATATTTTGTCCTACCACCTTTCAAAGACAATGGGCTGCCTTTCTGGGTGCCTGGTGTTTTCTGCCATTGTTTAGAAGTTGTTTTGTGAAATTTGCTCAGCGTTCAAATGATCTTTTGATCATTTGTGGGGGAGAAAGTGGTCTCCCCATCCTATTCCTCCACCATCTTAGTACCACCCTCTGTTAATTTGCTACATTTAAGAAACCTCTATTTTTGTACATTGAAGAAACTCCAAATAACTGTAGTGTTTCAAGTCAGAAGGATTTTCAAGGGGAAATATGCCAAAAAATATAGGCCTGAAGGATGAATGTAAGTTTAGGAAAGACATAAAGCAAAACAAAAAAGATCTACACACACAGTTAAATTAGGGATTTTATAACTTTCCACTATTTTTAGGAAATATGGTTGTCTAAAGGGAATGTCAGAAAATATATGATCTCATCCAATTCAATCAATAATTCTATTTAATTGACAAATATTTATTGAGAACTTATAACCAACCCCAAAAGAGGTGCCAGAACTTATAATCAATTAGCTATATTTACAGGGAGTAAATACTAGTTAACCTTTGTTTTTCTATTATAACCATCCTTATATTCTGAACATGTTCCCATTCTTACAGATATATAATTTGGTCTCACATCTTTCCACCTCTTACATCATACATATACACACACATACACACAATTTGTTGGATTTACACACAAATTAAAGAAAATGTGTGCAACCAAGGTGTAAGAGATAGGAAACTCCCTTCTGGTCCCTGATTATCACCTATCCTTGGAGAGCTCAAACCTCATGTCTTGTGGTAATTGATCATCAGTATATTCCTGTCACTCCTCATGCCTTTTCACAAATCAGAACTCCCTCCCAGGCTCTGGATTCTCATAGTTATTTCCTTGCCACTCTGAGAATATAAAAATGGATTTTCTTACTTCAAGCATAAATGCGGGTACCTAGATGAAACTTTCTACGACCCTTATCTACCTAGACACATCATATAGCTATTTATTCTTTGCAGTCCTCCCTGAAAGATATTTTCCAAAGAAGTAAGTCACAGGTAACTTCTACTCTCATACTCCAGAAACCTATTTACTGTATACTGTGCTCAATCGCTTCAGTGAGTCTGACTCTGTGACCCTATGGACTGTAGCCTGCCAGGCTCCTCTGTCCACAGGATTCTCCAGGTAAGAATACTGGAGTAGGTTGCCCTGCTCTTCTCCAGGGGATCTTCCCCACTCAGGGACTGAACCCATCATTTGTGTCTCCAGCATTGCAGGTGGATTCTTCACCCATTGAGCCACCTGGGAAGCCCATTTACTGTATATGAGCACTATGGAAGAGAAACTTGGCTCAAGAAAATGGCACAAAGCCCC